>NC_064640.1:560314550-560939550 GCF_023864345.2 Schistocerca serialis cubense
GGGCACATTTCACATGAGACGGAAGTCCCTTCACTCCCCAACATGGGCTGTGTCATGGCGAGTAGGGAGCACAAAGACGTTACTGCGACAGAAACTTGCAGCAAGAGGGCAGTACCCGATCTCGAAGAAATCTGCACTCCTGGCTTCTGGCAACGCTATTTCAGGGTAGAGGCGCGGTGGTGAGCCTCGGAACTACGGGAGGCACGATTTCTTGCTAGCATCTCATTGGGGCCTCGTGATACCGCTTTTCTGTGTAGTATCTCTGCGGTGGTCGATACTTCTTGTGCCGCACTCGACACTCGACGACACTGCAACCTGTGCTACACTATGTGATCAAAAATATCCGGACATCCGGCTGAAAATGACTTACAAGTTCGTGGCGTCCTCCATCGGTAATGCTAGAATTCAATGTGGTGTTGGCCCACCCTTAGCCTTGATGACAGCTTCCACCTTCGCAGGCATACATTGAGTCACGTGCTGGAACGTTTCTTTGGGAATGGCAGCCCATTCTTCACGGAGTGCTGCACTGAGGAGAGGTATCGATGTCGGTCGGTGAGGCATGCCACCAAATTGGCGTTCCAAAACATTCCAAAGGTATTTTATAGGATTCAGGTAAGGACTCTGTGCAGGCCAGTCCATTACAGGGGATGTTATTGTCGTGTAACCACTCCGCCACAGGCCGTTCATTATGAACAGGAGCTCGATGGTGTTGAAAGATGCAATCGCATCCCCCAATTGCTCTTCAGCAAAATGATATTCGACGTTCCCCAAGGAACCTGGGTGGTCTTAAAGGGGCACTTTGCCGTATTACTCACGCATGTGGCAATGTCGCATCCCCGTGATCACGCTACAGGAAGGCGCGAAACAGGAGGGCTGAAAATGTGTAAGCAGCCTTTGCTTCTTCGGGTCAAAATTCGTCGAACTGCATTGCACAATCCCTAGCAGATCTATCATATACAGATAACAAACATTGTGGTCGTGCTGCATCCAAAGGGATGTGGTCACGTCAGTGGACATACAGCCCCACAAAATCATTAGTTAAGGTTTAATACATCCAGTGGTGACAGCAACGTCAAATATTGGCAACAACGTCATCCTGTTGCTCATCGCACAACGATCTGTCATTTTCAACCGTGAAATATGTGGGCATGAACAGCCCGGGGTACGGGGTGGTTTTCTTCAAGCCCTTTATGCCACAACGTGCCACCTTTTCGTGTCAACTCTGAACGGCGGTATGTCAAAAATGTTTTTCCCGGCCACCCACTAGAAAGCCATGTGATCTCAATGGCGTGCGTTGCTTTTCTGACCTACATCGGAGAGGCTTCAAAAGATGGGGAAAATGCGGGCAGTAAAAGTGTGAGGACTATCCATTCATGTGTTACCTCCAGGATGGCTTTGGGCAAAATTTTTATGAAATTTGGAGTCAATATGAAATAATTAACATACGTAACACCGTCTCATAAACTTCCAAGTTAAGGCCTCTTTTTTCGCACGTGCTGACACCTTGCTGTCTGAAGCGTCGTCGACCCCAAGGGTGACGTCGTCGGGCGCCACACCTTTGCGCCATTACTGGGGAATCTTGTAAGTACTTTAGAAACAAATTTCTAAATTCTACGTTGCAATGAGAGACAGGTAAATGTTTTCTAACAAGTGATCATTTAGTTGTGTTTCACAGTGTACACATTCACACACTGATTTTCATAGCTGACATACGGGAAACCTTGTATAGTAAACAACTGTAAGTGGCCGTTACCGTTCCAGAACCGCGAAAGATTCTACGGATGCTAGACAAGAGGCCAAGTACCTGTTTTCGGTGGCGGCCCAACTTGTTGAGCGGTGAAAGCCTGTTGCACACAAATTTGGAGGTTCGCGTGGCAGGGAAACGTATGATGTTACCTCCAGTGTTGATTGTAAATACCTAGTTAGTGTCCCACTAAGGTTGTAAAATCCGGTCACAAATAGGCAAGGTTGTGAAAATCAGTCCTGAGTTTCTGCCCAACGTATGGACGTTCGCTTTCCTGAACGTTGACAAAAGCGAAGAAACACTCTCCTGCCGCAGGCTTATTAAAGTTAGACGACAATAGAATGCGGAATATTATCTTAGTTGCGTCTTAGTTGTGAGATTGCATTGTATTCCCAGGGTATTTAATTGTTGTGAATTACGGGAAATGACATTATAAACCGTTGCACTTGACAAAAACGGCACCTCTCCCAAACTTTCACGTTCCACATGGGGCGTAAACTGTAGGCCCATGCTGCCTGAAATCTGACGGTACTAACGGCTGAAGACGCGTTTTGTCATTAAATCACCTCATACCCACCTTTAATTGCTTTCCCAGAAGAAGGGTTTGGGAACGTGGAGGATCTACTGGTATTCGGTGCCTTAGTCTGCATTAGGTAATTCCTTTTATTTGAAAATCTGTTTCTCTATTTATTATCTTCTATTATCTGCTATAAATTGTACCATATTCTTACTAGCATACCTCTGGCCTTCACACAACGCACTGAGGGAAACGTTCTTAAAACTGGAGTCAGTGTCATGTATCTTTCTTTCTTGTGTGAACTACTTTTCTATTTGTTCTGTAATATCTGATTTTGTATTTTCTATGAGATGTATCAGATGTCCTACTTTGTCATTAAGGCCATTTTCGGTTTCGTGACCGCGTGACCCGTGGTCGATATTCCACCGCCAGCTAGCCTTGCCTCTAGCGCTGCAGTGTGAACAGGTCAGCCCCCACGTCAGGTGCAGCGAGACTGGTCGCCATCGAGCGGCCTAACATCGGTCACCAGCAGAATAGGAGCTACGCTGCACGTAAGCTGTCAGGTGGAACAAGTATGCCGCAGTTTGTACTCACTGTACAAAATAGGATGTAAGCTGCGTTCCTCTGCTTAGCAGGAAATTGCGTTTCATGTTTCTTCGCAGTTCAACTACCGAGCAGCATTTACCTTGACACCGAAAGAACAGCAAGGCTCGCCGACGAAAATTCCGAGTTGGAGTGTCTGCGCAGGCAAGGGGATAGTGGTAAAGTCCCTGGCAGATAAAAACTGCGTAAGGGACCGGCACTGGAACGCGGGACTTTTGCCTTTCCTGGATTAGCTACGCGAGCACGACTCACGACCTGTCAGTTGGAAGGTATAAGATAAGGTACAAGTTAGAGAAAAGCTGTGACGATGTGTCGTGAGTCCTATTTGGGCCGCTCAGTTCTGAGAGCGCTAACCTGAGAAATACAAAGATCCCGGTTTCGAGTCTCGGTCCACATACAGCTTTAACCTATGGGAAGTTTTATATTAATTTACACTCTTCTGAAGAGTGAAAAATTCGTTCTGGAAACAATCCCCTTGCTTTGGCTAAGCCATGTCTCCGCAATATCCTTTCTGCAATGAGTGATAGACCTGCAAGTTGCGCTGGAGAACTTCTAAAGAAGTTTGGAAGGTAGCAGATCAGATACAAGTCGAAGTAATGCTGTGAGAACTGGTGGTGAGTCATGTTCGGGAAGCTCAGTTTGTAGAGCGTTGCCCACGGAAGGCAAAGGTCCAAGATTCGAGTCCTTGTCCGGCACGCTGTTTTAATCTGCTTGGAAGTTTTATATCAACGCTCACAGTAAAAATTCATTGTGGAAGATATTGCAGTGATTAAGTTGGTCTGATCAGGCCACTGGCACAGGCTAGGATTATTGGTACGACGGCCAACTGAAATATGAAAATTGGTATTAGTGTCTACATTAGCGTCTACATGTGCATCATACTGTCTGTTGAGAGTGACACGCCTGTTCACACAGACATATCAACGGCACGTAGTAGGCTGTTGTGAACGTAACAGAGGTCACAGTAGTCACATCGACTGGCGCCGAATTAGAGTTACAACTTGCATCTTGTACAGCAGAATCAGGCTTCATAGACTCATTTCTTGTTTATGCACTGGTTGGATACTTTTAGGCTGGGAAATTGTGACTTCGTGGAAAAGTTCTGTAAAGACATTTTAAAGTTCTCTTCCCCTCTGGACTATTTTGCAGTTAATTCAATCTTTTTTTTCGGGTGGGGACAACGGCTGTTTCATTGTACACTTTTTTGTTCTTAGTCGCACTGGTTTTTGGCTATGACTGTTCGTTTCTGTAATTTTTTCTCTTTTTTTTTATTTTTGGCATGTCCACACTGGGGCAGCATACTCATGTAGAAGTGGCGTAATGTATTCTTGTATAATTAATGTTTCTGTGTAGGCTCCATTTATCCTCCTGAGTGGTTTTACTATGTCGAGTCTATTCCGGGCTTTGGCTGGCTCAAAAATGGTTCAAATGGCTCTGAGCACTATGGGACTTAACATCTGAGGTCATCAGTCCCCTAGAACTTAGAACTACTTAAACCTAACTAACGTAAGGACATCACACACATCCATACCCGAGGCAGGATTCGAACCTGCGACCGTAGCAGTCGCGCGGTTCCGGACTGAAGCGCCTAGAACCGCTTGGCCTTTGGCTGGCTGTTGATTCCTTAGTATGGATGTCTGAATACATGTATTCCTCTAGCTTGATACCTAGGATTTTTGCCTCTCTATAGCGCTGTTGTTTTCCTCTCATAGTGAGACTTTAGCTTATTTGTGATTTTGCTCTTTTGACGCTTCCCTGGTGACCGTGCTGGAAGACTGTTACTTGATTTTTGATTGCATCGGATCTAATTTTTCATTCCAGGAGCCACGTCTCTAGTGTTTCCAAGGATTCCTGCACATGTACGTAGGGCTTGGCTATCGACCGAGAGTAAAACCAGTGGACCACGCTGTTGGCACATAACGTAAGGCCTTCGTTCCTTGGTCTTGATTCCAGTATATCCACAGTGTATAGTGTGCACAGCAATGGTGAAATTATCGCTCCTTATTGGACTCTTACCTCAGGAGCAAACACAATTGAAACTTATTATCAATGTAATTTCTAGAGGGTCTACTACCTAATACACACATAATGAATCTAGGTAAATTGAGGGTGTTACTCCCTACGACAGTAATTTATGCTAGAGGCCTTCGTACTATACCATATCTATGGCTGGCTCTAATCTAAGAAAAGAGCAGGGAAATTAAACACCTATGTTAAGTCCTTTTGTCACCCCATTACATAGTCTGACTATAGGATATACAGGTGTAATGAATGTACGTGTACATTCATTGACGGGAAAAAATCGCAGCACCAAAAGATAAGTGGCCTAGATGACACTAGAGTAGTCATTGGATGATGCCCCATACATGCTTGATTGGAGACAGATCTTGTGATTGGTTGGGCCAAGGCAAAGAGCCGACACTCTCTAGAGCGTGTTAGGTTAAATTGTGGTATGTTGGTGAGCGTTATCCTGTTGGAAAATACCCCATGGAATGCTATTCATGAATGGCAGCAGAACAGATCTAATTACTATATTGATGTACAAATTTGCACTAAGCGTGTGTGGGATAACCATGAGAATGCTCCTTCCCTCACACGAAGCTGCACCCCAGACCATAACTTCAGCTGTATGTCCAGTGCATCTAGCACACCGACAGTAGTGGGACAAGGGCTGTGTGGCCCCACTCTCCATTGTTGCCAAATTTATTCCAGATGGAGAATCCAAGATGGCGACAGTAGATATAGCAACATCGCAATGACATCATGGCAGGAAGTTCAAATTTTGGTGGGAAGATAGATCAATTGGGCAACCTCTCCTAGCCTAACCCCCTCCTTCTCCTCCCTCAGAAAATGGCGGTAAGTTCAAATTCCTGCAGGACAATGCAACACACCAGGGCTACCTGCACTAACCTAAGAAAATGGAGGAAAAATAGGTCACTTGGGCTACCTCCACTAACCTAAGTCGTTCGACCGCCACCCCTTCACAGTGCACAACGCGTGCAATTTGAAGTACCAGCTACCAAGACACATACCCGTTTTCTTCCACAATGTAGGTGGGTATGACACTCACTTTCTATTTGAGCACTTGGCTGATTTCGGTTTGGAGAACGATCGGGTCAGGGACCTACCTGAGAGAGTCGAGAAATATATTTCATTCTCCAAACGAATGACGCCCAGAATTACGCTCCGCTTCCTTGACACGCTACATTTTATGCAGGCGCCACACCAGAAACTCGTTGAAATTCTACCTCAGGGGGATACGCATATCACTCGATCTGCAATTCCCAACGAGGAAAAGTTTCAACTTGTGACTAATAAGGGGGTTTTCCATATGAGTATGTTGATAGTATGGAGAAACCCAACGAAACCAGGTTTCCCGACAAAACTGCATTCTCCAGCATTCTGTAGCGCTACAACCACGAATTACGCGATAATACTAAGGAGACACGCATATCCGATAGTGTTAGCTATCTAAGAAAGGTTTCGAAGATTGAAGAATTTTGTTGTCTGCATTCTCACCTCTGACAGCTTCAGAGAGCAGTTAAATATATGGTAATTTGTTAAAATTAGTGGAGTAAAACTAAAAGATCATGTTAGTATCAGTAGAAGACTAATTGTACTGAATCCGTGTTCTGGTGATCTGCTGTGTAAGTTGCCGGCCGCGGTGGCCGTGCGGTTCTAGGCACTTCAGTCCGGAACCGCGTGACTGCTACGGTCGCAGGTTCGAATCCTGCCTCGGGCATGGATATGTGTGAAGTCCTTAGGTTAGTTAGGTTTAAGTAGTTCTAAGTTCTAGGGGACTGATGACCTCAGATGTTGAGTCCCTTAGTGCTCAAAGCCATTTGAACCATTTTTTGCTGTGTAAGTTGATGTAGCTTCTGGGACCAACTCTTAAATACGCCCTTCGGATGTACAGAAGTGTACTTCTCGTGATGCTAGACTAGTGAGCAACATGGATCAAATAATAATTTGTTTATTCCTTGCTTAAAGATTTTGTTTAGAAAGTGTCGTTTACCAAGTATGTCTCCTGAATGTTCATGTAAGTGACTTGTTCTGTATGAAATATTTGTAGAAGCTATTTTTGTCCTTATTATACACTACAACCTTAACGATCATTACTAAGATATGACTTACAGCATAACAATATTAATCTCATACTCGTATTGCTTTTCTTCATTTTTACATGCCTCGGTGATAGTCAGAAAAACTGAGTTACCACAGGATTTGGAGTTTATCATACAAGTAGCACGCTGTACATGATTTTGATGGTTGTGTCCCCGTGGCGCCCAGTAATATGTAATTCGTATTTCTCCAAAATTGACGGATCATATATACAACGGAATAAAGCCTGTTCAGAAAACGGAATTCGTATCATACAGGCTAATTGGCTAAAGTATATTACTAAGGTGGACGATTATGCATTGACAAATATTTCATGGGGACTCTTCAATTTCTTTTACCATTTTCAGTGGTTTGCCGAAAAGACATCTGTGTTTGTTTACACTGATCCATTTGTCTGCAGGTTTTCTCAAAGAGTTCGTTATATCGAACAGTTTGTGAAAGGTTTTAAGGCGAGGAGACAACCTGAACGACCGTTTACTAGGTTTGACTATCCGTATGTTGGTTGGGACGGTGAAGCAGTCGCTTGGTCTAATGCGAGCTACTGGAGCAAAAAAGTGAGAAAACCGCAATTGTATTTCTATGGCGATACTAATATCGGCAAGTCCATCTTGACTGAGAGCCTTATTAGGTGGTATAATGTTCGTATGCCAATACCTGATCAATTCGGTTTTAATGAGTACGAACCAGGGCGTAGCCGGCAGGTGTGGCCGTGCGGTTCTAGGCGCTTCAGTCTGGAACCGCGTGACCGCTACGGTCGCAGGTTCGAATCCTGCCTCGGGCATGGATGTGTGTCATGTCCTTAGGTTAGTTAGGTTTAAGTAGTTCTAAGTTCTAGGGGACTGATGACCACTGATGTTAAGTCCCATAGTGCTCAGAGCCATTTGAACCATTTTGAACCAGGGCGTACCCAAGTAATATTGTTTGAAGTGTTTGAGTGGAAGGTTTGTCGGTCGTATGCTTGTCTGCTGAAGCGTATTGTGGAAGGCCATATGGTTAGTGTAAATGTTAAGAACAAGCCGCCCATGGATATTGAACATCGTGGACTTGCCATTTTTGTCAGTAATGAGTATAAGATCGGTGATGAAGCTCTAATCAGGATCATGCCCTACAGTGTATAAAGCAATTGATAATACTGCTATTACTACCGAGAACTATGTTGGCGCATAAGTGATTTTGCATGGTGCGTCAGTATTTTGTTGTGGCGTTTTCAATTTTACGCTAACGAATAATGGTGCTGCACAGCATGGCAATGTCTGGGTGACCGTTGCTCTAGTACGTCCTTAAGTGGAAAAAGTATCATGACTCGAATCATTTAACAGTCGTGACGTCTATGTCTTTCGGACATTTCAGATTTGTGAAGTCTATAACAGAGACATGGGAAAATCGTATTACATATCCACCATGCTGTTGGTTATCAGGACCAGAAATTATCGCAAAATAAATTAATCCGAATCTGTGTGATTATGGGTCAAAGGTGTTGACAACTGCGAAAATATTAAACTCGTGGGTGATCTCACACATTACTATAGAAATGGAAATAAAGTTCCCTTCCCTTTACCTGTCCTTTATCTCCATCTGTATAACATAAAAAAAGACTACTCAGGACCAACACGTTGATAATTTATTGTATTTCTCTTACCATCGCAGCTGTATATGTATGTTTCTATGTTCACTGTGCGTCAGTAGATGCAAGGCGTTTCCGTCCATCAGCCCCACCTCTGGCTCTGCTGACAATGTACTGTCTACCAGTATGTTTCTGAATGCTCCTTTTGGATAGATAATGGGCTCCACAAAGCGTGTGGTTTTCCTGGATAAAAGTGCTCTTCTTTAGGAGATAGAATTTCTTCTTTGTTTTACAGCGAGCTATGTTACCAACTGATGTCTTATACTGTAGGTTTGAACATAATTGCGAAAGCCTTCAGGAAACTTCACTGTCGTATGTCTAATGTACGTTTTCTACAAATATTCTTCACAATAGCGTTGTAAATTAATTCAATATCTCTGAGAAATTTCGCTAGACATCTCTTTCAATAAGAATGAGATATTTCTCTAGCTGTCATGAGGGGTACTGCATTTTTAAAAAACTGTTTTGCGATAGTCATTAATTATGCTCTTAATTTATCATCTGAATAATTTCCCTGAAAAATGTGTTCTAGAAAAAGGAAAGAAAAACACCTTCGGAACAGGCCATAAATACCTAACGGTTCCGACCGGCCGCCGTGTCATCCTCAGATCGTACACGTCACCGGTTGCGGATATGAATGGGCAAGGGGCATGTGGTCACCACACCGCTCTTCCGGACGTAGTCAGTTATTCTGATCGAAAAATGCGTCCTAGCTATATAATATTAAGTTTTTATCGGTGCAAAAATTTATATTAAACTCTGTTAATTTGTCATACTAGTACTCGTTTACTGTACATTAAATAAAAGGTTTTTGCATGTTATATTCATACACAATATACAGGTATTTATTTTGAGATGTATACTGGCGAAGTAAAAACACAATTGCAAAGGCAGCACAAATACCTTATTATTAAGCTTACCATTTATTTCACTGTCGCAGTTTTTCGAAGAATGACTATTATGTTACAACGAAATCATTTTCTTCATTCTTGATTTGACATCTCTCTGGCATTTGAGGATATTCTGGATAAGAGCAGTTAGATATGAGCAGTTACTACTGATGGTGTATTTTCCGCAATTCTATTGGCAGCATCGATTGGCTGACACTCCGTTACTGTCACATGGGAATGATGAAGTACTTTGCATTTCGTGTAGCTTAATTTTAGCGATATTTTAAAGTCGAATAATCTACAGATTGAATACATTTATTGCTAAATTAACTGGCACTTATAATATACCTACTGTGTACTAATCTGTGGGTGCAAACATGCGATTCATCAACATCACGGTACCTTCTGCGTAAACTATAGTTCATAAATTCTGTACCAAAACTATATCGATAATGTAATACCGATTACACCACAACTATTGTCTACAAAATACGGTGGCATTATATGTTACTCGTTATTTAATTTACACATAATTTATTGGCGAATAAATATGCTTGATTGACCTACTTACTCTAATAATTATCCAGACAGAAATCTAGTCGAAAAAAACCCATCGCTTTTCACCACTACATCTTACACTACTTCTGTCTTTCTGTTCTATTCATACTATGTCTGAACGTCAGTTCGATTTTAGCTGACTGAAAGCGAGAATAGATTTTTTTTTCATCAGTCTTCTGAGTGATTTCATGCGGCCCGCCACGTATTCCTCTCCTGTGCTAACCTCTTCACCTCAGAGTACCATTTGCAAACTACGTACTCAATTATTTGCTGGATGTATGCCAATCTCTGTCGTCCTCTACAGTTTTGACCTCTACAGCTCCCTCTAGTACCATGGAACTCATTCCCTCATCTATTAACACATATCCTATCATCCAGTCCGTTCTACTTCTCAGTGTTTTCCAAATGTTCCTTTCCTCTCCGATTCTGCGGAGAACCTCCTTATTCCTTACTTTATAAATCCACCTAATTTTCAACATTCGTCTGTAGCACCATATCTTAATTGCTTCGATTCTTTTCTGTTCCGGTTTCCCCCTCAGTCCATGTTTCACTACCATATAATGCTATACTCCAGACGTATATTCTCCGAAATTTCTTCTTCAAATTAAGGTCAATATTTGATTTTAGTAGACTTCTCTTGACCAGGAATGCCCTTCTTGCCATTTACAGTCTGCTTTTTATGTCCTCCTTACTTCGTCTGCCTAGGTAGCAGAATTCCTTAACTTAATCTACTTCGTGACCATCAATCCTGATGTTAAGTTTCTCGCTGTTCCCATTTCTACTACCTCTCTTTACCTTCGTCTTTCTTCGATTTACTCTCAATCCATACTCTGTAGTCATTAGACTGTTCATTTCGTTCAGCAGATCATGTAATTCTTCTTCACTTTCACTCAAGATAGCAATGTCATCAGCGAATCGTATCTTTGTATCATTTCACCTTCAATTTTAATTTCACTCCTGAAACTTTCTTTTATTTTCGTCATTGCTTCCTCGACGTACAGATTGAACAGTAGGGGCGAAAGGCTACATCCTTGTCTTACACCCTTTTTCATACGAGCACTTCGTTCTTGGTCGTCCACTCGTATTATTCCCTCTTGGCAGTTGTACATACTGTATATGACCCGTCTCTCCCTATAGCTTACTCCAAATTTATTCAGAATTTCAAACATCTTACACTATTTTACATTGTCGAACGCTTTTTCCATATCGACAAATCCTATGAACGTGTCTTGATTTTTCTTTAGCCTTGCTTCCATTATTAAACGTAACGTCAGAATTGCCTCTGTCGTGCCTTTACCTTTCCTAAACCCCAACTGATCGTCATCTAGCGCATCCTCAATTTTCTTTTCCATTCTTCTGTGTATTATTCTAGTAAGTAACTCGAATGCATGAGCTGTTAAGCTGATTGTGCGATAATTCTCGCACTTTTTGACTCTTGGCGTCTTCAGAATTGTGTGGATGATACTTTTCCGAAAGGCGGATAGTATGTCACCAGACTCATACATTCTACACACCAACGAGAATTGTCGTTTTGTTGTCATTTCCCTCAATGGTTTTAGAAATTCTGATGGAATGTTATCTATCCCCTCTGCCTTATTTGATCTTAAGTCCTCCAAAGCTCTTTCAAATTCTGATTCTAATACTGGATCCCCGATCTTTTCTAAATCGTCTCCGGTTTTTTCTTCTATCACATCAGACAAATCTTTCCCTCCATAGAGGCTTTCAATGTATTCTTCCCACCTATCCGCTCTCTCCTCTGCATTTAACAGTGGGAGTCCCGTTGCACTCTTAATGTTGTCACCCTTGCTTTTAATGTCACCGAAGGTGGTTTTGACTTTCCTGAATGCTGAGTCTGTCCTTCTGACAATCATTTCTTTTTCGATGTCTTCACATTTTTCCTGCAGCCATTTCGTCTTAGCTTCCTGAACTTCCTATTTATTTCCGCCTTGTATTTCTCTATTTCTGAGTTTCTCGGCACGTGTTTTTACTTCCTCCTTTCATCGATCAGTTGAAGTATTTCTTCTGTTACCCATGGTTCTTTCGCAGTTACCTTCTTTATACCTATGTTTTCCTTCCCAACTTCTGTGGTGGCCCTTTTTAGAAATGTCCATTCCTCTTCAACTGTACTACCTACTGAGCGATTCCTTATTGCTGTATCTATAGGCTAAGAGAACTTGAACTGCATCTCGTCATTTCTTAGTACTTCCGTGTCCCACATCTTTGGGTATTGATTCTTCCTGACTAACATCTTAAGCTTCAGCCTACTCTTCATCACTACGATATTGTGATCTGAGTATATGTCTGCTCCTGGGTACACCTTACAATCCAGTATTTGATTTCGGAATCTCTGTCTGACCATAATGTAATCTAACTGAAATCTTCCCGTATCAACCGGCCTTTTCCAAGTATACTCCTCCTCTTGTGATTCTTGAACAGAGTATTCACTATTACTAGCTGGAACTTGTTGAAGAACTCAATTAGTCTTTCTCTTCTCTCATTCCTTGTCCCAAGCCCATATTCTCCTGCAACCTACTCCTTCTCCTACAACTGCATTCCAGTCTCCCATGACTATTACATTTTCATCCCCCTTTACATACTGTATTACCCTTTCAATATCCTCATACACTTTCTCTATCTCTTCATCTTCAGCTTATGACGTCGCCATGTGCACCTGAACTATTGTTGTAGTTGTTGGTTTGCTATCGATTCTGATAAGAACAACCCTGTCACTGAACTGTTCAGAGTAACATACTCTCTGCCCTACCTTCCTATTCATAACGATTCTTACTCATGTTCTACCATTTTCTGCTGCTGTTGATATTCCCCTTTACTCATGTGACAACTTCACTTCACTGACCCCTACTATATCTAGTATGAGCCTTTGCATTTTCCTTTTCCGATTTTCTAGTTTCCCTATCACGTTCAAGCTTTTGATATTCCACGACCCGACGCGTAGCACGTTATCCTTTCGTTGATTATTCAATATTTCTCTCACGGTAACCTCCCTCTTGGCAGTCCACTCCCGCAGATGCGAATGTGGGACTATTCTGGAATCTTTTGCCAATGTAGAGATCATCATGACACTTCTTCAATTGCAGGCCGCATGTTCTGTGGATATACGTCACGTGTCTTTAATGCTGTGGTTTCCATTGCCTTCTGTGTCCTCATGCCGTTGATCACTGCTGATTCTTCCGCTTTTAGGGGCAGTTTCTCACCCCTAGGACAAGAGAGTGCCCTGAACCTCTATTTGCTCCTCCACCCTCTTTGACAATGCCGTTGGCAGAATGAGGGTGACTTCTTACGCCGGAAGTCTTCGGCCGCCAATGCTGATTATTAATCAAAATTTAAGTCGCGGCGGGATGCGAACCCCGGACCGAAGATGTTATGAAACGAAGACGCTATCCCTAGATCACGGGTGAACAGATTGATCAGCTGTTATTTCGGGGAAATATATAGTTCCACAACCGAAACAATGACCCTCAATAGCATTCAGTATTCGGTTACCACTTCAAGTTTCGTTATACTACTTGGTGAATCTCAGATATACAGCACACACCTTCTCCACAGAAAACATAGAAAACTGACAGCTAAAAAGAAATTCTGATTCTAAATGCATTTGAACGTCGTGTCCAAGCTGTATAGGTAGAGTCTATGTTTCCGTACCCAAATGGCAAATCGATGCGGCTGCTACCCGTCACTTTGTGAGTGAGCGCCGTGTGATACCAAGTGAGTGAACTGCCAGCCGAGTCCTTACACTTGTGCGTCCATAACAAGTGATATAGACGAGCAGTGATAAAGCGGAATTGCCAAGCGCCTGCAGTGCTCTACCAATCTCTCTGTATCTTACACCTACTGGGTAGCGTTATGTTCACCGCCTAGCTACTTTCAACGTAATTTATGTTAGCAGGAAAATTGAGTTATGTAAACAAGCAAATAGATGGTAATTTTTTAAAATCAGGGAAGTAAAACCAAAAGATCATGTTAGCATCAGTAGAAGATCAATTGTACTGCATCCATACGTTCCGGTGGTCTGCTGTGTACGCTGATATAGCTACTGGGACCGACAATCAGTTACCCACTTCGACTGTACAGAAGGGTAAGATTCAGGGTGTTAGGCTAGTCAGCAACACAAAATAAAAGTGGTTCAAACGGCTATGAAGACTATGCGACTAAGCTTCTGAGGTCACCAGTCGCCTAGAACTTATAACTAATTAAACCTAACTAACCTAAGGACATCACACACATCGATGCCCGAGGCAGGACTCGAACCTGCGACCGTAGCGGTCACTCGGTTCCAGACTGTAGCGCCTAGAACCGCACGGCCACTCAGGCCGGCGGTCAGAAACACAGACCAGCTTATAACTTGTTTCTCCACTGCTTAAACATTTTGCTTAGAAAGTGTTGTTTATCATGTATTTGGAACTATGGTCCCCCGTGCATCTTAAATGTAGACGCAAATGACTTTTTCTGTACCCAATAAGTCTTCGTAGAAGCTATTTTTGTCCCTATTATATGCTATAAGTTTAATGGACATTTTTAAGATACTATTTACCGTATGAGAGTATTAACCAAATACCCGAATTAATCATAATAACTTATTTATCACAGGATGTTGGGTGTATATCATACAAATAGAATACCCGTATATGATTCTGAGGGCGATGTCACCGTGATGTCCAATAATTTGTAATACATGTTTCTCCAACACTAACGAAACATAAATACATCGGAATAAGGTCCGTTCAGTGAACGGATTTCATAATAGACAGACTGTGGGCAAATGGGATCGACATGTTGATGATTTACTGTATTTCTGTTACCATCGCAGCTGTATATATATGTTTTTATGTTGACTGTGAGTCGAAAGATGGAAGATGTTTTCACCCATCAGCCCCATCCGTTTCTGCTGACAATGTACTGTCTACCAAGACGTTACTGAACGTTCTTTTTGGATAGATAATGGTCTCCACATAGCGTGTGATTTTCCCAGATAACACTTCTCTTCGTTGAGACAGAAAATTTATCCTTTGTTTTATAGCGAGTTGTGCTACCAACTGACTTGTTATGTTGTTTCGCTGTGGCCGAGTGGTTCTAGGCGCTTCAGTCTGGAACCGCGCGACCGCTACGGTTGCAGGGTCGAATCCTGCCTCGGACATGGATGTGTGTGGTGTCCTTAGGTTAGTTAGGTTTAAGTAGTTCTATGTTCTAGGGGACTGATGACCTTTAGATGTTAAGTCTCACAGTGCTCAGAGCCATTTGAACCATTTGTTATGTTGTTTGTTTGAACATAATTATGAAAACCTTCACGAAACTTTGCTGTTGTATTCCTAAGGAGCGATTTCTGCTGATGTACTCCTCAGTAGCACTGAAGATTGATTAATTCATCTCCACTGAGAAGTTTCAATAGACTCACTGCTCTCAATAACCTTGAGTTATTATTGTTCTAGGTTTCTTTGGGGCACTACATTCTTAACACAGTTTTACGGTAGTCTTTACTTGTGTTCTTAATTTTTCAGCTGAATAATTTCCCTGGGAAATGTGCCCTAGCCAAACAATATTAACTTTTTATCGAAGAGATAATTACATGTTAAACCATGTTAAAAGTCATATTAGTACTCGTTTATCGTACTTTATATAAATGGGTTTTTGTATGTTGTATTCCTACGCAGTATTCTAGTATTTATTTTGAAATCTATGCTGTCAAAGTAAAAACCAACTCCAAAGGTAGCAGACATAATCTACTATTAAGTTTCCCGCTTATTTCACTGCCTCAGTTTTTCGAAGAATAACCATTACGCTACAACGAAATTATTTTCTTCGGTCTTGATATGACATCTCTCTGGCAGATGAGGATCCTCTGGACATGAGCAGTTACAACGGATGGTGTAATTTCCGCAGTTCTACTGGCAGCATCGATTAGCTGAAAATCTGTTACTGTCACATGTCAATGATGAAGTGCTTCTTATTCCATGTAGCCTAAATTTTAATGAAGTTTTAAAACCAAATAATTTACAGCTTGAATATATTTATTGCTACATCTATTGACTCTTCTAATACACCTGTTGTGTACTAATCTGTGGGTACAAACATATGATTAATGAATGTCACGGAACGTTCTGCATTATCTGTAGTCCATAAATTCTGTACCACTACAATATCGACAATGTAGTGGTGATTACAACGTAACTAACGTCTACTGTCTCTCGTTTTACAGGGCTTGACGAAATCGACGCCAAAGCGTGATGAGGATGCAGTTTTAGCATACTATGATGATCTTGGTGATTACTGACAATTAGAATTGAAAATAACGTGCTATTAAAACTCAATGTGCCAAGTAACCCATACGCTTATATAATGGTCACTGCACACAACAAAGATGAATCTCAGCTTCAGCTGTGACCTGAATGGAACTCCTTCCCCGCATGTGATAGATGTGTAGTACTCTAGTGGCAATACATTACTGGAACACGCACATCTGTCACGTGTTGTGTATGGTCAACTTCAGGAATGGCACAGCAATAAAGAAAGCGAGAGATATTAAGTACTCAAACTCATACAGCGTTATATGTAGCAGTCTGCATCGTCATAGTGCAAAAAAAAAAGAAATCCTCCCTTTCAGTTTGTTTGTTATATTAGGTTGGTACATAAGTTCATAGAGTACATTCAAACGACATTCAGGCAGATATATCGCTCTTCGTATTCGTCAGTGGCTGTCGTTCCAACACAATATAGCCTCAATTCATTCTGGATTCATCGTTCTTGGTTACCTGGATCACACATTCATTAGGAAGTCCAGTTGCGATATCAGCATATTGACATGATCCCAGCCCACTTAATTTCTTCTTGGGGCGATCTCCAGCGGGAAGCGAATTATGCTACTGTTTCAAACCAGTGTAATAATTAGTAACTGCGCCTTTACATACGTGCATGCTCTCGATAACACACGACAAAGTTTTGACCGTTAGTGGTTTCTTTAACTTTTATTGACGTTGATTTTAGCAGTTTGGCAAACCGTCTAGTAATTCGAACTGTATTGCAATATGTCCTCTTGTACACTTTCGGCGAACAATAAATTGGAGGAAAAGCATAAAATTAACATTCATAAGCCTTAGAAGCAAATATATCGCTCTTGTTATTTGTCAACGACTGCCGTCCCAGCATTATAGAGCGCCATTTTACTTCGGACTGAAGGTTCGTAACTACCTGGATCAAACATTCCCGGAAGTATGGACAGGCAGAGGAGGTCTTTTTTCGAGACTAGCACGTCGATGTGGTCCCAGCCTACTTGCTTCTTCTTCTGGGGATATGTGAAAAGTCATGTGTACATCACACCTGTCAAGGCTAAGTAGGATATCCTGGCAAAAATTCTCGCTGCCTACGATGCAGTTCTAACGACACCGTTGATCCGTTGATATTTAAACGAGTATACTGAGTTTTGCATTCACGCCGCGGACGCTATTCTGAAAAACTGTTGTAAATGTAGCAGCTTGTCAGACTTGTGCAAATAAAAGGAATTCACTGTTACTGTACTGAATTCTTAGGATTTTCTGTTCTCTGACAACAGGTTAGGTGTTCCGTCACCTTTCCATCAACAAGGGAAATTATGTTATGGTATTGAGGAGTATTCAACGGGATATCTGTACATCATGGGTACGATTCGTTGTTGGTACCTTTAGTTTGAATGCGTAAGGCTAAGGCGGAACATGAGTAGAGTATCGGTTATTCCTTTCGACTTGGTCGTTTCCGGGCTAGGGGCCTTTACTTATTTCCGTCTTTCCTGAAAGTATGCACCATCATCACGGAATCACCCTTCTGACACTCCACTCCTTTACAAGTTCGTCAGACATCAGCAAAAACACACTGTGAGTACGTTAGCGTCACTAGAATAAATGTTTTTGGGGTTACGAGTGGATCCTTTTTCTATGTTAAGGCACATCGGTGTTTAGCTGTACACAATTTGTTTAATTTCTGTATGGTTGTCAAAGAAACACACAGATTTACATAACCTGTGACATGACAATTTCAGGACAGATGTCAAAATAACGTATTACGTCCTGATTTGCATAAATAACACTGAACACGACAATATCAGGTTTAAACAGTAGGTTATCTACAAGACTTTTCTTACTTCTAGACGGTGTAGCCTTGTCTAAGGTGGTCAATATAACGACAAATCATCCGATTTTGGTTCTAAGTTCAGTACTATTAAGGATGACAATCAAGTCTACGGAGGAAGGTTAGTTTTTTTTTACTAGATGAGCAAAAGATTTCTCAAGGTTGCTCATTTTCACAGTGAATGCAAGCTGATGATCAAACAATTCTACGTCTTGTCAGTGGCATTTACTTTTAGCTGCGACGTGCTGTCGGCTGCTTGGCTGCTCTCGACCCCTGACAATCCTATAAAAAGCTAATCAAAATCTTTACTTATTTTATCAGCTGAAACTGTCCTATGTTTCTCATTAGGCGAGGAAACATGCATTCATCCCTAGTCTGGGAAATATGGCGATATACACGTGCATAGATGGAGCAGTATGTATACGTCAATGTCCTCTCAGTACTTGCAAGAACAATTAACTACGAGGCTGTTTCGTTCCTCTGCCATCGGAGCTCAATGATTCTTCAGCTAATTTCTAGCTGAATGTCAGCCAAAGTAAAAGCAGTGTTCAGAAGAAAATTCCTCTTTGGGCGCTGTACAGAGCGTGATGCACTTGTTCTACACTTGACGCTGGTTCAGAGGAGACCCGAAAGCTTTCGGTATTCTGTCTTCTGCAGCAAACTGTCCCCCACCTGTGTCCTTTCGTGCTTCACATCGTGGCTTTTTCAGACCGATGGGAGGGTTCCTTCCATCTTGTGGAAACTACCACTGCCAATCAGAAAGGTTACACCTTTCAAGTGCCTGGATTTATCGCCCCTTTTACTCTTTTCGGGTTTATTTCAGTCAATCAGACGTTTTGTGTCTGCTCCTTACGCCTAAAAGTTACATGAGTACATCACGAGCATACCACAGGCTTTTCACGTGATCAGCTGTGTCTCTGGCTTATTTGTATGCATCTGGAAATTCCCCAATGCAATTTTCTAAATAATTTCTCCTTCGCAAGCAGCTCTGAGCCCCTGACTGCTCAGCTCGCTGTATCGCCCGGCGTGTTCGTTGTCTCTCTCACTGCGGATCACCAAACCCTGTTAGAAGCCTTTCGTTGTATGTGGGCCATGACAGCACAACTCGCGTCTGCCCCCAAAATAACACATTCCTTCCAGCAGCTTCTTTCACCTTTTGCTCATTGGCGTGCAGGATTTAGGTTCGGTGAGTTAATAATGTCAAATCGAGAGTCATCCCTTTGCATTACATACTGCACATTTTGATAGGCAAATCTGCTCACTATCGCCGAAGTATGTCAGGTGACATATCCATCTACCTGTTACAAAGTATAAAATCACACTTAAGGTGTGAAATTAACATTCATTCAAGCTGCCACCTCACACCCTGTATATGTAGATGCAGATGTCAAAAATTAAGGCCTTTCAATATGTACACTGCTTTGTGGTCATAAAGATTACAGGTAGGTAAATCACTCATAGTAATCTAGCTCTGGGTGGTACCTGTGCTCTTTTCCTTGCCACCAACAGTGGTGACAACAGTACGGACTTCCGCCCCCTCCACAGGTCGTTCTAGTGATGTTAACAAACGATGACAGTCAGTTCTGTAGCAATACTTCCCATCCTTGACCTTCTTAGGAGCCTTGTAGAGCTGAGACGTTACACTACGTGATAATGAAATATTGCAAAACGTTACCCACAAAAATCTCTCATTTTTACGTTACTGCGATTTCTAAACAAATTTCGTGCACTGTTTGCCTATCCCACATTATCTTCCCTCAAGTATTCCATACTATATTCGTTCCAAAGCCTTTGAGGTGTACGTTTGTCAGCGTTATCCGGAACTACTATTCATTTGTCCACAAAGTTTATGACACACACTTACCAAACAACCATGAGACAAAGTAAGTATGTGCATAAACAAAATCCTCAAAATAAAATAACGTAATGCATGTAAACCAGGTGACGAAAGTGTGCATTTCATGTGTTATTCATTTATTGTTCTCTCTCACGCTCCTGTCACTACTTGTGCATGTTAGATTCCGATATGAAGCACTGATACTACGTGGCGTCAACCACCAGTTTAGAACTCTGTCACTGCTCCGTTTTTAAAGTTCTCAGATGTCGCATTCCACTCGTTTCAATTTAAGGAATGCTGTAAAACTTAATTGTTAATCAAAATAATATCTTTGTGTCAGTTAAACTTATTACATACGTGTTGTGTAGTTCTGTTTATTTAGATATAACCGAATTACATTTAAATTGCGGATATATAAAGAACATAGTCTAACAGTACCTATCAAATTAAGTATTGCAGTTACTTTTGGGAATCAAAGTGCGAAATGATGGGTGGGTTCCGCAGAAAGTGTCGCCGCTTCTTTCACAAAGCTGGTCGCAGGTGATGCTCCAAAAACGAACAGTAATACTTTGCACTGATGGTCTGTCGTGGAGAAACGTAATGCGTTACGATAATACCATCACACTCGTACACGAGAATCACCATAACTTTCACCATACTGGGGCTCTGACGCACTTTCGACTTTCGCGTTGACCCGTAATGACGCCATTCGTTGGACTGGCGTTTCAGTTTTTGCTCATACGATGTGGCCCATGTCTCATCCAGTGTTACGATACGGCGTAAGAAAGCCTCTCCTTCGCGCTCATAGCGCTCCAAGTGCGTCTGAGCAGCGTCGTAACGCATCAATTTCCTCATTTCCGTCAGTTCATGTGGAACCCATCGTGATGCAGTTTCTCGCATGCCCGGGCGTTCCTTTAGGATGCGAAGCACAGTCGTATGCGCTAATCCGGTTTCGTGGGTGAGCTCACGAATCTTATGGCGTCTTTCACTGTCCACTAACGCGGCAACAGCATGCACTTCTTCAGAGACGCTAGGACGACCTGCCCGATGCATGTCTGCCACAGTTTACCGACCTTCGTTGAAGGCTTTTACCCAATGTGCCTCTGTTCTGTTCTGCAATGCCGATTCCCCGCACGGCCCTTGAAGACCTTGATGACACTGTCGTGCTGTACGACCTCTGCCACATTCAATTTTGATCCAACTCCGTTGTTCATGTTTCGAAAACATAGTGACACCGTTACCTTAGACCACTCGCTCACAAGTGACTGTGTTGCCCTCGATGGTGCGAACGTCGGTGACGTGGAACGGGAGAGTCCATTTGTTTGGAGGTAAGGTAGGTATGTCAACAACGTGTGCTATCAGCAACAATAGTAGATTCCATTGCATAGTGTCTCCACAGCAGTGTTGCCACTACCTAAGTTCCAACCCACATACGAGTATATCCGTCAAAAAGATTAATTCAATATCTATTCGTGTCCGCCCCGATAGATGAGTGGTCAGCGTGACGGATTGCCGTCCTACGAGCCCGGGTTCGATTTCCGGCTGGATCAGAGATTTTCTCCGCTTAGGGACTGGGTGCTATGTTGTCTTCATCATCATTTCATCCCCATCCGGCGTGCAGGTCACCCACTATGGCATCGAATGTAATAAGACCTGCACCAAGGCGGCCAGACTTGCCCTGCAAGGGGCCTCCTGCCATATGACACCTAACGCTCATTTACATTTCCAATATCTATTCGTGAATCAATTATGGGACAACTAGAGTTTTGAATTCTGTTTCGGGAAGACTACTTGTTATAAATAAACTACGAACTAACTGTTATTGATTTGTGTTGCTAGTTGGTGTACATCTCAGGGTTCTTGCAAAGAAATATGGACACTATACACTGTTTAACATTGTGACGCGAGGTACTCAATACTTAATTCACTCAGTAAGATTCTCATATTTTCCTGGCTTTATCTAGTGTCGTCGCGAGGTTGCTACCTTAATCAGGATTTGGCAATGATTGTGACATAGGGTTTCCGGATAGTCTTGCTCTTTTCAGCATACTTCACTATTACAACCAGAAATGGATGGGACAATAGATATTCTTCGAGAAAATCATTAAACACTTGTACTGTAGTATACTGAACTACAGTCTGTTCCGATATGTGGCGGCGCTATACACAGCCTTCAAAATCGTGTCTGCAACGGAGGTGCGTTCCAAGAAGACAGTTGTCAATGACTTCCTTAGCAGGAAAACCAGAGCATCACAGATACTCTTAGGCGCTTGCAAAATATCTACGAAGACCTGGCGGTTAACAGAAGCACAGTGAGTGAATGGTAGTGCGTGTGTCATCATTGCAACCAGGTCACGGAAACCTGTCATGCGTCTCCTACCTATTTTCTGGCCAAACAACTTACTACGCTGTTGGGTCCTCTCACACGCAAGTGTGACCTCCATATGCGGAATACGGAGAACGTTATAGGACGCCTGAAGACACTTAAGCTATAACCGTCGAATGTTTTGGTTAGCTTTAACGCTGTATCATTATTTAAGGAAGTACCACTGCAGGACTCGTTATAGCTTATCATCAGCCAGTCTGAGAAAGACATTGCGGCATTGTTTAAACTTTTCCTTACCTCGACATACTTCTTATTCAGTAACCAATATTTTGAACAAGTGGACGGTGTCGCTAGGGAGGTCTTCTGTTTCCCATGGTAGCCAACTATTTTATGGAAGACTGTGAGGGAAAAGCCCTACAGTCGGCAAGTCTCAAACCTTCCATCTTCTGCCCGCATCTCGTGGTCGTGCGGTAGCGTTCTCGCTTCCCACGCCCGGGTTCCCGGGTTCGATTCCCGGCGGGGTCAGGGATTTTCTCTGCCTCGTGATGGCTGGGTGTTGTGTGCTGTCCTTAGGTTAGTTAGGTTTAATTAGTTCTAAGTTCTAGGCGACCTGATGACCTCAGCAGTTGATTCGCATAGTGCTCAGAGCCATTTGAACCATTTGAACCTTCCTTCTTCTAACGTAAGTAGACGACGCATTTTTGGTGCAAATGGTTCAAATGGCTCTGAGCACTATGGAACTCAACTTCTGAGGTCATTAGTCCCCTAGAACTTAGAACTAGTTAAACCTAACTAACCTAAGGACATCACACACATCCACGCCCGAGACAGGATTCGAACCTGCGACCGTAGCGGTCTCCGGTTCCAGACTGCAGCGCCTAGAACCGCACGGCCACTTCGACCGGCTGTGGTGCACGGAATAGAGATATTACCTGTGTTTCTTTGGCATGTGAACTCGATCCATCTGAATATACAGTCACAATGGAAGTGGGAAAATATGGTATTTTAGGATTCCTGGATGTCATGGTCAGAAGAAAAGCCGATGATACACGGGGATATAGTGCCTATTGTAAAGTAACTCACGCACGGCTATATTTGCGGGTCACAAGTTGTCAGCACCCTGCAGAACGCTTTAGTGTCCTACTCTCTTTAGTGCATAGACCTCATGTGGTCTCTGATGCTGAAAGTCCACCTGGTGAGCTACAGCACCTAAGAATGGTATTCCAACAGAATGGTTATTTGGTAGGAAGGTGCGCCATGCATTCCGTTCCAAGCAAATTCAAAGCAGGGATGCGGAGGCTCACATTGCAAGAGCGTTTTTGCCATATTTTCTTGGCATGTCTTTAAGAATAAAAAGAAACTTCAAAAGGTACGACATTAAGGGTGTGTTTCTGCCACAAGAAAAAATTATAAATTTGTTGTGCTCCGTCAAAGACGACCTTGGCATCCGGAATGTGGAGTGTATAAGATCCCATGCCAAAGTGGAAACTTTTATATTGGGTAAGCATGCCCAGCCGTGCAAGAACGTTGCGTTGAACACCATCGTCATGCACCCCTGGGGCAACCCGATAAATCAGCATTGGTGGAGCACTGCCTGGACACGGGGCATCGCGTGTTTTAAGGGAAAACTGAAAATTTATCCCCAGTGACATCTTTCTGGGACTGTGATGTTAAGAAGGCCGTACGTATCTGTACAGAGGACAATCTTATCAACAGGGATGTAGGTTTTTCACTAAACGCCGCCAAGAATCCGGCGCTGGCTGCTACTAAAGCAAAACCGGGAAAACGAGAACTTCCGAGTCATGATTCGACGCAGCGCACTCCTGAGATTTAATTCAGCCATTTACCACAGGAGCGTCCGGGGGCACAGTCATTGCCCACAGCGCACGTGCATGAGGCCTTTTTCAGGCTTCCAGCAGGAGGCACTGGGAGCGTCACTTTCCGCCAGCTGCGAGCGTCTTACTGTGAAAGCGTGTTGTGAGCTGCTGGCCTGATAAATTTTGACGCCACTGCGCTATTATGATCAGTCGCGTCTTGCACCAGTGACAGCAGCAACTACGACCACTTGAAGATTTCGAGCAGTTGCATCGGTGGAATATTGTGAGATTTACAGATTATCAAGTATATTTGCAACAGAGCAGTCGGGAGAGCCTGAATAGTCACATACAAATATTAATTTTCAAATGTACAATGGCGCAGTCAAAACACAATTGTAAAGGCAGCAGACATACTTTCTTATTAAGTTTTCCATTTATTTGGCTGTCTCAGTTCTTCGAGCAATAACCATTATGCTACAACGAAATTACTGTATTTTCTTAATTCTTGATATACACATGCTCTCTGGTACCTGAGGATATTCTGGTCGTGACTAGTTACAATTGATTATGTGTTTTCCGCAGTGCAAGTGGCAGTATCTAGTGGCTGCAGATCCGTTACTAGTACATGTGAGTGATCAAGTGGATCACATTTCATGCAGAATAAACTTCAATGGTGTTTCGAAACCGAATAATTTACAAATGAAATACATTTACTGCTATATTAGCATAAGCTTGTTATACACCTGTTCTGCACTAATCTCTGGATACAGACTTATGATAAAACAATTTTCATGGTACCTTCTGCATAAACTATGGTCCATAGATACTGTACTGTAACAATATCGACAATATAAGATTGATTACAACGCAGCTAATGCCTACTATTTCTCGTTTTCCAGGTCTTAACGAAATCGATTCCAAGGCGTGATAATAGAGTTTAAGCATGCTATGGAGATGTTCGTGTTGATTGTCAGGTACAACTATGTATCACGTGCTATTACAAACTCAGCATGCCAAGTAACTCACATACATACATTATGGTCACTGCACACAACAAAGATGAATGTCAGCTTCAGATGTGGAGTTAATGGATCTCCTGCACCGCATGCGACAGATGTGCAGTACTCTAGTGGCAATACATTACTGGCACCTGCACATCTGTCACGTGTTGTGTATGGTTAACTTCAGGCATGGCACTGCACAAAAGAAAGTGAGCAACATTAAGTACTCAAAATCATCCAGCATAATATGTAACAGCCTATCTCTTAATAGTGCAAACGTAACAATATTATTTCTGTGTGGCTGTTATATTTGGGTTGACACTTACGTTCATAGCGTTGATTCAAATGACGTGCAAACTGATGTATTTCTCGTCAATGATTGTCGTTCCAACATGACGGAGCCCCACTTCACTCTGCATTCTTCGTCCGTGACCGTATGGGTCAGACATTCCCTGAAAAGTAGAGTGGCAGAGGAGATCCTGTTTCGAGACCAGTACGCTGACATGAATCCAGCCCACTTGTTTTCTTCTTAGGGGCTATCTCCGGCGGGGAGCAAGTCATGCTACTATTTCAAACCAGTGTAGTAATCGTGCCTGCTCTTTTAAATACGTGCAAGTTCTCGATATCACACGACAGAGTTAAGGCCGTTCGTGGATTCCTTATCTCTCATTGACATTGATTTTAACAGCGCGGCAAACCTTATAATAATTCGAGGTATATTACAATTCGTTCCCTCCCACACATCCTGTAAGCAATAAAAAAGAAAAAAAAGCATAACATAACATTCAAACGACTCAAAGGCAGACATATCACTCATCTTATACATCAACGAATGTCGTATCAATATGATGGGACTCCACTTCGTTTTGGACTGAGGGTTCATGACTACCTGGGTCATACATTCCCTACAAAGCCGATGGGCACGGGAGGTCCTGTTTCTAGACCACACCTTGACATGACCCCAGCTCACTTGACTTCTTCTTGTGAGGCTGTAAGAAAAGTATTGTGTACGTCACGCCTATCAAGACTAAAGAGGGTCTTCCAGAAACAACGCTCCCTGCCCACGATGCAGTTCAGACGGTACAGGTGATATTTAAAAGTGCACGACTGAGTTTTGTGGGACGATGCTATGACTTCATTCAAGCTGTGGACGCTATTCTGAAAGACTGTTGTAAGCGTAGCAGCTTGCGAAACTTGTGCAAATAAACTAAATTCACTACTACCCTACCGTATTGTTAGATTTTCGGTTCCCTGGCATCAAGCTATGTGTTACGTTACTTGCTCATCAAAAGGGGAAATTATGTTAGGGTATTGAGGAGTATTCAACATCTGTACACCATGGTTAGGATTCGCTGATGGTGCCCTTAGTTTGAAAGCTGCGCGAGGTTAAGGCGGAACATGAGTAGAGTATCGGTTACTCTTTTCGACTCGGTCGTTTCCGGAGTAGGGGCCTTTACTTCAGATTTATACAATTACTCCTTTCTGTCTTTCCTGAAGGTATGTAACATCATCACGAAACCACCCTGTATATGTAGATGCAGATGTCAAAAATCAGAGCCCTTCAATATGTGCACTGTTTTGTGGTAACAAAGCTTACAGGTAGGTAAATCACAACTGTACACACCTCCGTCCACTCCATCGGTCATTCTAGTGACGTTAACAAACGATGACAGTCAGTTCTGTAGCAATACTTCCCATCCTAGTCCTTCTTCTGAGCCTTTTACAGTTCAGAGACGTTACAGTACGCGATAATGAAACATTGTAACACGTTACTCACAAAAATCTCTCATGTTTATGTTACTGTGATTTGTAAACGAATTCCTTACACTGTTTACCTATCCCGCACTATCTCCCTCAATTATTCCATACTATGTTCGTTCCAAAGCCTTTAAGGTCTGTATTTATAAGCACTATCCTAGAGTATTATTAATTTGTCCACAAACTTCATGATAGACACTCACCAGGTCAGCGTGACACAAATTAAGAATGTGCGTAAACAAAATATCTTGCAATGAAATACTTAGAACCCTTTCATGAACGTATAACAGTGCACATGACGAAGGGAGTCACAAATATTGATCAACGATCCTTCGTTCCATAACCTACCTACAACACGACATACAATAATACCATGTCACGTCTGTCTGAGTCTATATATCAGAGAAACGTCTAAATGAGAAAAAGAATCATGCATGTACATAGTATTCTAATTACCAACTTAAAGGCGCTCTGAAGATTTCCTTGAGAAACAAATTAGGAATAGGCAACCATACCCGGAAACGTCATTCAGTAAGGCTACAGACCGTTGTTATTATAGGAGCAATGAATAAAGCTAGGATACCACGTCGGCATCCAACGTGTGTTTACGAGCTGATGGACCACAAGAACTATGGGGCGTCAAATGCATCCACAGCTGTCACAGCACAGGGTACAGTGGTCATCATGCAAACTCACGTCTGCTTTGGAAGGGATGGTCTCTCGGAAAGGTTCGGTCTCCATAGTCTTCTTTTCCTAAATTTGTTCCTTCAGAGATACTATACAACCCCTAAAAGTTTTTCAGTATCTTTTTTTTACATTCATCATTCTTACAATATTATGAGATATATTCCAGTGCTCGGCGTTATACAAAGCATAAATATGACTGTTACCCCACACATTGTCTCTCCTCCTTGCACAGTTTATTTGTTTAAGAGGCTATATTGCATATCACTCGGATGCCCACATTTCGTTATACATCAGTGCTCCTTGCTTGTAATATATTTCCTTTCTAATCCTGGTCGTCTCATGTGTCCTGGGCGTCGATATGCTATTTTGAATGTGGAAATGGTAGTAGTAGAGGGTGGCTGCATTACCTTCTTGTCGCTGCCCCTTATCCCAAAGACGGTATGTATGTATCCCATCTCATTGTGTTGACTGTTACCTCACGAGAAACTGTAACAACGTTTTCCAAACATTTTCGAATCTTGTAAATAAGGCAGGACTAGAGTTTCAAAACTATCGTAGGCTACCATAGACTGTCATCAGCAAACGTAAATAACGATGGTTTACCTAGTAGCCTTGGTCAGCTTAGATCGTAACTGCGTTGGCTGTATTCCATACCTGCCGGATGTTACCTCATTTCTATCCCTTTGTTTACATATGCTATCGATATCTTGCTTGATTCCGCTAGAAACCAGGAGCGGTGAATAGCTTCCAAACTGAGTAAGGGTACATAATGGCCACATAACCTATGGAACATTTTTCTCCTCTTGTCACTGGTTTTTTTTTTAAAAAAAAGAATTTATTGCAAAATGAAATTTTCAATGTTTATTTCAGATTTTATTCGAAAACTGTTGATCTGTAATGTGAAACACAGGTACGTTGTAACATAATACAAAAAAATACAGATTTATCATATAGGGCTAGAAAACACAATTTACTCAGAAACAGGCAAAATTTTTAAGAAAAGAATGGAAAACAAATACACGTTAAACATCACTTCAGCACTTGGTGGAACTTATATAAAACATGTTTCTCGTATTCATAAAATTTTCCGCAGTTATAAATAACAAATCCTGCCTTTGGTCATGATGTAGAACCTTCTATTGAGTACAGAATAACAAAAATAATTATATAGATTTGCTTTATGTTTGTGCGTGTAAACTGTACTTGCGTCAATAGTAATTGCTTTGGTTGCAGAAAGTTACGCGATCATCTATTTTTATGCAATTATAAAGACAACTTATATTTTTAAGTATATAAAATACACTACTGGCCATTAAAATTGCTACACCACGAAGATAACATGCTACAGACGCGAAACTTTCCGACAGGAGGAAGATGCTGTGATATGCAAATGATTGGCTTCTCAGAGTATTCACACAAGGTTGGCGCCGGTGGCGACACCTACAACGTGCTGACATGAGGAAAGTTTCCAACCGATTTCTCAGACACAAACAGTAGTTGACCGGCGTTGCCCGGTGAAACGTTGTTGTGATGCCTCGTCTAAGGAGGAGAAATGCGTACCACCACGTTTCCGACTTTGATATAGGTCGGATTGTAGCCTTTCGCGATTGCGGCTTATCGTATCGCGACACTCCTGCTCGCATTGGTCGAGATCCAATGACTGTTAGCAGAATATGGAATCGGTAGGTTCAGGAGGGTAATACGGAATACCGTGTTGTATCCCAACGGCCTCGTATCACTAGCAGTCGAGATGACAGGCATCTTATCTGTATGGCTGTAACAGATCGTGCAGCCACGTCTCGATCCCTGAGTCAATAAATGGGGACGTTTGCAAAACAACCATCTGCACGAACAGTTCGACGACGTTTGAAGCAGCATGGACTATCAGCTCGGAGACCATGGTTGCGGTTACCCTTGACGCTGCATCACAGACAGGAGCGCCTGCGATGGTGTACTCAACGACGAACCTGGGTGCACGAATGGCAAAATGTCATTTTTTTGGATGAATCCAGGTTCTGTTTACAGTATAATGATGGGCGCATCCGCGTTTGGCGACATAGCGGTGAACGCACATTGGAAGCGTGTATTCGTCATCGCCATACTAGCGTATCACCCGGCGTGATGGTATGGGGTACCATTGGTTACACGTCTCGGTCACCTCTTGTTCGCGTTGACGGCACTTTGAACAGTGGACGTTACATTTCAGATGTGTTACGACCCGTGGCTCTACTCTTCATTCGATCCCTGCGAAACCCTACATTTCAGCAGGATAATGCACGACCGTATGTTGCAGTTCCTGTACGGGCCTTTCTGGATACAGAAAATGTTCGACTGCTGCCCTGGCCAGCACATTCTCCAGATCTCCAGATCTCTCACCAACTGAAAACGTCTGGTCAATGGTGGCCGAATAACTGGCTCGTTACAATACGCCAGTCACTACTCTTGATGAACTGCGGTATCGTGTTGAAGCTGCACGGGCAGCTGTACTTGTATACGCTATCCAAGCTCTGTTTGACTCAATGCCCAGGCGTATCAAGGCCGTTATTACGGCCAGAGGTGGTTTTTCTGGGTACTGATTTCTCAGGGTCTATGCAGCCAAATTCCGTGAAAATGTAATCACATGTCAGCTGTAGTATAATATATTCGTCCAATGAATACCCGTTTATCATCTGCATTTCTTCTTGGTGTAACAATTTTAATAGCCAGTAGTGTACACAATGGACTAGCACTGAAAGACGTGCAGTTTTAATTCTGTCCAAATCAAACAAACAAATGCAAAGATAATTCATGGGGTCCACTTTTCTCTTGCACACTTTCATTTATGTTTCTTTAGGTACCAATGTTACTGATACTACCGGCAATTCTACCATGTACTGCATCACTTATGAAATGTACCAAAACCATCAAACCGCAGTTTTGGTAGAGGGCAATTGTAGGCAGGACGTGGCTACAGCCAGGTATTCACCTATTCGGACGTGGGAAACCGCTAATAAGCCACACCAAGGGAGGCCGGCACATCGGTCCTTGTTGTTAATCCGCCGGTTAGATTCGAATTCCCGAAGCGACTTGGTAACGCCCGTAGCTATCCATGTGGGTCCTTTGTTCAGGATATTTTTCGAGTTTTTCCTCTTGGGACTTAATTCATTAGTAACTTTCATATGTAGTACCACACCACATACTGCACGTCATATTAGACCGCAACATACTAGAAACTATACAAATATTGCACCATCGTCTGAAATAAATTTTCCTGAAACCTATTCTTACTCCGAAAATTATTCACTCGTATTTTGTATCTTTCTTGTGCCCTCCATAAACAGCTGCGTGTTATTCTGTACTGTTTGCTTCTTAACTTTATGTAAATTTAAATATTTGCTAACTTTGTTTTCCTGCTATAGTTTCTGATTCCGAAAAAGAATAATGCCGTACTTCGAACGTTTTTCTCTCTATGTGTCTTGTTGTTTCCTCCTTCTTTCAGATTTTTCAAAAATATATTCATTTCAAATCGTTGAGTATTTTTAAATTTATTCCATCTTTCTTTGACACCGTCGTTACCTTTCTGCTGTCTTTATTACACCTGCAGTATCTTCCCCACTCTGTACTGGAGTTCTCAATACGTACTCTATTATTCGGTGTTCCTCAGTGTATTTTCCACGACCTGCCAGCATTTTAGCGTGTGCAGGGGCATCGTTATCTCGACTAGCATAGTCTTCAACAACCACCTTTTAGAACATGGCGTACAATTTGCTCGTCAGCGTATGTCATTTTAACTATAGTTACGAAAAGCCCCTTATCTCTTTTCTAGTCTACCGCCATTGCGCCAACATTACAGTCCATGGTTTCGCTATTTTTTCCCATTGCAGTCCCGCTCTGAAATCCTGATTCGTATTTTCGACTTCTTTGAGCTTTATATTCCTGTGTTCCACAGGTGATTCGTTATCATCCTGTTAAGCCCTATTACCGTTTTAATGTTATCTTTTCATACCTAAAACACCAGCGAATACGTCTGATATAGCTGTGAATCCGTCCAATAAAACAGTTCAATGAACAGCAGTAGTTAGCCGGTGGCATGCTCTACTACTGGGCTGCTTGATTGTTTATGGATTCAGGTGTGAGATATGTCGATGTTCTTGCTGAGCTCCCATGACGTGTTTCTCGAAATTCATAGACATCCCACTTCTAGTGGGACCTAAGCGCGACATGCTTTCATTAAGTGTATAGTTTACAGTTTTGTCTCCCTTATGTTAATTCATTGTCCTATTAATTTACACTCATGTTTAGAAGTTGAACCTAAATTTACCAACAACATTTTTGGCAATTAAGTAAGAATTTCGTCTTAGAGCCAAATATTTGCGCTAGTTAATACTGTAATTAAATCTTATATTTACAATAATTAGTCATAACCTACATATATGACACTAGTTTTTAACTGACTGGGTTCGGCGGCGCTTTAGGTTAACCTAGAATGCTCTAAATAAAGGATAATTCACTAATAATTAATGGAATACGCGTTTCTGAGGGTGGCAGAGGTAATTAGATATGCAAAAAGTGATGAGTTGTGTCTGGTGTGCGAATAAAATACAACAGATACGTTATCATTATTTAACTTAATGAGTTGTTGAGATCAATCTTGTTAAGGTACTTCATTTCATGTCACCTAAATCTCAGACATAATTCTTTCTGAACATTTAGAGCTAGACACTTTCTCACAACAAATCATAATTTGATAAAACACTTGTACAAGTTATATAAGATGTCACATTGTTTTCTATGGATTCAAATACAACGTATATACGGTTCTGGGACCAACTTGGAAGCTCAGCAGGCATATTTCTGTTTGGGTGCACAACTGTTTATTTCTTAACTCGGTGAAAGGAAGCTATAGCAGCGACATGCAACATGCACATTCAGTAAAGGCACCACTTAACGACATCTTTGGCAGATGACTGGTCAGCATTACCTCAGGGTGCTCGCAGTGTCTTATACAACTCGCATCACCTGTCTAGCTAACAGCACACTTATACACACTCGCGAATAAGCTGTTACGCTACGTCTTCAGCGAAAGGGTTCACCTAGGAGCTACGAACAGAAATGTTACCATAGGAATATTGAAAAAGGAAAGTAATACTCAAGTGCCTCCTTTTCCCTTTTCTTAACTCACACTGGGAATGTCATTTATTCTATCTGCGAGAACGTGTTTTCGGTGCACCAATCGAATTACTCGCTAAAAGCTGCCATCAGGTTCGAAGATGGGTTTTTCCTCTTACTCCTAATCCGTTCATAAAGTAGTTCCATTTATAGGCATTGTATGGAGGCTGCTTCCCACCAACGTATTTTTCCAAACTGAACGCATTTTATTGCATCACAGAGCTGGATTTTATGCAGTGCATATAAATAGGCTTCAGTCTATCAGTTGGGTATCACAGATTTGCTATCATAGCCTGCGTCCTATTACCAACAGTGGCAAGAACTCTATATTCCTGAACCATGAGGTCCATGGAAGCTGTTGAGGTGCTGCAATCACTTACTATGGAGTGAGACACACGATCCATACCTCTGTCACAATCATTTCCAGTTACATAAGTATCATAAAATAGTTTTTCAAATGGAATTCTGGTATTTGATTTTCTACTCTGCAATAAGGCTAAGACTGTGGCATCTATGCGAAATTGGTACTGTAGATGAGAATTCATGACGACTGTCACGTTGTACATGAAAAAGTCAATGATGTAACGAAATGGAGCCAGTGGTACTGAAAGTGGTTAGTGTACACTGAAGAGCCAAAGAAATTGGTACACCTGTTTAATATCGTGTAGCGCCACCGCGAGCACGCAGAAGTGCCGGAACACCACGTGGCATGGATTCGACTAATGTCTGAAGTAGTGTTGGAGGGAACTGACACAATGAATCCTGCAGCTGATGGAGATCTCTTCTGAACAGTACGTTGCAAGGTAACCCAGATATGTTTAATAATGTTCATGTCTGGGCAGTTTGGCGGCCAGCGGCAGTGTTTAAACTCAGAAGAGTGTTCCTGGAGCCACTCTGTAGCAATGCTGGACGTGCGGGGTGTCACATTGTCCTGATGGAGTTGCCCAAGTTCGTCGTAATGCACAATGGACATGAACGGATGCAGGTGATTTTGCAGGATGCTTACGTACGTATCACCCGTCAGAGTCGTATCTAGACGTATCAGTGGTCCCATATCTGTCCAGTTGCACAAGCCCCATAACATTACATAGCCTCCACTAGCTTGAACATTCCGCTGCTGACATGCAGGGTCCATGGATTCATGAGTTTGTCTCCATACCCGTACACGTCCATCCGCTCGACACAATTTGAAACAAGACTCGACTGACCGGGCAGCATGTTTTCAGTCATCAGCAGTCCAATGTAGGTGTTGACGGGCCCAGGCGAGGCGTAAAGCTTTGTGTGGTGCAGTCATCAAGGGTACACGACTGGGCCTTCGGCTCCGAAAGCCCATATCGATGATGTTTCGCTGAATAGTTCGCACGCTGACACTTTTTGATGGTCCAGCATTGAAATGTGGAGCCATTTTCGGAAGGGTTGCAGTTCTATTACGTTGTACGATTCTCTTCTGTCGGCGTTGATCCCGTTCTTGCAGGAACTATTTCCGGCCGCAGCGATGTCGGACGTATCATGTTTTAGTGCATACCTGATATTCGCGATACACTCATGAAATGGTCGTAAAGTAAAATGCCCACTTCATCGCTACCTCGGAGATGCCGTGTCCCATCGCTTGTATGCCGACAATAGCACCACGTTCAAACTCACTTAAATCTTCATAACATGACATTGTAGCAGCTCTAAGAGAGTTGGCTTTGAGCTCTATGCGACTTAACATCTATGGTCATCAGTCCCCTAGAACTTAGAACTACTTAAACCTAACTAACCTAAGGACAGCACACAACACCCAGTCATCACGAGGCAGAGAAAATCCCTGACCCCGCCGGGAATCGAACCCGGGAACCCGGGCGCGGGAAGCGAGACCGCTACCGCACGACCACGAGCTGCGGACTTGTAGCAGCAGTAACCGATCTAACAACTGCGCCAGACACTTGTTTGACGTAGGCGTAGCCGACCGCAGCGCCGTATTCTGTCTGTTAACACATACCAGTATTTGTATACGAATTTGGCGCTTCAGTGTACGTGTTACATTTAAACTTTTCGTTTTAAATCTATCATTCATAGCTTTAACATTTAGCAAGTAACAGTTAATATTTTACACGATGATTTCACAGTAAAAATTAATTTTCGTATTTATGAAAGAGGCAATGTCTTGACGCTAAAATGGTGCAAATAAACACCAACATTATCATTTCTGTCGTTTGTGATCTAGTGATCATTGCGAACCATTGCTTAATATGATGCAGCTTAAACAACAAGACTACTCACAAAGATTCTCTGCAGTAACTATACGTTATACAACCACTTCGAAAACTTCAAACATCAGCTTGGTGACGACGTCCATCTGTGTGTGTGAAATATCTCCTGAGCATACAGGCAAGACACACTACACAAAATAAGATCAAAATCGTAGTTGTGACTGGATTTGCTGTTGACACTACCCATCATTTAATTTTATTTCCACTTTGAAAAGGCACTTGTATAGTACATAAAGTGATCAGGAGCGCCAAACGCAAGAATATAATTAGATTATAGCCATCTTTCTTTTTTAACAAAAGTGTTTTGACCTATGACCAAAAATATTCAACCAATATATATCATAAATAGTTGAGCTCTTTCTCTTAGTACCTATTAAATAATGTATTGATTTACCCATTATCAATATGTAATAGGGCTACGAGAAGCTGGCTGTGCCTTCTGCGGTATTGCAGAAAGTCTTGACAGGCATGTACCCACTCTACATGCTTGCTGATAGCGGTGTTCACAAGAATCTAAGGTCGCAAGAAGACCGAGCCCTGACGTCCACGTTGCACTACCGACAGGAAAAACTACAGTGTTCGGCGTCTGATTCTGGTGCATCGTACTGTATCTGCAGTATTACTTCGAGCAGCAGTTCGAACTGTAGTAACACAACGAACTGTTACAAATTGGTTACTTCGAGGACAGCTCCGAGTGCGTTCCACTGATCCCACAGTACCGCCTTTTGCGTCTTCAGTGGTGTCATGTGAGAGGTCAATGCAGGACAGGGTGGAAGATTATTGTGTTTCCTGATGAAAGTTGGTAGTACCGCAGTGCCACTGACGGGCATTTATTAGTTAGAAGGATGCCACTTGAGGGCCTGCAACTTACATGTGGGCGTGCTAGACGCAACGGACATACACCTAGAGTTATTGTCTGGGGTGCGATTTCGTATGACAGCAGGAGCATTCTCGTGGTTATTCCACGCACACGGACTGAAGATTTGTACATCAGCCTGGAGATGCGACATGCAGTGCTGCCATTCGTAAACATCAATCCAAGAAATGCTTTGCAACAGGGTAACGCTCGCCTACATACCGCCGCTGTAGCCCACCATGCTCTACTGAATGTAACACGTTGTCTTGGCCCGCTCATCACCAAATTTATCCCCAATCGAGCACATATGGGACATCATCGAACGACAACTCCAGCGTAATCCACAAACAGATATTAACCGTCCCTGTATTGATCGACAAAGTGCAACAGACATGGAACTCCATCCCACAAACTGACATCCGGCATCTGTATAACACAAAGCATGCGCGTTTTAACGTTCGCATTCAACATTCCAGCAGTTAAACCGGTTATTCATATACCATAGTTTCACATTTGCAATGGCTTACCTCGTGTTTACATTAAGCTCTGATCTCGAAATGTTAATCTCTTAAATATCTTACCTAGACAAATGCATTCCCGAAATTTCCTTTCTCTACATTAACTATTTTTTGAAGTTGCAATTTTGTACCCTCAGTGTGAGAAGCTTCAGTGTCGTTTTCAGGGTTTTTAATAGGGGCTGCTAATGAAATGAAAGATCAGGCAGGTGGGAATTGATGACAGTGCTTTACTGATTTGGAAGGCATTCAGTTATAGGGTGGCGTTGGGGCTGCTCGTTGAGCGGCACAATGCGCGCTGGACCCAGATGGTGATATCTCCGGGCACTGTGGATGAGTCGGGCGTTGAGTGTCTTTCGGCTGTGGCCAGACAGAGCTCGATGTCGCTGATAGCGACAGTAACACTAAGAAGCTTAGTCTCCACTTTCTGTGGTCTCTCTCAGTAAAGTTTATACCATCCAGTCCCGCCGACAAGTATCACTTCACCTGTCTCCACGTCTGGTCTCTCACGCTAGTACAGTCTCTATCTCAGTGTTCCACACAGACCTCTCCCTGGCCGTGGCCATGTAACGGATTGACCCCTTCATTTTAATCTTGTCATTAATCAAATAATTTTTGGGACATATTCATTAACCGTTGCGTATGGTCAACAATTCCACAGGTAGAAACACTACGCTAAACACCAATAAAGTTTTTCTTTGAAGCCATTCCATCGCTTGGCAAGTTATGTACATGTCTAGTAAAGAGACTGCCTACTCTAGTCTTGTTTGTCCTCTGCTAGAGTACTACTGTGCAGAATGGGACCTTACCAAATAGGATTGACGAAGATCATTGAGAAAGTTCAAAGAAGGGAAGCTCGCTTCGTATTATCGATAAGTAGTGGCGAGAGTGTCACGAATATGATACACGAATTTGGGTGGAAATCATTAAAACGAAGTCGTTTTTTGTTGGTGTGAGATCTTTTCAAAAGATGTCTGTCCCCAACCTTCTCCACCGAATGCGCCAATTTTTCTTTGGCACCCACCTACACAGGGAGAAATGATCATTGTAATAAAATAGGAGCGGACAGGCGAAAATTTAGGTGTTCGATTTTCCCCCGAGCTATTAGAGTGCTGAACGGTAGAGAAACTGGAAAAGTGATTTGACGAACCTTCTGCCCGGTACGTAACTGCTTGTTGCAGAGTTGTCATGTAGCTGTAGATATAGCTACCTCTCGCCCGTTGAGTGACGATGTCACACATACTGCGGACGTATCCATTCAACAGTGCCTTCGAAAACAGCCTTTAAATCTGCAGACGTTTGCTTTAACTCCAACCTGACAGTATAAATACGCTGGATGACTGGCCTGTTATCTGTTCGGACGTTAAAAAGAGGCTGGAGGAGAGCCCGGAGTTTTCCTCCCATTGAAACTGCGCAGATGTTTGCCAACTCCGGTGCCAGATTGCTGTTGGGTATGGGTGGCAGGCTGAGCACTTAGTCTGGAAGCTGTAATATATTTCGTACATTTAAGTCGTAGAGATCCGCAAATAAAATACACTGATGTTCAGAGAAAAACGGAACACCTTGAACGACTAAAGATAGAGCATTCATATTCATAGGACAAGAAAATTAGTAAGTTATGCAGAAATGATTAGCATTTCAGTCACGTCGGTTCAGCATATGTCCTCTTGCCTACTAGGGAGAGGGTACACATGTGTCCTGATAACTTGTTCCATGCGTGATGTGGCTCTGAGCACTATGCGACTTAACTTCTGAGGTCATCAGTCGCCTAGGACTTAGAACTAATTAAACCTAACTAACCTAAGGACATCACACACATCCCTGCCCGAGGCAGGATTCGAACCTGCGACCGTAGCGGTCCCTCGGCTCCAGACTGTAGTAACGCCTAGAACCGCACGGCCACTCAGGCCGGCTCCATGCATGATGGCATCGACGCGTATAAGGCGCTAATGGCGTCTGGTGGTATAGCAATCCATTCTGCATTCATCTATTTTCAAAGTTCATCTGTGGTGTTCGGCATTGGGTCACAGCGCTACACCTGTAGTTTCGCCATATCCCACACATTTTAGATTGGCCACAAGTCTGATGATATGGAGGACTAGGGAAAAAGACTGACATCTTGTGACATCAAGGAGAAGGAGCCACGTGATCATGCAGAGACATGTGGCAGTGCTTGCTGAAATATGGCTTCAGGTTTTCTTTCTTTTTTTTTCAGAAAGGGTATGGTTACAAGTCGCAGGATGTCACAGTGCCATGGACACTCACCAACTGTGATTTGTGGCTGTACCCAATAGCACCCCAAACAATATGGCCTCCAGTTGGCGCCGTATGTCTCATGCGAATGCAGTCACTGTCATGCCGCTCCCCCTGTTTGCAGCGAACTAAAACGCGGCCTTCATTTTCAAACAAACAGAATCTGGGTTCGTCCGAAAACACTATTGTGCCTTTCCTGTCCCCAGTGATGTCGTTCCATAAGCCATTGCTGTCCAGCATGTTTCCGCACCTTCGTCAAAAGTAGGCGAATGGGACGACGCACACGTAACCCATGCCGTAATAAAAGGCGATGGACTGTCACTCCTGATAGCGTGGGATGTGTTACAGCGTTATACTGTTGTACCAGAGCCATAAAATTACTACCAGACACGCACACATGGAAGTTGTTATGATAAGCGACACGAAACACCTTCACAGTCTACGAGGAAACTACTATGTCCATAAAACAACAACAGAAGATAAACAGCTAGTAATGATCAGGCAAAGCAAAAAAATTTTAAATTGATAGAACATGTACACTATGTGATCCAAAGCATCCGGACTCCCCCAAAAACATACATTTTTCACATTAGGTGCATTGTGCTGCCACCTACTGCTAGGTGCTGCATATGAGCGACCTCAGTAGTAATTAGACATCATGAGAGAGTGAAATGTGGCGCTCCGGGGAACTCGCGGACTTCTAACGTGGACAGGTGATTGGGTGTCACTTGCGTCATATGTATGTAGGCGAGAGTTCCACACTCCTAAACATCCCTAGGTCCACAGATTCCGATGTGATAGTGAAGTGGAAACTTGGGACACGTACAGCACAAAAACGTACAGGACGACCTCGTCTGTTGACCGACAGAGACCGCCGACAGTTGAAGAGGGTCTTAACACGTAATAGGCAAACATCTATCCAGAATATCACACAGGAATTCCAAACTGCATCAGGATCCACTGCAACTACTATGACAGTTAGCCGGGAGGTCAGGAAACTTGGATTTCATGGTCGAGCGGCTGCTCATAAGCCACACATCACGCCGGTAAATGCCAAACGACGCCTCTCTTGGTGTAAGGAGCGTAAACATTGGATGACTAAACAGTGGAAAAACTTTCTATGGAGTGACGAATCAATGTACGCAATGTGGCGATCTGATGGCATCTTCCATAAGCCATTGCTGTCCAGCATGTTTCCGCACCTTCGTCAAAAGTAGGCGAAGTGGACGACGCACACGTAGCCCATGCCGTAATAAAAGGCGATAGACTGTCACTCCTGATAGTGTGGGATGTGTTACAGTGTTATACTGTTGTACCACAGCCAAGGAGGAAGTAGGTCTGTCCTGAAATGTTATTAAGGTGGGGTGTCGATCTTCTCGGTGATGACCTGGTTGGTGTGACCTGAACCATCCTGCACACACCCGTAGCACTGCCGATACAATTGCCCGGATGGATGCATCATATTCCCCTATTGTAATAATGAGCGGGTCGGAGTGGCCGAGCGGTTCTAGGAGCTACAGTCTGGAACCGCGCGACCGCTACGGACGCAGGTTCGAATCCTGCCTCGGGCATGGATGTGTGTGATGTCCTTAGGTTAGTTAGGTTAAGTAGTTCTAAGTTCTAGGGGACTGATGACCTCAGAAGTTAGGTCCCATAGTGCTCAGAGCCATTTGAACCATTTTTTTGTAATAATGAGCCCTCTTTCAAACTCATTAATTTGACTGTATTGTTCGAGCATACGTCTGCGAGGCATCATGCACGTCTGCTCAAGTCACACTGATCCATTACCTTCGGTTTATAGAGACAACGAGAGCCGCAGGCACACCTTACCGGTGGGTGGCGTTGCGCCTGGAACCTGCCTGGTCGACACGGTTCAAATGCTAATCATTTCTGCAGAACATACTAATCTACATGTCCTGCCAATATGAATGTTCTATCTCTAGTCGTTCAAGGTGCCCTGTTTTTCTTTCTGAACATTAGTATACGAAATTGTCTCTCAACTGTTATAAAAGTATACACAACACACATACACGTTCTAACGGCTAATACCTTGTCGATGCTCCCTTTCTCTTTTGACACTGGTTTTCTGTTTTTCGTACAAATGATTGTCACATCCTTTCCTCTTCTAGATGCCCTCCAAATACTTCATCCTAGGCCGCCCTCTTCCTTTCATTCCCAGCACTTTCCCTTCAAGAATATTAACGATGAAAGTGTTATGTCTGATGACATGTCCAATACAATTTATATTCCTCTATCTAGTTACCCTTGACAATTTTCTGTCTTCTGTCTAACCTGATAACTTCTAATTTTGTTTATCTTCTTGACTAGCCCGTTTTCGTCATTTTGCGCTATGCTTACATTTCAGTAGCTACAAGTCGGTTCCTTTCTAATTTATCTACAGTCCAGTTTTCACTTACATAGTGCAGTGTGCTCCCTACAGCTGATTCTGAAAAGTATTTTCTGATGTCTATGTTCATATGGTTCATGGTTAATTTTTTCTTTGTCATAAATGCCTACTTCGACAATGCTATCCTTCTCTTCACCACCATTAAGCATCTATTCTCCTCTGTGAGTATACTACCGAGTAAAAAACCTAGTTTCACTTGCTCCGTTCTGACATCATCAATTTTTTACTGGTTTTTTATTTCTCTCATACTGTTTCTTACTACGATTACCGGTCTTTACTTTTGTTCACTTTCAGTTTACTTAATTGAGGAATATCTGATGGGGCTAACAAAATACTATTCACTCCTTTTTCGGAGTTTGCAACTACACTCCTGGAAATTGAAATAAGAACACCGTGAATTCATTGTCCCAGGAAGGGGAAACTTTATTGACACATTCCTGGGGTCAGATACATCACATGATCACACTGACAGAACCACAGGCACATAGACACAGGCAACAGAGCATGCACAATGTCGGCACTAGTACAGTGTATATCCACCTTTCGCAGCAATGCAGGCTGCTATTCTCCCATGGAGACGATCGTAGAGATGCTGGATGTAGTCCTGTGGAACGGCTTGCCATGCCATTTCCACCTGGCGCCTCAGTTGGACCAGCGTTCGTGCTGGACGTGCAGACCGCGTGAGACGACGCTTCATCCAGTCCCAAACATGCTCAATGGGGGACAGATCCGGAGATCTTGCTGGCCAGGGTAGTTGACTTACACCTTCTAGAGCACGTTGAGTGGCACGGGATACATGCGGACGTGCATTGTCCTGTTGGAACAGCAAGTTCCCTTGCCGGTCTAGGAATGGTAGGACGATGGGTTCGATGACGGTTTGGATGTACCGTGCACTATTCAGTGTCCCCTCGACGATCACCAGTGGTGTACGGCCAGTGTAGGAGATCGCTCCCCACACCATGATGCCGGGTGTTGGCCCTGTGTGCCTCGGTCGTATGCAGTCCTGATTGTGGCGCTCACCTGCACGGCGCCAAACACGCATACGACCATCGTTGGCACCAAGGCAGAAGCGACTCTCATCGCTGAAGACGACACGTCTCCATTCGTCCCTCCATTCACGCCTGTCGCGACACCACTGGAGGTGGGCTGCACGATGTTGGGGCGTGAGCGGAAGACGGCCTAACGGTGTGCGGGACCGTAGCCCAGCTTCATGGAGACGGTTGCGAATGGTCCTCGCCGATACCCCAGGAGTAACAGTGTCCCTAATTTGCTGGGAAGTGGCGGTGCGGTCCCCTACGGCACTGCGTAGGATCCTACGGTCTTGGCGTGCATCCGTGCGTCGCTGCGGTCCGGTCCCAGGTCGACGGGCACGTGCACCTTCCGCCGACCACTGGCGACAACATCGATGTACTGTGGAGACCTCACGCCCCACGTGTTGAGCAATTCGGCGGTACGTCCACCCGGCCTCCCGCATGCCCACTATACGCCCTCGCTCAAAGTCCGTCAACTGCACATACGGTTCACGTCCACGCTGTCGCGGCATTCTACCAGTGTTAAAGACTGCGATGGAGCTCCGTATGCCACGGCAAACTGGCTGACACTGACGGCGGCGGTGCACAAACGCTGCGCAGCTAGCGCCATTCGACGGCCAACACCGCGGTTCCTGGTGTGTCCGCTGTGCCGTGCGTGTGATCATTGCTTGTACAGCCCTCTCGCAGTGTCCGGAGCAAGTATGGTGGGTCTGACACACCGGTGTCAATGTGTTCTTTTTTCCATTTCCAGGAGTGTATTTCGATGTCATTTGCAAAACTAACGCCATTTATGCTTTCACCATTCGCTTTAATTCCCTTTGTCTTCTGCTTCTTAATTTTAATAGCTTCCTAAATGAACATGTTAAATAAATATGGCGGTAGGGGCGTCGTAGAGTTACTCCTTTTCTAATCTTGGCCTCTTCCTCTATAATTGACTTTTTCTTTTTTGTGCTTTGGTTCTGTTACTGGTTATTAATCACTTCTTCAACCCCCGCTGTCAAGTCTTACTCATTTCATAGCTCTCAATAGTAGCTATCAGTTCACATTATTAAAAGTTTTTCGGAGTCTATGAAGGTAAGTTAACTTTCCCTCTGCTATCAATAATTCGCTGCAAACCATGTGCAAGGGCAAAATTGCTTCTCTTGTTCCTTTGTCTTCTTTAGATCCAAACTACTCTTCTCCAATATACTTATCTACTTTTCCTTTTATCTTGGTTTTAACTACATTAATGAGTATTTTGTAGGCGTGTGATAACACTGATAGTGTTCAGTAACTGGAGCAGGCAACTGCCTTTCCCATTTTAGGTATGATAATGATTCTGCATCGTGTGAGGTCTCTAGCGTGATTCCTCTTTCGTAGCTGTCATTTACTACTCTGAATAATTGATATTTCACGTTGTTAGCCATACTTTTCAGCAGTTTGGCACGTATGTCTTAAACACCGTTTGTTTTTCCTTCTTTCAGATTCCAAACGGTATATTGCATTTAGTATCTCATGACTGGAGAACCTTGAACTTCTCTTTCACGCTCATTGATATTTTCAATTACAGATTTTAGATCTCTCTCATTTTTGAAGTCCTTATCATCGTACATTTCTACTATGTATACTTTCCAACGAGCTCATATTTCATCACTGTCAGCCTCTTCAGCAACCTTTGTGGTCCATATCTCTTTTTTCCTCTGCATTTGGCTGCGATGTGATTTTCAGTTCTTTTGTAGTAATATACATTGTTTCCCTTCCTGTGCTTATTTCTTTTTTGTATGATGTTCAAAATTTCTTCTGGCATCGAAGGTTTCCTGTTTTGAAGTTTTCTTTTCCTAAGACCTCATCTGTTTATTCAGTTATTGCAATCTTCATATCACTTCACTGCACTGGCTCACCACTTCCATTAGCTATTTGATTGGCTACTTCTTCAAAATACATCTTTACACCTGCTTCTTTCAATCCTTTACCTATGCATCACTTTCGGCAAATATCTTTGTTCTTTTATATCTATTGTTGCGCTTGGCCAACAAAGATGTGTGGTCACTACGTGTGGACTTTGATAACTCTGGCGTCATTTTATGTGATTCCTGTGCCTTTGCTTTATCAATATACACTTACGGAAAAATAGCAAACATCAAAGCATAATTAATGTAGAATAATGACTTTTCGAGAATCCACTTTTCTTGGTTACATATTTAAGTGATTAACATTTCAAGATCAGAGGTTGATGTAGGTGTGAGATGAGACATTGCAAATGTGAAATCTTGGTACATTAGTAACGGGAACGTTAAATGCAACCACTCATAGGTGCATGCATTGTGTTGTACAAGTACCTTATATCAGTTTGTGGGTGGAGTTCCATGTCTGTTGCACTTAGATAGTCAGTACAAGGAACGGTTAATACTGGTTGTAGATGATGCTGGAATCGTCGCCTGATAATGACTAGGCATCATCTTTCAGATGTACAAGCCCACGTACCAACTTTCGTTTTGTTGCACGACCCCTTCTTGATATTGAGGCCTTTTTCCGGTATTGTGTAACATAACTGAAATCATCTTTTTTCTGGTGCCTAGCATGTGGGCCTTTTTCTAGGAGGAACTGCAAAAATGTGTTTGTGATAACCATGTCGTTTTGACTGCAGAAATCTTCCAATTTTCACTTCTTTCCTTTTTTTTCACCAGGACCAAATTTGCTGGTTTCCTTTTGCCTGTAACGTTATCTTCAACGAGTTTTAATAGTTCTTCAATATCTTCATACATATCCTACACTCTTCCAAGTAATTATCAGACCAGGGAGGTAAGTGCGAGGGATGAGGAATGGCGAGAGAGGCGAAGGGGAAGTGGCAGTGGCACTTTCAACACTCGGCACAGCTGGCGGCGTGTACCGGCGGTATAAAAACAGAGAAAGACAATGCTGGTTAAAAGACGGTCAAACACCGGTAATGATCCACACAGAGCGACACCCAAATTGTACATAAAGAGATCCTAACTCTTATAGGACAACAGTAAAATACATTTAAGGAGGCTCAGTTAAGATCGTAAGTACAATACTTGCATTAATTCTTTAACAGATATTGGACGACCGAGTGCATTTCAGTGTTGATTTTCAGCAAACACAAAATTCAGAAAATGCTGAAGTAATAGGGTGAGCTACGAAAAAAAAGGACGTCAACTACTGCGACATTGTACAATAAAACTTTTTATTCATTTGTATGGAAGTTTCTTGCTAACTAAATTTTCAGCAAAAGAGTTCGTTACTGCGCTTGGGCGATGACGTCACGTCATGGGTCCTAATCATCAATAAATTACTTCGTAAGAAGTAGGATGAATAATAACGAAATTTGTGTTCATCTGGGTGAACACTTTATCTCGCTTAACCCACTACAGTGAGAGGGTAGCGCACTTCGTCTCAACTTCAGGGACGCATTCAACTCTTCTCTATTGAGTAGATAACTCGGGTTCTTCATTTAGCAAGGATTTCCACGAAAATGCATATCGTAGTAGGCATGCTAAGGATTTACGGAAGGTGTTATGGTGGTACTATACTTCGGAGGAGGCTCGGATGTGTAAAGCGCCACCAAACTAAATGGCGGTTCATGGGAAGACACCCATAACGGCCGGCTTTGTTATGGCAATACATTTCTGTTTCGCAATACATCAGCTGGTGGTCGCTTGCTTCTAACCTCCACTCGGATTTATAGTATGGTCAGCGGGCATGAGAGTGAGAAACTCGCAATCATTTTTAATCTTAGGCAGTTTGAAAGAAAACAGGGAAATAAGTGCTCCTAAAACGACAGTAGACTTAGCTTATCTGCAAAGCAGTGGAACAGTGGAATATTAGTTGCAAAAGTTAGATGAAAATTCGAAGTATCACAATCTATTGAAGAAGAAAAGACAAATAGAATAGACACCGCTAGGAGGGGCTCTACATTCTAGGTTTGACAACAAATTCTGCAACAAAGCTGAATAATGCAACTAGCTTAACATCATCAAATGACAAATACTTATACAGTAGTTGGGAGAGGTACCTTTAAACACTTAATACACTCCGTACATTGTCACTCAAAACCTATTGAATAAATGACTTATGAATGAAATGAAAATTATTGTAGGCAAGACGAAGAAGAAGAGGGAGAGAAGTGGTAGTATTTGGGGGTGTGACTGACTTATCGCAAGGCGATAGCTGTGCCTGTCCACGTGGTTGCGCCATGCGGTCTCTGCTTGTAGTACGCGTTCACTGGAAACATAGGCTGCAATTTAGACGACTAAAAAAAACAATGTCTCAAATGGAAACTCGCTGCATGGTAAAATGAATCATCGCTAATGGTTCTGCTCTGACCTCTGGGGTGGCAACATGAAACAGACCATTTAACATCACTTACCATAACCAACACAGGACCTTGTGCCTGCTCACAAGTCAACTTACAGGGGTAAAACAAATGAATTCTCTTTCATCATCAACGGAACTTCGCTGCCCTCTGGGGGATAACAGCCGGAAGTCACTTCGTAGCTTCATGCATTGAGTTAACCAATCAAGAAACTACCACTTACGAAACAGAAGGAATGGACAGAAAGAGAATAAATAGTCGGAAAAGAGGATGCAGAGAGACAAGAAAGAAAGGAAAGAGAAGGTGGAAAAAGTTCATTTCGGGTACCAACGATTTCAGATACCTTGCGGACGCGGTATGATGGCACAGGGCGTTAGAGAGAACCCTTAAACGCTAACGTCTGTGGGACCAGGATAAGGATCCTACTTTCATTTTAGGGCGGAGAAATAATGCTTATAGAAAGATGAAAGAAGAAAGAGTTGATCATGACACAAAAACGAAACGGAAGAAAATGCCATGAATGGCTGGGAGACTCTGTGGTTGCCAAACACATTGTGAAGCTGCACATCAAAGTATATATGCATGATATACTTCTTCGACAACAGAGTTGTGTTTTTAAAATACACAGGCAGTAACTGTGTTACGGATGCAAAATTTATGCTATAAAGGAGATCTAAAAGTTCTCTGGATAAATGGCTGCAAGGTCTTATGTCGTGAATGACAGTAGCGCAGCGATTAGCACTCTAACAACACTTTATTTCATAGTCACAGAACATACAATACAACAAGTCAAAGATACATTGTCCTAAGAGTAAACAAACAGTCTCTCACTTGCCCGAAGTACATACATCACTCTGTGACATCCTCCCCACCCTGGTCGACCTCCAAAGGTACGGCCAGCTGCACAGGACGACTAATGATGCGACCTTCTGGTGTCCGGAGTATTATCGTCCTTACCCTGCCGTCTCTTCCTGGTAGTACCTTTTCTATCCTGGTCTTCTTCCACATATGTCGCGGACGAAGGTTCTCTTGGATCAGCATGATGTCGCCAGGGCGAAAGGGGATGACTCGTCCCGATGGGCGTTTCACTTCATGGTAGTTCCGGAGCTCCAATAGGCATTCTTTAATCCTACGGTTCCAAAAACTGTTACAGAGTTGCTGTCTCAGTCGGAATTCCTTTGTTAAATTGGTGTTCACTGAAGGCTCTGGTCCCGTTGGAATAGTCGTAAGTTTTTCTCCAGTCAGAAAATGGGAAGGTGTGAGTGCATCACAATCATCTCCTGGTGTGATGGGCCTGGAGTTCACCGCGGCTTCAATACTGACGGTCGCGGCGGCGGTGCAGCGGCTGAGGGCCGTACGCATGAGGTACTCGCATAGCAGCGGCGTGGGCGGCAGGGTGGCTGGATGCAGGGCACTGAAAGTACGTGCCCTGTGCCGGAGGCGGCAGCGGGCAGCTAACCGGCGGTAAATGTGGGGCGGAAGGTGCACGACGGCAGCGGCAGGGAAGCCAAGCCGACCGTTAATAACTAGAGCCATGGCAGCGGCTCAGGCGAATGGTGGTTTTCTTACATGCCATGGCGTCCGGCTCAGAGTCAGCAGGCAGCGACTAAGAAGCGAAGCCGAAACAGCTGCGACCATCAAACACGGCCGGAGCCCACGTAGTGCGCACGTGCACTGTGAGGCGCAACTCGATGGACTCAGCGAGTACGTGTAGTGCTGCACTGGGTGGCAGCAGACCTTGTCCCGGGCACTGGTATGTGCGGACTTAGAGTCTGGCACGGCGTAGCAGCTGGCTCATTTGCAGCAGCCAGGTTCGGCTTGAAGCGGAATAAAAGCGACGATTTCTGACAGACCGCACAATGTCAAACATGAACCTGAAAAATGGCCACCCTGTTGACCGAACGGTGGGAACGAATCGTGATTCTGACACCAATTGTAAAAGAGTTCATGCCGGGAAGGGGGGATATAATTGTTTTATCCCACTTCTGACACCAGTGGGTGATCTCTCAAATGTGCCACACGCATGTGGGGTGCTAACTACTATTCTGTATTTACTTGGGTGAAACTTAATCACATCTCCCCTACCACAAGAGTATTATATAGAGTATGACTCTGTTACCAATACTTTCGAGCAACCCAGCCCTACCGTGTGCTACTTCACGGTAGTGGTTCACTATTTAATAGCTCTCCCTGTAATATCACTACCCCCGCTGAGGAGGTGTTTGCACACTTGTCCTAGTTCCTAGTTCTGTATATACCTCTTTAGAAATTATCTTTATTGGTTTATCACCATGAGTAGCATTTAGAAAAGGACTTTTTGCACGACTTCGGTTGTCCCCTTCTGCTGTCACTGAACAGCAGTCTCCTGAGGAATACCATGTTAAGTTGTGAAATGGGAGCAAGAGTGTTCCTTGCTGCCCTCATACTGTAGTAGTCAGTAAAAGATAGCAGTGATTAGAAAGGAATAGTAAATAAGTAAAATCTATCTAAAAGAAGACGCATGGCCCTCCTATAGATGTAAACAACAAAATGTGCGTGTGAAGTGCTCCAGCAGTGTTAACCGCTTCCACCCTTCACCCTCTTGATCTTTGCGTCGACCCTTCCAGAACTCTCTGCTTATACACTCCGGCGGAAGTTTCAGTGGGTCACAGTGTGCTGCTGCCTGCCGCAGTCAGCGACATCCGCCGCTGTTACCGCCAAAAGCGCACTACCTGCAGCATCCCACACCACCGCCGGACCATCCGCCGCCGTCCGAATTTTGTCAAGCAATCATTCATCACCTACTTATTGTCATTTTTTAATACAAATCTAACACGAAAACACAATTAATCAAGATGAATTATGTAAGTCTGTCCTTCGCAGGAGACCCTTAGTAACTGTCAATTTATTATCCCCCCATGCTTCACTCATGCGGAGAGGAGAAGAGTGTACAGTGGGGGCCGTTACTGAATGGATTAACTAGTAAAAAAATTTTATTTTTATTTTTCACTTTATGTTCGTCAGTGCCTTCTGCCTGGTGTTAAGTTGCAGCCTCTAAGTCAGGTTGCCCAAAACCGGATATAACCACCCTGAAACTCATGTGTTGAGCCACCAACAGCTAAACTCACATGCTGCAGACGAGCTAACGCTACCGAACTGAGCGTGTTACGATCTGACCGGCCAATAGGGAGGCTTGGAGGTGGTCAAGTGGGGCTGGAACTGCGGGCAGCTGCCGGGAGTGGACACGCCGTTCACTCTCTTCTGCTGACAGCTTCCAAACCGACCAGACGCCCTCCTCTCCAGACACAGTGGCTTCTCTAGGCCTGCCTGTTTACAGCATTAAACTCTCATACATATAAAAACATGTTTTCTTTATGGTGCCTACAGCTTTACCCTCCTGGCCAATCCTGACGCATTAATATTACAGTTATGAACAGTATGTCAGATAAAGAACGTACTCTAACAGTACCTATCAAATACCTTTTAAATAAATTTCTGTGTTTACACATGCTTTGCACTATTATTTGTGGTTTCTCATCATCATTATTGAAGTTATAATTAATATTGTAGTTTCGTATTGTGTGTAATTTATGAATTTAGTTAATTAATAACAGTCATTTTATTGTAATGACCACAACAACGACACATATACGCCACAAAGAATAATTCAGTATCATTGTGTTGCTGTTTTTATTTAGCTGATGTGCTGATGAGTGTGGTTTCTGCATCACATTCCATGTATCCTGTATGTGGATATCCTACGTTGTTAACAGCGCTGTGGACAAATTTTGGAGGGGATGATAACTGATAATGCAAATTGATGTGACAAGTTTTTTCGGGAGACTAGGAAGCCTAATATAAACTTCAAAATTTCTGCCCAGTATCGTGCACTGCATATTTTTCTTTGTTGCCTATTCGCGTGAATGTTAACGCGAAGTAAAGCTAGACTGAGACGTAATGGGAGTCGGTCCAAAAGGTGTAGCGTAATGGACAGAACAGAGGTTATGATTGGAAACTGGTCAGTGGATGAGATGGTTGACGTTCCCATGCAACAGGACGATAGACTAACTGATGTGAGGTACGATTCAGTAACTAGTCGTGAGCTTAACACTGAATGTGATAATATGAAAGTAGAAGAAAGCTTCAAAAGACCAGTCTTGCCAAGATGATGTAGTAGTGCACAAGAGTCGCGTGTCATCCCACCAATAGGCGGTCCTGAGCGCCAGCAGGAGTCTAAATCAGTATTCTAGATTTTGGGAGAAATAAAAGAAGCAAAAATAATTAGAAAAGAGGAAATTCAAGAATTATAAAAGAAATGTCAGGAGGCAGAAAAAAAGTTGGGGAACCAACTTGAGAAAATCTATTACCACCTAGAAGTAGTGGGAAAGATTAGTAGCGAGACTAAACAGACGTCGTTAGCAGCAAAGAGGGAAGCTGGTGTAGCTAGGGTGGAAGCGACAGTCGCAGAAAGAACCACCGTGACGGCAAATAACCATGCCAGACCAGCGAGGTGAACTGCAAAGATTAATGCGTTTCCATTTTAATCCCCCAAAACGCAGTTGCTGGTGCTTCACAAGGACTAACGAGAGGAGAAGAACGTCTTGTTTAAAGAAACAAGCTGGACAGAGGGATGCTTTGCGTCCGACCTCACAGTGGCGGCAGAGAGAATCGTGTCATCGGCAAGATGCTCACCGTGTGGGGGGTGAGAAAGAGAAAACGCATCACAGAACGCGCGCTCTGGTAATGACAGCGGTCTTTCGCACAACTGCAGCCCATTTAGGAGGTGCAGTGCGGAGTTAGAATACCAGAGTAACACATGGTCGGTCGTTCACTGCAACCAGCCGGAGGTATACGGAGACACAGAGCAGAACAGGATGTGTGGCTCGGGGCTTAGCGCGAGCGACAGTGCAGGACCGGACTTCGATAACAAGCTCTTCCCGTCAGCGCTAAAATTCCAGAATTTTTTGGAAACTGAAGTTCGCCCTACGCAAAAGCTTGGCTACTTCAGTTTAGCCACTCATTACCGCGGTCGTGGCCTCTAGAGGTAAAACTGGAATTTATGTGCTCGCATATTAAAGTTCCAACAGCCGAGAAAATGCGCGGGATGGCAGCAAACTGCCGATCATTCCAAGAATTCAAAGACGCGTTTTTCGGAGTATACTGGTCACGGGAAACGCAAGACCGAATAAACTAAGAAATTATCCTGAGTCCAAACCTCGAAACATCAGGGTATAAGAACCCAACGAAATTACTCGAAGGACTAATAAAAAAGGACCAATTCTTAGACACACCGCGCACTGACAGTAAAATCATCCGGTTCACCTTCTCTAAACTACCAAGTAATTCCCAGAAAACTCTAGTTTGTAAATGTGGTACAAATATCGAAATCCTTAAGAGTCTACTTCGCAAACTTGAGCTGGTATTCGACAGACAAGTTGCTCGAGAGCGAAATTCAGGACAGAATAACAACTAACTCCTGTCGATTAAGTTTAGGCTGAAGTGTTCAGGACAGAAATGTATGTAAAGCAGATATAGGAGAGTGTGTTATAATTTTGACCTAGTTATTTGTTATTGTCTAGACCAATAAAGTAAACTATACTGACGATATTATCTTGTGCTTCCTCACTGAGTGTGAATGAAGTGCAACTGAGTTCCTTTTCATTCAAAACAAACAGTTCATTGCTGTTGCAGGGGGAGAAATACCAACCATCCGAAACTCGAGGTGTGGGGTTTCTTGTGTGTGACAAAACTTGGCCGATTGTGGGGGACCTGCTCGCCTTATTTTTCGTTGGAGTATGAGCACGCCACTGGTTACGTTGCTCCATTTTTTTCGCAGAAGTCTTTCGTTGAAGTATGGGCACGCCACTGAGTGCGTTGCACCACTTTTCGAGGGAGTTTCGCTATAGTATTACGCTAAAGTAGCCACCGAGCCGTCTCACGCCACTGTAGCGTTGGTTACATCCTCGTGAGAGTAGCGAGTTTTTCGCAATAATGCCATGTCGGTGGACGTGTGGACTCGACACGGAAGCACTGGACAATCAGTGCAAGAGGCTTAAGCAGGAGCTTTTCGGTCAAATCTTGTCTATGAGTAAGTGAAGTCACGAACACGCGCATAATGAAAGTACTATCACAATGCACATACAGACCGGAATATAAGATGAAGGAGAGTATGTGGGGTATGGTACGTGATCAATAATTCTTGTCTTGGCTCAACGGGCATCAATCAGTTACAGTGTACAACCAGTGGGGAAGGCGGAGGAAAGAGACAGTGGTGGCGCCTCGACGACCAGCTGATCACAAGACCAGCGTCTCCTTTTCGGGACGCACCAGCCATTAATATTGTTAGAGAAGAGACTGTCTTTTATTGTGTTTTTATGGAATGTATTTTTTAAATTCTATTGCGAAAAGACTGTGAACAATGGCCTACCGGGAATCCATCAGTATTGCGCAGGTGAAGTGAGACAGGCTGTACGACGTAAACTGACCCAACTCTGGAGTCGCCAGGCCCGAGAGAAAAGCCTGAGGCTGACAGGCATTCCGCCGAGCAAACATCGGTGCCCTTCCAAATTCCAGAGCGGCTTACCGGCACGTGGTGGAACAAAGCCAAAGGGCAGACTGGGCACCAGTCCTATACCTCAGCATGTGCCAGCTGTCAGCGGTGGCAGACAGCATGGCGCTCAACCAGAAGAGGGCTTCTCCGAGACCCCTTCAGAGGGTTGGAAAATGACTGGTAACAGACGCACTTATATAGTGACAACGGCATCAACCTATGGAATCTGTATCTCCAATGCACGCTGGTGACGCGCACCGTCGACACTAGATTCTTTTCATGCTTCAGTGTCCAACCACCTGGTGTGCTGTTCATGCACGGCAACACGACAGGTCGGATTGCCAAACTGATAAAAAAATTTGCTGTCAATGTGCGTGGGATAGCCACGATAGTGGTCCTGCCGCCATAAGAAATTGCACCTCAGACCATAGCTCCACGTGTATGCCCAATGTGCCTCGCGCGCTGACAGGTTGGCTGTAGGCCCTCTACTGGCCTCCTTCTAACTGGCGTATTTGTGGTTCTCAGCAAACAGACTCTCTTTAAATTTTAATAAAACACAGTATATACAGTTCCGTACAGTAAATGGCACAACTCCAGTAATAAATATAGACTTTGAACAGAAGTCTGTAGCTAAGGTAGAATTTTCAAAATTTTTAGGTGTGTCCATTGATGAGAGGTTAAACTGGAAGCAACACATTGATGGTCTGCTGAAACGTCTGAGTTCAGCTTTGTATGCTATTAGGGTTATTGCAAATTTTGGTGATAAGAATCTCAGTAAATTAGCTTACTATGCCTACTTTCATTCACTGCTTTCGTATGGCATCATATTCTGGGGTAATTCATAGTTGAGTAGAAAAGTATTCATTGCTCAAAAACGTGTATTCAGAATAATTGCGGGAGCCCACCCACTGTCATCCTGCAGATATCTATTTAAGGATCTAGGGATCCTCGCAGTAACCTCACAGTATATATATTCACTTATGAAATTTGTTGTTAATAATCCAACCCAGCTCAAAAGTAATAGCAGTGTGCATAGCTATAACACCAGGAGAAAGGATGATCTTCCCTATGCAGGGTTAAATCGGACTTTGGCACAGAAAGGGGTACATTATGCTGCCACAAAAGTCTTTGGTCACCTACCAAACAGCAATAAAAGCCTGACAGATAGCCAACTAACATTTAAAAATAAATTAAAAAAATTTCTAGATGACAACTCCTTCTACTCATTGGCTGAATCTTTGGATATAAATTAAGGGGAAAAAACAATTTAAACTTTAGTGTCATGCAATATTTTGTGTAATGTAATATCTTGTACAGACATCTTTTATTAACCTGACACGTTCCACATCATTACGAAGTGTCGTATTCATGATCTATGGAACAAGTATTAACCTAATCTAACAAGTATTAATTAATCTAATCATACGGTCGTCCCTGACACCGAGGCAGAACCAGGTCTCATCAGTCCTCCAATGGGCTCTTGCTTGACACCGCTGAATTCGCAAAGGTTGGTGATTTGAGGTCAGTGGCATGCACAATACAGGGCGCCTGGATTGAAGCTGTCCTTGATGTAACTAATTTGTAACAGTTCGTTCTGTCATTGTGGTGTCAACTGGTGACTGAGGACGCCTTGCTAAACAACATTACATCAGTATCTACGTCATTTGTAGACTAATTATTATAGCCATTAAACTTCAAGTGTGCTTAGGGCGATTACTACGTCCAAGAATGTGTGGTAAGAGGAATCCATTACTGCTTATTTTCCCCTGGGCAATGTGGACGCTAAATGGATAAGTCTGTACTAACAGGCGTAGTCCACTTCGTGGTTAAATACGACCATGCAGAAAACATAAGGTCGTAAGGTTTTTTACGTTTTCGCGGGAGGGCTGTTCGATGCAGAGAAATAAACCAACACACTGATGTGTGTTCATATTAAGGTACCACTTATACCCTTTAAACCCTGTATAGTATTTCCTGAAATCTTCTTGGTTTTCAGGGATCTATTTTTCATGTTTGGGTAGGAATGCTGCTAAATTTTACTGCCGGAATTAACCTAGGTTTTAAGGACTCCAGTAACAGCGAAGGTGATGGTAGTCAGAGACTTTTTGTGGTGATGCCACCTTTGACAAAAAAGCTGTTGCTTCCAGATAACATCGTGTCATCGATTTCTTGAATTCTATCTCACTTGTCAATGATCTTTTTACTTCAGATGATGTTAACTGCGTCATTAGTATGCTGGTTAACTCTATTTGTATTCATGTGTTCTGATTCAGGTTGATCTTTTCATCAGTGTGATGCAGGAAAATTATCTAAAGTAGGCTACTCTTTTAAAAGTTTTCGATTTTTAATTGTCGCTATGGCGTATATTACTCGCGTAGTAGATGGGCGGTACGATGCGGTGGTCTATGCCAGCTATTTTGTGAAACCTGGGTGGTTGTTTGTAGTGTGGATTTTGGTATATGGATGCCTGCTTCTCAGATAGAGATTCTAGCAGTTGTTGATTTACTACAATATGTAGCCTATTCCATTCAAGTTAATGAAGTTCTAGCTGCGTTCCTTTATAAAGTTACCTCATTTCATATTTTGTATAATTTTGCAGAATTCGTTTTGAGATTCCTTTAACCCCAAGTATTGGTTGGTTGGTTGTTTGGGGAAGGAGACCTGACAGCGAGGTCATCTGTCTCATCGGATTAAGGAAGGAAGTCGGCCGTGCCCTTTCAAAGGAACCATTCCGGCATTTGCCTGGAGCGATTTAGGGAAATCACGGAAAAGCTAAATCAGGATGGCCGGACGCGGGATTGAACCGTCGTCCTCCCGAATGCGAGTCCAGTGTCTAACCACTGCGCCACCTCGCTCGGTCCCCAAGTATTATGTATTTCTTAGGGCCGCATTCCATCTTTGTATCTTGGATTGAATTCATAATGATTTCATCTTGTAAATATGTTGTCTCTAAATGATGGATTTCTGGGGTAGCTTTTCTCTGTAGTTTTAAATCAAAATTATTAAGATCTGAGATTAATATTCTTTCACTTTTATGTTTTGATGCCGCAAGCAGTGATGCTTGCTACAAATGATCGATTCTCACGCTGTTGCTGACCAATCTCTAACTGTTATTTCCGTACTGCTGAGGTCATCGTCATGTACTGATAATCTTTCATGGATTATGAAAGTAGGACGATTGTACTCGGTTTATAAAATGCTTGGTTATGTGTGTAGATACTCTTTTAGAATATCCCTCTTATGCTTGTTAGGGGATCTCCAATGTTGTGATGGCTGAAGTGTGCCTCAGCTCGACAGCTGAAAGCTGGCTTGGACGTCCCTGATTTCTGCGGCTGTATTGATGTAGATGGGTGGGAAGGATTTGTTGTGAAAGACGGCGTCTCCTATAGGCACTCTCACGTTCGGTGCAGTTTGGTTGTTAACCCAATGGCATGTACAGCTTCCTATGATCAGCGCTAGCGAGATTGCTTTGGTTCCCACAATTAATAAGTAGCTGCTTTCTCTGCTTCTTCTTCTTCTTTTGTGTCTTTGCCCCACAGCGGTGGAGGGTCGGCATGTTTATGAACGGATTTTGCGTGGTTAATTAAAGGGGTGGCCGGATGCCCTTCCTGTAGCCGCTCCGTCACCCTCCAGGACGAAATACGTTTACCCAAACCGCTGAAATGAGCGAAAGTTTTTGAAATGTGTACCAATCATTTAACTGATGTGGCAATTGGATACCAACTAGGTATTCACCTAGAGGGATGTGGGAAACCTCTTAAAGACCATATCCAGGGTGACCAGCACTACGGCTCTCATGGTTAAATGACTGGGTGGATTCGATCCGCGACCAGCACACTTCCATGTCCCTGACATGGCGCCTTTTGGATCGGAAGCCTTTGCCATTCACGAACACAGTTGTTGTACTTTCATCTCTTTGTACCTCCGTAGATAGGTTAGTAGAGGAACGAGCTAGGGCTTAAGAGTTAATATCCTTCTCCTGCTTTTAGAATCTCTTCGCTGGTGAACTCACTCGCCATTAAAGGGTGGAGAGCTCTTCATTTGTAGTTGGTTCATTGTTGGTCATTGTTGGATAGATGTCCCATTCGGTCATCTTTCGGAGTGTGTTGAGTTGGCTTTGACTGCCTTTGCACTTTGAATGCTGTAGTTGACATTGTACCCTAGTAGTATGGTTCCTGTACGGAGGGAAAAGAATCGTTTCGAAACTTCTTTCGCTCTTTCTACACTTCTTTACCTTTTTTACCGGTAGGATATTCACTAAATAGGTTGTTACTGTTCGCCAGACATCGTCAAGTTTCACATGCTTCACCTCGGGCGTCTCTCTGTGGTTATTTGTTGTTGTTTGGTGTACACAATTAACTGTAGCAGCGGATTCTGGCGTCAGGGGTACCTGAGATCTATTTGAGAACATGAAGTCTATTGTGTGGTGTTTTCCACTATAGTTTTTATATTTTGCCTCATTGTATTTTCCATTGTATGTATGGTGGTCGCCTGCACTATTCCCACATTTACAACTCTCGTTGCACGTAACCTTTAGTGTCCATAACTACAGCAGCGATGATACTTCCCATTTTATGATGAGAGCTTGGACGATTCTGTGCGATAGCACTTCAGTTTCATTGTTGTTGTTGTTGTGGTCTTCAGTCCTGAGACTGGTTTGATGCAGCTCTCCATGCTACTCTATCCTGTGCAAGCTTTTTCATCTCCCAGTACCTACTGCAACCTACATCCTTCTGAATCTGCTTAGTGTATTCATCTCTTGGTCTCCCTCTACGATTTTTACCCTCCACGCTGCCCTCCAATACTAAATTGGTGATCCCTTGATGCCTCAGAACATGTCCTACCAACCGATCCCTTCTTCTGGTCAAGTTGTGCCACAAACTTCTCTTCTCCCCAATCCTATTCAGTACTTCCTCATTAGTTATGTGATCTACCCATCTAATCTTTAGCATTCTTCTGTAGCACCACATTTCGAAAGCTTCTATTCTCTTCTTGTCCAAACTATTTATCGTCCATGTTTCACTTCCATACATGGCTACACTCCATACGAATACTTTCAGAAATGACTTCCTGACACTTAAATCAATACTGGATGTTAACAAATTTCTCTTCTTCAGAAACGCTTTCCTTGCCATTGCCAGCCTACATTTTATATCCTCTCTACTTCGACCATCATCAGTTATTTTGCTCCCCAAATAGCAAAACTCCTTTACTACTTTAAGTGCCTCATTTCCTAATCTAATTCCCGCAGCATCACCCGACTTAATTAGACTACATTCCATTATCCTTGTTTTGCTTTTGTTGATGTTCATCTTATATCCTCCTTTCAAGACACTGTCCATTCCATTCAACTGCTCTTCCAAGTCCTTTGCTGTCTCTGACAAAATTACAATGTCATCGGCGAACCTCAAAGTTTTTATTTTTTCTCCATGAATTTTAATACCTACTCCGAATTTTTCTTTTGTTTCCTTTACTGCTTGCTCAATATACAGATTGAACAACATCGGGGAGAGGCTACAACCCTGTCTTACTCCCTTCCCAACCACTGCTTCCCTTTCATGCCCCTCGACTCTTATAACTGCCATCTGGTTTCTGTACAAATTGTAAATAGCCTTTCGCTCCCTGTATTTTACCCCTGCCACCTTTAGAATTTCAAAGAGAGTATTCCAGTCAACATTGTCAAAAGCTTTCTCTAAGTCTACAAATGCTAGAAACGTAGGTTTGCCTTTCCTTAATCTTTCTTCTAAGATAAGTCGTAAGGTCAGTATTGCCTCACGTGTTCCAGTGTTTCTACGGAATCCAAACTGATCTTCCCCGAGGTTGGCTTCTACTAGTTTTTCCATTCGTCTGTAAAGAATTCGTGTTAGTATTTTGCAGCTGTGACTTATTAAGCTGATAGTTCGGTAATTTTCACATCTGTCAACACCTGCTTTCTTTGGGATTGGAATTATTATATTCTTCTTGAAGTCTGAGGGTATTTCGCCTGTTTCATACATCTTGCTCACCAGATGGTAGAGTTTTGTCAAGACTGGCTCTCCCACGGCCGTCAGTAGTTCCAATGGAATATTGTCTACTCCGGGGGCCTTGTTTCGACTCAGGTCTTTCAGTGCTCTGTCAAACTCTTCACGCAGTATCATATCTCCCATTTCATCTTCATCTACATCCTCTTCCATTTCCATAATATTGTCCTCAAGTACATCGCCCTTGTATAGCCCCTCTATATACTCCTTCCACCTTTCTGCTTTCCCTTCTTTGCTTAGAACTGGGTTTCCATCTGAGCTCTTGATATTCATACAAGTCGTTCTCTTATCTCCAAAGGTCTCTTTAATTTTCCTGTAGGCGGTATCTATCTTACCCCTAGTGAGATAGGCCTCTGCATCCTTACATTTGTCCTCTAGCCATCCCTGCTTAGCCATTTTGCACTTCCTGTCGATCTCATTTTTGAGACGTTTGTATTCCTTTTTGCCTGTTTCACTTACTGCATTTTTATATTTTCTCCTTTCATCAGTTAAATTCAATATTTCTTCTGTTACCCAAGGATTTCTACTAGCCCTTGTCTTTTTACCTACTTGATCCTCTGCTGCTGTCACTACTTCATCCCTCAAAGCTACCCATTCTTCTTCTACTGTATTTATTTTCCCCATTCCTGTCAATTGCTCCCTTATGCTCTCCCTGAATCTCTGTACAACCTCTGGTTCTTTTAGTTTATCCAGGTCCCATCTCCTTAAATTCCCACCTTTTTGCAGTTTCTTCAGTTTTAATCTACAGGTCATAACCAATAGATTGTGGTCAGAGTCCACATCTGCCCCTGGAAATGTCTTACAATTTAAAACCTGGTTCCTAAATCTCTGTCTTACCATTATATAATCTATCTGATACCTTTTAGTATCTCCAGGGTTCTTCCATGTATACAACCTTCTTTCATGATTCTTAAAACAAGTGTTAGCTATGATTATGTTGTGCTCTGTGCAAAATTCTACCAGGCGGCTTCCTCTTTCATTTCTGTCCCCCAATCCATATTCACCTACTATGTTTCCTTCTCTCCCTTTTCCTACACTCGAATTCCAGTCACCCATGACTATTAAATTTTCGTCTCCCTTCACAATCTGAATAATTTCTTTTATTTCATCATACATTTCTTCAATTTCTTCGTCATCTGCAGAGCTAGTTGGCATATAAACTTGTACTACTGTAGTAGGTGTGGGCTTCGTATCTATCTTGGCCACAATAATGCGTTCACTATGCTGTTTGTAGTAGCTTACCCGCATTCCTATTTTCCTATTCATTATTAAACCTACTCCTGCATTACCCCTATTTGATTTTGTGTTTATAACCCTGTAGTCACCTGGCCAGAAGTCTTGTTCCTCCTGCCACCGAACTTCACTAATTCCCACTATATCTAACTTCAACCTATCCATTTCCCTTTTTAAATTTTCTAACCTACCTGCCCGATTAAGGGATCTGACATTCCACGCTCCGATCCGTAGAACGCCAGTTTTCTTTCTCCTGATAACGACGTCCTCTTGAGTAGTCCCCGCCCGGAGATCCGAATGGGGGACTATTTTACCTCCGGAATATTTTACCCAAGAGGACGCCATCATCATGTAATCATACAGTAAAGCTGCATGCCCTCGGGAAAAATTACGGCTGTAGTTTCCCCTTGCTTTCAGCCGTTCGCAGTACCAGCACAGCAAGGCCGTTTTGGTTATTGTTACAAGGCCAGATCAGTCGATCATCCAGACTGTTGCCCTTGCAACTACTGAAAAGGCTGCTGCCCCTCTTCAGGAACCACACGTTTGTCTGGCCTCTCAACAGGTACCCCTCCGTTGTGGTTGCACCTACGGTACGGCTATCTGTATCGCTGAGACACGCAAGCCTCCCCACCAACGGCAAGGTCCATGGTTCATGGGGGGGGGGGGGGGGGGGGTTCATTACAAAACTTTATTTCAGCAACTTGGTCATTGTGTTCTGGCCACATGATATTACTCTAATGAAAGGTGTCTGATTTCCGTTTCTGCTGTATGTAATCTGTTTAATTTTGTTAGTTTTGCGGGCAGTTAACTCTTCTCCAAACTTGTAGCTAGTGATAATTTTTTTTGTTACACAGCCCCTGGACGGACCTTGTGACTTGAACATCTTTTATTGAGTTTTCCATTGCTGCCGTCGTGGCCTCAGCGTGATACGGCATAAGAAAATTGTTAATTCTGTCTCTGGTGTGTGAATGAAAGTTCTCTAGACATATAAATGTATCTTTGCAGAACATTTGGAAATTTGTGGTAAGATCTTGTAGGACCAAACTGCTGAGGTCATCGGTTCCTAAGCTTACACACTACTTCATCTAACTTAAACTAACTTCCGCTAAGGACAACATACACACCCATGCCTGAGGGAGGTCTCGAACCTCCGATGGAGGCAGTATATTTGCGCACCACTGCCTTGGTTAGGTATGGAGCTTGGTTTAGGACTTTCAGACCAGCGCGATCTCTTCTGAATAAGCTATTTGGCGACATTTCACATTATGACGACAGCTAAGTACCGCTGTCTCATGCGAGTTCCCCTAGATGTTATGATACGGTGCTGAGACAAAATAGAGAAACTTGAATGTTGCGATCTTGCGGAGTAAGAAAAGTGTTCAAATGTGTGTGAAATCTTATGGGACTTAACTACTAAGGTCATCAATCCCTAAGCTTACACACTACTTAATCTAAATTATCCTAAGGAAAAACACACACACCCATGCCCGAAGGAGGACTCGAACCGCCGCCGGGACCAGCCGCACAGACCATAACTGTAGCGCCCCTGACCGCTCGGCTAATCCCGCGCGGATCTTGCGGAGTACCAGATACCGCTATGCCCGCTTGGAGTGTTTATGCTGAGGTGGATCCTGAGTCATCTTTCGCAATGTGACTATGCATGGCAGCGAAGTATGTTGGTACGGATGAGGATTGGGTTATGGCAGCTGCTGTTTTCGAGTTGGGGAAAAAGAAGATAGCTCCACCGCTGAATTTCACATCTGTAAAAGATATCGTTTTCAGACAATTGAGTACCCGAAATCTGTATCTTACTTTACGTGGTATTTGTGAAAATTACTTTTTTTTCTATGACTTCTTGCGCCCTAAGCACGGAAGATTTCTGTAGACTTGGAACTTCATCTCCGTGAACAAGGTCTGGTCCCATGTGAAGGCGGTCCTGGTTGACAAAATACGCTACCTTACAGTCCTATAGCATAAAATGACAAAATTTTTAATTTTCGGAGTAGGAGAAACATCAATTACATTTGCATTTGAAAAAGTGCTATCGAAGAATAAGAGTGGCAGATCGAGGTAGAAACAGGAGCAGAAAGGTCCTCTCTCGTTGCATCTCCCCACAGAAAGTTGCGAAAAATTTGAAAGTGAGCTCTACCACTGTGTGTTACGTGAAACCTTGGTACTCGGAAAAAACATTAAAATATCTGTTCTCCACAGCGACCTAAATTCACTGTCACAGCATTTGGAAAATCTATGAATACCCGTTAGGTTGTCACATTGGTTCAAATGGCTCTGAGCACTATAAGACTTAACATCTGAGGTCATCAGTCCCCTAGAACTTCGAACTACTTAAACCTAACTAACCTAAGGACATCACACCCATCCATGCCCGAGGCAGGATTCCAACCTGCGACCGTAGCGGTCGCGCGGTTCCAGATTGAAGCGCCTAGACCCGCTCGGCCACACCGGCCCGCTGGTTTTCAGGTTGTCTTCCTACTACTGCAACTATTTCTCCGATGTACCCATGCATGAGGCAACATTGGAGTTCAATCAGCAAAGTTGTTTTAATGTAAAACGCAATTTTGGTGAAAATTTCCAACTTCCTAATGAAATTGGGTAACGATCGAAAAATAGATAGAAAAATCCCTGTATACCTATGTATCATCACTAGTTATTTAGTGTACTCTTGAAACACACATAAAATTAATAACAAATATTAAACATACATAAATAATGTCAAGTTTCTCCGTTATTTTGTTTCTCAGAGGTTTCTTATGTGTTCTTCACCTTATGTCATCATGATTTCATAACTTCCTCAATTACCTTTGGAGCCAGCCGAAGTGGCCGTGCGGTTAAAGGCGCTGCAGTCTGGAACCGCAAGACCGCTACGGTCGCAGGTTCGAATCCTGCCTCGGGCATGGATGTTTGTGATGTCCTTATGTTAATTAGGTTTAACGTGTTCTAAGTTCTAGGTTACAAATGACCTCAACAGTTGAGTCCCATAGTGCTCAGAGCCATTCAATTACCTTTGGATATTTTTCTCCTGACTACATGGAGGATATCGTATATTTATCCATATTTTTCTTTTTTTATGTGGTCACGAAAATTACCTTTATTCTGTTACTATTGCTAAGTCATATTTCTGTGGTCATATTGAGTAATTCTATATTTATAAGAAAAATACAAGAATGTGAAAGTGTGTGTAGTGGTGTTCAGTCCTGAGACTGGTTTGATGCAGCTCTCCATGCTACCCTATCCTATGCAAGCTTTTTCATCTCCCAGTACCTACTGCAACCTACATCCTTCTGAATCTGCTTAGTATACAGGTATTCATCTCTTGGTCTCCCTCTACGATTTTTACCCTCCACGCTGCCCTCCAATACTAAATTGGTGATCCCTTGATGCCTCAGAACATGTCCTACCAGCCGATCCCTTCTTCTGGTCAAGTTGTGCCACAAACTTCTCTTCTCCCCAATCCTATTCAATACTTCCTTATTAGTTATGTGATCTACCCATCTAATATTCAGCATTCTTCTGTAGCACGACATTTCGAAAGCTTCTATTCTCTTCTTGTCCAAACTATTTATCGTCCATGTTTCGCTTCCATACACGGCTACACTCCATACGAATACTTTCAGAAACGACTTCCTGACACTTAAATCTATACTCGATGTTAACAAATTTCTCTTCTTCAGAAACGCTTTCCTTGCCATTGCCAGTCTACATTTTATATCCTCTCTACTTCGACCATCATCAGTTATTTTGCTCCCCAAATAGCAAAACTCCTTTACTACTTTAAGTGCCTCATTTCCTAATCTAATTCCCTCAGCATCACCCGACTTAATTAGACTACATTCCATTATCCTTGTTTTGCTTTTGTTGATGTTCATCTTATATCCTCCTTTCAAGACACTGTCCATTCCATTCAACTGCTCTTCCAAGTCCTTTGCTGTCTCTGACAGAATTACAATGTCATCGGCGAACCTCAAAGTTTTTATTTCTCCTCCATGAATTTTAATACCTACTCCGAACTTTTCTTTTGTTTCCTTTACTGCTTGCTCAATATACAGATTGAACAACATCGGGGAGAGGCTACAACCCTGTCTTACTCCCTTCCCAACCACTGCTTCCCTTTCATGTCCCTCGACTCTTATAACTGCCATCTGGTTTCTGTACAAATTGTAAATAGCCTTTCGCTCCCTGTATTTTAACCCTGCCACCTTCATAATTTGAAAGAGTGTATTCCAGTCAACATTGTCAAAAGCTTTCTCTAAGTCTACAAATGCTAGAAATGTAGGTTTGCCTTTCCTTAATATTTCTTCTAAGTTAAGTCGTAAGGTCAGTATTGCCTCACGTGTTCCAGTGTTTCTACGGAATCCAAACTGATCTTCCCCGAGGTTGGCTTCTACTAGTTTTTCCATTCGTCTGTAAAGAATTCGCGTTAGTATTTTGCAGCTGTGACTTATTAAACTGATAGTTCGGTAATTTTCACATCTGTCAACACCTGCTTTCTTTGGGATTGGAATTATTATATTCTTCTTGAAGTCTGGGGTATTTCGCCTGTTTCATGCATCTTGCTCACCAGATGGTAGAGTTTTGTCAGGACTGGCTCTCCCACGGCCGTCAGTAGTTCCAATGGAATATTGTCTACTCCGGGGGCCTTGTTCCGACTCAGGTCTTTCAGTGCTCTGTCAAACTCTTCACGCAGTATCATATCTCCCATTTCATCTTCATCTACATCCTCTTCCATTTCCATAATATTGTCCTCAAGTACATCGCCCTTGTATAGACCCTCTATATACTCCTTCCAACTTTCTGCTTTCCCTTCTTTGCTTAGAACTGGGTTTCCATCTGAGCTCTTGATATTCATACAAGTCGTTCTCTTATCTCCAAAGGTCTCTTTAATTTTCCTGTAGGCGGTATCTATCTTACCCCTAGTGAGATAGGCCTCTACATCCTTACATTTGTCCTCTAGCCATCCCTGCTTAGCCATTTTGCACTTCCTGTCGATCTCATTTTTGAGACGTTTGTATTCCTTTTTGCCTGCTTCACTTACTGCATTTTTATATTTTCTCCTTATTAAAACTCACAATTTCCAATGTGGGTGAATAATACAGCCTGAGATACACGCATACGTAGCTAGGATATTATAGTTATTCTGAGACTCCTTTTTCGTTATTCACTTGAGTTATTTGCTTTCAGAAAGCTAAGTATTATGTCATAATTATCAGTAAATCTTCCCTACATATCATCCAAAGTGTATGTGTCCACAACATTAACTTCTTTTTTATGTAACACTTGTTTCTGTTGACAGAGAACCCTCTAAGTAACTCGCGGTACTGTTCGGGAGAAACTAAACTCGGACTTGGAAATTGATACACCCGGCTCCCGTATGACAAAATAGTCTGTTAGAGAACACTCAGTCGCAGTACCCATTAATTCCTCGGGTCCATCAATGGACCGGCCGAACAACTGGCGATCAGATAGTACCAACGGGACTTCAGAACTTTGGCTTCCACTTGTCGTCTTTCGATTTTCTGGGTCTCTAACTCACTTTATCCCGTGACCGTGTATACTTTCTCAATGAAATTCGTATGTGTACTGATCATTGCTTGTACTCCGCAAGAACTGTCAGTAACACAGACTGTTCAGTTTCAGGCGTAACAGATGCAGAATTTGATGGAAATTATGCCAAGACTGCTCACGGCGCAAGTAAAAACACGTAGCCACCACCCACGCATACCGCATCTTAGCTACAGATAGTAGCACCTGTTCTGTACCACCATTGTGTGATTTTGACTAAACACACAAGGAATGGTTTGAGTACCTAGTACCGACCACAGCTTGACGCACACATCAAGGTTCATCACATTGGAGGTAGTGGCAGACGATCTTTTCTTCTAACAACAGTCGGTGTGTCCGTGTACAGGTTTGCCTGCAAACTTTACCGCACTATCATTCCTGATAGTGGTCCTTATGAAGAATTAATTGCTGCGCTCCACAATAACATTGATGAACACATTAATGGGGCAGCTGCATGTTACTAATTCTTCGTTTGACAAAGCGACACAGTTAGACTCATAAGCGATTGGGTATCAGCCTTAGTAGGGCTTACGCGCCGTTGCAGATTTAAGTTAATGTTTGGACGTTATTAGAGTGATGACATGACCTGGGAGGCCATTACTCAAAATGTGTCAGACCTTCGGGAACACTAACAGATTATTAAATATCTTGATCGTAGTTTGCAACAGGTTTGGAAGTTAATGGAGCGTCAGGATTTGTGCCGGCCGGAGTGGCCAGCGGTTCTAGGCGCTACAGTCTGGAACCGCGCGACCGCTACGGTCGCAGGTTCGAATCCTGCCTCGGGCATGGACGTGTGTGATGTCCTTCGGTTAGTTAGGTTTAAGTAGTTCTAAGTTCTAGGGGACTGATGACCTCAGAAGTTAAGTCACATAGTGCTCAGAGCCATTTTTGTCAGGATTTGTAAGACAGTGCAGCCGTTGGCTTTGACTCCGTTCCAGTTCGTGCCATACAGAATAGTAGTAAACAATTCGTGCCATACAGAGTAGTAGTAAACAGGTTGTGCGCGTAGCTCGTGTGCACCACGGCAAGCAAAGTCTCAGCCACGACAGTGGCGTAAACGTATTCAGTGTGCTAGGCAGCAAACTAGAGGCGTTGTTTTGGCCCTCGGTGTTTCACAGTCCACAGCTTCCGTGCGCATCCGTTTCATGACGTTCAGTGTAATCATTCTGGCAAGCACGGTCACGTTCAAGCTGTCTGTTTCGAAAAACGTAAGTCCAGCACAAATTTTTCACTTTCTCCAGAGTCTCAGTAGTTGAATGTCAATGCAGTTTTATCAGAGCCAAGCAGTAACGCTAGTCTATGCCAGTGCAAATCTGAAGCGGCAAAGAATAGGCCACATACTTCTCATTTTCAGCGTCAGGCTGACTATCTGTTTGTCACGCGGCAAATTGCCAGTCACAAAATACACATGCAGCTGGTCATTTCTGCGTCAATGATTTCGTCGAACAGAAGCACTTACGAATTGTTAGGAAAACCTAATCTACTTACGTCATGTGCAACGGTTTCCTGTTATGGTGGACATGACGTTCCTGAGTCAGTAACACACATCAAAAAAAGTTTTGCATCACCCCAGATCCCAGAACTCCTGATGATATACGTTGACTGTGCATATTGTATCACAGACACAGCCCCTTTGACTGTTCGGAGATGTCACTAAACCCGCCCAAAGATGTTAACAATCAAGCACGAGCAGCGCCTATTAGACGGAGGGGATCCGAAAGCCGATCAGTTCCAGTCACTCGACAGGAAGGAGGTACACGGCTCGTGTCGTCTGTAGTTAACCATGCCCAGACGGTCAATAACGCGGTTCGATCGCGTCGGCATTGTTACTTTGTGCCAGGAAGGGCTCTCAACGAGGGAAGTGTCCAGGTGTCTTGGAATGAACCAAAGCGATGTTGTTCGGGCATGGAGGAGATACAGAGAGATAGGAACTGTCGATAACATGCCTCGCTCAGGCCGCCCAAGGGCTACTACTGTAGTGGATGACCGCTACCTACGAATTATGGCTCGGAGGAACCCTGACAGCAACGCCACCATGTTGAATAATGGTTTTCGTGCAGCCACAGGACGTCGTGTTGCGATTCAATCTGTGTGCAATAGGCTGCACTATGCACAACTTCACTCCCGACGTCCATTGCGAGGTCCATCTTTGCAACCACGACACCGTGCAGCGCGGTACAGATGGGCCCAACAACATGCTGAATGGACCGCTCGGGATTGGCATCACTTTCTCTTCACCGATGAGTATCGCATATACCTTCAACCAGACAATCGTCGTAGACGTGTTTAGAGGCAACCCGGTCAGGCTGAACGCCTTAGACACACTGTCCAGCGACTCCAGCAAGGTGAGGTTCCCTGCTGTTTCGGGGTGGCATTATATTGGGCCAACGTAGCCGCTGGTGGTCATGCAAGGTGTCGCAACGGCAGTATGATATGTGAATGCCATCCTCCGACCGATAGTGCAACCATATCGGCAGCATATTGGCAAGGCATTCGTCTTCATGGACGACAATTCGCGGCCCCCTTGTGCACATCTTGTGAATGACTTCCTTCGTGATAACGACATCGCTCGACTAGAGTGGCCAGCATGTTCTCCGGACATGAACCCTATCGAACATGCCTGGGATAGATTGAAAAGGGCTATTTATGGACGACGTGACCCACCAAACACCTTTAGGGATCTACGCCGAATCACCGTTGACGAGTGGGACAATCTGGACCAACAGTGCCTTGATGAACTTGTGGATAGTATGCCACGACGAATACAAGCAGGCATCAATGCAAGAGGACGTGCTACTGGGTAATAGAGGTACCGGTGTGTACAGCAATCTGGACCACCCTCTCTGAAGTTCTCGCTGTATGGTGGCACGACATGGAATGTATGGTTTTCATTAGCAATAAAAAGGCCGGAAATGATGTTTACGTTGATCTCTATTCCAATTTTCTATACAGGCTCCGGAACTCTCAGAAACAAGGCGATGTAAAACTTTTTTTGATGTGTGTGTTTGGAGCCTACCTGCCACGTTTCGTAAGGTTACCAAGACAACTGCATTCACGATTTTGTGATCTCGTGACAGTGAAAACATTTTCGGCATGGATTCTTTTGATGTGTTTTGTTTGTATATTCAAGGCAATTTTCTCTCTCAGATTTGTCGAGCACGATACGTCCCTCAGACTATCACAGATCTGGATCTATATCGTCTACTGCAGCAGTCAGTCAGTGGACATCACCTAGTGATAATAAGAAAATCCTCAGGCAGGTTATGATTATGAGCAGATTTAAAGACAACATAAAATCTAAAGACTATAACTGACTCTCTTCCTTTGCCACAGCATGAGGAGCACATGGACAAACTTGGTGTAGATCGCTTCTTTTTTAATACGGGCCTTCGCGATGCTTACTTTCAACTTATCTTGGATGAACAGTCGCGTCAAGTTTCTGTGATCAACACCCACATGTGGTTGCTTAAGTTTTTGAGGTCGCATCCACTTCTGCAACTTTTCAATGTTAATTGCCACATTTGGCTGTTACAGTTCCTCATTGTTCGAACTATTTGAATGGTGCAGCCGTTATTGGTCTTAATTTCGGTGAAGATATTCCTATTTCAGGAAAATGTTTCACGTGCTCTCAGATGCTGGGTTAAAGTGTAATGAAGACGAGTGTTCTTCTCCCAGGCTGTGACTGAATACTTAGGACATGTAGTCACCAGTCAGAATATCCACCATTTGTAGTCACTCTTAACTGCTATACGTGATCTCCCAGTTGCTGGGAACGTCAGTGAATTCCGAGCCGTGTTGATTAAATTTAGCCGACCCCGCTGGCCGAGTCGTTCTAGGCGCTTCAGTCTGGAGCCGCGCGACTGCTACGGTCGCAGGTTCGAATCCTGCCTTGTGCATGGTTATGTGTGATGTCCTTTGGTTCGTTAGGTTTAAATAGTTCTAAGTTCTAGGGGACTGATGACCTCAGATGTTAAGTCCCATAGTGCTCAGAGCCATTTGAACCATTTGATTAAATTTACTTATTACATTCGATTCATTCCGAGCGCTGCACAGACATCAGCTCTATTGCATTGCCTTCGATGAAAGGATGTTCTGTTTGAGTGAACTATAGAGTGTCAGGTCGCATTTCAGATACGGAAAGATGTTTTATTGACTGGTAAATGTTAGTAACATTTCGATTTCACTAAGCCCGTTGACGTAGCCTCTAATGGTAATGGCGCTGCTTTTTCATGGAGCTGGATCATAGGACAGACCAGTTGCTTCGTATTGAAACTTCTAAACAAGGCACAGTGCAACTACTCCCAGAATGAGAAGGAAGCTCTTGCTATTATTTATGAGGTGACCAAATTCGAAAATAGCAGAAAACTTTACTTAGTGATGCATCACAAGCCTCTCACCCCACTGTTCAGCTCTTCCAAGCCAGTCCCTCCATAAACGGCGAAAGTTGTAGATTTTGTCTATGCTCCTTTCAGATTACCAGTACAAAACTGGGTACAGCCCAACGGCTAAGCATTCGAATACAGACATTAAGTCTCGCCTCCCAGTTAGCACTGATTCGGCGTTTGACACTTCTACGGCTTCATATTTAGATACTGACGTTCAGGATAGTGAAAAACTTGATGGCTTTCCCTTTAACCACCAATGGATTGCTCAGGCAACGTCCGTAAACTCCAATATGAAATTTTGTTGCAGTAACTCGGCACCGATTGTTCAGGTCCAATCAAGTAGATTAATGATCCAGCTGTACGCCGTTACCTTACTCTTCAGCGTAACTTACCTGTCCAGCACGGCGTTATTACATACTGAGAATGATCGACCCTTAGTGGTCCTGTCACCATTGTTTCAGAAGGAAATTATTTGCCTTCTCTATCAAGGATATTCGGGCACTGTGTACTCTAAGCAGCTCGTCTGATGCCGTGGATCGGCATGGACACTCAAACAGAACAGTTGACTTCACAATGTTCGACATGTGCGGAACACCATGTTGCTTCGCCACAAAAAAATTTCATATATCACAAGCCCAGCCCCCCCCCCCCCCCCTCTTGGCGACGTCTTCATAAAGAGTTTGCAGGTCTCTCCTGAAATTCTCGTTGGTAGATCGCTTTAGGAAGATTCCGTTTGTGGTGCGCATGCAATTCACTACAACATCTAGTACCATCAAGACTCTGACGTAGATTTCTTGCATCCAAGGTCTACAGGCGGAACTTTTCCATGTGCGCTGAAATGGGACACTGCTTCAGTTGTTACGTCCTTCACAGCGGTCAGCCAATCCTCCACATTCATCTAACATTAATTTTAATGATGCCATCTACCTCAGAGTGGTTGGAAGATGCAAGTGTTGAAAACGAAGCGTTACCAAGAAAGCCTTGAGCGGTTCTTTAAGTCTCGCAGGGTTCCACTGATCTGCAGAATCGTCATCGAAGTCTGCTTAGCTTGTGTGAGCTGTGTGATCCTGTTGCAGGTTTCTCAATCACAGATTCGGTGCTCACGAAGACTACGCGACGTCAGCCTTCTTCCCCTCACCCACGCCCCGCGCTGTTAGCACCAGATGACAGCCAATGGCCATTGACGCAGCGCCGTAACACCAGCAGCTCCAGCTGCTTTTTCTCACTGGCGCCTTTCAGTGGCCCACCATGGAACCTCCAGTCGCTGTTGCGCTTACGCCAATGGAAGATGGATGATGCGTCGCTAGGCATGGGTGTGCGCCCTGTGGCTAGTTTTTCGTCCGATGATTCCTTCCATTAGCGAGACGAACGTCGGGATGCGGTTTGGAGTTTGTCACCGGCTCCAAAAAAATTGTTCAAATGTGTGTGAAATCTTATGAGACATAACTGCTAAGGTCATCAGTCACTAAGCTTCCACATTACTTAACCTAAATTATCCTAAGGACAAACACACACACCCATGCCCGAGGGAGGACTCGAACCTCCGCCGGGATCAGCCGCACAGTCCATGACTCGGCTCACCGGCTGCATTTTCGGCTTCAGCATCTTCAGTGTCACCAGTGACTACACCTCCACCCAGCCATTTCCGCCAATACCAGTTTACAACGGCAACGAGAAGTTTTAGATGGTATTTTTTTGCGGCGGTCTCTGTATCCACATGTTGGCAGCAACACATGTGACTACCCTGCCAATCCCCAAATAGCTCGTAGACACACCCTCTGCTGTACACACAGGTAGTTCTGCCATAGAGCCAGCATAAGAAGACGATAACGTCAGCCAGTCTAACGGTGTTCAGCTGAAGGCTTAAGAAGACGCAGCCCTGACGTCAGCCAGACTGCACGGCGTTATTATTCTACGACTGCCGGCCGGAGTGACCGAGTGGTTCTAGGCGCTAGTCTGGAACCGCGTGACTGCTACGGTCGCAGGTTCGAGTCCTGCCTCGGGCATGGATGTGTGTGATGTCCATAGATTAGTTAGGTTTAAGTATTTCAAAGATCTAGGGGACTGATGACCTCAGAAGTTAAGTCCCATAGTGCTCAGAGCCATTTGACCCATTCTACGACTCTGTTATTGTGATTGTTTATGACGAACGTCTGTATGTAATGGAATAGTGTGGAATACTATTGGTGCTTGTCGTTGCAGTTAAGTAAACGTCGTTACATACATGTTACGTATGCTTCAACTACTTTCCCCACTTTCTCATCACTCACCTCATCCTCGGCATCCATCCCTGGACCAACATACACTATTCGCAAACATTAAGAAAACACACACACACACACACACACACACATCGCTCACTGTCGCTTGAATAACACTGCACGCTGTAAACAGACGGCCTACAGAGAAGGCGAGAAACCTTGATTTCAAACGCGAACACGCGACTGCGAGCGCTTACGCGGTGGTTGAGATGGAGGAAAGCGTGTCTTGGCAGCTAAGATTGGTTTGTCAGGAGCAGTCAAGTGGCCAGTTCACACTTCTCTCCACATAGCCATGGCCTGTGCGCGCTGAAGTACCCAGCACTCGACGTACAGAATTTCATGGTGTGTCGATTGCGAGTACTACAAGCTCGTGGGGCCTTAATTAATTTTAGGCTCTTTAACCCAGCTACAACTTGGACTTAGAGTAATTTTAATGGGATGTCAGTCTACAACTTGTAGTTTGAACTGGTGGTGTGGAACTTAAACGATTTTCTTGGGGAACGCTCATGCGATTTATAGTGAATTAGGTGACAGCCACCTCACGTATATAAGCCCTCGAACGGACTGTGAGTTTTCAAGGATAGAGCGTGAATTATATTTGTTTCATCATTTTTACTTTATGTGTTTACGGGAGGAGGAATAAACTTAAGTTACCGGAGCAGAGCCACAGTCACATTAAAAGTTAAGTTGCAGCAGGTTCTTTAATTTTGTACTTTTTAGCTCTTTTGCAAGCCAAAGCAATGGATCGTGAAATTAAAAAGTCACCTAGTGATCGTAGGTCCACAACTAGTGGACGCGAGCCTCAGTACCCGCAGAGGCAAGAAGAAGCTAAGTAATTGTCTACGAAAGATTTGGTCACTTGGTTGACGATTCAGATCAAGCGCAAAATAGAAAATATCGTGGGTAACTAACAAATAACTAAATAAGGAGTTTAAAAGATGATTTGTGTGGTAAAATCGAGGGACTAACCAGTCAAGTGCAGAATTTAACAGTAATGTATGGGGGATTGGAGGAAAATGTGTTTGTCATAATTGATACAGTTGATGCTGATTTGAGGCTTGCGATTGATTCAGACAAGCAGTTTTGTAATGTTAGGGATGAGGAGAGAAAGCAAACTCTTGTTGAGGTGGACAGAAAAACTGTAGATATCTGTGATGCATCAGAAACTTTATTGACGAGTGGATTAGCAGGCACAGCTAGCAATCTGGATAAGGATTTGTAAAGATGTAGTTGCTGTTGCTATAAAGAATAATGCCGAAATCATTAAAGTTAACAGTTGATTAAGTAACTTAGAATTAGTCAGTGTATCTGGAAATTTGGGATGGCTCGTCATACAGGCACCCAGTAGTAAAACCTTTTCCGGTGAAATCAAACACCTTGCTATGGACTTCCCTGCAGCAAGCAAAGATTTTGTCACGCTTGGGATGTGTGATGAAACTAATGGTACGTTTGTTAAGAGATTTTTGGAAGGTTCTGCTCAGACATTGGAAAATGAAGGGGCTGAAAAGCATACGTCATATCATATGTCTGAACAGATGATCTTGAACAGGTACTGGAATGAAGCAAGACAAAATAGGTCATGGACTAAATTTCGGAATGGTCCGTGTTATAACGATACTGTATCTTATTACTAGTCCGAGTGAGTGTGAGTGCGCCGAGCGTAGTGATGCCGCGCGTGCCTACTATATCAGTGGGGCCTGAGCTGTAGAAACCGCCTGTTGGAAGTGTACACACGACACGTACAGAACTTTAACAGCACGGTCTCCACCGTGCCGTCTACCGGCGACTCAGGCCTATACACGTGCGAAGCAGTGTCGACTCACTCTCACTATTTTCTTTTGGTTTCTACCGCTCACATCAGTTGTTTTGTGTATCGCTTATGTTGCACCCTCTGCATGATTTATTTGTCTTGTTATGTGTGGAGTCAGGAAAGGCTTATTTCGGTTATTTTTCAGAGATTTATGAATAAATCCATACTTACGTATGCAGTAAATGAAGCAGGCAAAAAGGAATACAAACGTCTCAAAAATGAGATCGACAGGAAGTGCAAAATGGCTAAGCAGGCATGGCTAGAGGACAAATGTAAGGATGTAGAGGCTTATGTCACTAGGGGTAAGATAGATACTGCCTACAGGAAATTTAAAGAGACCTTTGGAGAAAAGAGAACCACTTGCATGAATATCAAGAGCTCAGATCGAAACCAAGTTCTAAGCAAAGAAGGGAAAGCAGAAAGGTGGAAGGAGTACATAGAGGGTCTATACAAGGGCGATGTACTTGAGGACAATATTATGGAAATGGAAGAGAATGTAGATGAAAATGAAATGGAAGATATGACACTGCGTGAATAGTTTGACAGAGCACTGAAAGACCTGAATCGAAACAAGGCCCCGGGAGTAGACAACATTCCATTAGAACTGCTGACAGCCTTAGGAGAGCCAGTCCTGACAAAACTTTATCATCTGGTGAACAAGATGTATGAGACAGGAAAAATACCCTCAGACTTCAAGAAGAATATAATAATTCCAATCCCAAAGAAAGCAGATGTTGACAGATGTGAAAATTACCGAACTATCAGTTTAATAAGTCACAGCTGCAAAATACTAACGCGAATTCTTTACAGACGAACGGAAAAACTAATAGAAGCCGACCTAGGGGAAGATCAGTTTGGATTCCGTAGAAATGTTGGAACACGTGAGGCAATATTGACCCTACGACTTATTTTAGAAGAAAGATTAAGGAAAGGCAAACCTACGATTCTAGCATTTATAGACTTAGAGAAAGCTTTTGACAATGTTGATTGGAATACACTCTTTCAAATTATGAAGGTGGCAGGGGTAAAATACAGGGAGCGAAAGGCTATTTACAATTTGTACAGATACCAGATGGCAGTTATAAGAATCAAGGGGTATGAAAGCGGAGCAGTGGTTGGAAAGGGAGTGAGACAGGGTTGTAGCCTATCTCCGATGTTATTCAATCTGTATGTTGAGCAAGCAATAAAGGAAACAAAAGAAAAGTTCGGAGTAGGTATTAAAATCCATGGAGAAGAAACAAAAACTTTGAGGTTCGCCGATGACATTGTAATTCTGTCAGAGACAGCAAAGGACTTGGAAGAGCAGTTGAACGGAATGGACAGTGTCTTGAAAGTAGGGTATAAGATGAACATCAACAAAAGCAAAACGAGGATGATGGGATGTAGTCTAATTAAGTCGGACGATGCTGAGGGAATTAGATTAGGAAATGAGATACTTAAAGTAGTAAAGGAGTATTGCTATTTGGGGAGCAAAATAACTGATGGATAGAGAGCATATGAAATGCAAACTGGCAATGGCAAGGAAAGCGTTTGTGAAGAAGAGAAATTTGGTAACATCGAGTATAGATTTAAATGTCAGGAAGTCGTTCCTGGAAGTATTTGTATGGAGTGTAGCCACGTATGGAAGTGAAACGTGGACGATAAATAGTTTAGACAAGAAGAGAATAGAAGCTTTCGAAATGTGGTGCTACAGAAGAATGCTGAAGATTATATGGGTAGATCACATAACTAATGAGGGGGTATTGAATAGAGTTGGGGAGAAGAGGAGTTTGTGGCACAACTTGACTAGAAGAAGGGATTGGTTGGTAGGACATGTTCTGAGACACCGAGGGATCACCAATTTAGTATTGGAGAGCAGCGTGGAGGGTAAAAATCGTAGAGGGAGACCAAGAGATGAATACACTAAGCAGATTCAGAGGGATGTAGGCTGCAGTAGGTACTGGGAGATGAAGAAGCTTGCACAGGATAGAGTAGCATGGAGAGCTGCATCAAACCAGTCTCAGGACTGAAGACCACAACAACAACAATGTATGCTTGGATCGATTTCATGTATTACTTGGTTGCTACACGACTGGCGACTAGTTTTGAACGGTTTCCACGTGTGCATTCTTTAAGTACGTTTAAATCAGGTTTAGTCGTTCGGCAGTAACCACTTTGCAGCTTCCACCAACAGATAATGTACCGTCCCACTGGCGTATCCACCCACTTTTCCTCCGTGTGATGATTCAGCTGAGGATTGGGAAGCTTACGAAAAAAGACTCGGATAGCATTTTTGGCTTACAGTGTGAAAGATTCAAATTTGTGCAAAGCCTTATCCCCCTTTTGGGTTCCATTTAAGGTGATTCAATTAACATATCAGCTTGGCCCCTTACAGGAACCGACAGCTCTTACTTTTTATCACATGTGCAGTTTGTTGTTCAGATACCTCCGTAAAGAACGCGTGTTATAGCATCGTGAGTTTCATTCTACCGATGCCGCAAGAGATGGAAATGAGCGTTTGGCGTCATTGGCCGGGAGGCCCCTTGCAGGGCAGGTAGGCCGCCGTGGTGCAGGTCTTATCACAGTCGACGCCACATTTGGTGGCATGCGAGCCGGATGGGGATGAAATGATGATGAAGACAACACAACACCCAGTCGCTGAGCGGGGAAAATTCCCCGACCCACCCGGGAATCGAACCCGGGCCCGTAGGAAGGCAATCCGTCACGCTGACCACTCAGCTATCGGGGCGGACGCCGCAAGAGGTCAAACCAGTCTTACGCAGACTGTATGGTGCGTGACGCAATTATCTGTTTAGCTTCAGGCATGGAAGTGCGCCAGTAGACTTAACTCTGTGGAAACCCCTCGCTGGCATAAATTTTGCAAATAGCACAATCTTTTGAAGTTTCTCGGGCAGTGGGTGACAAAATTGAAGGGTGGGGCGATGTGACAGTAGTGTCACAAGACGTGCGCACTAGGATGACAGGTAGCTTGCACGAGGAAGTGGCAGTGGTGGCGTGACATTGGTCACACGGAAACTGGTTAGTTACAGCAAACAGAACGTTGCCAACAATTTTAAGCAGCTGCCTTTTTCAAGCCAGTGGTTTGGTCTACTACATATTTCGTGCTTTCTGATGCCGGTGTTGAGAACGTGTTCAGGATGGACGCAATTCAGGCATGTTGATTTTATGTCACCGGCGGAGTTCACTATGTGTCCGATCAGGGACCATATTCTTAACTGGATACACTGTATGAGGAGATTCCAGATTTGTTTTGGAAGGTATAGGGTGCACTATGAATTTTTCTGCTCGTACTTCCCTGAAATCATCGGCTTCAGTCGTGCGCGACCTATTTCTGCCGCCAGGCGCGGTGCAAAAAATGGTTCAAATGGCTCTGAGCACTATGGGACTCAACTGCTGAGGTCATTAGTCCCCTAGAACTTAGAACTAGTTAAACCTAACTAACCTAAGGACATCACAAACATCCATGCCCGAGGCAGGATTCGAACCTGCAACCGTAGCGGTCTTGCGGTTCGAGACTGCAGCGCCTTTAACCGCACGGACACTTCGGCCGGCGGCGCGGTGCAACCTGACTAGTGAATGGTCGTCTCCGCTGGTTGTAGTTCGGAAACCGACGGGTAAACTTCGCCTCTGTGATAACTTCAGTGTTAAGGTCAAGGCGCAGTCGATAGTGGATGTGTATCCTCCCCCACGCCAGCAGGAACTGTCGGCGAAATTATCGGGCTGCCAATACTTTTCTAAAATTGATTTATCTGAGGCGTACCTCCAGGTTCCTGTGGACGAAGAGTCTAGGTGAGTTCTTGTTTAGAATACTCCTTTTAGTCTCCATCAATATTTGCGCCTTCCTTTTTGTGTGGCTGGCATCCTTGCTATTTTCCAACGATTTTAGAGCAATTCGCATTGCGTATCCCAGGTTGCATTAATTATCTGGATGATATTGTTGTCACGGGCTTCTCCATGGCTCATCACTTCAAAAATTTGCGCAAACCGTTTCTGTCTTACAGTCCCAGAGCTCATGGAGTAACCTCACGAAATCTCAGCTTCTTCGAACTTCTGTTGTTTACTTGACGTTCGCGGTCTCGCGGGATGGGGTTGGCCCTTTGCCAGACCTCATCTCCACTGTCATGTCTACACGTCGCCCTCGTTCACAAAGGAGCTTCAAACCTTCCTAGGGAAGATAGCCTACTACTATAAATTCCTGACGAGATGGCCACATTGGCACACCCATTGCATTTGTAGTTACTCATGAATGTACAGTTTAGCTGCAGCCCGGATTACGAAGCTGCTTTTCAAACTACTCTCAGCTCCTTGTTTAGCTACGTTCTCTCCGGACCAGTACATAATTTTGGCGACTGACGCCTCACGGTACTGCTTTGGCGCGATTCTAGCTCACCAGTATGTTGACAGCTCTGAACAAACTGTTGCTTTCGACTCTATATCTCTCACTCCAGTTCAGCAGCGATACTCTCAGGTGGAAACAGATTCTTTTGCAGAAGTCTATGCTATCCAGAAATGTCATATTTTCTTGTATGGCTCTAATTTTCACCTTATTACTGGCCATAAGTCCTTGGCTTCCTTCTTTAACCCTAACACTTCCTTGTCTGACAGGGCAGCTTACCGCCTACAAGACTGAGAACAGTCTATCTACAATAACGAAATCCATTTTCGACCTACGTCTGAACATGTCAATGCGAACGCCTTGTACCATCTACTTGTGGGCCCTGATCCTGACTTTGATCAAGAAGAAATGCTTTGCGTCCATCTTGACACTGAAACGCAGGCCAAGATCGGGTGTTCCCCAATTCCTTGCACATAGCAGCAGCCTTTGCTGCCCAGCCGGTTCTCCACTAGGTGGTTCGGTTCGTTCAACAGCGCTTGCCAGATAAACCGCTGGTTAGGTCTTCTAAGCCCCTGTGCAACATTTTTTCGTTATTGTATCGCCTCTCTGTTTCTGGCGATGTTTTGCTGTTATCCACAGAGGACCTCTCTCCCAGATAAGTCACTCCTGATGTGCTACGGCCCGAGGTTCTACGTCTTCTCTACCATTGCCAATGGAGAACTTAACGCACTAAACTCTTTGCTAGCAGACATGATTTTTAGCCGGGGATTGATGGCGAAACTGTCCATTTTTTCGCAGCTTGTGAGCAGGGTGCCTGACAACAGGGGGAAATAATCAACGAAATAACCACAGAGTTAAAGGAATAACAGGAATTTGGAAATCACTCAATACTATCGGAACATGATAACGAATCAGAAGGAGAACTGGAGTGAGAGCAGGGGAAGATATGATAATGAGAACAGAAATCGAAGGGGTTCATGAAGGAATGGTAACAGGCATGGTCAGAGACCAGGGCATGATAACAGGGACAGGAGAGAGGAGAATAATGAAAGAGGACCGCAGGGACAGATTTCCTTAAACTAGGATTTGTACCAAACAGCGTCCACTTTGGGACAGTGAATTATGCAGGAAACACGACATAAGAAGGGAAAGTAGTTATAGGCGAAATAGGAAGTGTTCTTTCAACAATAACAGAAAAAAGCAACACTGGGAAAAGCAAATGTGGAATGTTAATTTTACTCAAAATAACATGACGTTTGTCAGTAATAGTAAAAGTAGAGAGGTAAGTGAAGAATGAATTTGGGGACTGGATACAGTTTTGGGAAATGATGGATTTGAGGGTTGGTTTAGGCAGCGTGATAGGAGGGAGGCGATTAAGAGAAAATTTTGCAATTACTAAAGTAATCATATTGGAGAACTTGATGTTGGGTGTTTATTTAATGAAGAGGTTGACAGAGTTGTGAATGCTGAAGAAAATCATGTTGGTTTCGCATCTACAGGGTGAGTCACTAACTACTGCCACCTAGAATAACTCCCAAAGTACGATAGTAGCCGTAAGGTTTGTAGAACAAATGTTGCATGGAACAACGGGGGCCATAATATGACGTTGGTTTTTTGTTGCTGTGTGGGGTCGCTTCAGAAATATGATGGCCAACTTTGTTTTTTCAAGTGGCATTCTATAGTTTGGTACTTTTTTTTCTGATTGCGGCTATCGAGACGAATCCAATAATGTGTAGCAGTAAGGTCTTTGAAGGTCAACGGAGGTCACGTCCGCCCCCGGTAGCTGAGTGGTCAGCGTGACAGAATGTCAATCCTAAGAGCCCGGCTTCGATTCCCGGCTGGGTCGGAGATTTTCTCCGCTCAGGGACTGGGTGTTGTGTTGTCCTAATCATCATCATCATTTCATCCCCATCGAAAGCAAGTCGGCGAAGTGGCGTCAGATCGAAAGCCTCACACCTGGCGAACGGTCTACCCGATGGGAGGCCCTAGTACACGACATTTGCATTTATTTAACGAAGGTCATAATGGACGTCCATTTACAGAAGTGATGACCATTGGTATCAATGCTATGCTCCAATCTTTTTATCAAGGATTGAGTGGTATTCTTTATCACATTGGCACTTATCGAGGCACATTCTCTGACAATTCTGTCTCACATATCGTGCAAATAGTAAATATTCGCCGAATAGGGCGTATCCATCTGACGTGCAATTGACATGTAAACACCATTCGGCGGTTTCACAATACAACACTAACAGGAACGGTAAGACTACTATCCTCGAATCAAGCAAATGTGAATATGTATTCCTTCGAAGAGGAAGTCGATATGCTTCTCATTTACGGAGAATGCCATCGACATTCAGTGAGAGCTAGTGACTGATACACTGAAAGATACCCTCAACGTACTCACCCTGCACGTCCTACATTTTAATATGTGTATGACAAATTGAGAACAACTGGATCTTTAACGCATCGGGAACATATCTAGCAAAGGAAACTTACTAACGAGGAAACGAAAATTGGTACTCTTGCCTCTGTGGTTCGAGATCCTTATGTCAGTTCGACTCAGATCACAAGGGAATCTGGCATGAGCCAGAGTAGTGTTGTTCGTATTCTGAATTGCCATACATATCTTCCTTACCATATCAGTCTCCACCAAGAATTAACTGGTACGGATTGTATGCGTCGCATTGAATTCTGCCGATGGGTTTAACTTCAGATTCGGAGGGATAATACGTTTATTAATGTGATTTTATTTAATGACGAGGCTACATTCACAAACCATGGAAATGTTAATTTGAATAGCAAGCATTATGGGACAACTGAAAATCCGTGTTGGCTGCGGCAAGTTGCATACCAAAAACAGTGGTCGGTGTATGTATGGTGTGGGATTCTGGAGGACAGAATTATAGGCTGCTATTTCATCGAAGGATATCTTAATGGTAGGAAGTACACCACATTCCTACAAGAAACATTAGGCCTGTTATTGGAAGAAATGCCATTAGGAACAAGGAACAGAATGGGCGTCCAGCAGGTTTTTCGCTGATGGCTAGAAATGAGTTGCAGAGACAATTCCCAAAGCGTTGGACTGGACGCGGAGGAGATGCGTCGTGGCCCGCTCGTTCGCCAGACTTGACGCCTCTGTATATTTTCTTGTAGGGATTCGCAAAAGACATTGTTTTTGTAATGACGTTTCAAGTACACCTGAAGATCAGTGAGAGGGAATTGTCAGAGCATGTGCTTCGATATGTGGCGATGTCATAAGGAAGACCACTCAAAATTCCTGATAAGAATATTGCAGCACTGCATTGATACCAATGGTCATTATTTCAAACACTTTCTGTAAATGAACGTTCATGCCACCTTTGTGACCTTCGGTGACCTTCAAAGACCTTACTGTTACACGTCATTGGATTTGTATCGATATCCACTATCAGAAAATAAGTACCAAACTGTAGCATCCCACTTAAAAAAAAAAAAGTAGACCTTCATATCTCTGAAGCGACCCCACCTAGCAACAAAAAACCAACGTCATATTATGGCCCCTGTCGTCCCATGCAACTTTTGTCCCACAAATTTGTCAGCTCCTATCATACTTTCGGAGTTATTCTTGGTGGCAACAGTTAGTGACTCACCGTGTATATTTAATTAATCAGAAACAAGTTTACAGTCCCGTAAAATGTGGAGGCAGTTGTGCTTGAATCTACTTTCTCTGTGAGTGGAGGTGAACATAAACTACACAATCCAGTACTGTGAGTGAATTTAATGGTGATGAGGCAGTGGTTCCTTTGACATGTAACTTAAGTGAGCAGGTAATGTTTCCTGCATCAGATAATATTTATGGTGATGGTTCCAACATTCAGAATATAGTTGTTGAAATGAGTGTGTGGTGGGGACTGTGAGTGATTCAGAAAATTGTAATTATGTAAAGTCCGTTGCTGGAGCTATGAGCGAATAATCTGCGCAGGTACATGTATTTAAGGAATCATGGTAGAATAAAAAATAGAGTGGCTTTGATTGTAAACATTGGATAGCCAGGGCTAGTTGTTTCAGGAGTGGGCGCCTGAGGACTGGGGGCGTAGTGAGCATGATTACGCTAAGCAGATTGGGGGGCTGAGTAAAGAGAATGTTGAGTACAAAGATGTTTCCAAAGAAATGTTTAATAGGTCTAAAGATTTTGGAGTATTCGGTGGAGATTAGTTAGTGGGAATGGTGAGGATAATAGTTGAAACCCAAACCTCTTTGATTCCTAAGGATTTGTTGCAAGTTAGTATGAATAATAGGGGAGTGTGATTATCAAGCTGAAGATTGTGTGGACTTCAGTACCTTTCAAATGTACATTGTACCAAAGAGATGGGAGAAAGAAAAATATAGAGATTCCAGGTAGATAGTGAGATTGGGTACAGGGATGCAAGATTTAAGCAGACATTTGTTGTTATATTTGTAGGGGAGGACGATATTGCACCTTTTAATGACAATCCGATTTATACAGTGTTAAACATGTGTACTCGACATAGAGGAGGACCTTCTACGTCAAACTGAATTATAACATAGTTTTATTGAAAAGATGCAGAATATATTTATTGCTGAAGTGGAAAGGGTATGTGAGACTGCTTCGGTGGAGACTGGTAGTTTTATTTGTGGGATAGCAGACGATTTTTATGAGCACATTAAGAATGATAAAACAGCTGAATTTTCAGTTGGAGGAGTAATAATTAAAATTCCATTGGAAATTATAGGAAACCCAGTAAGGAAGAAGGTAGCTTTAGATATAATCCTTGATAGGGAAGTTTTTAACCATTCATTTCTTGTGATGAAAGTTTGAACATAAATACTGCGCTGGGTACTAATTAGCTAAGTAAATATAAGGCTTTTAGTGGCTATAAATTTCAGGTGTTGAATTTGAATACTGCAAAGTGAATTAAATTTCATAAATAGATTTTGCGACGATGAATTTGTGGCAAAATTACATGTGGCTCGGTGTCTAATGGATGACATGGATTTTGAAGAATAAATGAGGCTTAAAGTAAAAAGCACCAGTGGTATTGATGAGAATGGGAAAGATGTTTCTTCAGAACCACCAGGGAGAATTAAAGATTTTAAATATTCACTCAAGGTGAACCCACATGATCCCCCTAACATTAGGTCATATCCCAATGCATTAAAAGATAGAGAAGGCATTAGGCCATAACTACAGTGTATGCTGGAATGTGGAGTAACTGAAAAATGTAAAAGTAAATATTACAACCCAATTGTAGCTGTTCAGAAAAGGAGGAAGTCAGTATGTGCGGATCTTGATGCAGGGACGGTAAATAATATGACTCTATGGCAAACAGACCACCCTGAAAATATGGAAGAGTTAATTTTAGGCTTTAAAAATGTATAACTGATGACAGGCATGAATCTCACTGTAGGGTTTTGGCAGGTTGCACTGACAAAGGAAAGCAGAATATACATTGGTTTCTTATTGGAAGGTAGAGCTTACCAGTATGATCTAGTCCCGTTTGGTTTATATATATCTCTTGCTTTGTTTGTCTGGACTCTGAGCTATATGCTAGGGTAAGAGCTGATGAGGAAACTCCTCATACATGTGGATGATATACTGATGGCTAAATCAGCTTGCAGCGAGATCTACTGTCTCTTGTAAGAAGTCTTTTCAGCCCTATGTAATGGTAGAATGATACTCAAACTAAAAAGTGCAAATTTTTCGATACAGAAACTACCTTCTTAAGGCCTGTGTTCTCATCGGAGGGGTTTGTATAAAATGAGGATAAAAAAAAAGCAATCGCTCAGTGTGACCAGCCAAAGAATTGCCAGCAGCTCAAGTCTGTAGTCAGAATGGCGAGTTCGTGTGAAAAATTGTGTACAATTTAAGCCAGTACTCAACGATTCTTTGATGGTTACTGAAGAAAAATGTGTCATGGGCATGGACCACTGACTGTGGTAGAGGTTTAGAGAAGATGAAGAATAGTTTAACAACAGTGGACTCTTACACTATTCAGATACATCACTTCCAATTTATATTGCCAAAGGCAGTTCAGATTATGGCACAGGTGCTGCGCTATGCCAGAGAAAAACTGCGTGCAGGAAGATGGAACACCATGTATATCCTTTACCCATTCAATACTGACGAAACATGGGAGGGTCTCTGGCATATCCGAGATGGAAATGTTGGCAGTGTTATGGGGATTCCAGAAGTTCCGAGTATACCTGCCGGTTGGGATTGAAGAGAATATTGAATAGGAGGAGGAAGAAATGAGTTAGCAGTTATGTAAATGAGCGGTGTAGGAGAGGAGAAACATGTTAGAAGCATATGTAAAGACATGAGATGGCTGGTCCTAATGTAGATATGGTGAAATCCAGTTTAGGGAATAAGTAGCTGCAAAAGTTTCATAAATGTTATGAAATATATAACAGGGTGTTATTCCAGAGAAGAATGAGAACAAAGAGGAGTGGCAACTGTGCTCGCCTGAGGAGTATGTACGATCACTCGTAAATTATGTACATTTTAATTATGGGAATTATGGGTCACAGGATTGTGTACAGGCACTACAGGATTATGTTTTGATTAATAACATGGACCGCAGGGTGCGGAAGCAGCTTTGTGCCAACGAATAAAACACAGCATCATTACTAGTAAATGGGAAATGCAGAACACCTTGCCTCACAGTGTAGGTGAATTACTGGCCTTTAACGTATCTGGTCAATTACCCACCAAGAGAAGTGAACAAAAATACATTCTGCTTGCTGTGGACGTATTTTCCAAATATGTTAAATTATATGATATGAACATGGCGAACAGAAACACAATGAATTGAAACCTGGAGGAAGGTTATTGTAAGAATATTGGGAAAATCAAAGGTACTGCTTTTAGATAATGGCTCCAGTTCCCCTCTAAGACATCGGAAAATCTCAAGCAACACGAAGTTGTAAGGCATGTAGGATCTTCAGTATATCACCTGCTAATCCAGGAGAATTTCTTATGCATGACCCTGAACCATTGTATTGAACATACTGCAGTCATTATCATAGGTCTTGGGCAGAATATATTGCCACATTTGAGAATATGATGAACAGTGGGAAAAATAGTGTGATGGGGATGTGGAACAAAAGAGAAGCCAACCGTATAGCTAAAGCAGTTGAGTTCCCATCTGGTACAGGAAAGACAAAAGCATATTGTACAGATATTGGCTAGGGTTGACTTTACAGCAGAAGCGTAGGCATGACTCAAGGTACCTACCAACTAGGTACTGAGTGGGTGATATAGTGCTTACAAAAACAAAAGAAAGGTCAAAGGACACTGATGGGTTGATTATAAAATTATGTGAACTGTACCACTGCCCATTCATGGTAGAAAACTGTCTTCACCATGATGCCTGTCCTATGAAAGAGAAGCAATTCGGACTAAGAAACGTGACACTGCTACGGTAATACAAACAGCCACTATAACTGATGTAGTAATTAGGGATACTATTATGTGCATAAATATGACTTACTCGTGTATGTGTAGATTAAGAATTTTTGGGGGATATATTCTCAGGAGTATCTTAGCTAAAGTATTTAGCAGATGCTATTACTCGATATTTTCCTTGTCACCAGTTGAAGGATTGTTTTTTGTTTTTGTGGAAATGTGTTTTCTACTGTGAAGATGTGTTTGTTTGTTTTTAGATGTGGTGGATCGCCTATAAAAATGGTCCACAGCTGACAAAACATAGTAGGATTATTGTTCCACAGGCTAAAGCAGTTGTAGTTACAGTATAACACATGGCGATATAAGTGAATGGAAAGAGGCTGATGTGTTATAACTGGTATGATTTTGTATATTATTATTTTAAGGTACGATAGGTGCAGATGCACTTTTTACGTGGTTGTTTATTCATTACCGCTGATCACTCACAAAATTAATATGAGGTAAGGGGCGTCCAGATTTTATCTGACTTTATTTTGGTCACACTCCAAGCTCCATTGGTGTTTGGGGATGGAGCTTAGAACTGAGAAGAAAATGACTGACAGGAGAATGGTATTGAAATGGGTTATAGTTATTAATAGAACATGGTTGTTTGTGTATAAGCAGATATATCGGTTTTTGTGGACTCATTTATTCAGTGGGGGAAGATCAATGTTTTTACAACATTGTGAAATGGTTTAGTTGGGATGTTGTATTTCCTTTCATTGTCAGTAAAATAAACTTGTGATTCAACAGTAATAAACAGCAGACAGTTTGACCTTTTTTTCCCTTTTTATAGAAGTTTACACAGCGCCATAATTTCACGTTTAGTTGTAGTAGCTTCGTCTCAGCGTTGTGCAGTAGCAATCATTTCGGCATTTCTGTCCTTGAATAAAACAAGTCAATGCCACCAATAATGAAAACTCTGTACTTAGGGTGCATTCCTTGCAAACACAATCATCTGTTTGTTTGTGTTATGTTTCACTCAGAAATTAAGTTTTAATTCTGTCAGTTATGTATAACAGAGGGAATGAATTTCGATCCGACCGGTCCTTGGCACCCAGACACATTTGCAGATAGGAAGTTCATCAGGTGATTTTTATTTCTTGCTAGTGTCATGTCTACTGGCTGACAGGAGGGCTCAAAAAACTGCGCCAAAGGTCTAAGCTGCATCATAGTCAAGGGTCAGAGGTACATCTCAAAACATCAAAAAGTGTTTCGTAAAGTGTATGTGTTACTAAATATACACATCCAGATCGTTTACACTGATATGAAATTGAAAGAGCAACAGTAAAAATGGTCAAAAAGACAAAATAGAAAAGAACATCATGATGCAGAGGACTCTAATTCAAAATTGTGGAGGAACTATGACCACATACAATTAATTCTGATTTCTTTGTTTATTGTGTTTACCAGACATAATTAACGATTTTTTTATTTACACTGGAATACCGATCCTCAAATACGCTGGGGATAACTGTGCTGATATTAAAGGAGAAAGTACTGTCACATAAATTACTTTATAACTTCATGTGGTTAAATGTTTGCCATCTTAGATTTGTGTATATCAGTTTCTGAGAGCCCAGAAGTGTGTTTTGCTCCACTCCCGACAACATTTACTGCGTATAGGGTACAGCAAGTGGGGTATTGTATGGAGATAGTCCATTGAAAAGGTGAGAGACTCTGATATCAGACTTAAATACATGACCGAGAGAGTCTACACCACGTTGAAGATCGAGGCGCGCGTATTTTTACAGCTAAGATTGGTTTGACAGGAGCACGTGATGGGCTAGTTCACACTTCTCTTCAATGATGGTGTGCTATCTCTCAGACATTAAGATCCCAATAAGAGACACGTGCTGCTTCCCGACAGGATAAACCTGGGCAGTACATGATTTATCGGAAAATTTCAATTTACACTGTTGTATAACACACACATCAAAAAAAGTTTTGCATTGCCTCTGTTCCGAAAGTTAACGAAGCTGTACAGAAAATTGGAACAGAGGTCAACATAAACATCATTTCCGGCCTTTTTATTGCTCATGAAAACCACACATTCCATTTTGTGCCACCATAAAGCGAGAACTTCAGAGATAGTGGTCCAGAATGATGTGCGCACCAGGACGTCTAATAGCCAGTAGCACGTCCTTTTGCATTGATGCATGCCTGTATTCGTCTCAGAATACTATCCACAACTTCATCCAGGCACTATTGGTCCAGATTGTCTCACTCCTAAACGGCGATTCGGTGTAGATCCCTCAGAGTGGTTGGTTGGTCACGTCGTCCATAAACAGCCTTTTCAATGTATCCCACGCATGGTCGATAGGGTTCATGTCTGGAGAACATGCTGGCCTCACTAGTCGAGCCATGTCGTTATCCTGAAGGAAGCATTCAGAAGATGTGCACGATGTGAGCGTGAACTGTCGTCCATGAACACAAATGCATCGCCAATACGCTGCCGATATGGTTACACTATCGGTAGGTATCGTACAGCCGTTAGGGCGCCTTCCATGACCACCAGCGGCGTACGTCGGCCCCACATAATGCCACCCCAAAATAGCAGGAACCTTCACCTTGCTGCACTCACTGGACATTGTGTCTAAGGCGTTCAACCTAACTGGGTTGCCTCCAAACACGTCTCCGACGATTGTCTGGTTCAATGCACAAGTGACACTCATCGGTGAAGAGAACGTGATGCTAATCCTGAGCGGTCCATTCGGCATCTTATTGGGCCCATCTGTACGGCGCTGCATGGTATCAAGGTTGCAAATGCCTATGGCTGCATGAAAAGCATTATTCAACATGGTGGCGTTCCTGTCAGGGTTCCTCCGAGCCATAATCAGTAGGTAGCGGTTATCCACCGCAGTGACAGCCGTTGGGCGGCCTGAGCGAGGCATTTTATCGACATGTCCCGTCTCTCTGTATTTCTTCCATGTCCGAACAACATCGCTTTGGTTCACTCCGAGACACCTGGACACTTTCTTTGTTGAGAGCCCTCCCTGGCACAAAGTAACAACGCGGACGCGATTGAACTACGGTATTGACCGTCTAGGCATGGCTGAACTACAGACAACACGAGCCGTGTTCCTCCTTCCTGGTGAAATAACTGGAACTGATCGGCTGTCGGATCCCCGCTGTCTAATAGGTGCTGCTCATGCATAGTTGTTCATATCTTTGGGAGGTATAGTGACATATCTGAACAGTCAAAGGGACTGTGCTGTGATACGATATATGCAGTCAACGTCTATCTTCAGAAGTTCTGGGGTCCGGGATGATGCAAAACTTTTTTGATGTGTGTCTGTATGTTAAATGTTTAAATTATGAATTTCGTCATTTGTCTTACCATGTTCTTGAGATGACTCCATCTCTCGTAGACCAAGGATTTGTAAGGGCGTTGACCATCTTTAAGAGGGGGAGTTCGGTAGAGACTTGTCTTGGTGGCCTGTTTCTGTGAGTTTTTGCGTTTGATGATAGGCAACAAAGGTACGGTTTGTGGTGCGCTGGACTATTGTAAGACTCCAATCTAGATATAGTGAATTTTGTGGTGTGTCGGTTTGTAGGGACTAACTATTTTTTTTTCTTTGCGTGTGCGGAATTATTCTTAGTGCCCAATATGGACTTACAGCATTTCATGGTGTGCCAATTGCGCGTACGTCTAGCTCGAGTGGACTTTACCAATTTTAGGCTCTTACACCCAGCTACAACTTGGACTTCGAGTAATTTTAGGGGGAATCCAGTTTACAACTTGTAGTTTTAACTGTTACTGTGGAACTTTAATGATTCTCTTAGGGAAAGCTTATGGCATTTATCGTGAATTGAGTGATAGCCTCCACTGATATATAAGCCCTCAATCGCACTGTGATTTCTCAAGCATAGACCGTCATTTATATTTCTTTCATCTTTTTTACTGTTTGTGTTTATGGGAAGAGCAATAAACGAGAGTTACACATAACTTTAAACAACTTTGAGTGCATACATAATTTCTTGTTTAGCAATGTCTGCACGTACTTATTTTAAAAATATTTTCGGTACATTGCGACAGGTGTGAGCTGAAGTCGTTAGGCGTATAGCACAGCTACATTATTAAATCCAACCACATCTTGCTGAGGTCCATTGAACTGTATTATGCTGTGTTGCGTGTGGGTCTTATTTTCGTGCATTAGCACATGGTAACTCCGAGATGATTTATAGAGGAAAAGTGAACCGACACTTTAGTTTTCGCAAGTTTTACAAAACAATTATTCGTCACCCTCCACAAAGTTGGCAAAACCCCTTGGTACGGTCACAGTGCACAGAGATGGGGTACATACAGGATGTCCCAGCTATCTTGTCCACCCAAAATATCTCTGGAACAATAACAGCTATTGGAAAACGACTTTCACCGGTATCAATGTAGGGCTGGGGCCCATGAATGTACATATTTGGAAACATTCTAAAACGAAAGCATATGTGTTTTCTAACACAAACTTATGTTTCTTTAAATGGACCTCCTATATATTTTCTTCAGCAATCCATAGCATGACAAAGCACATACACAATGGCGTTGATTGCATCGCAATATTCCCATTACATCCCGAGATATTGAGACGCGAAGTTATCGCTTGAAACACCCGACATGCGCTGCTAGCGCACGCCCTGAGGCTCAGGCGTGAATCCCATACTGCCCGTAATCGCGATGTGATTGACATCCACCTAGGCAAGAGTCCAACGTGATTCCCACTACTGCCACAGTTACCACTTCGCCTTGTTTATGATTTGCGACCCATGCAAACTCCTGTACTCCACCACCCTCCGAGCATCCCATTTGTTGTTGCTTTGGCGTGCAGTACACCGCTTGCCAGTGTAGTCGTGCATCAGAGTAATCTAGTGACGGCGCGGAGGTAGTACACATTGTGAATAAACGTTGTGTTGTGGAACTTATACTGTAAAGTATAATGTACACACATGAAGATATGGTAGAAATGCTGCTGATCTATGGAGAATGTACGTTGACGGGAAATACGTTATGAGATTGCTTCTTTGTTGATAGTACTGTTAGCGAACATTGTGATTATTAAGTTAATATGTCTGTATTCTACCCTACTCTACATACCTGTACTGTACCCTGTTGTAGGTGGACGAAATGCTGTTCAGGCAGAACGACTGTACAGAAGACGATTCCCTGACAAGCCATCGCCTTCGGGTTTGGTCGTCTCATATCTCGTCTACGTGAAACAGGAAGCTTAAATCCAAGACCTTGACATCGTCCTAGAACACGCACAGATGAACGTGCTGAAGTTGCTGTCCTCGCTACCATAGCTGTGAATCCTCAAATCAGCACACGTCAAATTGAACGTGAAGTTGGTGTGTCGAAATCAAGTGCACAGCGTATTCTTAAACGCCATAAATTTCATCCTTACCATGTTCATTTACACCAGGATCTTCATGGAAATGACTTCCGCAGTAGGGTAACATTTTGTCGGTAGGCTCAGCAAAAACTTCTGACTAATCCAAATTTTTTTGCAGATGTTCTCTTTACCGACGAGGCATCATTCACCAACAAAGGAATTGTCAATATGAGGAATATGCATTATTGGTCCGCAGACAATCCGAAATGGCTCCGTCAGGTAGAGCATCAACGTCTGTGGGAAGTTAATGTTTGGTGTGGGATTATTGGAGATACCATTATCGGACCTTTCTTTATAAATGGCATCCAAAATTTCAGACAATACTCCAGATTTATTCGACACAATCTTTCGGTTCTCTTGGACGCCGTACCTCTGAACCGGAGAATGGTCGTGTGGTATCAGCATGACGGATGCCCTGCACATAACGCCTTACGAGCACGACGACTTCTGAACCGTAAGTTCCCTGGTAGGTTGATTGAACGAGGTGGCCCAGTTAGGTGGCCTCCCCGATCTCCGGACCTTACACCGCTGGTTTATTTTCTTTGGGGAGCAGTGAAGGATGCTGTTTACCAACATGAACCAACAACACCAGACGACATGAAGCAACGCATTATTGATGCTTGTACAGCCATCAAAGGAGAAACAGTAGCACGAAGTAGGGCATCCTTCATCCGCAGAGTGACCCTATGTATGCAAGCCAATGGGCATCACCTTGAGCATGAGATGTGAACGCTATGTTTAGTATGTAGTGCTGGTATCACAGTGGAAGTTTCTACAACGGGCCATTTTACCCAGTGCTGTTAAGAAACATTTGTTTGCAACAATTTGTCATTTAACGCATTAGATAAACATAACATTGATAATTATGTGATAATAAAACTAATTGGTTAAACATGTTTACATTCATCTTCTATGTCCTACCTGAACTTCCCAAATCAAAACATTTTTACCTAAACAACGGTAAAACTTTTAGTCCACTTGCTCGTTTCACTAAAACCATCGACTTGTATTTTACTATTTCGAGTGAATGATTAACTGTCACTTGCGCTAGATCTACAGTAAAGTAAGGTTTTAACGTTGAACGGCATTACCTTTTTAGTAACGGATTAACGATAAGCGAAGTTAACTTTGTGACTAACGTTGCGGTACACAGATATGTTACAGAACCGCATCACCCCCAAGCCTATGGGATAAATACCTGCTGGAATGTACGACGTTAATGCAGGATGGCAGCAGACCGTATTATTCGTTTCGGACCTCTTGATAAGTATGGAAGTGTGATTACGCATGTCAATCACATCGCGATTAAGGGCAGCATGGGGTTCACGCCAGAGCCTCAGGACGTACGCTAGCAGTTCATGTCGGGTGTTTCATGCGTCAACTTCGCGTCTTAATATCTCGGGATGTAATGGGAATATCGCGATGCAATCAACGCCATTGTGTATGTGCTCTGTCATGCTATGGATTGCTGAAGAAAAAATATAGGAGGTCCATTTAAAAAAACATAAGTTTGTGTTAAAAAACACATATGCTTTCGTTTTAGAATGTTTCCAAATATGTACATTCATGAGCCCCAGACCTACATTGATACCGGTCAAAGTCGTTTTCCAATAGCCGTTATTGTTCCAGAGATATTTTAGGTGGACAACATAGCTGGGACACCCTGTATATTCCATCCTGGGCAAATGGGGTGGCGACAGGAAGATATTCGCCCATCTCTTAAGTTAACGATGCCAAATCGTTAATAACCATAACGACCCTACACCGATGCGGAACAAATGCACGAGAAGAAGAAGAACTGTTTGATTCAGATACAACTAGCAATGGCTCTTATTCCACATTGACGAAAAAGCATCGCAACATTTTAAAGTGTCGCGCAAGTTGCATCGGAGGGGCGCTTGTACCATCACTATGAGAACGCAGATCAGGTTGGCTTTAAATAAAGTCTGTAACGGTCGTTAGTGTTAGTTACCTTCTAAATTGGATGTTGTGGGTTGATGTTAGTCAAGAATGCTTTTAAGACGACGAAGAAACCATCATCACCAACTCGCTGAAATTAACCGCGATGCTGGACGTCCTTTCCGCGACATTGCACAACGACTTGGCACGAATGCAGCCACGCTTCATGTCTGGAGGAAGTGTTAGTGAGGGGGAGGTAAGGTCGCAAGAAACTCCGGCCCAGACGGTTCAAATGGTTCAAATGGCTCTGAGCACTATGGGACTTAACATCTGACGTCATCAGTCCCCTAGAACTTAGAACTACTTAAACCTAACTGACGTAAGGACATCACACACATCCATGCCCTAGGCAGGATTCGAACCTGCGACCGTAGCGGTCACGCGGTTCCATACTGAAGCGCCCAGAACCGCACGGCCACACCGGCCAGCCGGCCCAGACGGCAACATAACTCTATCGAGAGGGAAGACGGTCGTGTTCGGCGTACGGATGCGGCGAATCGAAGTGCGTCTGCACCAGCAATTCGCGCAGCAGTTGACACAAGAGTAACACAACGAATTATTACAAATCGGTTACTTCAAGGCTATCCCCGATCCAGACGCCCAAGTAGCGGGCATTAATCCGATCATTAACCACCGACGTTTTCGAATTCAGTTAGATCAAGCGAAAGCTCATTGGAGGGCGGGGTGGGGGTATGTTGTGTTTTCTGCCGAAAAACCGTTTCTGCCTCTGTATCAATGGAGGTCGTTTGTTAGTTGAAAAGAGGCCTAGCTATCGTCTGCAACCAACCTGCCTGCGTGCTAGACACCTTGACCTACATCTGGAACTATGGTCTGAGGTGCCATTTCGAATGACAACAGGAGCACTCTCGTCGTTATCCCACGCACCCTTACTATAAATTTGTGCGTTAGTCTTGTGATTTTACCAGTTGTGCTGCCATTGATTAACGTCATTCCAGCGGGTGTTTTCCAACAGGATAACGCTCGTCCATATAACGCAGTTGGAATGTAGATGATCTACTGAGTGTCGACTTGTTACCATGACATGTTCGATCACCAGATCTGTCTCCAGTCGAAATCGTCGTGTCATCCAAAAGAAGCATTAGCTGTGCCTGTGTTGACCGATGAAGTCCAACAGGCATCAAAAAATGGTTCAAATGGCTCTGAGCACTATGCGACTTAACTTCTGAGGTCATCAGTCGCCTAGAACTTAGAACTAATTAAACCTAACCAACCTAAGGACATCACACACATCCATGCCCGAGGCAGGATTCGAACCTGCGACCGTAGCGGTCGCTCGGCTCCAGACTGTAGCGCCTAGAACCGCACGGCCCCAACAGGCATCGAAGTCCATGTCTTAAACTGACGTACAGAACCAGTACGGCACAAATCAAGGACTTGTTCGTGATTGCGTTCAACATTCTGGCGGTAACAAGAGTTGTTAATATAGCAACATTTCATATTTGCAACGGCTTTTCTCGCCCAGACATAAACTTGTGATCTTGTAACGTTAATACTAAATTTTCTTACCTAGACAAATGGATTTTCTAAATTTCGTTACTCTACATTAATTAAATCTTGGTGCTGGGATATTTTTCGAACAGCGTATTGTCTGTAGTCGCATAGGAACTGATGTTCAATACTACGTAAAAGGTAAAGTTATAGTATGGAATCTATGGGCAACTGACGAACTAAGGCTGTCGTGCAACGCATTTTTAATCGCAAAGTCATCGAATCCCAATACTTCATGAGACCATCGATTGGCTGTAATCAAGAGGTTTTCGCAATTATCTCTATTTGTAAGGTATAAATTTTATGTACTACAAAAAGAATGGATTTTATCGAAAAATTAGTAATTATTTTAAATCTGTTGCCTCACTAATTAAAAGTGGTAATTTATCCTTTGAGTGCTGCTTTGTGCTTAGAAAAGTATTTTTTAACTTTGTAACAGGCCAATGATTTACAAGAGGTGTACTTTGGTATTGATAACTGAAGTGTTGGCAGAAGAGCCAACACCGTGTTGCTAGAGGAGGCCGAAATGCACGCTTTTAAGCTCACGCAGATTGGCGTGAGGTCTGGAACAGGTCAGAGAAATAAGACTAGCAAAACAGGAGGTAACTGGTAGAATACTTAGCTTTAATCCAGAAGTGGTTTACATCGGTCTGACGGTACAGGCATCACAAGTTGTATATCTATTGATAATGACGCCTTGCTAGGTCGTAGCAACTGACGTAGCTGAAGGCTATGCTAACTATCGTCTCGGCAAATGAGAGCGTAATTTGTCAGTGAACCATCGCTAGCAAAGTCGGCTGTACAACTGGGGCGAGTGCTAGGAAGTCTCTCTAGACCTGCCGTGTGGCGGCGCTCGGTCTGCAATCACTGACAGTCGCGACACGCGGGTCCGACGTATACTAACGGACCACGGCCGATTTAAGGGCTACCACCTAGCAAGTGTGGTGTCTGGCGGTGACACCACAATAACAACATTAAGAAAGTGCTCCGTTTCACATTTTCCACGTCCTGATAAAATCTATTCTGGGGAAAATGGAAGATGTACATAGGTAGCCCGTCGAACGGAACCTTGAGTCACGTTCTTGAAGCCTTTTCAGGGCTCTGTAGTTGTCCCTATATACATTTATTCCATTACATTTATTCACATTACAAAGAAATATTAGAAAATCAGCTCAGGAGGCAATAAAATTCTTGCAATGATGTTGACAAAGAAGCCATACTCTAGTGACCAACATTACTGGAGCACGCAATTCTGTCGTTTGTTGTGCATGGTGAACTTCTGGCATTGCCCAGTGAAACGTTAAAAACTGCCATCAACAGTTTACTCAACGGCATCCTTAAGGTGAATGGACAAATAAGCTGTGTGTTCACATTTCAGTCGAATCAAAAAGTCTAATCGCTTCTTTGTTGAATGACCCGAATAAAAAGAAATTTACAACGCTATTCATAATAAGTGCTTCTGATAACTGCGTTGTGTTGCACAATGCCATTAAAAAGCATAATTTATCTCTAACACTACAAGTGGTACCAAGAAAATCCCCAAGTTCAATTTCAGTTGTTTAATTAAAATCTAAACTAAAATTCAGCTGCAAAAGTTGAATGATTCTTATAAATAACACAAATATAATTTGTATTTTATGTTTATTAAATACGGAATTAACATTTGAAAAAGAGCAGATAAGTATTCTAGCAAATCAGTAACATAAGGCACATATCTACTTATAGTTGTTATGTCATTTATCTGTTTTCGTATTTGTTCTGTAGCGTGAGAGAAACGTGTGTTTTCGTACTGAGACACAGAGTAATTCAGCTTACGCTTTCTGTAAACCCTAGGGATCTTTCCAAGATTAATGTAATGAGGTAATGTTAATTGAATGGGTGTTTGAGGATCTTAATAGCGTTTCAAAAAGTACTATATTTTGTCAGAAGACATCACATTGCTTATTACATGTCATAACATGACTCGTTTTCTACGGATCACGTAAATATGAGAAATAAGTTAAGGGTGCTACTTCATTTAACTGTATTACATTCAAATGACATAGCTTCATGAAAGAGAATAGCAATGCACTGCTGATATTAATTCTGTCTGAAATTTATACTTAAATTTTAAGTATTTTAGTAAAAAAGCGATTCACCGTCTTACAGAATGGCAGAATGTTCTTACATTCTGTTATATTACCTACCAGAGAAATTAATGCTGAATGATTATTATATGTGTACTCATACACATCCAGCCCGAAACATTCTTAACTGGTTGTTCTTTGGGGCCCATAGTGCAAAATATGTCTTTTAATGACATGATTAATATGAATAAATCCAGCTACACTGCTATGTAAATTGTTTATATTTTACCTAATTCACGATGAGCCCATTTCAGCAAATTGCCACAGTCAGATGCTCTGTAAATGCATTAATAAGAAGGCCTTAATATAATGCTCTTCCAACAATAATTTGAAAAGCTATAATATATCGTTAGTTGTTTTATCTTAGATGTAACATCGTTTTGTCATGCCCTGTCTGTTTTAGAATTATTACTTTCTCCCAGGTGTACACTGGAGTTGTATGTCGGATACTACTTGCTTTCCATATACGGTATTTTTCTGGCAGCTTGGATGACAGTGCATCAGCCACATTATATGTTCACGTAGTCACCATTATAAGTAAGTAGCCGGCCGGAGTGGCCGAGCGGTTCTAGGCGCTTCAGTCTGGAACTGCGCGACCGCTACGGTCGCAGGTTCGAATCCTGCCTCGGCATGAATGTGTGTAATGTCTTAAGGTTAGTTAGGATTAAGTAGTTCTAAGTTCTAGGCCCTAGGGGACTGATGACCTCAGATGTTAAGTCCCATAGTGCTCAGAGCCATATAAGTAAGTGATGTGTGAAATTCAGTTGTTTATTGTTATTTCATACAGGTTTGTTTCTAATTATGTTTCTACCTAAGGTTTCTTTTAGTTTTATTTGAGATTTACATTTTACGTTTTTCAATTTTTTTCGTAATAATTGTTGTTGTCTATGATTTTTGTTGGTGTTCTGTCTCTGTTTTATACTACTCATATTGTTATCGCTGTTACTATGGATATGTGTTGTATAGAGTCTCTGATTTTATTATTTTACCCGTTTTCCCGATTTATAATTTTAAAAAACTTTTATATTTGTGCTTTAGGTCAGTTTGTTCGTTCAGTAAATTTGTTGGGTTACTGTATGCATGTGAATATATATCTATGTCCTCAAGGATGTTCATGAATATTCCCTTCTGCGTGATATGGAGGATTTCTAGTGCTTCGTTAATGGGTTTTAGGTCGTGTTTCTCCGCTTGTAAATGTTGAAAAAATGTGGATGGGTATTTTTAACTTTCTGTGGTGTGCTCTTTATATCTAATTTTGAGGTTAAACATAAATCTATCGGAATAAATTCTATTCGCCGAACAGTATTCATATAACACAGCTCACGGGCAAATTGGAACCACACGTTGATAATTTATGGTCTCTCTGTTACCATTACAGCTGTATATGTAGGTTTTTGTGTTCACTGTGAGTCAGTAGATGAAAGGTGTTTCCCACAACTAGTCCCACTCAGTCTGTGCGAACGCTATATTATCGACCAAGAAGTTTCTGAATATTTATTTTGGATAGATAATGGGCTCCACATAGCGTGTGGTTTTCGCTGATAATAGAGCTCTTCGTTGAGAGATAAAATTTTTCCTTGTTTTCTAGAGAGCTATGTTACCAACTGACATGTTATACTGTTGGTTTGAACATAGTTGTCAAATCCATCTGGAAAGTTTACTGTTGTACATCTGATCTAGATTTTCTGCAGATATTCTTCCCAATAGTATTGAAGATTAATCCAATATCTCTGAGAAGTTTCGCTAGACTCACCTTCCTCTATAAGCATGAGATATTTCGCAAGCTTTCATGTGTGACACTGCATTCTTAAGAAACTGTTTTACGATAGTAATTAATTGTGCCTTAAATGTCCCTGAAAAATGTGTCCTAGCCAAACAATATTAAATTTTATCGACAAGATATTTACAGACTAAACTCTGTTAATTTGTCATATTAGCAATCGTTTATTGCATATAACATAAAAGGTCTTTGTGTCTTGCATTCATACTAAATATACAAGCGTTTATTTTGAAATTTGTATCTGCAAAGTAACAACACAATTGCAAAGGCAAGAAACATATTTAGTTATTAAGTTTTACATTTATGTCACTGTCTTAGTTATTTGAAGAATAGCCGATATACTACAGCGAAATTACTCTCTTCATTCTTGATAAGACGTGGTTTCTAGTAGCTGAGGATATTCTGGATGGAAGCAGTCACTCATGGCGATGTATCTCCCGCAGGGCTACTGACAATATTGATTGGTTGAAATTCCGTTACTGTAACATTTTAGTGATGAAGTGCTTTTCATTTCTTACAGCCTAAATTTTAGTGGTGTTTTAAAACAGAATAATTCACAGATTAAACACATTTACTGCTACATTAACTGGCTCTTGTAATACATTTGTTGTGTACCAATCAGTGGATACAAACATACGATTAATCAGTGTCACAGTATCTTCTGCATAAACTATGATCCATAAATTCAGTACCATAACAATATGGAGAGTGTAATGCTGATTACAGCGTAACTAATGTCTGCTGTTTCTCGTTTCGCAGATATTAATGAAATCGACTCCAAGACGTCATGAGGATGCAGTTATATCATGCTATGAGGAGGCTGGTATTGACTGACAAGTGGACTTGTGAGTCACATGCTACTACAAACTCTGTATGGTAAGAAACCCATATACATATATTATGATCACTGCATACAACGAAGACGAATCTCAGCTTCACCTCTGGATCCATTGGAACTCCTGCACCGCATGTGACAGATGTGTAGTATTCTAGTGGCTATACATTACTGGAACCTGCACATTCGTCACGTGTTGTGTATGGTTATCTTCTGGCTTGGAACAGCATAAAGAAGGCGAGTGATTTTCAGTACTCACACTTATCTAGCATAATATGTGACAAGCTATCTCTTCATAGTGCAAAAGACAACAACAATACTTCGGTTTCAGTGAGGTTATTGTACTGGATTCGTGCATAAGTTCGTAGCGCTCATTCAGTAGAATTATATTCGTCACCGAAGGTCGTTGTAACATGATATAGCCCCATTTCTCTTTGGACTGAAGGTTTGTGACTACCTGGCTCAGACATTCACTAAAAATTGGATAGGCAGAGGACGTCTTGTTTCGAGACCAGCACGTTCGTATGGTCGCAGCCTACTAGACTTCTTTGTGTGGGGAAATGTGAGAAGTCTTATGTACGACACTCCTGTCGAAGCTAAAGAACATTTCCAGGCAGCACTTCTCGCTTCCTAAGATTCTGTTCAAACGACACTGGGGATATATGAGCAGGTACGACAGAATTTTGACGAACGATGCTAGGCCTGCACTGATGCTGAGTGACACCATTTGGAACTTTGTAAATGTAGTAGCTTCTAAATATTGTGCTAATAATTGGAATTCAGTACTACCGTTCTGCATTCTTAGTGTTTCCGATTCTCTGACATTAAGTTACACACCCCGTTACTTGTATATCTACAGCGGATATTATCTTAGGGTAATGAGGAGAACTCAATGGGAATTCTGTATGTCATGGACAGCATTCGTTGTTAATTCCCTTACTCTGAATGCTCCGCGAGGCTAAGGCCGAGACAGAGTAGAGTTTCTCTTATACCTTTCGACTCTTTCGCTTCCGGACTAGGGATCTTAACCTCAGATTTATTCGTTTACCCTTTTCAATCACTCCTAAAAGTTTGTAACATCGTCACAGAATCATCTTGTATATGTAGATGCAGATGTCAAAAATCGAAGCCGTTCAGTATGTGCGTAGCACAGTGGCCATAAAGCTTACAGATGGGGCGATCATTCCGCCAGTCGCTTAGCTCTGGGTGCTACCTGTATCCTTTTCCTTACCATCAAAGTGGTGTCAACTCTACACACTTTCGTCCTATCCATCGGTCCCTCTAGTGTTGTTAAAAAACGACGACAGTCAGTTCTACTGAGCCTATTACAGTTCACAGACATTGCAGTGCTCGATAATAAAACATTGTAAAACGTTTTACTCGAAAAAGTTCCAATGTTTATGTTACTTTGATTTGTAAACAAATTTCATACACGGTTTGCAACTCTTGCACTGTCTTCCCTCAAGTATTCCGTACTGTATTCATTCCAAAGCATTTAAGGGCTATGTTTGTCAGCATTGTCCTAATCTACTGCCAATTTGTCCACAAAGTTTGTGACAGACACACACCAAGCAACCTTGACACAAAGTGGGGATATGCATAAGTAAAACATCATAAAATAAAATACTTAGAAGCCCTTCATAAATGTTAAATAACGTAAATAATGAATGGAGTAACATGTATTGGCCAATTATGCCTAATTCCACAGTGTACTTACGACACAAAACACAATAATATAATGTCATGTCTGTTTCATTCTATACATCTCAGAAACATCTCAAATACAAAAAATATATTTTTAATACAAACACAGTATCCATAGTGTACGATTTACAGACATAGAGGGATTCTAGAGGTCGCCTTGAGAAACGGATTAGGAAAGGGAATCCTTGTGCGGAAACGTCATTCACCAATGCTACAGAACGTTGTTGTTATAGGAACAAGAAATGGAGCTAGAATACCGTGTCGGCAGCAAACGTGAGTTTGCAAGGTGACAGACCACACGGCTAGGTGGTGTCAAATGCATCCACAGCTGTCACAACGCTGCGTGCGGAGGTCAGCATGAAAGTTCACGTCTGCTGTGGAAGGGATGGCCTAGCGGGAGGTGTGGTGTCCCATAGTTTCTTATCCTAAATTTGCCCTTGCTTGCACTATTTAATTGTTTAGAAGGCTATACTGTATCGCTCTGATGGCCACATTTCATCATACACAAGCCTTTTTGCTTATAACACATTTTCTTAATTATCCTGGTCGTCCTGTGTCTTCTTGGGTTCAACATGCTATTCCGAATTTGGGAGTGTTTGTAGTAGAGGTTGACAGGATACTTTACTTGTCTCCGACCCCCCCCCCCCTCCTGTCAATACGGTGTGTTTGTATCTCATCTGTTTGCGTTGAGTGTTATCTAACATGAAAGTGTGTGTTTTCTAAACATTTGTGAATAGTGCAAATGAAGCATAACTTATAGAGTCACAAAATTACCGTTGGCTACCGTAGACTGTCGGAAGTAAGCGAAGACAACGATAGTTTTCTGCTAACCTTGGTCAGTTTAGGCCGTAACTGCGTTAAGTGTATTCCATACCTATCAAGCTTTACTTTATTTCGATCCCATTGCTTATGTATGCCATCAGTATCTTACTGACTTCCGCTAAAAACCAGAAGTGGTGGAAAGTCTATAAACTGTGCGAGGATATATAAAGGACCAAATAATGTATGGAACATTTTTGGTTTGATGTCTGTTACTTAAAAATAAACAGTATTTAGAACAAAACTCAAACTGTCAGTGTTCAATTCACGTTTTATTCGGAAGTTGTTGATATGTAATGTGAAACAGAGCTATATTGTATGTAATATACAAAAATACGGATTTGTCATATAGCGATAGAAAACACAATTTCCTCAGAAACATGTAAAATATAAAAAAAGAACGGAATACAAATACACATGAAACATCGCTTCAGTACTTTGTCGACCTTATACAAAACATGTTTCTCGCTTTTAAATAATAACTCTTGCCTTAGATCATGCTGAAGAACTTTCTATTGAGTACAAAATTTAAAAAAAAGCAATTTTATAGATTTTTCTTTATGTTTGTGCATGTAAATTGTACTTACATCAAAAGTAATTGCTTTGTTTACATAAGAGCACAGAAGTTACGTAATGAACTGATTTTTCTTAATTATAAAAAACAATTTATATTTTGTAAGGGTATAAAATATGCAACTATTGCTGAAAGATGGGCGGTTCTAATTATGTGTAAATCAAACAAAGAAACAAACAAAGAGAAACAAAAACAAGGCACCTGCTCCCATTTTCTCTTTCACACAATGATTTATGTTTCTTTCCCTACCAATGCCAGTAATACTACCGGCAATTCTACAGTTTACTATATCATTTATGAACTGCACCTAAAGTACTGAACCGTAATTTTGGTAAAGTTCAACTCTTGGTAGGACGTGGCTACAGCGAGGTATTCACCTATGCGGATGTGGGAAAACGCTAATAAACCGTGCCAAGTTAGGCCGGCACACCACCCCTCGTGACACTGGACTCGCATTCGGGAGGACGACGGTTCAATCCCGCGTCCGGCCATCCTGATTTAGGTTTTCCGTGATTTCCCTAAATCACTCCAGGCAAATGCCGGGACGGTTCCTCTGAAAGGGCACGGCCGACTTCCTCCCCCATCCTTCCCTAATCCGATGAGACCGATGACCACGCTGTCTGGTCTCCTTCCCCAAACAACCAACCAACCAACCAACCACCCCTCGTTGTTAATCCGCCTGGTAGATTTGATCTGTTGTCTGCGCCACTCAAATTCTAGAAGCGAAAAGGAACGCTCTTCTATCCGGGCTCGTTCTTTGCTTAAGATATTTTATGAATGTTTCCACTTTTGACCTAATTCTTTAGCAACTTTCATGTGTAACACCACACTACATTCTGCTATTAGACTGCAACGTATCAGAAACTATGAAAATATTGGATCACCATCTGAAATAAATTTTCTTGAAATATGTTCTTATGTAGAAAATTATTCCCTCACGTTTAATATTTATCTTGTGCCTTCCATAAACAGCTGCGTGGAGTTCTGCAATATTGGCTTTTCAATGCTATGCAAATGAAAAAAATTGAAAACTCTGTTTTTTCCCTCTGACCCCGAAAAAGAGGATAATATCGTACTTTGAACCTTTTTTCTCTCCATATACATCGTTGTTTACTCCTTATTTCAGATTTCCCAAAATATATATTTCTTTCAGGTTGTTGAGGTTTTTTTTCAGCTTTCTTTGACACAGTGTGCTTGAGTCGAAATCTTGTCTGCTTTAAGCATGGAGTGGCTTCCCCATACTATACACGGGTTCTGAAGCCCTTAACGGTTGGACACCATCATTAGTCACCTCTCAACATTCTCTCATTACATACTCTAATACTCGATACTTCTCACTGTATTTTACATGTCCTGGCAGCATTTTATTATATATTGCTCCTTAATTTAAGGCACTACGTTCTTCTTAACTTCTACCTATAACATTACAACTTATAACACTACCTTGTTACACGTTATACACCTATCTTCCCTAACTACCGAACATTAAGTCCTGTCACAGGAAAAGCCTCGTATAACACTTACGTGCTGTGACACAAACTAACCCTCTGGGAGTATTTTGAGTTTTGACGATGCGTGTATCTAATGGATGAAGGTATCTGACTATACTTCTAAATAGAGTGCAATTAACAGAAAAACTAAACAAGCTTAAACTTTGGGGTTAATGAAAGCAGTATTATTCATATACGAATGAAAAACCGAACAGTCGCCAGCCCAATTAGCGAAACTAATTTGAGAATACATATTTTTAAGAAAATTGAATATTAGTTACTGAAGTGACCTTCATTAAAATTTCCCTTTGAATAGCACATTGGATACAAACTGACACAGGGCATTCTGAGCTGTCTGTAGCAGCAGTCACCAATAATGTACAACTAGTAATCATAGAAAGCAAAACCGTACCAAACTCACACTAATAAGACCTACACTCAATATTGTTACGTGGATCAGTACTGAAATGTTCCTGCAAGAAGTGCAGAATTAAAATTTACCAGGATGGGCTTCTCATTTAACTGACATAGAAATACCACCATTAAAATAAATAATACCACATTCACACTGTTTATACTACAATTTATGGAAATATAGCAAATTTCTTTATTAGTAATCATCGTTCATTTATGTTTTTAATATGTGAAGAATATGATGGGGACCCATAAACTAGTTTGGTGTCAGTAGTCAAGCTCTAAGATTATTTCGGTAGCAAAGAATAATTCAAACAAATTTAACTCATATCTTCATTTGGAAGAGTCTATATTTTTACTTTTCAAGGCAAATTATTCAACACTGAGCTCAATTAACTTCAAAAATTTGTTCATGATAGTAATCAAAGCTAAATTAAGTTTCAAATGAGTAAAACCTATTTGTCTCTTTTCATCACCTGTGAAGCAGGTATTTTAGACAGTAACATTTACACAGCCTGGCACTGAAATTTTGCAAAATGATTCTTTGCAATAAACTGAGAGTACTTTATTAAAATTCTAACTCGCTTCACTTTTACTAATTCTTGCACATATGACATAAATAAACAACAATAGTGTATTTGAAACAGGATACTCGCTTTTGATAAACACTTAGGAGGGGAACCTGCATATGTTCTTGATCAGGATAAAAGATATGCTTCCAAACACTGATTTATAACATTTGGATTATTATTAAACTCACTCACACTAATTAACTGGTCCATACTCTCATACATATCTGTATGCATAAAGTTGGTGGAGCAGAGGCGAAGTTGTGGTGGCAAGCGACATGGTGCCTAACTGTACTCACGGCTCTTGATGTTCGAATGCTCTATAAAATTTCTTCTTGGAGACGGTTATGCAACTTATTACAGCCATTCCTTATTGCCAAGAGTACCAAGCAACAGCCAAATCCACATCTGAGGGAAATTTCAATGCAAAGCTGCCTGCAGTTGCCTCCTTTCCACAAGCGATGTGTACTGTGCAATGGCTTGCCACTGACTGTCTATCGTTCACAGCAAGGAGCCACCCAGTTCGACCGCCAAAACCACCTTTTAAATCACGCCCTTCCCTTTCCATTGTGGAGAGTCAGTGAAGTCTTTTACATTTTACGATACAAGTGCCCTAAGCATGAACCAGTTTCCTGTACAAATTGTTTATCTTATAAACTCAAGCATATTATAAAATTTCATTATTTTAAACAGCCATTTATGATTGCACAGTACACATCTCTTGTGGAAAGGAGGCAACTGGATGCAGCTTTGCATGGAAATTTCCCTCTGATGTGGATTTGGCTGTTGCTTGGTACTCTCGGCAATAAGGAATGGCTCTAATAAGTTGCATAAGCCTCGCCGAGGAGAAATTTTATAGAGCATCATATGCTCCATGTTTTATTGAAGTTTCCCAATGGGGATACATCAATAACACCTACACAGTGTCGAGCAGTCATAAAAATTATCAATCCTACCAGAATTGGGCATAAAATATTTTGTAAGAAAATACACTAAAATGCAATATATTTTTACACACCTTTATCAATACAAGAGGTAAGCATCAATATTCCATTCTGTACACCTATGATAATTGATTCTCATTTTGTGAAACAATAAGTTAAGTAGTAATCAATTTTTTATATTACCGAGAATATTGAATAGAACATTGTAAGAATTCAAAATTTGTATGTAAATATGAACAAGTATACCACCAACTATATCACAAGAAACTTTAACACTACATTTGATACATACTACATCATAATTTAGAAATTGTTAATAGAGAAATTTTTCAATGCAGCTTCTAAAAATAGCAGTCTATTCTTTGATATTTACATAGATATATTAACATATTTAAACTGAACCTAGTATCATGTTCTCACTGCACTAACTTCAAACAGACAGTCCATTTTTTGAAGACTGTAGCAAAATGCATACAACATTAACCGAGATAATAATCAAATAAATTTGCTGCCTGTAACAGCAATTGGCAGTCCATATTTGATAAAATTTCAACACTGTATGTTCATTAGACATGGTTAATCTAAACCTATTTGTTACTATATGATCATTAAGAATTTTTGCTTTGTCTGCTGGAAATATACATGAAGTTCATTAAGAAAACACAATACCCAATACACTATATCAACTTTTCATCCTTTGCTTCCCTATTTATATATTTGGCAGTCCTCCATTGTTTTCATCATCAATGTATATCTGCCTGTCGACACTTTTGGCAGTCCTTTTGCTATTTTGAACATCAACACCTTATCTGCCTATGGACACATTTGGCAGTCCTTCTGATCATACTGCAATATTCCATTATTGCAGTCCTTATATAAGCCATAGCCTGGAGTTTACATGTAATGTATATCCCATTATGTTATACTGAATCTGAAACGTCTAGACATGCATCAGAAGTCTGATAATGGGGAAGTTTTCTCCAACTTAACAACACTTGGCAATACAACATCAAGAACGATTACATATAGCGCAAAACACTATTTGATAAAGTACATATACACTTTTTCATTCGGCCCCGTAATCTGTGGATGTAAGGTTTTAAATCTACAATGATAAGAACACCCAATGGCTTCTTTGACTTAGGGTACACATGATAATAGGCATTAGTGTGCGAGTTCCTTGCACTTCAAAGGGACCATTACATATTTATTTGAACTTAGAAATTTCCTGGTGTATTTAACTACATTTTTCGCGAGTTTTTACCATAACAAAATCACCAGTTTAGAATATGGTCACTTTAAACCCTGATGGTGCCTTTGAGATCTGGCTTCCGCTTTTTCTTTCATTCTTTTTCTTAGTAAGTATTTTTTCTCCTTCAGATCTAGTTCTACATAGGGTGGAAACTGTAAGGTTTCTTCAATTATACTTCTGCTCTTATATTGAGGTAGAATTTCCTCGGATATATATCCTACAGTTTTATAATGGAGGGTATTCATTACACTTTCAAAGTCTGCAATAAACCTGCCCCATGTCTTATGATTGTGGTGGTAGTACGTTGTTCTTTACTAGCCCATTCACCTATGTCCAGGGGCTTCTTTGGTTTACTGATTTTTACGTCTTTCACGATTCTTGTTAACTCTTGGCACCATATCGTATCGTCAGGTGGCTGTATCAATTTTTTGATTTCTAAGTCTTTCAGAACTCTAAAGAAATCTTGCCCTGGTATTGTATCGTCAGGTGGCTTGTTCTTTTTCGGTTCGTTATCTGCCATCGGATTTTGTTTAGAAAAGACCTCGTTTTGCTTTTCAGATATATTTTCCGTTATGCTTTGCGCTCTTTCCTCTATTACTACATTTTCTTCGTCTGAACTATCATTTATTTCATATTCACTGTCTGACTCCAGAATGAACGCTACTCGTAGACAATAAGCCAGCTCTTCTTTTGATCTTTCTTTAGTTTTCTCAATTTCAATTTTCAGATCATTTCCTAAAATTTCTGCTTCATTTTCAGTCACAGGCGTTTCTTCAGTATCACTTTGGATGACATCAACTTTAACTTCATATTTCGTAAAATCGTCTCTGATTTCAGTGGTTCGCATGTATTCATCTGAATCTATATTCTCATGATTATCAACAGTATTTACTTGTATGAGTTGTTCGTCGCCCAGGATCGCCTCATCCACACTACTGAGGATTACCTCGCCCTCCCTATCCCTGTTTATACCGACAATGTTTCGGTTTTTTGCCAAAATTTCTTTAACATTGGCAGCTCAAGTGCTTTGCATGGCGCGTTGCTTTCTCTTACCAACCACTTCCTCTAAAGTTTCTGCTCATGCACCTTGTGCAGCCTTAACTACTTCCATCTCCTTTCCATTTTCGGACAATTCCCTCTTTTCGACGTTTCCATTTCTCCCTCTTATTAAATCTGGCCGTATAAACCTCTTCAGAGTTTGTCCACTCATATTGCTTTAAACTGTAAAATAACTCATTACGTCCTTCTGCAATCCCTGATGACTCCTCTCCACACAAATTGTTTGTCTTTTCGCTCTTACTTAATAACTTGTCCGATTTCTCTTTCATTTTGGTGATATTCTCCACCAAAACAGGTCCACTGAATTCCCTTGCAACGTCATGTCTTCCTACTGCCGCTATTACCGCCTCACGATGGCCAGCTGATCACTCCACCAAGTTCAGTGCATGCTGTGGCTTAGTTCGCAAACTACCACCTACAACATATTCTCCTGTACCTCACTCATTCCTGACCCCATCTGTTGTTCCGCGCACTGTCTTGTGACGCAGCTCTGCCGTTTGCTCGTGTTCTAAATTCACTTTGCTTTATCTGGTATGGTTTCTTTAGTTTGGGCCCGTAAAACTTGTCCGTGCGAATCTGTCCTGTAAAACACACCGGCCTTTGTTTTCCGCATCATTTCTTGTTTGGTAATTTCGCGGTACAAACGTTCTACCGCGAAATGACGTGTTACTGCGACCTCTGCCTCTACCTCTCTGCATCATTTTTACACGGTAACGTTCGTTCTCAGTGTGTTCATTATGCTCATGATTTTCCCTCGTCTGGTTGTTACTGTTTTCATGATAATCTTGGTTCCCAATCCAGTGATCCTCGTCATCTACTCTTTCCAAAAACGACGAGAAGCTTTTGTCGTTACTTTGTATGTAACGTTTCAAATCCCGCAGGAGCTTTTTCCATAGTTCCCACACTATTTCGGATTTTTTCGTCTGTTTCTCAAATGTCTCAATTTTCGATACCAAATTTCGCAAAGCTCTTTCAATGAGTTTCGGCCTCTGTTGTTATAGAACCTTGCCATGATAAACTCTCTCCATAGGCAGTCCTGTTCTTGTTCCGACCAGTATTCCTCTAGAAATTTTTGTTTAAATTCTACAAATGAAATTTGTTCTGTATCCAAATTTAGTCCCCATCTTTTCGCGTCAGCAGCTAAGGTAACATTGATCTTTTCCTGATCCATTGCGTAATCAAGAAAATTCCTTTCACAGTGTTTCATAAAATCTAACATTATGATTTTAGCTGGATCGAATCGTTCTTCGCCCTCCAGCAGTTTTCTACAAATTATTTTGTCAGTGGCATAATTCGGTTTTTCTCTTATTTTGTGTTCAAGGTCGTTCACTTCACCTTGTATCTGTGAGGTGTTGTGTTCACACTTTTTTTCGCAAGTCGCCACTTGTTTAATCAGTTCTTTTTCAGAATCATTCTCTATTTGTCTCAAATGAGAAATGTCGGTTTTACATTTGTTTATTAATTTGGTTTTCAGGCTGACAACTTTTTCATTAACTATTGTTACAACCAAAGTTTATATATATATATATATATATATATATATATATATATATATATAGTGAGTCACCTAACGTTACCGCTGGATATATTTCGCAAACCACAGCAAATACTGACGGACCGATTCCACAGACCGAACGTGAGGAGAGGGGCTAGTGTAATTGTTTAATACAAACCATACAAAAATGTACGGAAGTATGTTTCTTAACGCAAACCAACGTTTTTCTTTAATGGAAACCCGTTAGTTTTGTTTGCACATCTCAACATATAAACAAATACGTAATCAGTGCTGTTTGTTGCATTGTAAAATGTTAATTACATCCGGAGATATTGTAACCTAAAGTTGACGCATGAGTATCACTCCTCCGCTGTTCGATCGTGTGTATCGGAGAGCACCGAATTACGTAGGGATCGAAAGGGAACGGTGATGGACCTTAGGTACAGGAGAGCCTGGAACAGCACATTACGTCCACATGCTAACACCTTTTTATTGGTCTTTTTCACTGACGCACATGTACATTAGCATGAGTGGTGAGGTACACGTACACACGTGGTTTCCGTTTTCAATTACGGAGTGGAATAGATTGTGTCCCGACATGTCAGGCCAATAGATGTTCAATGTGGTGGCCATCATTTGCTGAACACAATTGCAACCTCTGGCGTAATGAATGTCGTACACGCCGCAGTACATCTGGTGTAAAGTCGCCACAGGCTGCCACAATACGTTGTTTCATATCCTCTGGGGCTGTAGGCACATCACGGTGCACATTCTCCTTTAACGTACCCCACAGAAAGAAGTCCAGAGGTGTAAGATCAGGAGAACGGGCTGGGCAATTTATGCGTCCTCCACGTCCTATGAAACGCCCGTCGAACATCCTGTCAAGGGTCAGCCTAGTGTTAATTGCGGAATGTGCAGGTGCACCATCATGCTGATACCACATACGTCGACGCGTTTCCAGTGGGACATTTTCGAGCAACGTTGGCAGATCATTCTGTAGAAACGCGATGTATGTTGCAGTGCGTTCCGATACACACGATCGAACAGCGGAGGAGTGGTACTCAAGCGTCAACTTTAGGTTACAATATCTCCGGATGTAATTAACATTTTACAATACAACAAACGGCACTGATTACGTATTTGTTTATATGTTCAGATGTGCTAACAAAACTAACGGGGTTCCATTTAAAAAAACGTAGGTTTGTGTTAAAAAACATACTTCCGTGCGTTTTTGTATGGTTTGTATTAAACAATTACACTAGCTCCTCTCCTCACGTTCGGTCTGTGGAATCGGTTCGTCAGTATTTGATGTGGTTTACGAAATATATCCAGCGGCAACGTTAGGTGACTCACCCTGTACATATATATATGTATTACAAACTTTAAATTTCCTGTCACAAGTCAGTGACCTTAACTAATATGAATAAAAACAGACACAAGTTTTATAATATAGACCTACTTCTAACTGATATAGGTGCTACAATTTACTTCAATGAAGCATTAACACTGCTCCTGTTCTGAAGTTATTTTCTCTTCATATTCCTTGTCCCAACTTCTCTACACTTTATAATTGATGAAACTACAGACTCTTTTAAAACTCATTGCTCTTGTGATCTGGACGGGTTACTAGTGTAATTGCACCCCAATAATCTTAGTTCTGTCCCTCTTATTTTCACATATTGAAATCACTTTACCTTCCTCTTTTAGTTTCTTTCTCGTTTGGATCGTGCTTGCAGATGATAGAATTGTTAAACTGGATTCTATGTTACTCTTGAATTTCGTGTATTTCACATTTTTTCAGGGAACTTCAGGGCAACGTATCAACTGCCAGTTCCGTCTTGGTTTCCCTATTATATTAATTACACTATACCATAGTCATATGAGGACATCCCTAGTTGCAAAATTTAATCGTTTGCTAACTTCATCGCACATTATAGTCAGTGTGGAACATTTCCTGTGCCTTTCCTTAATATCTTTGCTTCCAGAGCCTGCGAAGTTTAGCTTGACGATTTTATTTGTTGTAAAAGTGATGTTATGATGTATTTATATCATTGCTGGTGTTTAGAACTGGGTTGCTGTTCATGTCTTCTATCCTCTACGATATCTAACGACCTATATGTATCGAAAATGTCATGTTTAGATCATTGGCCAATGGATTCGTACTGTGACAGAAATTGTAATTTCCTTGTACCAATTTACATCTTGCCGTTGTAAATGTCTGGAGTATTTGAATTGCGTCTGCTGATAGAAATTGTGCTAAGTTTGTCTTGTGTTGTGAAATTATTGATCGTCACAGTATAATTTATATTAACTTATCTGGTATAATTTTAGTTTGCACAAAGGCTTCGTTAACCCAACAAGCATTAATAGAATTAACCACGTCCCCAGACGTGGCATACACTTCGCTCATCAGCGTATATCATTTTGACTACGGTTACGAAAAGCTTACTTTCTCGTTTCTAGTCTAAAGCCATTGCGCCAACATTATATTCGTGGTTTCGCTATTTTTTGATACATTTTTCCTTATTTATTGCTGTCCTTCGGTGTAACCATGATTTTTCTACTTTTTCGAGCTTTGTTTTCCTCTATTCCACAAGCGATTCATTATAATCATGTTAGGCAAATGTGCGGCAGCGTTCTCGCTTCGGTGCCCGGGTTCCCGGGTTCGATTCCCGGCGGGGTCAGGGATTTTCTCTGCCTCGTGATGACTGGGTGTTGTGTGCTGTCCTTAGGTTAGTTAGGTTTAAGTAGTTATAAGTTTTAGGGGACTGATTACCATATATGTTAAGTCCCATAGTGCTCAGAGCCATTTGAACCATTTTGGTAGGCAAATATTATTGATTGAATGTTAATTTTTCAGACCTCCACCACCAGCGAACTCGTCTTATTTAGCTGTGAGTCCGTCCAGTCAAACCAATCAATGAACAGCAGCAACTAACCAGTCGCATCCTTTACTGCTTGGCTGCTTGGTTGTTTGTAGACTCGGGTGTGATATATATCTTTGTTCTGGCTGAACTCCGTTGATTAGTTTCTCGAATTCTTGTTCACAGACCTCTTACTCCTATTATTTCCATATGTAAGGTCACGCTTTCTCGACCTGAGCTGTAAATAAAGAACCTACGTTCCACCCACATCGTTTAATTCTTTCAAGACCAACTGAAAACTCTCTCATATCTTAGTCACTGTAGGTAAACAGCTATAGAAAGAGATATTCTGATGTTAAATAGCACTAGATAGCAGTAAATGAAAAAAGAGAAGAAATGTACCTAGACCATATTTTGTGCATAGGCATACGAGACACAACATGCGTTCATTAACTTTACAGTTGATAGTATTCTCTCCCTGCATCTTCTAAACATGCATCTGATTGGTAATAAGTGAATGCTATGCTTCCACTGTGTGCACAATTCCACATAGCGCGCATAACGCAGTTTGAACCCGACCTGTAAGGAAACGTGTTATTACTCACCATGGGTCAGAAGAATAGTTGCCATCAATCTTCCTAAAATATTCCAATGAGGTAGGAAGGGGACCTCTGTCGTAGACTAGACAACAAGTATTCCCTGTCATTGTATCTACTGGAATCACTTTTGAACATGCTGGGTCATTACAATGCACAAGAACAATCTAGGTATTGCCTGTTCAGACAAGGGTATTCTGGTATCAAATTTCTCAAATAACATAAAATATAAAAGATCACTAATATCACAAAATTCAGGATACTTAATCACTTTAACTGAGAAAAAGACTCTCTGGTGCAAGGCTATCCTAATGTCGAGCTGAACAATGTTACTGGCCATAACAAATTTTATTCTTTCCACACAAATGTTAACCAAACGTGGCCATAGAGCGCACGCAGGAAATATGTTAATTTCGGGAAATAGTACAAGGAGGACAGGTCTTCCTAAATTGAGCTTCGTATCACTGCAGTAAAAACTGGCTTGTGATACGACATTTACATTGAATGGCGTGCTGCGTTATTTACCTTGTCTTGCTCAGCATCGTCGTCTTGGCTGCTGTTGTATGCCGTCGGATCTTTAAATCTATTAAAATCCTATACTGAGCCTAGATGATTCTATATCAGCAGACTGGCCCTTCGTTTTCGTGAGGCGAAAGACTTCACGCTAGTCTACGTTTAATGGCTAAGCACACATGCAAAGCTAGCTCTTCCCTCGCTGTTCTCGCAAGAATTTAACTACATTGGCTCTCTTCGTTCCCCGCTCAGGAGATTTACGAGAAGAATTCAGTCAGCTGTTAACTGTATTTTGGAGCTGGATGAAGAAAGTGTTCACACCAATATATCTCCTTTTCCTGTCGTCAAGTCAGAGAGAGATGCCCTCCGACGACACCCGACGACGTCTGAAGCAAAAGTACCTGTCGCACTGGGCAGTTGCGCGTCTCCTCAGCACAGCTTCCCTTCCCTCTTTGGCAGGGTTGGACACTGGATGGAGCAGACAATGGCAGTCGCTCTTTCATTTCTAGTAGCCATGGTTGCACAATCAACAGATGGCTCAATAACTACAGTGTCGTATAATTCGCTGGCTTTCAAGCAAACAGCTAGGTCTGTTACCCCCCTTATTAACATCCCATCATCCACAAGAGTAGTAAGTTACGTCCTCACACGCTGGTCACTTGATATACTGTTCATTCCCCCAGTTCTCTGCCGTGCCCGTCACGTGCACCTGACCTTGACTAGGCTGCTGCTCTGCAGGCCATTGTGCCACAGCTTGGCTAACTAAAACAGGCCTCCCCTTAAGTGATGCTTCCACCCTGTTTCAACTTAAACATACAAATTTACGTAAGGGAGCTATTCTCCTGACTCTCGATGCCACGTGTATTAAATCTCAAACAAGTGCAATATACACACAAAAACCCGTCCAACGATGGAAAACCAGTACCTTGCAACACTACAAATGAGACGTAAAACTGAGGCACGTAACATGTAAGGTGTCCAACATCCATACGCCTTACAATGTTAATTCTTTGTCCTATTAATTTACTCTTATGTTGAGGAGTTGCACTTCATTTTACCAACAAAATTTTGGCAATTAAGAGAAACTTCTGTCTTAGAACCAAAAATTGGAAAAATTAATACTGACATGAAACCTCATATTTACGAAAATCGGTCATGCTCTATGTTTGTAAGACCTATTTGTAGTTGACTATGTTCAGCCTAGCCTTAGGTAAACACAGGACTCTCAAATTCACTGATAATTAAGAGAACACACGTTTCTAAGGGTGGCAGAGAGATGCAAAAAGTAACGAGTTCTTTCTGGTGTAGCAATGAAATATAGCACATACACTGATCAGGCAGAACATCATGACCACCGATCAACTATCCATATGAACCTGTCTATGTGATGGCAGCGTCACCCGGAGGGGAACGACTGCTAGTCACACACACGCACGGTGCATGTGGTATCAGTGACCCTGCTGTCTGTGTATAGAATGGGGCAGGCGCGAGATCAGTCCCTGTTTGACTGATGGCAGCTTATGATGGCTCAGAAGTTGGGCACGAGCATTTCTGAAGCTGCACGAGTTGTTGCGTGTTCGAGTAGTGCTGTGGCGAGTGTCTGCAACACGTACGAAGCCAAGGCGAAACCACATCCAGACGACGTGGGATGGGACGGCCACCCTTCATAACAGATGTTGGACGTCGTAGGCTGGAGAGACTGGTAAGACAGGACAGGTGATGAACTGTGGCGCAACTAACATCAGACTTCAATGCTGGGCATATTCCAAGAGTGTCGGAACACATAGTGCACCAAACACTCCGAATGATGTGGCTCCGAGGCCGACGACCTATGCAAATGCCAATGTTAAGATCACGACATCGTCAACTACGACCAAAATCGGCACATGACCGTAGGAACTGGACGTTAGTGCAGTGGCGGAGCATTTCATGGTCTGATGAATCTCGATACCTTCTTTATCCTCCTGATGAAAGGGCGCGAATTTGTCGTCTTCCAGGGGAACAGCTCCGTGACACATGTACTGTGAAACCTAGACAAGCTGACAGCAGCTCCATTATGCGCTGGGGAGCATTCACGTGGGCATCCATGGTTGCAGCGCAGCTCGTGCAGGGCACCATAATCACCAAGGAGTATCGTTCATTGGTTGCAGAACAGGTACACCCCTTCAAGACGATCATGCTTCCCGAAGGCAGGAGCATTTTCCAGTACGATTGTGCGCCATCTCACTAGGCCAGGAGTGTGATGGAGTGGCTCGAGCAAAACAGTGGCAAGTTCCAGCCGATGTTCTGGCCCCCTAAATCGCCAGATCTGAATCCGCTAAAACACATCTGGACTGTGATCGAAGTGGCACAAGACTTTATCGCCCCCCTCCACGAATTTTACCGGAATTAGTTGACTTGTGTGTGCAGATGTGGTGTCATCTCCCTCCAGCGACCTACCAAGGGCTCATCGCTTCCATATCCCAACGCGTCGTTAATGAGTCCTTGAGATCAGTCTTATTGTGATACTTCATTTCATAAAACCAAAATCTCTCACATAATACTTTCACAATGTTTAAGAGCTAGAGACTTTCTTATAACCAATCAGTAATTAGTAAACACATGCACTTACTATGTATGATGTGAGGACTGGCTTCAAATGGCTCTGAGCACTATGGGACTTAACTTCTGAGGTCATCAGTCCCCTAGAACTTAGAACGACTTAAACCTAACTAACCTAAGGGCATCACACACGTCCATGCCCGAGGCAGGATTCGAACCTTCGACCGTAGCGGTCACGCGGTTCCAGACTGTAGCACATGGAACCGCTCGCCCACCCCGGCCGACGATGTGAGGACTGTTTTCTATCATGTTAAATACGTACAGCTTTGAGACCAAGTCAGAAGCTTGGTAGGCATCATTCTGCTTGGGTGCACAATTTTTTGCTTCTTTATTCGGTGACAGGAAGCGATCGGAACGGCGTCAGACATGCACGTTCAGTAAAGGCAGCACATTGCTCAGGATGATCGCAGTTTCTAATACAACTCACAACTGCTCTGTTTAGGTAATTGCACTCTTACACACACTCGCGAATAACCTCTTAAGCTACGTCTTCAGCAAGAATGTTCAGCGAGAAGTATCGAACAGAAATGTCAGCTTAGAAGTCTTCAACAAAAAAGCTAATACTTCAGTGTCTCCCTCTCCCGTTTGGTGGCTCACAATGGGCATGTCCTTTATTCTGTTTGCAAGACCGCATTTTCAGTTGTGCCTATCGAATTATTCGCTAAAAGCTGCCATCAGGTTCCATGACGGGTGTTACCTCTCAGTCCGCATCCGTTCGTAATGTAGTCCCATTTATAGGCATTGTACTGACGTGTCGTCCCACCAACGTATTTTTCCAAGATGGACGTACTGCACTTCAGCAGAGAGTAGTATGTTATACGGTGCATATACACAGGCCTCAATATATATCAGTTGCGTAGCACAGATTTGCTGTCATACCCTGTTTCCCATTATCCACAGCGGCAGGAACTCTCCACCCCTCAACTCTGATGTTACTGGAGCTATTAAGGACAGATGTAGGGCAAAATTCATTCTTGTACTTAAACAAATGTATCTTCAAATATATCACAGCTAAAATAGTAAGACTTGAGACCAATATGTGCAACATAATGCTTGACATTTTGTGCGTAAACTTTATAAGGCTTTTGGATTTTTATTACCATTTTTTCTATAATGTAACCTTTCTCGTAAACTAATCAAGCAATAAAACTGGAATTTCACAGATTATATCTACATACGGGGCTAACAAAACCTGTGGAACAGATTTTTGTTTAAGGTCATAGTTGCGATGAAAAAATTTTTCAGCTTTGTGTTACCTGCGACTGCTCTATTTTTCTCAAATTTTAAAGAAGATATTTTCTCAGAGAAAATATAACGGCGAAATGCTGGGTCGGGTTGTTTGGGGGAAGAGAGCAAACAGTGAGGTCATCGGACTCATCAGATTAGGGAAGGATCTGGAAGGAAGTCCTTTCAAAGGAACCATCCCGGCATTTGCCTGGAGCGATTTAGGGAAATCACGGACGCGGAATTGAACCGTCGTCCTCCCGAATGCAAGTCCAGTGTGTCAACCACTGCGCCACCTCGCTCGGTGCGAAATGCTGTACAGGATTACTCAGTTAGTAATTCTTAAGAACTATGCCAAGTTTCAGGATGTTAGCTTTTATAGTTCATGTGAAAAGGTACATTATAGCTCAAAAAATCAATTTATGGCAATTCGCATTGTAAGTTTTTATCTCAGTTTTAACGATATTGTTATACATCCAGTGTCTAATGCCGTCTGTACCCATAATCGTTATTCTCTTCTTCGTCTTCGTAGAGTAATCTCTTCCCCTGTCTTCTTTCCCTAGCCAATTTTGCACTTTTTATTCCGCTGCCTGAGCTATGTCCAGTCGTGCTTCATCGATGCTTCTGAGTAACTTTAGTGTGAATGCACCTGGATGAAATCCTAGGCTCTGCAGGCACTTAATCCTACCTACATGTCTGCTGCTGAACACTATACAGGCATCGCATGCAGCTATCTTCACAACAGTTAAGACACAAACACTGTTTGGATAACGCATCCATATAAGGTGTTGTAGCTTCCATTTGTATTCTGTTTTCCCCATGTACACATTTTTTCAGCAGTTCAGGATTGGCTAAGTATGACGAAGTTAGTTTTATAACGTGTAAAACAGCATCTGCCGAACGTTGTGAAAGAATATTGCCTACACAGCTTGCTGCATTGTTTTCACACTACGCAAGTTATCCCTCATAGCTTTTCCATAATTTGTAAACAGGTTGATATACGCAAAACAAAAAAGTGAACTAAGTTTTTAGCACATACTATTAAAAAAATACGTTGTTAACAAAGGAACACACCAAGATAATCTTGCTCACAGCCTTCTAGACTCATCTGCAGTTCGTTTCGATTGTGTGAAAGAAAAATTGTCGCACGAAAAGTTTCTAGTGTAGAACAGATGTGGATCGCAGTATAGAAACTACGGACATGGCAGGCGCAGACGCCCAAACAAACTTTTTGAAAACTTATTTCTAGCCAGAATTCGAGTGTGAAACTTTGTGCTGTTGTTCTTAAAGAATTAATCTAATGATTTACGCAATAAAAAAAATCGGATTCTTTCGCAATTATGCCCCACATCTGCCCTTAAGGTGCTTCGCCCGTTTACTCTGGAGTGAGAGACACCATCCATACTTCTGTTATCAGCATCTCCATGTATATAAGTATCACAAAGTAGCTTTTACAACTGTAATTCCGAGTATTTGGTTTCCCACTCTGTAACAAGGCTAAGTTTGTGGCACCTGTGCGATATCGGTGTTATAAATGACAACTCATGACGATTGACATACCATGCATAAGAAAAGTGAGTGTTATAAGGGAATGGAGTTAATGGGACTGAAATTGGTTAATATATAGATGTTCTTAACTTTTAATTTTCGCCGGCCGCGGTGGTCTAGCGGTTCTAGGCGCGCAGTCCGGAACCGCGCGACCGCTACGGTCGCAGGTTCGAATCCTGCCTCGGGCATGGATGTGTGTGATGTCCTTAGGTTAGTTAGGTTTAAGTAGTTCTAAGTTCTAGGGGACTGATGACCACAGTAGTTAAGTCCCATAGTGCTCAGAGCCATTTGAATCATTTTTTTTAATTTTCATTTTGACGCTAGCACCCATAGCTCTAACATTTAGAAATTAACTGTTAATATTATACACGATTATTTCACAGTAAATATTAATATTCATATTCATGAATAAGGCAATAATGTGAAGGAAAAATGTTGCCGGTACACAGCACATTATCATTTCTGTTGTTTGTGTTCTAGTGACAATTGTGAACAATCGCTCAATGTGATACAGCTCAGACATCAAGAGTACTAACCAAGATTCAAAGCGATAACTATACAACTTAAAAAATTTCGAACATTAAGTTGGTGACGGCGACCATCTCTGAATGTAAAAAATCTTCTGAGCATCCGAGCAAGACACCCTTCGGTAAACGAGATCGAAATCATAGTTGATACCGGATTTTCTATTGCAATTTATTATCATTTAATTTTATTTCCCCTTTAAAGAAGTCCTTCCAAAATACATAAACGGATTAGGAGCACCAGCCCCAAGAATGTACTTACATGCTCACAATCACTTTTTATCAACCAACGTATTTTGGACTACGGCAATATATACTTAAGCAATCTATATTAAAAGTAATTCCATTCATTATCTTCCTACCCACGAAATAAAACAATAATTTACCCACTATGATTATTCATTGACAGGAAGAAATCGCAGCGCCAAGCAGGAATTGCGTAACATTAACGGAGGTTCGCAGGAGTGTTTCTGCATCTCAGAGACGATGTCTATTCAAATTTCGCGCCACTCGCATTAAAGTGGCGCTAGTATCACCTCTGATATAGAACATGGTGAATTGATGTTAGTCAAGAATGTCTTTAAGGCGACAAAGATGCCGTTATCAAAACCTCAGTGAGTTTGAACGGGGCCTATAATAGTGTTACGTGAAGCTGGATGTTCCTTCTGTGATACTGCAGAAAGTCTCGGCAGGGATGTAGCCACTCTCCAAGGGTGCTGGCAGCGGTAGTCACAAGAATCTACGGTCGCACGAAGAACGAGCTCAGGACGTCCACGCGACTCTACCGAGAGGAAAGACCAGCGTATTCGGCGTACAGCTCTGGCGGCTCGTATTACATTCGAACAGCAGTTGGCACCACAGTGACACAACGAACTAATAAAAATCTGTTACATCAAGGACAGCTCCGAGTGACCGCAAACCACTGCCATTTGCGACTTCAGTGGTGTTGCGAGAGGTCACTGCAGGGCAGGGTGGAGGTCTGTTGTGTTTTCTCATGAAAGGTGGTCTTACCTCGGTGCCAGTAACGGCCATGTATTGGTTAGAAGGAGGCCAGTTGAGGTCCTGCAGCTATCATATCGGCATACTAGACACACTGGACTTTTACCGAAAGCTACGACCTGGGGTATGATTTCTTATAACAGCAGAAGCACTCTCGCGGTTATCCCACAGCCCCTGGCTTTAAATTTGTACATCGTTCTGGTGATTCGACCTATTGTGCTGCTATTAATGAACAACTTTTGTTTCTAAGTAAAATCCATAATATCGAGGCCCAGAGGTAAGTATCAGTTCAACTGTCTCCATTTCAAGCCTCCCATACCTGTACAATCTCTCCTCTCGCGTTCTGCAGAGACCTCCCCCCGCCCGTGACCATGTAACAGATTGGCCTCTCATGTCAGTCTTCTGATTAATCAAATAATTTGTGGTACATGTTCCTTAACCGTTGCCTATCATCTACAATTCCAGCGGTGGAAACACTACGCAAAGCACCAATAAAGTTTTTCTTAGAAGGCATTCCATAGCTTGGTAAGTTATGTACAGGTCTACTAAAGAGACTGCTACACTACGCGATGCTAGAGTACTGTTGTGCAGAAAGGATTCCTTATCAGATAGGACTGACGAGCATCGCAGATAGGAAGGACGTTTTACATTTTCGTGAAATAGTGGAATGAGTGTAACGCATATGGAACGCGACTTGGGGTGGCAATAATTAATACAAAGGCATTTTCCGTTGCGGTGAGATCGTTTCAAGAGATTTCAGTCTCTAACTTCCTACTCCGAATGCGACAATATTTTGTCGACACCCACACACAGCGAAAAAACGTCTTTGTTATAAAATAGGAGAAAACAGAACTCGCGCGGGAAAATTTAAATGTTCGATTTTCCAGTGCCATGTTAGGGAGGAGAACCGTAGAGAAATAGTGATAAAGTGGCTCGATGAACCTTCTGTCAGGTACTTAACTGGTACCTGCAGAGTAGTCATGTAGATGTAGATATAGCTGAGTCTCGCCCGTTAAGTGATGATGTCACGTGTGCTGCGGTCGTATACATTCATCTGCGACTATCTTTACATCTGCGAACTTCTGATTTGACTCCAGCCTGACAGTCAATCTATCGGTCTATGACAGGTCTTTTATCTGTTCGAACGTACAATAGAGGCTGGCGGAGAGTCCGGGAGCGTTACTCGTCTCTAAACTCCACAAATGTTTGCCAACTCCGGTGACAGATCGCTGTTGTGAATGGGCGGCAGGCCGAGCGCCTCGTCTGGCAGCTGTGATATATTTCGTATATTTAGGTCGTAGTGGTTCACAAATAAAATCCTAAATTGACTCTCAGTAGCCCACACACACATATCACAATTTGTACTGCTCGTTTCTCTCAATGCGATTAACGGCTACATTTGTCATGATCTTTCGATAGATATCTTCTCAACCTTGGACATTTCCCACTTAATTTGCACAGTTATCAAAACATACATATATTTACCTCCACAACAATAACAGCATTAAAGTCTGAGAACTTTTAAAAATCTTACGAATGCGAATACGTCCAATTATAAAGACTTATAATAGAGCAACTTTTCGTAAGTATTTAGCAAACATCTACAAAAAATATGAAAACAGTTGTACAAATATATACAACATAAATACATGTGCTAAAGACTAATGCCTCATTGATCCTACCACTCTCTCCTGTCACTAGTTGTTGATTTTAGTTCCAAGTGATTCGCACATCCTATCCTTTCCTCGATGCCTTCAAAATACTTCATCTTACGCCGTCCTCTTCTTTTCTTTCCAGCAATTTCTCTTCAGGATTATTAAAGATGAATGTGTTGTGTTTCATGACATGTCCAATAAAATTTATTTTTCTCTTTCCAGTTTCCTTCAGTAATTTTCTCTCTTCGTTGAATTCACTCAAGACTTCCAGTTTGGTTTATCTACATTTTAGTAGCTTCCAGTTTACCTATAGTCCAGTTTTCACGTGCGTAGAGCAGAGTACTCCATACAGATGATTTGGCAAAGTATTTTCTGACATATCATATCGTTTCTGATTAATTTTTTTTCTGTCTCAGATAGGCCTGCTTCGCCAATGCAATCCTTCTCTTCGCTACCATTATGCATCTATTGCCCTCTCTAATTTTGCTACCGAGAAAACATTAATAGATTCACTAGCTCAATTAAGACGTCGCCAATTTCTATACTGGTGTTAATTTCTCAGATGCTTTTCCTTACTCCCGTTACTTTTTTCCGTTTGTTCACTTTTAATTTCCTTAATTGAAGAGTATCTGACAGGACTTGCAGCATACTGCTCATTTCTTTTTCGGAGTCTCTAGTTACCGCTATGTCATTTGTAAAACTAACACAATTTATTCTTTCACCATTCGTTCCCTTTGTCTTCTACGTCGTGATTTTAATAGATATCTCACGGAACACGTTAAATTAATATGGTGATAAGGGTATCTTAGTCTAACTCCTTTTCTAAACTTGATCTCTTCCTCTGGGTCACTGACTTTTATTTTTGTGCTTTGGTTCTAATATAGTTCATCAATCATTTTTCAGTAGTTGCAGTCAAGTCTTACTTATTTCACAGTTCTAAAGAGTAGCTATCAGTTTGCATTGACAAAAGCTTTTTCGACGTCAGTAAGGTACGGTACGTTCTTCTACTCATATCTATCCTTCTCTCTAATAGCACGCGTAAGGCCAAAATTCCTTCTCTTTTCCCTACGTCTTCTATAAATTCAAATTGCTCTTCTCCAAAATACTAATCTACTTTTCCTTTTATCTTGGTTTTAGCTATATTAGTGAGTATTTTGAAGGCATGTGATAGCACTGATGGTGTTCTGTATTCGTGCAGGCAACTCTCTTAATTCTCTTTTAGGTATGGTAATGGCTATGTATCGTGTGGAGTCTTCTGACATGATTCTTCTTTCGTTGCTGTCATTTATTACTACGAATAGTTGGTATTTCATGTTGTTATCTATAGCTGTCAGTATCCTTGCACGAATGTGTTCAACACCAATTGCTTTTCCTTCTTTGAGATTCCAAAGAGTATGCCTCTGAACACCAGGGACTTAACTACTGTGGTCATCAGTCCCCTAGAACTTAGAACTACTTAAACCTAACTAACCTAAGGACATCACACATATCCATGCCCGAGGCAGGATTCGAACCTGCGACCGTAGCAGTCGCGCGGTTCCGGACTGCGCGCCTAGAACCGCTAGACCACCGCGGCCGGCCCCAAAGAGTATGTTCGATTTCATATCTCATGAGTGGCCTTGCACTTCTCTTTCACACTCAATGATATGTTCAGTTAGATTATTCTCATTGTTCATGTCATCTTTATTTTCAAGTACCAGTGATTTGCTTCTAGGTTTGTACCGAAGAGCTATAATTTTCTTACACACTTGTTCCTATTTTTCCTTTCCCTGATCTTCTATGTCTTCAGCAACGTTTGTGAACCATTTCTCTTTATTTCTCTGCATTTGGTTGTGATGTGATTGTTAGTTCCTTTTCAGTCATCTACAGTGTTTTTCTTCTTGAGCGTATTTCTTTCTTGTATTATGTTTAGAATTTATTCTGTCATTCAATGTTTCTGGGCTGCAGTTTTCTTTTTCTTTAAACCTCGTTTGACGCTTCAGTTATGGCCATCTTGATATTATTCCACTGCACTGGCCTATCTCTTCAGTTAGCTATTTTATAGGTTCCTTCTTCAAACGCCAATCATTATTCCTTCTTCTTTCATCTCTCCTCTGCATTCACTTTCGGGATATCTCTTCGTTCTTTTAAATCTATTGTTACACTTGGCCAAAACAAATGTTTGGTCACAACGTCTGTACCTGGATATCTTTGACGTGACTTTATCTGATTCCTGTACCTTTGCTGTATTAATATACAGTGACGGAAAAAATGACAAAAGAAAAACATAAATAATGTAGGGTAATGAAATTTCGGGACTGAATTTGTCTAAGTTACATATTTAAGTGATTAATACTGCAAAATCGCAGGTTAATGTAAACGTGAGATTAGCAGTGAACGTTAAACGCAAGCATGCAAAAGTGCATGCATTGTCTTATGCAGGTGCCGGATGTCAGCTTCTGGGTTGGAGTTCCACATATGTTGTACGTGGAGGTTCGATAAAGGGACAGTTAATATTGGTTGTGGATGTCGCTGGAAGCGTCGTTCAGTAAAGTCCCATGTGTGGTCGTTTGAAGACTGAATAGGTGACTGAGGAGGCCAAGGTGAACTGTCGACACGCTGTAGAGCATTTTGGGCTATTCTAGCGATACATCGGCGAGCATTATCCTGTTAGAAAACACTCCTTCGATTGTTGTTCGTTAATGGAAGCAAAACAAGTCAAACCACCAGACTGACGTACAAATTTGCAGTCATTAAGCGTAGGGTAACCATGAGGGTGCTCCTGCTGTCATATGAAATAGCGTCCCAGACTTATAGCTCCAAGTGTTGGTCCAATGAGTCTAAGCCACTAAGAGGCTGCTTGCAGCCGCTCAACTGGCATCCTGCTAACCAACACACGGCCATCACTGGCCCCGATGGAAAACCAGCTTTCATCAGAAAACATAGTAGACCTCCAACCTGCTCTCCAATGAGCTCTCACTTGACACCACTGAAGTCGCAAATGGCAGTGCTTTGGGGTCAATGCAATGCACGCTACAGGACGTTTTGGGTCAGTGAAATGCACGCTACACGGCGTCTGGCTCGTATCTGTCCTTGAAGATACCAATTTGTAACAGTTCGTCACTGTGGTACCATTTGCTGTTCTGATTGATGCAACAGATGCAATATGATGCGCCAGAGCCATACGCCGAACCATGTGCCCTTCCCCGTCGGTAATTTAAAAATGTTAAAATGTGTGTGAATTCCCAAGCGACAAAACTGCTGAGGCCATCGGTCCCTAGACTTACAGACTACTTAAACTAACTTATGATAAGAACAACACATACACCCATGCCCGAGGAAGGACTCGACCTTAACGGCGGGAGGGGCTGCGCAATCCGTGCATGGCGCCTCAAACCGCACGGCCACTCCACGCTGCTTGTTGGTAGTTTCTCGAGGGCGTCTGGAGCCCGTTCTTCTTGCGACTGTACATTCTTGTGACTACTACCAGTGCCAGCATTAAATGGCGACACTCCTTCCAATTCTCTCTGCAGTGTTGCAGAAGGAACATGTCGCTTTTCGTAGACGTATTACACGACCTCGATCAAAATCAGTGAGATGTTGGTACTGGTGCCTTGCCCGTCCGGTTAGTCGTGCGGTCTAACGCTCTGTTTCGTCGATGGGACTGTGAAGTACTGTACCATCCACCATACTCCCCGGACTTAAGTCCTTGTGACTTTGATTTGATTCCGAAGATGGAGAAACCACTTCGTGGCATTCGCTTAAGATTCGGCAGGCAATAGACCGCTCCATTCGCACCATCAACAGAACAGGCTCTGCTAACGGTATACTACGCCTTCCACATCGCTGGCAACGGGTTCTACACAACGCTAGTGACTACTTTGAAGCACAGTAACAGGTGCAAACATGTAACTCTTTTGTATCGGTTGTGAATAAATACACTCCTGGAAATGGAAAAAAGAACACATTGACACCGGTGTGTCAGACCCACCATACTTGCTCCGGACACTGCGAGAGGGCTGTACAAGCAATGATCACACGCACGGCACAGCGGACACACCAGGAACCGCGGTGTTGGCCGTCGAATGGCGCTAGCTGCGCATCATTTGTGCACCGCCGCCGTCAGTCAGCCAGTTTGCCGTGGCATACGGAGCTCCATCGCAGTCTTTAACATTGGTAGCATGCCGCGACAGCGTGGACGTGAACCGTATGTGCAGTTGACGGACTTTGAGCGAGGGCGTATAGTGGACATGCGGGAGGCTGGGTGGACGTACCGCCGAATTGCTCAACACGTGGGGCGTGAGGTCTCCACAGTACATCGATGTTGTCGCCAGTGGTCGGCGGAAGGTATACGTGCCCGTCGACCTGGGACCGGACCGCAGCGACGCACAGATGCACGCCAAGACCGTAGGATCCTACGCAGTGCCGTAGGGGACCGCACCGCCACTTCCCAGCAAATTAGGGACACTGTTGCTCCTGGGGTATCGGCGAGGACCATTCGCAACCGTCTCCATGAAGCTGGGCTACGGTCCCGCACACCGTTAGGCCGTCTTCCGCTCACGCCCCAACATCGTGCAGCCCGCCTCCAGTGGTGTCGCGACAGGCGTGAATGGAGGGACGAATGGAGACGTGTCGTCTTCAGCGATGAGAGTCGCTTCTGCCTTGGTGCCAATTACGGTCGTATGCGTGTTTGGCGCCGTGCAGGTGAGCGCCACAATCAGGACTGCATACGACCGAGGCACACAGGGCCAACACCTGGCATCATGGTGTGGGGAGCGATCTCCTACACTGGCCGTACACCACTTGTGATCGTCGAGGGGACACTGAATAGTGCACGGTACATCCCAACCGTCATCGAACCCATCGTTCTACCATTCCTAGACCGGCAAGGGAACTTGCTGTTCCAACAGGACAATGCACGTCCGCATGTATCCCGTGCCACCCAACGTGCTCTAGAAGGTGTAAGTCAACTACCCTGGCCAGCAAGATCTCCGGATCTGTCCCCCATTGAGCATGTTTGGGACTGGATGAAGCGTCGTCTCACGCGGTCTGCACGTCCAGCACGAACGCTGGTCCAACTGAGGCGCCAGGTGGAAATGGCATGGCAAGCCGTTCCACAGGACTACATCCAGCATCTCTACGATCGTCTCCATGGGAGAATAGCAGCCTGCATTGCTGCGAAAGGTGGATATACACTGTACTAGTGCCGACATTGTGCATGCTCTGTTGCCTGTGTCTATGTGCCTGTGGTTCTGTCAGTGTGATCATGTGATGTATCTGACCCCAGGAATGTGTCAATAAAGTTTCCCCTTCCTGGGACAATGAATTCATGGTGTTCTTATTTCAATTTCCAGGAGTGTAGTTACCACCCTTTAAGTTCCATACCTCGTATCTATAGGGCTTCTGGCTGACGGTTTATAAGCTTAGTACAGTACCGTCTTAGTATCATCCCCATGATGTAGGTAATACGCCATGGTTAGCTACACGCAGAGCAGGCGGAGAAGGGGAGAGCGGCAAATAGAAGCTTTCCCAAAATTTGGAAATTTGTGGTAAGATCTTATGGGACCAAACTGCTGAGGTTATCAGTCTCTAAGCTTAGACACTACTTAATCTAACATACGCTAAGTACAACACGCACACCCGTGCCCGAGGGAGGACTCGAACCTCCGACGCGGAGAGCCGCGCGGACCGTCACAAGGCAAACCGTGACAAACACACAACACACACACGCACACACACACACACACACACACACACACACACACACACACACACACACACACACACACTCACACACACAGATAGAGACAGAGAAACACAACAGAACACAACACACCACAACAAAATAGATAGATATTTTGTTCTCCCAATCACAGTCCAGTATTTTACTTCATACCCATTTAGTGAAGGGAAAAATTGACTCTCAAATTGTGACAATATTTCTACGCAATCTAGTGTACAAAAATCAAAGAGTAAACTAATTATCATGGCTGTACAGGTTGCGAGGATGGCAGAGGACGCACCCCATGTGGTTTACATGTAAGCACTCATTCAACTGATAAAAGTGTCATGAAACCTTTCCTGAGGCAAGTTGGCCTACGTTTCTTGTAGCTGGTTGTCGATCTTTTCGTCCGCAGCTCGTGGTCGTGCGGTAGCGTTCTCGCTTCCCACGCCCGGGTTCCCGGGTTCGATTCCCGGCGGGGTCAGGGATTTTCCCTGCCTCGTGATGACTGGGTGTTGTGTGCTGTCCTTAGGTTAGTTAGGTTTAAGTAGTTCTAAGTTCTAGGGGACTGATGACCATAGATGTTAAGTCCCATAATGCTCAGAGCCATTTGAACCATTTTTTTTTATCTTCTCGATAATGCGACTGGGATAGAATTCACATCGGACGTGGTCCTACATATATTCTATTGGCAACAGATAACAGATCTGGGGACCTCGGTCGCCACTTATAGATCAAGTCGTGATGCAATGGCTTGCACACCTCTACGATACGCGTAGATATACCGAAGGTGAAACCACAATGGAGGTTTGTTGAGAGCCCCGACAAAATGGCAGACGGGTGATTCCTGAAGAGAAGCAGCAGGCTTTCCAATAGTTGCAGTGGCAACAGCCTGGATGACAGAGTGACCTGCTCTTGTATTATGGTCTAGTTGTGTAGGTACTGTGAACGACTGAAAGCAAAGGCAAACTACAATCGTAATTTTTACCAAGGCGGGCATCTCTACTGTACGATTAAATGATGGTGGAACCCTCTTGAGTAAAAAATTCTGGAAGTAAAGGACACTACAAACCGAAATCCGTGTGAGGACTACTCAGGTGGACGTCGCCATTAGAAGGAACCAAACTGGGGTTAAGCAGTTTGGCGCGTGGAACGTTGGATCCCTTAATCGGACAATTTAGCTAGAGAATTTAAAAAGGGAAATTGATAAGTTGATGTCAGATGCAGTGGGAATTAGAGAAGTTCGATCGCAGGAGGAAGAAGACTTCTATTCAGGTGGGTACATGGTTATAGAGAAAAGAGTAATGCAGGAGTAAGTCTGATAATGTATAAGAAAACAGAAATGCGCGTAAGTTACTATGAATAGTATATTGAATACTTCATCGTGTCCAAAAAGGATATGAAGACAACATCCACCAGAGTATTACTAGTTTATATGTCAGCTGATATCCAGATGATGACGGGACTGAAGAAATATGTGATGACGTAAAACAAACTATTGAAGACATTTAAGAGAGGGGAAAATTTAATTGTGATGGGGGACTAGAATTCGATAGTAAGAAGAGGAAGACAAGGAATAATAGTATGTGAATATGGGCTAGGATAAGGAATGAAAAACGAAGCCCCCTGGGAGATATTTGCAAATATCATAACACGTTCATCGTTAACACTTGGTTCAAGAATCATGAAATAAGACTGTATACCTAGTAGAGACCTGGAGACAGCGTAATGTTTTGGATTTATTATATGATGCTAAGACAGAGGTTTCGCAGTCAGATTTTAAACTGTAAGACAATTATAGGGGTAGATGTGGGCCCTGACCACAATTTATGGGTTATGAACAGTAGAAAGAAACTGAAGAAACTGCAGAAACGCAGGAAATAGTGAAGGCAGCAGAAGATCAAATAGATAAGAAGACTAATCCTGGTAGAAATATTTGTATATTACAGGTGATATTGACTTTAACTGATGATAGGAAGAAGCACAAATAGGTGTCAAATGAAGCAGCGAAACGGAATATAAAGTCAAAAAAATGAGACTGATGGGCGCTGCAAAATAGCGAAGCAGGAAGGAGTAGAGTATTACTGTACGGATATAGAAGTGTATTTCAAAAGGAGAAAAACTTATAACGTCTATGTTGTGTACATAGTTCCACGTAGCCAGCGCATTCACAACTTTCCCACTAGAGCGCGCCCCGCTAAGCACAACAGCGCAGGCGCAGCGCTCGTCTGTCTCCACACTACGAGATGGCGCTGCCATAGAGATGGACCAAATTCTGCTTCCGCCGATCCGCGTATTAATATGTAACGCAGCTACTGAGATTGCTGCTAACTTAGAACCTTTTCTCCTCGCGGATCACACTCGCGCAGTGATACATGAACGCGCGAGGTATTATAACGAGTGTAAAGACCTCCGATTAGTCAGTCTGCATTTGTCTGTATCAGTCTGCATTAGTCTGTACCAGTCTGTACGAGTTCTACATTTGTCTGTACCAGTCTATAGTCAAGTTTCAGTCTGCGCCTAATAAGATTACCATATTCCTGTTCATAGCCATGAAGATAAATGTATAGACACTTTTGTCAAGTATCAGAGATATATGTGAGAATAAGATTAACGTACCAATACCAAAGGAACTTTAGTAAGGTGGAAGAAGTATATGGAGGTACTAGTCAAGAGAAATGAACTTGAAAAAAGTATTATGGAAAGGGAGGAGAACTTAGCCGAAAATGAGATACAAGATATTATATTGCGAGAAGAATTGGGCAGAGCGCTGAAGGACTTCTTGAAAGAAGGCCCTCGGAATAGACGCCATTCCCTCAGAATTGCTGATACCCTTTGAACAGCCGGCCATGGCACAACTATTCCACCTGCTATACAAGTCGTATGAGGCAGGCGAAATACCTTCATTCTTCAAGAAGAACGTAACACTTCCAATTCCAAAGCAAGCGGGTGCTGGCAGGTGTGATTACTACTGTGCTGTTAGTTTCATAACTCACGGTAGCAACGTATTAACGCGAATTCTTTACACAAGAATAGAGTAACGCCGACGTCAGAAAAGATCAGTTTGGATTCCAGAGATATGTAAGAACATGTGGGGCAATAATGACTCTACAAATTCTCGTAGAAGATATTTAAGGAATGGCAAGCCTATGTTTACAGCATTAGACTTAGAGTGTAGCCTTGTATATAAGTGAAATGCGAATGATAAATTGTTCAGACTATACGATAATAGCAACGTCTCAAATGTGATGCTGCAGATGAATTCGGATGGTTAGAGGGATCAAGTACCTAAAGAGAAGGTACTAGATACAATTTGGGATACAATGAATTTGTGGCGCAACTTGACTAAAAGAAGAGATCGTTTGATAGGCCACATTCTGAGACATGTAGAGGTCACCCATTTAGTAGAAGAGGGAAATCTGGTGGTGTAAAAACTGTAGAGATAGAAGAAAAGATGAATTCAGTAAGCAGGTTCAAATGGATGCTAGTTGTAGTAGTTATTCGGGCATGAAGAAGGTTGCTGGCGATAGTTTGGCATGGGGAATTGCACTAAATCATATATACATATAATGCTCTTTTCCTGAAAATAATTGTTTGGTGGTGCTCTCACGCTAGATATAGTGAAGCGACAATTATTGAAGTTCCCAGTATATCTGATTATTTATTTAACTATAAAAATACAATGTAGTTAACATTACCTAGCATTACAAAAGTTTCCCAACTGACATCAGATCGTGACTACTACAGTCTCCATACCTTCTTACTCTTGGTATCAGTAGAAAGATATACATCTTTCATAAACCAAGGGTGTACATAATCAGCCATCAGATTGCTGACGATAGAAAGATGGAATGAAGCTCTTGTAGATGTGATACTTTCACTTTCTTTCCTATTCGCTAGTAGAATATTTTTCAATTAATTGAGAAGCGGGAGGAGGGCTGCTGGCTTTTTCTTCTCCATGAAATAATCACGAAAACCTCTAAACATTCCTTTCTCTGAAAGACCAAAAGGTGACATATGGCTTTTATACTTGTTTTACTTTACGTTATTCCATGATCTTCAGGCTAAGACAGTGATTCCAGCACTTCCGCACATTCAAAGATAGGAATATCTTCTGTCTGCAGATGACGATTAGTCACTCGATGTTTTTAGGCATTTACAAAGTCTGGCGAGCACAAGGCGTCTGCTTTTTGTTCCCCATTTCAGCGTAATTTTTCAAAAGTTCAGCTCTTCTGCTGCTTTGAGAGCTTCACAGTAATGAAGACCACTGCTCAGCTTTCTTTCTTCGAACACAAACAGCTGATTTTTGATCTTCCAAAGGACAGAAGACCTACAGTGCAATGTTTCTTCACTGTAGTTCAAGACTCAGTTCTAATAACTCTTGACGGTCATTACACATTAGAGCTGAGTCGAGATTGAAGTCAACTTCAGTGATGCACTTCCATAAATCTTCGTACATACCTCTGTCAGTTGACTCCCTGCTTTTATTACGTTTTGCAGCTGTGAAGTGAGCAACGAGAGCTTTAATGTTTTACCCGTACCGCTGACACATTAGTGAAGCTCGATGCTATCCGTCTGGTGTCCAAGATCCCGCCTATTTTCAAAATTTGTTTCAAGTACCTCTTCATCCTGCTTTATCTCTTCAGCGTTCCTCGGTGACTGGTGGTGCCCTGATTACAGCTTGTCTAAGAAAGGCCTGAAGTTAGTCAAATGTGATGGTCGACCTCTTTTTATTACATCGCTAGCTGACAATTGAAGTCTATGGTTAGCATAATTCAAAACTAAAATCTGTGGGAAATGTTGTTTTATAAATGTAGCAACTCATTTTTCCTTCTCATCATCACTGCTGCTCCATCTGTTGCAGATGAAATAAGCTTTTCTTTCTCGAACTCACAAGAAAATTCAATACATTCCTAACAATTTAGCAATGTATTAAAGATAGCTTCAGTAGTAACACTGTTTAGCTCCACTATATCACTGAAAATATTTGTGGGCTCCCTCAAGTCAGAGAGTTTGGTTTGTCATTAAACTATAAAATATAATAGTTGTTGTGCTCTCATTAATAATTAGTGATTTTTTAGATGTTGTCTCGATAGCTGTTTTAATTGTGTTTTCATTTCTTGTGCAGTGTGTTTAATAATGTTAGTACACACAATTGTGGAACTTAAAATGCGACCCTTATCAATTCCGTTACGTTCCTTGCAGGTCAATTTCGATCTCATAATCATTGAAAGGCTGATTCTTTTCGCGACTTTAAAAGCAGTGCGAAGTATATTTGGTGTTACTGGCTGTTGATTTTGAATCTCTCAAGTTCAACCCTTTTCCATGGCCTTCTCTTCAGCAGCTTGATCAGCTGAACTTGTTTTCTGTTTACATACTACGCAATATCCACAAAAGAAACCGTCTCTTCATTTCTGGAATCACCTGAACATGACACAGATACGATATCCCAAGTTGTGTAATATTCATGGCTTGTTTATTTATTTATGCACCCTAACTTCCTACTCTTAGCAACTTTTACAACCAAATTTTATATTTGAAAGAATTAACCAGTCATTTATCCTACGAAATGCGATTTCTTGATAGAAAGTCGAACATTCTGAATGATAATTGGACTGGGTATCGTACCCACGATCGTCACTGTATTTTCACAAGTGGATCCAGTGTTCAGGTTCGCATTCTCACTGGTTTCGTCGAGCGACAACCATGAAATTCCTGACTTTTCACTCGGACGCATTTTCGGTTTTTGGATGCTAGGGGACAGGACAAATAACCTGTAATTCGGCTGTTCATTTTTCGTTAACGCCTAACGTAAGTTGCAACTAAAGGCAGGACACAACTTACAATCATGCATACAAAAAACAAAAAGGTTGCAGTGAGTGAATATCCAAGTATGACGGGTCCCGTGGCTCTGCTAGGTCACGGAACAAGAAAGTATACTCATGGACTTTTGTAGTCATTGTTGCAGACGAATTTAAGCAATAACTCATTAAATGTTTAGGTGGTACAGTTATTGCAATTTTAGACGCTACTGCCGCATTTTCCTTCTTTGAAAGCCAGAATCTGTCAACTTGGTAAGCATTTACCGTGTACACATTGATCTCACTCAGAAAATTGTAAATTTCTATGGCTAGACGTGCAAGGATTGGATTTTCAATAATTTTGGAGAGACGAAAGGAAGAACAAAAGGAGAGACTTTTCCAAAAACTATAAATTAGCAAGCGTGAAAATAATAATTCACGTAATAGTTTTCTGTTCATATTTCATTGTATATACAGCCTGTTTCACACTGGTAGAGGTTGTAGAGGGGACTTAGCAGATCACGTTTTACGTAGGAACTCATAGTCAGAAACGTCATGTAGCGGCGCTACATAGCATACAAGTTATAGGCATCGTCGCCTTTAAATGTATGTATTATATACAGGGTTATTCCGTGATGATTTTAAGAACTTCCTGGGATGATGGAGAACGATAAATGTATGAACTTGAGGTAAGGATTCTTGTACCGCAAACGAACGGGTTGATATTTATAAGCGAGAGCCGTTCTGATATCTATGGCAGTGGAAAACGTGTACTGGTACTACTGTTGCTAAGATTTAGGATAGGCAACTTTCAGACGTGTTAGTATGGACTAAAACTAGAAAAACCGTCTAGTAAGCATGGGCTCTAAAATGCATACATTAAGAGCTATGAGAACTTGCTCAATAAAGGACATGTGTTTCACAGTATTGGAGATAAAGAAGTGCTTAAAGCTCCTCAGGTGTGCATTTTAGAGCCCATGTTTTTTGGACATTTTTTCCTCGATTTAGTCCCTACTACCGCCTCTGAGAGTTGCCTACCCTTATATTTTAGCAAAAACAGTATCAGCACATGTATTCCACTGTAAGAGGTATCAGATGGGTTTTCTCTTATAACTTTCGACTTATCCGTTTGCAGTACACGGACTCTTACTTCAAATTGATACATTTACCCTTTTCCAGCATCCTAAAAATTTTATAACATCATTATGGAATCACCCTAGATACATTAACAGGCGCCTGCGCCTATAACTTTGACACCCTGTAACTTCATTGGATGACGTTTCCGGACATGTGCTCCTATGTAAAACTTGATCTACTAAATCCCCTCCACAACCTCTAGAAGTGAATAACATAAATTGTGAAACACTCTATATATGTCTGTGTTGGACATGGAGGTAACATCATCTTGCGATTGAAATATGGCGTGGAGCAATGTTGTTAAATACTCCGAAGTGTATATTTAGTATATGTCCAAAGTCATTAGAAAAATCTGAATGACCTACGTCGGTAATTAGTCCGTGCCATTAAAAGCAAGCAGAGTGGTTTAGGTGAATCTCACAACGAATGCTTACATGAAGTCAGACATCTGTCTACAAAAATACAGGTATCAATGATACAGTAGAGCAGACGGATAAAGCTCGAGACGAGGGGCAGCAGTGTGGACAGATAACGTGATTCTCGGGAGGGGGGATTGAGGGGGGGGGGGGGAATGGCTAGAGAAAAAACTGTACATAGTAATTTGGAAGGATATGGAGGCTCTTTGGGAAGCAGAGGATAACTTGTTCATCAAGAGGTTGAGGCGAATGAAGAGGAAATTAAATTGGACGAAACGAATATTTATTTCACATTTCAGAAAAGAATAGAGGCATGGAGGAGGAAGCGAAAGAAAGACTGGAGACCCAACAGAGTTCGATGGCTTTGTCAACCAAAATGACAGATGACAGTAAACAACTGATCCTTGCACGAATTGACAATGTTTATTGTGGTAAAAATACAAAATATGAACAAAGAAACGCATGATAAACTGAGAAATGATCTAGACGAGCAGGGGAAGAAGAAAAAGAAACAAGACTAAGCCAGGGATAAAAGATTGAAGGACAACCATAGGCAAACGTGACTTTAGAATATAAATATATTCAAAATGGAATAAAAACTTTAACATCAACTAATTTAGTTCAAAAAACATGGATTTTACTACATGTTAAAAACAATGACAATTTTGTAATTAGTTTAAGAACTAAAGTAGCTAAAATAAACTTGAGATTATTACATCATTCATGAAGAAATATTTCGCGCGTATGTTGACTATGTGAAAAAATATAAAGCAATTCAATCTCAAAAAATTATTGAACAACAGGCTAAATAATTAAAAGAAAAGGAAAAAGATTGCCTTCATATAAAAGTTATAACATCTGATGCAGTAGAGATGAAGAAAGAACAAATTATTTACATTGCCACATCCAAGCAATATGCCAAGAAAAACTATTTCAGAGTCTGTGGCATATTATCTGAAAACCATCTTTCAAGAAGATTATCCTGTTATAATAGTGGAAGACCTAAATACAATAAAATATTTTATGTCAGAAAACACAAATGTACAGATTACAAATTAGGACAGAATATCCTTAACACTAATTTTGGTGTACACAGAGTAGATAATAGAAAAGAAATATACAATATGCACTTCAAGAGTCTGTCTTATTTTGTTGATAAATCACGTGACCAATCCGACGATATTGTTGATGAAATAAATGGGAAGAGAAAAAATATTTATGACGAAATTATGAATGTGCCCGCTATAGAATTTTAAATTATCTACTATATTTTTATTTTATATAAATTGAGTCGATTGTAGACATCATCAACAACAAACTTATATATAGTAATAAGCAAGTACTTATGAGTATTGATGAAACTAATAATCTGTGGTTTAAAGCAAAAGACGTTGCTGAAATACTTGAGTATGAAAATGCTGATCAAGCCATCAGAGTAAATGTAAAAGCTGACGATGAAGCAAAATTTGAAGATATTTGGAGCCCCTACCAAACAGGGGTCTAATTTATAACGAAAAAATAACATTATTTATTAACAAATCAGGACTGTATTCACTAATTTTTATCTTCCAAGAAAGGAGAAGCAAAAAAGTTTACTCATGATGTTTTGCCAATAGTTCGAGAAACAGGTGAATATAACTACAAAAGAAATTAATCACTTACAAAATAAAGTTAATAGTATGAGAAATATGGTAATTTTGCCGGAGGTATCATCCGACAGAAAAATGAAATGATTGATAATGATGCCACTCCTCCAAACATTAATCGAGATAAACATAGTGAATTTATTTCAATCAAGGAAAAGCATGAATGGGAATATCCATATTACGCTGTAAGAACTCAAAATTGTTCTGTAAATTCTAGAATTAATGAAATCCAAGCAGCTTATCCAGAAATGGAAATAATTTTGAGAATCAGGAATCCAAACTCAATAAATCTATATAATTTAATGAGAGAAAGTTTACCAATAACTTCTCAAGGTATTCATTCTGAAACAAGTTTAAATGAAGATATTTTTATCAGAGAAATAATGAATATTAAAATAGATCATTAATTAATTATGGAATTTCATATGTGTGGAGTCGCACCACTGAAAATTTTAACTTTTTTGTAGGGAAATATAGAGTGGGAAAATGCCCACTATAGAGGAATCTGATTATTCTCGTGAAGATCTGGTTTAAATATCACATACGATTTATAAAATAACATTATTTTCATTTACAAAACTATTATTTGAATTATCAAAACCCATCCATTTAACATAAACTTTATCTGCTTTCTTTCTCAAAACTTTCTCAGAGAGATAAACATCTGGAAAATTCGTTTCCATAAGTTCTGGTTCATAAAAATTTCCATCAGTACCTTTTAATTTGTATGTGACTGGATTAGAATGAATAATATCTTCAATTTAGAATATTTCTGTTGACCAAATGGTAATATATCCTTTCTCAAAAAGTACTTTAAGTTTTCATGGTAAAAGATAACGGCCAAACAGTTGCAGAATAAAGATTTATTGAAATCCTTGATCATGGTTTCGGTATATTTAAAATATACCTTCATCAGAAGAAAAAATATACCTAAACAGGAAGACACCTTCAGTAGCAAAAAATTTAGCAACATAACTGAAATAGAAGAAAGAAACACTTATAGCTTTAAGTAACCATGAAAATTACCAGTGTTACAAGCACAAAAAATTTTAGTCACTTACGAAAATCACATCCTGCACAAAACAATCGTGCCAAAGACGTCGTAAGTAGTTAAAATTGAAATATCACCTCCTTCTGTACAGCATAATTATAAAGAGATGGTCGATGCGAACATGGCATACAGTCAGTACTTAGCCTGTGAAGTAGGGCATCAAAATTTTAAATGTTGTGCTAATTTAAACCCTCTGTCTTAATAAATAAAACGTATGAGAATCATTCAAAACACCAGCATACAATAGAAAATATGAACACCAATTTGCCTGTGTCCTAGTGACAAGCAGGTGAAGCTTGTGCTGAGGAACATATCCCATGAGAGAGGACACTAGTGCTATGCGCGAGAATCTTGCGTAAATTAAAGGCTAGGATACATAGTAGTGAAAACGAACAAAATGTTGTAAATCGGAACCATCTATCGTCATGGATAAAAAAACATAACAGAGTCATTTAAACCACACATACACGTCGAAAACCGCGAACAACAATCATCAAAATACGTAAAGTCCTAAAAAGACAGGAAAGGAGCACATCACCAGCATCAACAGAAAAGAAAACTAGCTTCTAGTCAGCCACACAATTAAATTAGTTGCCACTCTTAACGATTAAATTCTGAAAGATACAGTTGCCTGCATAGTACTGTATCTTAAGAAAAATTTAACATATGATGCTCAGCATAGACCTTTCAGTGAACATTTTTAATATTGTTTTTTTTTAATTCTATATAAATGGATTCTCTACTGAAGAGGATAAATAATGCAAGAAATTATGATTTGTTTATAAAGATTGGTGAGCTAGCGGAAAATGAATTGTATTCCATTATGGGATGTAAATATTTAAATACTAGGTATGGAAGGAAAATTTGTATGGAGCTAGATAGTAAATTTCAAATTATTTTACATGAGACGTTTAATAAAGTAATAAGGGAATTGGACTTTGAATGTTTTGAAGATATTAAACTAAAGTACAATGGATTGAAGACAGCTAAAAATAATGATTACATATTTCATGAACTAGAGTTCATTGAGTGATTTAGAAAATTTTTACCAACCTTTATGAATTTTGAATTTTTGGAGTATGCTCAGTGAAATTATCTGCTGGTGTTCTCAACCTATCGATTTATAAGAAAATAATAAATGTCAGTAAATAATCCCCTAGTGCACCCAACCTACCCAGTTACTACTAACGTGTTCAAAAGAATTTTACGTGGTGTCCGTCTGAAACCCCTGCAAAAAATCCACGGACATCTCACTGTATACTCGGTAGGTTACAGCCATCTCGATCTAGTGTTACATGATCTTAGTATTTCCGAGCTACTGACCTAATCTTTACTTGATTGACCCTATATTTGAATGATAAAAACATTATTTTTGGCATTTACTATGAACAGTCTGCCTCCTAAGGTCTCTAATCTGTCTTCCCGATATATGTTCCATTACTCACTAAATATCTCACAGCTTTCCACTTCAGGCTGTAGCCAGCTCTCAATCCCAAGAATATTCAGGAAATTTATTATGACTACTTCGACAGTTTACTGATAGAATTTTGACAGCTGAAATGCCTTTACTCTGAATGCCGTGTGACTTTCCTTGCTGAGTATCGGCTGGTGAGTATTCATCAAAGCACCTCAAACTACCGTCTAACCCAACAAACCCTCATGCATACTCCACAATTTCTCTGCTACCCGAGTAGCTGCTTTCTTCATGTAGTGCACCTCTCACCTATCATACAGTAACATATGTCTAGAAATCTGCAGCCAAGACCATCACAGAGTCGACGAAGAATTTGGTTGAGACCCTCCTGTCGGCTCCAAACGAAAGAATCCCAATCAGAAGTTGGAACAATTGCGAGCTCAGCTTGTATCCCATGCTCGAGGCCAGCAGACTCTAACACCTCCGCCAGCCACCTGTGCAAACTGAGGATGGACTCAACAGATGCGACAGGCGTTGGTGCCAACATAAGTGACAACTTGAAAATGACTGCAAACTGCATGCTCGATGGCCACAGTCACATCTCAGATGAAACCAGCCTGAAAGACATACCGAGTGAACATGGATTTTCTTTCCAGCCCTGAACGCTATTGACTGAGGCGTCATAACATGCCTAATTAGAAAACCCCTCCCCCATGTGGCTACTTGGACCCTGCTGAAGGGGAGGCCACTGTTCACTCCCAGGGTGAATGGGCCAAGCCAGGCGGCCCGTCTCCACATTGACCTTCCAACCAGAGGTGTCCTGTGTGATGCGCCAGTATCTCCGCTAACAATACAGTAACCTGATGGTAACCGACGGTAGCCAAAAGAGTATCCATCTTCTGACAAACGGCTCCTCCTGCATCCGTACACAGTATACACAGTGCTGTACTGAACTGGAAGGCATTCATTTACAGGGCGAAGTTAGGGCTACTTGTGGTGCTGCACAATGACTGCTGGAACAGGGCTGAAGTATCTCCGGGCACTGTGAATGAGAAAGGCGGTGCATATGTCTCCACTGTTGCCATATAGTGCTGGATGTCACTGTTAGTGACTGCAACGTTAATAAGCTAACTCTCCACCTACTATGGTATTAATAAGTAAAGTCTGTGGTACACAAGCTGCGATGTGTACTTTAAATATGACAAGGCATACCTGTTTTATACACTCATGCTCAAGAAAACAGTACACTTGAACAACTAGAAATGGGAAGTTCATATTAACAGGACATGTACATTAGCATGTTCTGAAGAAAAGATTGACTTTTGAAGCATATCGGCCCATGGGTAAAAGGTCAACACAGATATCACAGCACAACACCACATGCCAGTGGAATGAGGCTCGGCTCTCATTGTCGCAACAGACCGAAGGAGATGGATCATGGTGAAATGAAAAAACATGCAAGATGCCTAGCAGATGTATGTGCTAACCGCACTGTCACATCAGTGCATCTAAAAGATGGTGCATTATTGGCATGAGAGAATGTGATGCAACAACCCGGAAAATTGTTGCTTGCATTGGACGAAGTGTTTCTCCAGTGCAATGGGTGTGTCCAGAATGGTTCACAGAAGGTCATAGAACACGACGAGATGGGTCAGGTCGCACCATCCAGGCCAGCCTCCGAGAAGATCGACACCTCATCCAAATGACATTGCAGGACAGATTTGCGTCCTCCTCGGTTCTAGCGCAGCATTGGAACAGTGTGACATATCGTACACTATCAGGGGTGACAGACCATCGCCGTTTATTACAGAATGGCCTGCGTGCTCGTCGTCCACTTCTCAGCCTACCTTTGACGAATATGCAGAATCATAGTAGATGGCAATTGCGTATGAAAGACATCTATGGGGACATGAATGGCATCAGATAGTGTTTTCAGACTAATCCAGTTTGTGTTTGTTTCAAAATGATGGCCGTATTTTGGTTCACTGCAGACAGGGGAAGGGGCACCAGAGTACTGCATTTGCACAAGACATACAGTGCCAACTGATGGCCTTATGGTGTGGGGTGCTATTGGATGCAACCAAAAATCACTGTTCGCGTGTCCAGGCCACTGTGATTTTTGTGACCTACGTGAGAGACATCCTGCGACCTGTAGCCATACCTTTTCTGCACAATATCTCAGACGCCATTTTTCAGCAAGAAAATTCACGACCACATGTTGCTACACAGTTTTTCAGGATGTTTATCTTTTGCCCTGGTGCCCCAGATCACCAGAGTTGTCGCCAATGGAAAATGTGAGGTATATGGTAAGACGACGTATTCTGTGCTGTAACCCAACACCAACAACCACAGATGAACTTTGGAAGCAGCATCGATGGCCATACCACAGGATGCCATTTGCACCTTATAACCTCAATGCCATCACACATGGAAGAAGATAATAGGCCCATAGCGAACCCTGTGCCTACTAGGCTACAGGACACATGCTGAACCAAGGCGACTGAAATGCTAATTATTTCTGCAAAACAGACTAATGTTCATGTGCTCTGAATATGGAGGTCCTATCTCTAGTCCTTCAATATGTTCTGTTTTTTTCTGAACATGAGTGTACAAACAAGTCCTGATATACCGAAGCCATAGCGGCATCATCAAATGCTATAAACAAAATTAGCGCCAGCATCGTCACACACATATAAATTTGAAAAAGATACATTAGTCATCTTGTTAACAGTGCTACTGTTTAAAGATACTGCCGCACAGTAGCCACATAATGTTGGTGTCGCAAGCTTGTCAGATGTTGCTCCTGTAAGTGCACACATATTCTTCAGTGATATAATTATGTGATGTAAAGTAAGAAGAAGAACAGAATCAATAAAGTCTGTAGCAGGCTTACTAGGTGTAAAAGTCATTACACTAGTAAAGTGCAATAAATTAAGACGCAACGAAGTTAAATTGTTAAACAGGAAATACTTAAGTGACAATAATTTTGATACGCTCTAGTCGTCTGGTGGCTAATTTTAGACGAAAATATAAAGGCATAAGTAATAATAGCTTACGGAGCACACAGAATAATATAAAAATGACAAAAACAAATATAGAAAGAAACCAATGAATGAAAACGTATTACAGCAAATAATCAGCGCCTTCTGTTGGCGGTGCCGCTAGAATGCTATATAGGCGAGAAGTGGTTCGGGAACGTAATCACCAGAGGGCCTCTCATACCCTACGACACGCCATTCCAAGAAAATAATGATAAAACACAGCACCAGTACATTAAAAATCTGTCTAGTTAGTGAAACAAGTTATACCATCAGTGAACGGACAAGGAAACCGTAGAATTATACTCTCGACTTAAGAAACGAATAAAATATGCGAAGTATTCTATACTACGTAAAGACATAGGCAAGATACATACAAGAAAGAAGGTCAATGGTTGAACCTTGATGATCCCCAGTTCGGTTACACCTTCTTCCCTGATGTCTGTGATCGAACTGACACCTCTGCCTCTCCACTCACTCCTGCCTTCCAGTACTTGGACAACATTCCACACACTGAACTCAACACCCCAATCACCACTCAAGATATCATAGCTACACTACACACGAAAAGCAACACCGCTCCCGGTCACGAAAGCTTTACCTACCGTCACCTCCATGAAGCTCCCGCCTCCTTCCTCTCCACCCTGGCCAGACTATGTAATGTGGTCTTGTCCACTGGATTCTACCCCGATCTGAGGAAAACCTCCTAGATCCTGATGTTCCTCAAACCAGACAAACCGCCTTCCACTGTCTCGCCCTACCGCCTCATCAGCCTTACCTCGGTCTTCAGTAAGGTTCTGGAATCCATCCTCACCTGACTCATCGACTGGCACCTGCACCAGCACCGCCTCCTTCCCTCTACCCAATGCAGCTTTCAACCATCATTCTCTGGTGATGACCTTCTCCTTCACCTCACTCACCTCCTCTCCGAACAATTAAATTCCCGTCGCTCCACCATCTTCCCCTCTCTCGACCTTGAGTGTGCCTACGACTGTGTATGGCATTCCGGTCTCCTCTTCAGGCTCCAAACCTTCGCCCTTCCTATTAACTACGTCCGTCTGATAGCCTCCTTCCTTTCTCACCGTCCTCCTTATGTCACCATCCGTAACACGGATTCATACACTTTCCACCCCTCCACTGGTGTGCCCCAAGGTTCCATCCTCTCACTTCTTCTCTACCTTCTCTATGTGGTGGACATGCAGCCGCCTTCACGACCCATCCACTTTCTCCAATACGCCCATGAGCCCATGACACTGCCTTCCTTGCCCTCACCCCCACCCTGCAATGCTCCCAGGACCTTCTCCAATCCCACCTTGACTAGTTCACATCTTTGTGCAACCAGTGGCTGCTCAAGGTCAATCCTTCCAAAACCCAGGTAATCATTGTAGGCAAAACAACTTCTTCCTTCCGCCTCCCTGGTTTTTATATAACTATCTATGGTCATCCTATTAACCTCACCCCAACCTTTAAGTACCTTGGTGTGACCCTTGACCGTTGCCTTTCCTGGACCCCCCATCTCTGGATGATCCAAGCTAAGGCATGCTCCTGACTCTGCCTCCTCAAACTCCTCTCTGGCCTCACATGGGGCCTGGACCCCTCTACCATCCTCCACACTTATAAATCTCTCATCCGCCCCATCCTCTGTTATGCCCATCCTGCCTGGTCCTCCGCCCCCCCTACCTTCTACAAGTCCCTTCAAATCCTGGAACGCCATGGGCTCCGCCTCTCCTATCGCATCCACTTCCCATCCCCCACATGGATCCTCTATGAATTAATTCCTTTCCCCCACCTCCTCCTCTTCCTTGAACACATACAGATCCTTTACACCTCTCATAAACTTGAACCCCCACACCCGCTTGTGTCTCCCATCCTTTCCCACCACCATCATCCACTGCCACTGCATCCCACCCGCTGTCCATCTTACCACACTTGATACCCTTGCCCAAGGTAGCTTCCGCCAACTCCCCCTCCTGATGATGCCCTCGCCCCTCCATCTACCCCTCCTACTAGCTTGGATCCTCCCCTTCCTTCTCCTGTGTTTTTTCCCCAATGCTCCCTCTTTTCCCCTCTCCCCTCCTCACTTCTCTCCTCTCTCCTTCTCTTCCCCCCTTCCCGGGCTTCCACACCCAACCCATACCCTCTCCTCTTTCACTTCTCTCCCACTGGCATCCTCCCCCTCCCTCCCTCCTACCCTCCCCTCTTCCCTTGGACAGGCAGCCGACTTTTTTTTAGTGGCTGAAGTTCGTCGCCACTCTGCTAGTGCTTCTCTTCCCATCAGTTCATCAGTGTCTCTCCTTCAGTGCTCCTACGTTCACGTGTGCAACTCTGTGTCTCCATTTGTATATAGTGTTGAACTTTTTTATACGACCAGTGCGTCCGTGAACGCCTTCCTTTATATTAATATGTATGTTCCCTGTTTTTATCCTCCTTGTATGTTTGTTTTTGTGTCTTCATGTTTAATGTATGTTTTTCTATAGCCGATGAGCGGCATAGGTAGGTCGTTGCCGGCCTCCCTTTCTGTAAAGGTTTGAAAATAACAATAAAGGGAAAAAAGGTCAATGGTTAAATACAGTAAGCTTGGAACCCTGACAGTGTTTACTAGCGATTACGTGCGCGTTATTAGTTACAGTCACGAGTGGTGCTAACAGTTGTTTAGTCGTAGTGTCTGATGGTTCAAATGGCTCTAAGGACTACGGGACTGAACATCTGAGATCATTAGTCCCCTAGACTTAGAACTACTTAAACCTAACTTACCTTAGGAGATCACACACATCCATGCCCTAGGCAGGATTCGAACCTGCGACCGTATCAGCAGCGCGGTTCCGGACTCAAGCGCCTAGAACCACTCGGCCACGGCGGCTGGCTTCGTAGTTTCTGAGTCAACGTTGATTTGTCGTTCCCCTTCTAAGGCATAGTTGTTATTTTGTACGTGTCCCTATGTTCCGGCCACTTATATACCACATCCGATAATGTATTTTGTCTGCCAGGGCTCTGTGTACGTCAGTCGGGCTGAGGCATAGCATGAATAGGGCTAAGGACAGGAATCCATGGCTAGGCGAATCTTCCGCCGCATCTTCGCGCGGCAATACGACAGTGGCCGCTCGACGGCCGTCCCTGCAAGCTACTGAAGGCGCCGATGCTGAGACCACCCAACGCGCTGACGACCGAGCCATAAGTCACACGTAACCACTGACAGTGATACAGAATCATGTGAACTCTATCCACAGCCCCGTATGAAGGACCAATCTTCCTCTTCGTCATCCGACGACTCCCATGGCCGTCTGGTAATAGACCTCTCATCCAATGACGGTGAAGCCATGTCGGCCCCTAGCATAGATACAACCGACCGCCACGTGGACGCCCCGTAGGGTGCTGTTTGGTTTACACCATCTCGTCGGGGCAACGAGCGTTCTGGGGGCCCCGTCACTGTTGGTTTTCCTTTCCTACCCCCCCCCCCCCCCCCTCCCTGTGGTCAAAAATCTGAACGGTCTTTCTGCTACCACCCATCACAGCGGCTGTGATACGGATTCAGATGCGTCCACACCTGGAGCAGCCGCACCTGTTCGTGCCATGGACCAGGTCATGGGTCCCTCCCCCGACCCTACTTCTCAGAATCCACCGCCAACACCATCAAGGAAGGAGAAGATCCCTCCTATCGTGGTGAACAATGAACTGCCACGCCTTATTGCATGCCAACTGTGGGCAGTTTACCAGAGAGACCACGTCAAGTACCTGCTTGACACAAAGGATAGTTACCTCGAAGTCCGCAACTTTGTGAAGTCAAGGGCTATGGAATACGACACTCATCAAGCTTCTGGCGACAGCTATAAACTACTCAGCCCACAACACTGATTAAATCTCCATTTCCCTATCTTGTTGTGTCACATACACCTAACACTCGTATTCTATTCTTCCTCACCGGGTATTCTATTCTTCTTCACCGGGTATTTCAGTTCATTCAGTTCTTTTCATTTTCAGTAGCGTTTGTACATTCCACGTTCTCATCTCTACTGCGATATTAGAAAGATGATGATGTGGGAAACCCTCACAAATTTTCTGGCAGATATTTCCTTCCGAGTTTTATGATCAGTAGTTAATTCTTCATCAATGTCAACTTCCAAGGTTTCATTCTACGTGGGATATTCTGAATATCTTTAATGAAGTGGTTTCCCGTTCCCTTCTCCATTCCATGCCGTTGACCAAGATGGGTTTGCTCATCCACCTTTAGTGGCGATTTCTCTTTCCAAGGACAAAAGAGTGCCCTGACCTCAATTCGCTCATCGTCCCTCAGTGGTGGCTGTTGGCGAGACTGAAGGGGGCCACTTACACTGGTGGCCTCACAATCTCCTTTTAATCGCCTTTTATTATAGGTAGAGGTTACAGTCGATGAATTCTGATCCGTCAACCACACGGAGTATAAACAACATGAAAACCAAATACTTCAAATATCGGTGCCCCAAATTTGCACCAGTGTAAAAAACAACATAGGACACGTTGGTGGCCTGAAGCGTTGTTGCGGAGTCTCTAGAACGCAGTTTACATTCCATCCATCCTCTGTGCAGCTCTGCGCAAATTATGATAGAGCTTTTGAACCTGTTTTAAACTCCATCCACAGGATCTCACGGGTCCTTCAACACCAGCTGACTTCCGTTTCATTCTCTGCCAATTCCATTTATTTTTCAAATAAAAGATGATAATAATTACTCTGGAACACATGAAATTTAGGAAAACGCTGGTGATGCATGTGCATGGTGGTCCACTTAACATCTAAATCTATGAATCCTACATTGCCATCACTCAGCATGGATTCTGAAAGTGAAATATGAACAAATCGAGGTGTGAAGTTCTACATTTCATCCGAGCCAGTGACGTTATTTTTAAAGTTGTTTTGTTTTATAAATAAGGGGAAAAATTTCTTTTGTAGTTAAAATCAGATTTACCACAGATGTTAATTTTCAGGACTGTAGTGGTCTGCCTAACATTCCATCAATTGCTGGCAGGACATTTAACCAGTCTCAGTGTACCTCAATATGATGTCACAAAATTCTTATGTTTGCTTTTAAAATAACGCAGTTCATGTGAAACAGGTGACGAAAGTGTGTGTTTCACGAGTTATTCTACTGTTGTGTATCTCACACTCCCGTCACTTGTTGTGCATGTTAACTTCAAATATGCAGCGCCGACACTACGTGACGACAACCATCCATTCAGAACTCCGTCATTACTCTATTTTTAAAGTTTTCTAATTGCACATTCTATTCGCTTTAATTTTAAGGAAAGTTGTAAAGCCAAATTGTCATTCAAAATTATATATTTTTTGTCAGTTAAAGCCAGTAACATACATGTTGCGTTCTTCAGTTTGCTTAGTATAGCTGAAGTAAACTACCATTATGGACCATTATGGACGGCGTCTCAGATAAAGAATGTAGTCTGACACTATCTGTGAAATTCACCATTGCTGTTACTTCTGCGGATCAAATATAGCATTGTTACAAATATACTTTTATATTCACAAATGTTTTACACTATTATTTAGACTTTCTGATCATCATAATTGAAATTATTATGATTGTTCCATTTTTGTGTCGTGTGTACTTTACGACTTTAGTCAATCAGAAACGGTCATTTTATTGTAATAACTATTGCAACGACATATATCCGTCACAAAAGATAATTCAGTTTCTAGTCTTGAATAAATTATGGGACTGCTGTATCCTGGAATTCTGTTGTAGGAAGGATATTTGTTACAAGTTAACTAAGAACTTACCGAGGCCGGATGCCCTTGTGGTTTCTAGTACACATAACTTCACTATTGCAACATGATACGAATGGGGCAATAGATTCTTATAGTAAAAACGCATCTCAAGGGTTAATGTCTCTTTTAGTAAAACATCGAGCCCCTGTAATTTTTTACTCTTTCTTCGAAGTAAATTCAGCTTGTAGTGAGGACTGTAGTAACGACGATAATTTCTTAATTCGCTGCTGGTGACTGAGTCACGTATATCACTCGTGACTGGGTGAGTTCACATCTACCTGCGTTGGAATGGTTTCAGAATGTCATTAGTAATGGTTGGAATGGTACACATTTGATTCAATTTTCGTTACGTAGTTCTGTAATGCAGCAGCTTAATGTTTCTTAAGTGTCCCTATTGATAAGTTAGAAAATTGGAGACCAACGGCACATCTCTGTAGATGAAAATGAATCCACCTACAAACTATGATTTTTTAGAGTAGTAGAGTAACAGGGCACTGACTGCAATTTTGATATCAAATTTATACACAAATTTATTGAATTGGTCAATTAGTGAAGCCACCCCAACGCCCCACAACCACACTCCCACCCCTGGAAGATGTCAAGTGTTTCCCCCAGCTGACTTGTGGTCCCCATCCGATCCCCCACCGCACCCGTTGCCCTTCCCCTTCCACATCTACCCTATTGGTGGCAATTTCGAATTTTGGTGGGACTTTAGAATTTTGATGGGATATTCAAAAAATGGTGGGAGTTTGTCAAATGATGGGAATTTCTTCGTTCCGCAGCTGTGCTGATATCCCAACCCATCCTTCACCCTGGAACTGACTGGAAATTCTAAATGATGGTGCTCTTTCTGGAATCGAACCCCAGCCCTTCTGGGTGGAGAGCCAAAGTGCACACCCAAACACAGCAAAACTGTCCAGATGCGGGAGATGAAGGTAAAGTCGGTATACTTTATTTATTTTCGGTGGAAAATTATATTTAATCATAAAGGCCAGGCCTAATTACACAACTATATGCATAGCGCTACACAAGGAAAGCCTAAGCTCGCAATACAGCTCAAAAACTGACGATATCACACTCACGGTGTTATCCAGATGGGAAAAAAGACATTCACAGTACCACTCGAAACTAACGCCAGATGTGCTCAAACTCTATGTAGGCTGAACCCTTCACCTTTAAGCTGGTGAAAAGGGCTGGAGTCGACGGTGCTGTCTTTACTTTAGGTGGTAAATATGTTCAACTGATGAGATATTAGTGTCGAACAGAGAGGAGTTTAATAAGTGTATTATGTGTAAGCACACAGCAGAGGACTGTGTCTGTCGCTGTTTGACATCGAATTTCCCTACAACGCCTCCCACTGCTTTGCTTTGCAATCACCCTGCAGCCCTGGAGCTCGAAATACAGGAAGGCGAATACACACTACCACAACTGTTGGAAAATGTTTCATTGTTTTAATTACATGTCGAAATTGACGTGAAAAAAGAGACTCAGCACTTGTAAACAATGGGTCATAATCCAACACATGTTCTGGAGATTGTAATAACCCACCTACTGTAAATACCGTCCCAAAAAGATCACACCGGGAGAGACGGATGGCAGCTGCTAGTGTGCTCGCCTCTATGTACTGTCACAAACTAACCAGCTTAGTGCTAGTCTTATACAGTTCACTTATCTCTCTCCCCACACCTCCCATTATTCTGCGACATCCCAAGGTATGAAAGGAAAAAACTACAGCACTCTGGCTGATTAATGATGACCAAACTGCAGACGTCTGTGCTCTATAGCGATACATCTGTCAGATGTATTAACTTATCTCACATCTTCCTTATAAGCCCACCCTTCGTAAAATCGATAAAACTTACACAACTTTGCCGCAAAAACTACCGATACCTGCAGAATGTCCTCATCATTCGGAAAATGTCAAATGGTTCAAATGGCTCTGAGCACTATGGGACTCAACTGCTGTGGTCATAAGTCCCCTAGAACTTAGAACTACTTAAACCTAACTAACCTAAGGACAGCACACAACACCCAGCCATCACGAGGCAGAGAAAATCCCTGACCCCTCCGGGAATCGAACCCGGGAACCCGGGCGTGGGAAGCTAGAACGCTACCGCACGGCCACGAGATGCGGGCTCGGAAAATGTCACTGGAGTAATGAAAAAGCTAGAGTTTATACTCCCAAGAAAAGGAAACATCTGTGTTAAGCGATTTCTTTCAGTTTGATGGACAAAATTATATGGTTTCAGAGCGTATACGGTTTTCAAATCCGTGTCTGTAAAACAATTGTCATGCACATGTGTATTATAAAAACTTCAAGCATGTGAAATAACATTACAGAAAATAGTCTTTCACGCTGTTTGTTCACATATCGGAAGAAAATTTTACACACGGTGACAACAGGCTTTTAGTAAAAAGGATGTTGTTGTTTTGTACACTAAGACAGGTCTCATCTAGCAATGTGATGCTATATTGCACTGGGGTTTACGGAACGTAAAAAACAGATCGTGTGTGTATGCCATGTAATAGAACCTTCCAACATCACCTAATAGAGAACCATGTAAGATTCCACCAATGCATCGAAAACAAATACCGTATGTGTGTACACATCTGACATTTTTGATCCGTAGCTCACCGTTAACGACATGTGTAAAGGTTCTGTCGCCCAGCAGACCATCATTCGCAGTAGCAGCATTTTCTTGCATTGTAGTTTCATAAGCAGTTTGGTCATCACAGAACAATCTGTATCACACAATCTACTCACATGTTGGGAAAATCACTATCATTTCTAGGTTCCACAACGAGTTATACATTAAGAGGTGTCTGCTTTATGATTTGAGGATATGAAGTATGAAATAATATAGTAGTTGTGATAATACATATTTTTAAACACCCAATCTTAATGATATGTTCGAATTACTAATTGTTATGCGAAAGGGCAGTACATTCATTTCAGACATATGAAATACTGTTACAGATCAGCACCTATACCATCAACTATTACGTTCCAGAGCACACCTTACTGTTATTTTGTAGCATCCAGAGTGGGCAAATACCTGCGAACTATCTGCATCGAAACTTACCCAGTCATACCACTCATTGCATTAGGAATGGTTCAAATAGCTCTAAGCACTATGGGACAACATCTGAGGTCATCAGTCCCCTAAACTTAGAACTACTTGAACCCAACTAACCTAAGGACATCACACGCATCCATGCCCGAGGCAGTATTCGAACCTGCGACCATAGCAGCAGCGAAGTTCCGGACTGAAGCGCCTACAACCGCTCGGCCACAGCGGCCGGCATTAGAATCTCCTATAAGATTTTACTGTTTATTCGTCCCATATATCGAAAAACAAAAGCGTGTTCAAAAAATGGCTCTGAGCACTATGGGACTTAACTTCTGAGATCATCAGTCCCCTAGAACTTGAGAGGATTCCTGAGTTGTTATATCATAAACATTATCATACATTTGCCTGTCAGCTGTAACAAATCCAAACAGTGAAACACAACAGCTTTGTATACCACTACACATTTTTTTTTTTACCATAAGTTCAAAATCTGTGTCGTTTGGAAAACCATCATTAACACATATGATCCATTAGCTCTTACAGAATACTGGGCATCAAATGGTGTAAACTAGCCTGCTCCCACAACATACAAGAAGGTAGAAGTAAAACACAGAGGCGATGTTTCTTACTGGTAAAATAGTGGAAGACTTTGAAATGTATGGAAATTCGATGTGTTTGCGGAATTGTTGAGCGTTTTCAAGTAGCTGTCTCAAAGTGATTACCTATACAGTCAATCTCATCTTCACAGTAATAGGGTAGCAGATGTTTCAGTGTGGCGTTTTTATATCAACAAGAGCATCATTTCCTCATTTTTCATTCATGTATATCATCATTGTTCCGATACTGACCATCGCTGAAAGATGCTGTTCACAACACATATGAGACAGTAGAAACGAAAAGAGGAACTAGCATTGAGGTACGTTTCCAAACACTTGTCAGTGGGTCAAGACCTCTACATTCAATTCCATGTTACACAGTGACAATTAGATGTCCAGTGTGCTGCGAAGGCTCTCTCCATCTCAATATGTGGTGATCAACAGCATACAAGTGGACAGATGAGATGGAAAAGACACCATCGAAATGGAATGATGTATTGTAACAGGCACCACAGTTGATCCCACCATCAATTTTAGCTGTTGTTCTGGGATTTCAATGCCAGCCAATAACACAGCAGAATTCCTCATAATTTCGGTATCATCGCTAAACCAACCCTCCAAAACTTTGCGAGTACCATATAATAGTGTGCGAATGCAGATAGATGACTGTGGTGTCCATCAATTAATTCATACACACTAACGTACACCAGCCAACATCCTATCCCGATGGAGTTGTGTTATCTACATTTTTACAGCACATTGATCTCAGTGCAGAATTTATCATTCTGTTCAAATGGCTCTGAGCAGTATGGGACTTAACAGCTGTGCTCATCAGTCCCCTAGAACTTAGAACTACTTAAACCTAACTAACCTAAGGACATCACACACATCCATGCCCGAGGCAGGATTCGAACCTGCGACCGTAGCAGTCGCGCGGTTCCGGACTGCGCGCCTAGAACCGCGAGACCACCGCGGCCGGCATTTATCATTCTGGCTGTCTGTCCTTCCCCAGGTGGGTGGGAATCACAGACTATTCTCACATTCATAGGATAGTCGGAGATTAACAGTTCTGCCCACATTGTCCTTGGCCAACAATCCCGAAAGAATGGTTGCCTATTTAATCTGCAACTGACTAGAAGTAGCGGTCTAAGGCGCTGCAGTCATGGACTTTGTGGTGGTCCCGGCGGAGGTTCGAGTCCTCCCTCGGGCATGGGTGTGTGTGTTTGTCCTTAGGATAATTTAGGTTGAGTAGTATGTAAGCTTAGGGACTGATGACCTTAGCAGTTAAGGCCCATGGGGTTTCACACACATTTGAACATTTTTGACTAGAAGTAGGTGGTTATTATACCTACTACATTTCACATCTAGTGAAGGAAAAGAGCGAGCTGTGTCCATAACTGCTGTTGAGCGAAGGGTGTTCGGCACTTATCTTACTACGGCACACGTCCAAGTACGCAAGACCTCTCCAGATGCATACATTTCGAGGAGGTTAACACCCTTTATAAGTGTATACTGGAGTTTTGTGGTGATATAACAGACGATTAAGAAGAAATGTATAGTTTATGCGTGATTGAGCCCCAGACGGATGGAGTTTGAAACATTTTACACAAATCAACTGTGCTATCAATTAAGGAGTATTTTTCTAGTGTCTGTAGTCAGAACTAAGACAGTACCAGCAAGAGAGAAACGATGGTTCAGCATAAACATACACTTTTAAGGCAACATTGTTCTGCACATAAAAACGCTGTATTGATGAAACCATCTGTTTTCTGAGGTATTAATCGTGTGGAGTATAGCCCTCTTAATATTCTTATGCAGGACTTGTATGTCCAACATCTGACAGCTCGGTGTTTACCCGCGCTCGAACTGTTTATAAACTAATTAGAACAAGTCAGGAAACTTGTTTTCTGTCTGTCTGGAAGTCAATGGGTTTTAATCGTCTTCCTAAGTCGGAATAGTACGTATCCTCAATCACATTTACCCCATCAGGCGTGCTTGTTAGTAGTAGTAACAATTTTGATGGATGCAGCTATGACTCACGAGAAATAGAGCCATGAAAAACGACATAAATATTTTCGATACTTGATACATCGCGTTACCACCCATAACCTGCAGCACAAAAATGCGCATGTAAAAGCACTGGTGTCTTACGAGGAAGTAAGCAGCACGATCCACAGCCAAGGGGGATGTGTGAGTCTTATTGCTGTTTAAATTACCATAACAACGGCCCTGGTAGCTTTCTCTTGTACACAGAAGTCATAGACTGTTAGGTAGTTTTGCTCATGTGTAGGATAATATAGGAATTTCGTCCTAACACTGTATCTGTAGAGTACATCCTCCTTACACTATTAAGTCAGATATATGTGGCATCAGTCCACTCTCCTACACAACATGCTAGGACATGGCATATGTCTAACAAACATATTGATTCTTCTTCTCAATGCTGTAAGTAGCCTGTTTATATGTTGCCAGCGCTATAGATTGTGTTAATATCGCTGACAGCGCTCTGCGCCCACGGCAAGAGGTTCTGTGTTTGAATGGACTAGCAGCCAGCAGTTAGCGAGTGGACAGAGAAGTGTACAGATAAGTTTTTTATTTCTTACTGGAGACTCTTTGTTGGTAGGACATACATTATAAAGTGAGACGCAAGGAAATGTACATTGAGGAAGGATGTTGTTGGTAATGTTTGGGTTGTAGAATTATTGACAACTACATAATTTTTAGAACTGGATGTCACATGAACAAGGTAAAATTTTCTAAATACATTGTTTGCTCTTCCACAAAATCTTTCTTTGGCTGACCATATGCCTCCTAGTAATTAGAGTCCACAGTAGTTAGAATCTTTTTATTTAGCTGGCTGTTGTTGCTGCTTGCTGTAATTGCTATAGTTCGTCTTATGAAGATTTTCTGTGAGGTAAGTGAGTTATAAAAAAAATGGGGTTCGTGATTGAAATGAGTTTACTCAATTGACACAGTTGAAGGTAGTTTCATATTTCTTTAATTTCATATTTTTTGGATTTTTACTATAGCTAGGATTTCTTGCAGTTCAGGAACAATCTTTTGTGTTAATTATTGGAAGTCATGTTGTCACTATATAGCAGTCAGATTGCGTTGGTCTTGTATATTGTAAGTAATAAATGTATAGGTTAACCTTGAGTGGACTTTGTCAGCGAAAATTCTGTAGGTCAGTGTTTAAATGATAAAAATAAGTAAAGACGTAGTTTCAGTACTTATAAAATAACATTGTGCTGCGCCACGAATAAGTACAGGCGTAGATTTGGGGAATTCTTGTAAATTTCGCGCAGCTATGGCTGGTAGGCAGTAGTTACGGGACTGACTGGCACATCAGATGACAGGCGCCGGCGAGTTGATATTTTACAAACTTTTCTGCGAGGCTGGTTTACAACATCGCTAGCTGGCTAGGAAGCATGGCCCGGCAGGTACGGTATATAAATGTGAAGTAATAAGGGCAGCACAGGGCACTGACGTGCTGTGAAGAACCCATACATTAAAGTTACAAAATCGCCTAGTGACATGTGTGTAAGGGTCGACGAGGGTTGTAGAAATCTGACGTAATTATCAAAGAGCACTTCACTTGACCCCTCCAGAGGAACTACGTCAGAGGCGTAGGGAAAAGACATAAATACACTTGCCTGAAAGCTCGAAGAGGCAGTCTTGTCGCCATTTTATCCGCATCTAGAGCCGGAGAGAATGACGATTGTGTAAGTTGCACGCCAACCACGACGACCTTTTAATGACGGGTATCGGTGGCCAACCGGTCCTTTGAAACTACTCCCAACCTCCACTGTGCAGACGCATCATAGTTGTGGTGCGGCGGGCTGCACCATGGAGCTGCACAGGCGCGAGAAGCGAGAGGGCTGCTAGCCTCCACTCTCGGGGTGCCATCGTGCAGCGTACTGGAAGCTGCCGTTTGCAGCGGCGGGGCCGGGGTGCGAACTCGCGGCTTCCAGTGTGCGGAGCTGACTGTGGAAGTGAACAGGCTGCCCCTGGTGGACGGCCTAAGCTGCTAAGACTCAGTGCAACGACGGCGGTCGGCTGCATCCCTTCTGCACTCTACATGAGATACACGAATCGCGCTTGAGGGAGCAGTCAGTTGTGTTCCGGGGTACCAGGTACAGCTAACGCACGCGCCGGTTACTTAGCCATTGCGCGCATAGGAGCGCTACGTCCTCAAGGCTGGGTGATTGGGCGCTGATGCTGCCGATTTCGCCATTCGCGACTGGCTCTGCGCGGCGCAATCGCCTATTTAAGGAGAACGCCAGTTTCCTACCTTCGATGTAAGAAAGTCATTGACACACTTGCCTGTGTTTCTCTGCACGCATGAGACAACTCCGTCTCCCAATCCATACATCCATACCTATTGGTCATTCTGATATATTACAACCACTGAGGTCGGGGGGGGGGGGGGAGGGTGTTGTTACAGTTATTTGTGAGAACCAACCGTAATTCGGTAATATCTATATTCGACTGCATGTGTGAGGCTCAGTCCAGGATTGGGATACATCCGTTTTGCCCGCTTTAATGTAGCGATGTAGCGCTTCTGTGTAATACTTGTGTCGCCTTTGGTGAAGTATGTGTCACGAAAACACACATATATGGTTATATCGCTGGCATACCCAACCGTTTGTTGAATTAATACGAGGATATTCACGTGTCTTATACACCAGTCTACTAAAAAATGCTAAGAATTTCACTCCTCCCGATGATCTAAATGCATGAATTTTGTATGGGACGATCATGAAAATTACGTACTTAGATGAGGCTCCACGAATGGTGGAGAAGGAAAGTCCTAGTCGGAAAACAATTCTGTGTACTATTACGACACATTAGATAGTCTGTCTACAGACTCATGTAGTGATACCCTTGGTGGAATCTCAAATCTGGCAGGGTTCTACATGTTCATTTGACTTTTACTCTGTCTTGAAGGGATCTGCAACAGGGAGATGACAGGTGTACAGATTTGATTTCTGCTGCTGCTCTGATATTTTTCCCAAAACTATACGCTCTTATCGCTTAGCAGATGAACTTCGCTACTTTTTTTATACCTTCCGACTCAGATACGTTCCTGCAACCCTATCAGGACATCTACGAACAGTAAATTTAGAATATTTCTTTTTTTCCTAGTAATAAGTCATTCATCAGCTGACGGTGTGTCGACTGCACCTAGTATTCTGAACCGTAAGTGTTTTCCTGCTACCCACAGAGTGCGTCTCCCCAGCAGCTTAATTTATCAAGCGTCCACCGCAGTCAGCTCTACACACATACATGTGGTGATTGCGCATGCATATATCCTATCGCGAATGTCGATTTCAAACACTTACACGTTATTTTCTAGAATCTACAGCCCTGCAAATAGCGAAAAACTACTCGCAAAACGACTGTGTAGAGGGTTGTAAGCACATTTAAATAGCTGCTGCTAAATAGCGTAAAATCTTCGATGGAAGTTACATTACTGATATTTCGTAACAATATTGTCTAGTTCTCTAATGTGTCGTAGTAGTACAAAGATTTGTTTTCAGACTTGGACTCTCCAATCTGCATCACTCGTTGAGCCCCATGTACGTAGGGAGCGACAGTTACTATACATTCTACATCTACATCTACATTGATACTCCGCAAGCCACCCAACGGTGTGTGGCGGAGGGCACTTTACGTGCCACTGTCATTACCTCCCTTTCCTGTTCCAGTCGCGTATGGTTCGCGGGAAGAACGACTGTCTGAAAGCCTCCGTGCGCGCTCTAATCTCTCTAATTTTACATTCGTGATCTCCTCGGGAAGTATAAGTAGGGGGAAGCAATATATTCGATACCTCATCCAGAAACGCACCCTCTCGAAACCTGGCGAGCAAGCTACACCGCGATGCAGAGCGCCTCTCTTGCAGAGTCTGCCACTTGAGTATAGTTTTGGGAAAAATATCAGAGCAGCAGCAGAAATCAAATCTGTACACCTGTCATCTCCCTGTTGCAGATCCCTTCAAGACAGAGTAAAAGTCAAATGAACATGTAGAACCCTGCCAGATTTGAGATTCCACCAAGGGTATCACTACATGAGTCTGTAGACAGACTATCTAATGTGTCGTAATAGTACACAGAATTGTTACGTGATAGTCCTGTCCAGAATGCATTCATGTAGATGATCAGGAGGAGGGGAATTCTTATGGCGTTTTAGTAGGCTGGTGTAAAAGACACGCAACTATCCTGGTGTTAAATCAACAAATGGATGGGTATGCCAGCGATATTACCATATATATTCGATAAACTCCCGAAAAAAATTGAAATATGACATAAAATTTGTAAAAATCGAGGAAAACATGGTATAACTACGACGTATTGATGGGAAACAGGACGAAATATGTGAAATCGCGAAAATCTTGAAAAATTACAAAAAAATACCGAGAATATCTAAAATTAGAGAAAACTTACCATGTAATGCCGGGACTTGAGGTGGGTTGGGTGTACCCAGACACTCAAGGTGGAGAAAAGCATAAAAATTATGTTCTGCCTGCATTCCGTTTTAACCCTGTCCATCCCCCTGTAAAGTATGTGCGTTTTCGTAACACATACTTCACCAAAGGCGACATAAGTATTACACAGAAGCGCTGTATTGAACCAGGCGAAACCCATCCAGGACCGTGTTCTCACACATGCAGTCATATATACACTGAATCTCCAAAAAAACTGGTATAGTCAAGAGTATTCAAATAAAGAGATATGTAAACAGGCAGAATCCGGTGCTGCGGTCGGCAACACCTATTAAGACAAGTGTCTGGCGGAATTGTTAGATCGGTTACTGCTGCTACAATGGCAGGTTATCAAGATTAAAGTGGGTTTGAACGTAGTGTTATAGTCGGCGCACGAGCGATTGGACACAGCATCTCCGAGATAGCGATGAAGTGGGGATTTTCCTTTACGACCATTTCACGAGTGTACTATGAATACCAGGAATCCGGTGAAACATCAAATCTCTAACATCGCTGAAAATGGGAAAATATCCTGCAAGAACGGGACCCACGCCTGCTAATTTTAGGTATTCTCAGTAAATTTTTGTAGTTTTTCAATATTTACGCGATTTCACATATTTCGTAGTAGTCCACCGTGACAGTAATGGAAACCTTCCGCATATTGCTGCCGGTTTCAATGCTGGGCCACCATCAAGTGTCAGTGTGCAAACCATTCAACGGAACATCATCGATATGGGCGTTCAGAGCCGATAGCCCACTCGTGTACCCTTGATGACTATACGAAACAAAGCTCTACGCCTCGCCTGGGCCCGTCAACACAGACATTGGCCTGTTGATGACTGGAAACGTGTTGAATGGTCAGGCGAGTCTCGTTTGAAATTGTATCGAGCGGATGGACGTGTATGGGTATGGGGACAACCTCATGAATCCATGGAACACGCGTGTCACCTGGGGACTGTTCAAGCTGGTGAAGGCTCTGTAATGGTGTGGAACATGTGCAGTTGGAGTGATACGTGACTCCTGAATCGTCTAGCTAGGACTTTGGCAAGTGACACGTATGTAGGCATCCTGTCTGATCACCTACATCCATTCATGTCGTTAGTGCATTCCGACGCACTTTAGCAATTTCTGCAGGACAATGCAGCACACCACACGTCCAGAATTGCTACAGAATGGTTCCAGGAACACTCTTCTGACTTTAAACACTTACGTTGGCCACAAGGTTCCACAGACATGAACATAATTGAGCATATCTCGAATGCCTTGCAACATGCTGTGCCGAAGAGATCTCCACCCCCTCGTACTTTTATGGATTTATGGACAGCCTTGCAGGATTCATGGTGACAATTCCCTCCAGCAGTACTTCAGACCTTAGTCGAGTCCGTGCCACGTCGTGTACGGCACTTCTGTGTGCTCACGGGGACCCCTACATGAGATTAGGCAGGTGTACCAGTTTATTTGACTCTTGAGTTTAGATATTAACGAATTACGGCTGGCTCTCGTAGGTAATGTTATTCCATAAGCATTAAGCAAAACAATCAATGTGATTAGCGGACTTAAGCCACTCCTTAGCGTGTTCTGTAGGAGAGTGGACTTATGCGACGTATATCAAACTTAACTGTGTGAGGAGAGTGTACTCTAGTGACATGGTGTAGGGATGTAATTGCTATATCATCCTACATATCAGAAAATCTACTTATCAGCAGACCATGACCTCCGTGTGCAAGAGAAATGTTACTCGGGCCTTCATGATGCTACTATAAACAGCAATAAGATTGTTTCATCTCCTATGGCTGCTGATCTTGGTGCTTTACTTCCTCGTAAGATGAGGCTGTTTCTTAATGTGTATTTTCGTGCAGTAGGGCGTGAGTGGTAACTCACGGTATTATCTGTCGAAAATATTTATGTCTTTTTTCCTCGCTCTGTTTCTCAGTGGCCGGCCGGAGTGGCCGTGTGGTTCTAGGCGCTACAGTCTGGAGCCGAGCGACCGCTACGATCGCAGGTTCGAATCCTGCCTCGAGCATGGATGTGTGTGATGTCCTTAGGTAAGTTAGATTTAATTAGTTCTAAGTTCTAGGCGACTGATGACCTCAGAAGTTAAGTCGCATCGTGCTCAGAGCCATTCTTGTTTCTCCGTGAGGCATAGCCGCATCTATCAAAACTGCTACTAATACTAATAAGCACTGCTGACACAGGAAATGTGATTCAGGGTATGTACGTTTCCGGCTTAAAATGATGTATAAAATCCATAAATTTTCTAAGAGACAGAAAGGCAGCCTCCAACATTGTTCTGTTTGGTTTATAAGCTGTCCGAGAGGTGGATATACACTGCCGATACGTTAGTAGTGGGAAACAGCTCAGTCATTTTTAGGGCAACAGAACAGGAGAAAAAGAAATAGTTTTATCATTTCAAAGTTTCAAGTGATTCGGGTAGAAAACTTTTAGGATGGTTGTATGTCAGCTGCTTGACATATGTATCCTGCAATAGAGTATTAAGATCTTTGCATTCCACGCGAATAACACTTCGGAAACCATATGGCTTTATCAGTACAACAATTTTAGGTGCAGAGCTGTGTAGCCTTAGGAGTGTGTGATTATGTGAATGATCATTTATCTCGTGATGGTACCATCTTGGTTCTGACTACAGACACTAGCAAAATTCTACTGAATAGATAGAACAGTTGATTCGTGTAAAATGTTTCAAACTCCAACCGTCTGGAGCTCTATCACCAATAAACTACACATTTCTTCTTAACCGTCTGTTATATCACCACAAAACCCTAGTATACAGCGATAACGCGTGCTAACCTTCTCGACATATATGCATCTGAAGAGGTCTTATGCACTTGGATGTGTGCCTTAGTAACACAGGTGCCGAACACCCTTCGCTCAGCAGCAGTTATGGACACAGCTCACTCTGTTACTTCACTAGACGTGAAATGTATTCGGTATAGTAACCACCTACTTCTGGTCAGTTGCAGATTAAATAGGGAACCATACTGCCGGGATTGTTGGTCAAGGACAATGTGGGCTGATCTGTCAATCCCTGACTGTCCTATGAATGTGAGAACAGCCTGTGATTCCCACCCTCGTGGGGAAAGACAGGCAGTCACAATCGTAAATTCCACAATGTGATCAATGTGCTGCAAAAATGTAGATAACACAACTCCATCAGCATAGGATGTTGGCTGGTATATTTTAGTGTGTATACCGAATTGATGGACACCACAGTCATCTGTCTGCATACTTACTCTACTATACGGTACTCGCAAATTTTTGTAGGGGTGGTTTAGCGATGATACAGAAATTATGAAGCATTCTACTGTGTCATTGGCTGGCACTGAAATTCCAGAACAACAGCTAAAATTGATCATGCTATCAACCGTGGTGCTTGTTACAGTACATCATTTAAAATCGATGACGTATTTTCCATCTCATCTGTCCACTGGTAAGCTGTTGATCACCAAATATTGACTGACATTTGTTTGAGATGGTGAGAGCGTTGGCAGCACACTGGACATCTACTTGTCGCTGTAGGATATGAAATTAAATGTAGAGATCCTCACCTATAGAGAAGTGTTTGGAGACATTCCCTCATGCGGCAGAGTAGTCCTTTCTTTATATGCTGCGATGCCCTCCACATGTTTTTCACGTATAAAATACCAGATTCTCCTTTCGGTTCTACTACCCCGTGTGTGTTGTGAACAGCATCTTCCGGCGATGGTCAGTATCGGAACAGTGATGATATACATGACTGAAAAATGAGGAACCAATGCTCTTGTTGATTTAAAAACACCACACTGAAACATCTGCTACCCCATTACTGTGAAGATGAGATTAAATGTATAGGTCATCACCTAGAGACAGCTGTTTGGGAACGCTCCACAATTCCGCAAACTCTTCCAGTTTCCATACATTGCAATGTCTTCCATATTTTTGTCAGTAAGAAACATCGCCTCTCTGTTTTATTTCTACTATCTTGTGTGTTGTGGGAGCAGGCTAGTTTACACCATGTGATGTCCAATTTTCTGTGAGAGGTAATGGATCATATGTGTTAATGATAGTGTAGCATTTGACACAGACCTTGAAGTTTTGGTAAAGAAACGAAATGTGCAGTGGTATACAAAGTTGTAGTCATTCACTGCTTGGATTTGTTGCAGCTTATAGGCTATGTTTGATAATGCTTAAGATACAACAACTCTGGAATCCTCTCTTGTGACTGATAGTCTGTGATCTATGGTCTTTGTCCAGTACAGCCGCCCACACTTTACACTCTGTGTGAGGGACTATAAGCACTGGCCACTTGCCCCGATGGAGCAATACATATATATAACATGCTCGATGTCAACACGGAGACAGCTTTTGTTGTTCGATATATTGTGAGAGAGATGAGGTAATATTTTATAAGAGGTGTTAATGCAAGGAGTGTTACGACTGTTTAAACTTTGGTCGTAGATACTTTTAGGTTATTTACAGGGTGACAGAGAATGAACTAAATGAAATAAAATTGTCATAGCTTCTGAACAGTTAGTGTTAGGACGTTCAAATTGCGGTACGTGCATTACCCTACTAAAATGTAGGGTTTCGTAGGGATCTAATAAAGGGTAGAGACACGGGTCGTAACACATCTGAAATGTAACGTCCACTGTTCAAATTGCCATCAATGCGAACAAGGGGTGACCGAGACGTGTAACCAGTGGCACCCCATACAATCACGCCGGGTGATACGCCAGTATGGCGATGACGAATACACGCTTCCAATGTTCGTTCACCGCGATGTCGCCAAACACGGATGCGACCATCATGATACTGTAAACAGAACCTGGATTCATCCGAAAAAATGACGGTTCGCCATTCATGCACCCAGGTTCGTCGTTGAGTACACCATCGCAGGCACTCCCGTCTGTGATGCAGCGTCAAAGGTAACCGCAGCCATGGTCTCCGAGCTGATAGTACATGCTGCTGCAAACATCATCGAACTGTTCGTTCAGATGGTTGTTGTCTTGCAAACGTCCTCATCTGTTGACTCAGGGATCGAGATGTGGTTGCATGATCCGTTACAACCATGCGGTTAAGATGCCTGTCATCTCGACTGCTAGTGATATGAGGCCGTTGGGATCAAGCACGGCGTTCCGTATTACCCTCCTGAACCCACCGATTCTATACTCTGCTAACAGTCATTGGATCTCGACCAACGCGTGCAGCAATGTCGCGATACGATAAACAGCAATCGCGATAGGCTACAATCCGACCTTTATCAAAGTCGGGAACATCACAACAACGTTTCACCAGGCAACGCCAGTCAACTGCTGTTTGTGTATGAGAAAACGGTTGGAAGCTTTCCTCAAGTCAGCACGCTGTAGGTGTCGCCACTGGCGCCAACCTTGTGTGAATGCTCTGAAAAGCAAATCATTTGCATATCACAGCATCTTCTTCCTGTCGGTTACATTTCGCGTCTGTAGCACGTCATCTTCGTGATGTAGCAGTTTTAATGGCCATTAGTGTATTTGTCCAATGAATACCCGTTTACCATTTGCATTTCTTCTTGTTGTAGCAATTTTAATGGCCAGTAGTGTACATTGTAATCGGCCAGTCCCAAAGTTTTTATTCTTTCTCCCTGACCTTCAATTTCTTCTCCCAGTTTATTTCCCTTCTTTCCTTTACCACTTCCTCGATCTACGGATTAAATAACGTCGGAAATAGGCTACACCCATGTCTCATTCCCTTCTCAACCACTGCTTCCCTTTAATGCCCCTAGGTTCTTATAACTGCCGTCTGACTTCTGTATAAGTTCCAAATATTCATTCGCTCCCTGTTTTTACCCATGCTATCTTCAAATTTTGAAAGAGTGTTTTCTAGTCAGTATTGTCAAAAGATCTTTCTGAGTCTAATGCTATAAACATGAGCTTCCCATTCCTTAAAATATCTTCTATAGAGTTCATAGGGTCAGTATCGCCTCGCCTGTTTTTATATATCTCCGGAATCCAAACTCATCCTCTGTGAGGTTGGATTCGACCACTTTTTTCATTCTTCTGTAAGTAATTCGTGTTTATAATTCGCTACCATATGTTATTATACCGATAGTCAGTAATATTCGCACCTGCCAGCACCTACTTCCCTTGGAATTTCAATTGTTACAGTCTTCTTGAAGTCCGAGAATATTTCGCCTGTCTCGTACATCTTGTACACAAGGTGGAATAGTTTTGTCATGGCTGACTCTTCAGATGATGCCATTAATTCTAAAGGGAATGGGCTTCTACCCCGGGGGCCTTCTTTTGACGTAAGTTTTTCAGTGTTCTGCCTAATTCTTCTCGCAGTATTATATCTTGTATCTGATCTTCAGCCAAGTCCTCTTTTCTTTCTATATTATTCTTTTCAAGTTCTTCTCCCTTGTATAGCACCTGTCTATACTTCTTCCACCTCTCTATTTTCCTTTCTTTGCTTAAAACTGGTTGACCATGTCAGCTCTTCATGTTCATACAGTTTTTCTCTTATCTCCAAAGGTCTTTTTAATTTTTCTGTAGGCTTTATCCATTTTCCTCCAAGTGAAATGTGCTTCTGAATCCTTGTAGTAATCCTGTACCGTTTCCTGCTTAGCTATGCTGGATTTCCTATCAATCGCATTTTTCAGACTTTTGTAAACCGTTTCGCCTACTTCATTTGCTGCATTTTTGTATTTTCTCCTGTCACCAGTTAAATTCAGTATCCAATGTGATATACAAATATTCCTTCTAGGCCTAGCATTTTCACTTATTTGATCCTCGGCTGCCTTCACTATTTCAGCTCTCAAAGCCACCCATTCATCTTCTACCGTATTTCCTTTCACGCGTAGTAGTCAGTTTTTACCTAATACTTCCTACCTTTTTGCAACTTCTTCAGTTTTATCCTGCAGTTCATAAGCAATAAATTGTGTTCAGAGTCCATATCTGCCCCAAGAAATGGCTTACAGTTTTATATCTGGCTGCAAAATCTCTGTTTTCTCATTGTACAATAAATCTGAAACTTTCCAATGTCTCCAGGTCTCATCTTTGTATATAATTTTCTTTCATGATTCCTAAACAAAGTGTTGGCGATGAACAAATTATGGTATGGGCACAATCCTGCCAGGCGGTTTCCTCTTTCATTCCTTGTCATAACTCATATTTACATGCTATTATTCCTTCTCTTCCTTTTCTACTATCGAATCCCAATCGCCCATCACAACAAATTTTTCTCTCGCTTAGCCGTCTGAATTATTTGTTTTATCTCATCATACGTGTCTTCAATTCCGCCATCATATGTGGATTCAGTTGCCATATAAACTTGTAGTAGTGTGGTGGGTGTTGACACCGCGTCATTTTTGGCCACGATAAAGCTTTCACAATGTTATTCGTATTGTAGTACACACAATCACTCCATAATGGGTACGTTAACGATTATAGTTGCGATTCTCTGTAACAAGTAGAATGGTCACCGGAGTGAGTTTGTGTTATTTGTCCTTTTTTCCGTGTTGTTACCAGCTCTAGAAAAGTATGTGGCATGAGAAGAGCGTCAGATGCTGAATGACCACTGTGCATGACACAGAGATGCCACATCCTCGTTTGAGATAATGTCATGACTTGATAGATGCTGAAGGGGACCACATTGTGAGTCTCATTAGCTGGCACGTCGAATTATGCTGTATCGATATTTTTGCAGCACTCAGACATGGTCGTCTTCTGAAGCAGTACCGCATTTGAATGTGAGGGCCGGAATGGACGTTATGAAGGTGCAGTCGACCGTATCTGATTACCACAAGGGAAGATTCACCTACTGTGCATCCAATCCGTCATAATCCCCTACACATCTCCGAGAGTCATCCAAGAACAATCAATGGTCTCTTTCCAACATTCTGTGTTATCCTGCATCATTGGTCAGAGATCGGCAGCAGCTAGATTATTGAATTAGCACCAAATGAGCAGGATTCCGTTAACAACACAAAACAAATGGCCGCGTCAGGAGTGTTACCATAAGTGGGAACTATGGATTGCTGAAGAATGGCGGTAACGTTATGTTCACCAATGAATCACGTTCCTGTACCACTCTGTATGACCGTCATCGGTGATTACGGAAGTATCCAGGGCTGAAATACCATTTTTCAATGTTTTCGATAGGAACAGTTGAGTTGCTCCTGGTACCCTGATGATTTTTGGAACACAACCTACGACCAGCCTAGAGACATAAGTGATGACACTTTCTGCAGGACCTTGCCATCATTTTTCAGGACAATGCTCGAGCAACTACAGTGCAAGCAGTTGCTGATTTGTTTGACTGATGGGGCTACTAAGTGCTATACCACCTACTGCACTCCCTTGACTTAAGCCCTCGTAAGTTCACCTAGCTTTCTAAACTGAAGGAAACACTTCACGACATTCACTTCAGAACTGCTACTAATTCGTCGGGCAATACACAGGGCCGCTAGAACTGTCAACACAACTAGCACTGCTAAGAGTATCCAACGACTTCCACATCGCTGGCAAAGGGTTATACACAATGCTGGTGACTACTTTGAAGGTCATTAAAGCTTTGAAACACGTTCCTATTTTGTACGACCTGTAAATAAATAGTTGCCATTATTAAAGTTCAAACCCCCGTATATCCACAGCGCTACACAAGCAGCGCCTGAAATCGTGATAAAGCTCAAAAATTGACGATGTCATATAACTGGTGTATCCTGCTGGGAAAAAAATTCATAATACGACTCTAAACTAGTGGCAGACGTGCTCAAAATCTTTTTTGGATGATCTTTTCACGTACAAGCAGGAGGGAAAAAGACTGGAGTGCACACCACTGTCTTTATTTTTATAGGAAATATGTTCAACGGACCAGATGTTGGTGTTGGGAAGAGGGGAGTGTAATAACTGTATTATATGTAGGCAAACAGCTCTTTGACGGTTCATTACAGTCGCCTCCCACTGCATTGCTTGACAATCACTCTGCAGCCCTGTTGTTCGAAATTCATGAAGACCAATACTAGCTACCATAACTGTTGGAAAACGCTTCACCGATCTAATCACACATCGAAATTTTCGTGTAACAAACTCGTAAACAACAGGCCATAATGCAATACATGTAATGGCGATTGTGAAAAATCATTGCAATAACCCAACTGCCAAAAAAAACCGACCCCAAAAAATCGCACCAGGAGAGGGGGGCGACAGCTACGTGTGTGTTCTCGTCAGTGTGCGGTTAGGTTATAAACTAACCAGCTGAGACTCAGTTTTACCTCCCCACTAACATTCTTCATCCCTCCCTCTCTCACTGTAGGTAGCAATAAAGGCCAGTTCTATCCTGTCGCTCATGATTCACAAAGAATCCATCTGGTGGCAGTGATATACTGTCTCCAGTATGCGGAAATCAGTCGCACAAGAATGCTTCCCATACGGCATTAGACGTTTTTCTCAGAATTACTGCTCCCCCCCCCCTTATTCCCCCCCCCCCTGTGGGAACAACAACTAAATTCAAGAGAACTCTCCAGATCGCTTTTCCAAACGTCTGCTGGTTGGGGAAACAGGCAGCTACCAGTGCCATCCACCACCCACCGCCGACTGCTGTAGTTGGGTGCACAGCCTCTGGCCCACCACCATGCAATTCACCCCAACAGGCAGGTTTGGCCAGCCATAGCCGGAGGTCCAAGCGAACCAGACCGTCAGCGCTATCGATGCCGACATGCAAAACAGGCCACGATGACGGAGGGCCATAAAACAAAGCGAGATAAATGATGGCTACACCAACTGCAAAACTCTGTCCCTGCCACGAAAGTTGTGTGTAACATCAACACAACTCTTATAAACCAGCAACCATTAAAGAAAAGCACACTGGAGACGATAATATATGTCTTATTCCCACGAAAATAGTCGCACTCTATTTTCTTTTAGTTTTATGAACAAAATCAGTACAGTTGTCTACATTCGACTGCAGGACACAGTTTGCATCTCTCTCTCCCCTGCCTCCCATTACTCTGCGACATCCAACGATGTGAAAAAAAATCTACAGCCCTGTCACCGATCACAGATGACCAAACTGCAAAAGTCTGTGCTCTATAACAACACATTTGACAGATGTAATAACTTATCTCGCTCCCCTTTTTATAAGTAAATAAAAAACACATCCCACTATTTTGCTGCAAAAACTACCGATTACCATAGATAGTTCCCATTATTTGGCAACTGTCTACGGAGTAAAGAAAAAGCGTGAGTTTAAACTCCCAAGGGAAAAAAATCTACGTTAAGCGATTTCCTTCAGTTTTATGCGACGGTTGACCAGAAAGTAAGTTCCGATTGGTCACGAAATGGAAGCCACTGGGAAAATCCGGTAAAGCTTTGCACAGATGTGTTGCGCAGTGTCTCTTGTATGCCCGTCGATCGTGTCACTTCGCTCTTTTCAGTTTTCAGTACACAGTGAACATGTAAAGATGCGTAGGTAATAGTGTCTCCCGCCAAGTATGAGGGCCTGGTTACAGATTTCGCCTGTGTCATGCAGCCCACATAACACAACTGTCGAGCCGTTCCTTGTTCAAGCCAATTCTCGGCCGCACACTGCTGGGTTCAAATGGTTCAAATGGCTCTGAGAACTATGAGACTTAACTTCTGAGGTCATCAGTCGCACACTTCAGGGGCAAAGAAGACGCTCCTGCAGCGTTTCCGATGAGAAGTGTTTGATCACCCACGATACAGTCCGTAATTGGCTCCCCCTGAGTCTCATCTCTGCTCACAAGAACCGCTGGCTATGAAGGCTAAATTTTTCCACACACAACGAGCAGCAGACCAGTGCAGATAACTGGCTGAAAGCACAGGAGGCTGCTTTCTATGACGAGGATATTGGAAAGTTGATACAACACTACGCCAAAACTCGAAGTTGGAGCGGCGACTATGTAGCGAAGTAAGTGGAAGGTGTACCTAACTCTACGGTCGCAGGTTCGAATCCTGCCTCGGGCATGGGTGTGTGGTAGGTCCTTAGGTTAGTTAGGTTTAATTAGTTCTAAGTTCTAGGCGACTGATGACATCAGAAGTTAAGTCACATAGTGCTCAGAGCCATTTTGTCCCTAACTGTTGCAAATAAAACGTTTCTGGTTTTGACTGTGGTTTCCATTTCGCGACCGATATGAACTTTCTTTCTGGACAACCTGCGTAGACGAAATTACATGGTTTGAGAGCGTCCTTGGTTTTAAAATTAGTCTGTAAATAAACTGTCATGCACATGTGTATTTAAAAAATTAAGACACGTGAAATAATGTTACAGAGTTCAGCCTTCCATGCCAATTGTTAACATGTTGGAGAAAACACAGTCACTACGTTCGGCGGCAACAAGCTATAATTCAAGAGGTAGTTATTGTCTCGTACACTATGGCAGATCCCGTTTTACTAGTGCAATGCTATATTGCACCGGCATTTATGAAATGTACAAAACAAATCGTGACAGCAAGCCTTGTAACAGAACCTCCCAACACTACCAAGTTAAGAACCCCGTAAGGTTCCAGCGATACATTGAAAAAGAATGCTCAATGTGTGTAGACATCTGACATTTTTGCTCCATAACTTTATCTAGCGACCTGTGTGTAATGTTACTGTTAGCCAACGGACAATCATTCGCAACAGCAGCATTTTCTTGCATTGTAGTTCAATAAGCAATTTGGTCACCACAGAACGATCTGTTTCACTCAATCTACTCACATGTTTGGAAAATCAATAACATTTCTAGGTTCCACAACGAGCTATAATTCAAGTGAAGTCTACTTTAGGATTAGTGATTATTAAGTAGGAAACAACACAGTAGTTGTGGTATACATATTTTTTAACGCACAATCGTTACGATAGTAATAAATCCGGTCATGATTTCATGAGCACAGACGGTAGATTTTCATTATTTTTATGAAAAAATTGCTACAGCTTGACTGCATTACATGTGTTCAAATTACAAACTGATACGCATCAAGGTATTACACTCGTTTCAGATACCGTTATTTTGCAACATCCAGAGAAGGTACAGGGTGACAGTTATTGAACTACAAAAAAAACGAAAATTAGTTACAAACTATGGCGTACACACATTTTATTCAACATGAGAACGCCATAACAGCTATTGGATTTAGATTATGACATTGTCGATATACCTGGCATCATTGCTGATGATCTGCAGCAGAAGATTAGCTAAATTCTGTATGAACCGCTGAAGAGTCAGAACATCGATGCTATTCAAAAATGGTTCAAATGGCCCTGAGCACTATGGGATTTAACATCTGAGGTCATCAGTTCCCTAGAACATAGAACTACCTAAACCTAACTAACCTAAGGACATCATGCACATCCTTGCCCGAGGCAGGATTCGAACCTGCGACCGTAGCGGTCGCGCGGTTCCAGACTGAAGCGCCTAGAGCCGCTCGGTCACACCGGCCGCCTCGAGGCTGTTGATGACCTCCTGAATGCCTGGTTTCTGCTCAGCAATGGTTCCCTGGTTATTGTTGTACACCTTGCCTTTAATATAACACCACAAAAAGGAGTCGCATGTGTTCAGGTGTGGAGAATATGGAGACAAATAGAGGCCTGAGCCAGTGGCCTCTGGGTACCGTTATTACGGCCATAGGTGGTTGTTCTGGGCACTGATTTCTTAGGATCTATGCACCCAAATTGTGTGAAAATGTAATCACATGTCAGTTCTAGTACAATATATTTGTCCAATGAATACCCGTTTATCATCTGCATTTCTACTCGGTGTAGCAATTTTAATGTGTATATTATACTACAACTGACACGTGATTACATTTTCAAGCAATTTGGATGCATAGATCTTGAGAAATCAGCACCCAGAACAACCACCTCTGGCCGTAATAACGGCCTTGATACTCCGGGACATTGAGTCAAACAGAGCTTGGATGGCGTGTACAGGTATAGCTGCCCATGCAGCTTCAACACGATACCGCAGTTCATCAAGAGTAGTGACTGGCGTATTGTGACGAGCCAGTTGCTCGGTCACCATTGACCAGACGTTTTCAGTTGGTGAGAAATCTGGAGAATGTGGGGGCCAGGGCAGCAGTCGAACATTTTCTGTATCCAGAAAGGTCCGTACAGGACCTGCAACATGCGGTCGTGCATTATCCTGCTGAAATGTAGGGTTTCGCAGGGACCGAATGGAGGGTAGAGCCACGAGTCGTAACACATCTGAAATGTAACGTCCACTGTTCAAATTGCCATCATTGCGAACAAGGGGTGACTGAGACGTGTAACCAGTGGCACCCCATACCATCACGCCGGGTGATACGCCAGTATGGCGATGACGAATACACGCTTCCAATGTGCGTTCACCGCGATGTCGCCAAACACGGATGCGACCATCATGATACTGTAAACAGAACCTGGATTCATCCGAAAAAATGACGGTTCGCCATTCATGCACCCAGGTTCGTCGTTGAGTACACCATCGCAGGCGCTCCTGTCTGTGATGCAGCGTCAAAGGTAACCGCAGCCATTGTCTCCGAGCTGATAGTACATGCTGTTGCAAACGTAGTCGAACTGTTCATTCAGATGGTTGTTGTCTTGCAAACGTCCTCATCTGTTGACTCAGGGATCGAGATGTGGTTGCATGATCCGTTGCAACCATGCGGTTAAGATGCCTGTCATCTCAACTGCTAGTGGTACGAGGCCGTTTGGATCCAGCACGGCGTTCCGTATTACCCTCCTGAACCCACCGATTCCATACTCCGCTAACAGTAATTGGATCTCGACCAACGCGAGCAGCTATGTCTTGATACGATAAACCGCAATCACGATAGGCTACAATCCGACCTTTATCCAAGTCGGAAACGTGATGGTACGCATTTCTCCTCCTTACACGAGGCATCACAACAACGTTTCACCTGGCTAAGCGGTCAACTGCTGTTTGTGTATCAGAAATCGGTTGGAAACTTTCCCCATGTCAGCACGTTGTAGGTGTCGTCACCGGCGCCAACCTTGTGTGAATGCTTTGAACAGCAAATCATTTGCATATCACAGCATCGTCTTCCTGTCGGTTAAATTTCACGTCTCCGTGGTGTAGCAATTTTAATGGCGAGTTGTGTAATTGGCTAACTGTTGTGCTCTCATCAATAATTAATAATATATTTGATCTTCTCTCTATAATTATTTTAATTATGTTTTCATTTCTTGTGCAATGTGATTAAGAATGTTATTACTTGCGGCTGCAGATAATAAAATGCGGCCTGTACTAACTCCATTATATTCAGATCATTTTCGGTCCCAAAATAATTGAAAGTTCTATTTTTTTCTCGATTTTAAAAGCAGTGCGAAATCCGTATGCTGTCATCGGCTGTTCATCTCAAAACTCCCTAGGACAAGCCTTTTCCAAATTATTCTCTTTAGCATCTTGATGAGCGGAACTTGGTTTGTGTTTACGTACACTATGTGAGCAAAAGTATCCGGACTCCCCAAAAAACATACGTTTTTCATATTAAGTGCATTGTGCTGCCCCCTACTGCCAGGTACTCCATATCAGCGACCTCAGTAGTCATTAGATAACGTGAGAGAGCAGAATGGGGCGCACCGCGGAACTTACGGACTTCGAACGTGGACACGTAATTGGATGTCACTTGTGTCATCCGTCTGTACGCAAGATTTCCACACTCCTAAACATCCCTAGGTCCGCTGTTTCCGATGTGATAGTGAAGTGAAAACGTGAAGGGACAGGTACAGCACAAAAGCGTACAGGCGAACTTCGTCTGTTGACTGACAGAGACCGTCGGCAGTTGAAGAGGGTCGTAATGTGCAATAGGCAGACATCTATCCAGACCATCACACATGAACTCCAAATTGCATCGGGATCCACTGCATTTACTATGACAGTTAGGCGGGAGGAGAGAAAACTTTTATTTCATGGTCGAGCGGCTACTCATTAGCCACACATCACGCCGGTAAATACCAAGCAACGCCTCGCTTGGTGTAAGGAGCGTAAACACCGGACGACTGAACACTGGAAAAACGTTGTGTGGAGTGATGAATCACGGTACACAATGTGTCGATCCGATGGCAGGGTGTGGGTATGGCGAATGTCCGGTGAATGCTCGTGTTTTTCATGGAGGGGGCTTGCACCCCTTGTTGTTTGCGTGGCACTATCACAGCAATGGCCTACATTGATGTTTTAAGCACCTTCCTGCTTCCTGCTGTTATAGAGCAGTTCAGGGATGGCGATTGCATCCTTCAACACGATCGAGGTCCGCCCTCGGTAGCTGAGTGGTCAGCGCTACAGAACGTCAATCCTAATGGCCCGGGTTCGATTCCCTGCTGGGTCGGAGATTTTCTCCGCCCAGGGACAGGGACTGGGTGTTGTGTTGTCCTAATCATCATCATTTCATCCCCATCGACGCGCAAGTCGCCAAAGTGGCGTCAAATCGAAAGACTTGCACCAGGCGAACGGTCTACCCGACGGTAGGCCCTAGTCACACGACGTTTTAACACGATCGAGCACCTGTTCATAATGCACAGCCTGTGACGGAGTAGTTATACGACATTAACATCCCTGTAATAGACTGGCCTGCACAGAGTCCTGAGCTGAATTCCTACAGAACACCTTTGAGATGTTTTGGAACGCCGACTTCGTTCCAGGCGTCACCGACCGACATCGATACCGCTCCGCAGTGCAGCACTCCGTTAAGAATGGGCTGCCATTCCCCAAGAAATGTTCCAGCACATGACTGAACGTATGCCTGCGAGAGTGGAAGCTGTCACCAAGGCTACGTGTGGGACAACACCATACTGAATTCCAGCGTTACCGAATGAGGGCACCACGAACTTGTGAGTCATTTTCAGCCAGGTTTCATGAAACATTTGATAACATAGTGTATCATTTTCCGGAAAGGAATCGTCTCTTCATTTCTGAAACCACCTGAACGTTACAGAGATATGGTAGCCCTAGGTTGTGACGTGTCATGCCTTGATTTCTTTCTACGCCCAAATTTCTTAAGTCCTTGCAAGTTTTGTAACCAAGTTTTGTGTTAGAATTAGTTAACCAGTCATTTATAACACCAGATGCGACGTCTTGACAGAAGGTCCAACATTCTTGGTGATCGTTAAACTTACTATCGCATACACGATCATTCATTATGTTTACACACGTGGGTCCAGTTTTCAGGTTCACATTATCACTTTTATCGTCCAGCAACAACGTCGATATTCCTGACTTTGCACTCGCACAAGAATTATTCGCAAATGTTGGCTCATTAGACGCAGGGGAACAAGCAAAATATTCTGTTATATTGCTGCTCATCTTACCTTAACGTATAACCTAACTTGCAACGAAAGGCAGGTCGCCCCGTACGATCATGCATACAAAAAACAATAAGGGAACAGTAAGTGAACAAGCGAGTATGCTGGCTCCCGTGGGTCGGCTCGATCACAGAAAAAGAAAGTAGACTCACTGATTGCTGTAGCCATTGTAGCACAAAAACGAAAGCAATAGCTCATTAAATCTGCCGTTGGTACAGTCATTGCAACTTTAAAAGCTATTGCCACATTTTCTTTCTTCAAAATTCAGAACCTTTCGTCTTTATACCAATTACCCAAAATCCGTTGCGTACCTTCACTAATCGGCGGTGGAGCCGAAAGAAAGATCTGTTGCTTTAATCAGACCGGTCAGATCAGACAGCAGAAGCACAACTACGCTCAAACGTTACGTACACAAAGGTGGTATAGCGTTTGGCGTACCCTACCTAGGAGTCGATACCGGTGACATTTTGATTTGAGTCAGAAAATTTTAAATGTAGTTTGGCTAGGCACCCAAGAATTGGTGGTGCAGTAAGTATGGACAGAAGAAAATAAGAACAAAAGGAGAGCTTTTCCCAAATACTATAAAGCAGCAAACATGAAAGTAGTAATTCATGTAACACTCTTCAGCTTGTATTTCATTGTATACACTTCTAGAGGTTGTAGAGTGGACTTAGTAGAGCAAGGTTTCCACAGGAATCCATGTCCGGAAACGTCATCCAACGACGCTACAGAGAGTCAGAGTTGTAGGTGGCATCGCGTGTGCGGTAAGCTCTGGAGTCGTGAGTACTGTCACCATACTCAGAGTTTTCAGAACCGTTTGCGCTTGTAACTTTCAATTCGTTCCTTTTTGGCAGAGGGACTTTTACCACAAATTGGTACGTTTGTCCTTCTCCGTCATCCTAGAAAGTTTGTAACATCATTATGGAGTCACCCACCACGCATTTACAGGCACCGGCGAATACAACTTTCACGCTCTGAAGTGTCGTTGAATGACGTTTCCGGACATGTGTTAGTATGTAAAACTTTATCTACTAAGTACCCTCTGAAAACTCTATATGTGTGTAACGTGAATAGTGAAACACCCAGTATATGTCTAAGCTGGATGAGGAGGCATCATGATCTGGAGAATTAGATATGGTTCGACCTATACTTGTCCTCGGGGTCGGGTTTTGGAGAGTCTCATGACGTCTCACGAGCTGTGCATCCTCAACATGGGTACTCACACACATTTCTGTACTGCTACTGGGTCACTCTCAGCCATCGACCTCTCTTTCTGTTCTCCCGCCGTCGCCGACTCTGTTCAGTGGGAGGTCACTGACGACCTTCATTCCAGTGACCACTTCCCACTCCGCCTTCACCAACTGGATGGATCACTACCTGAAGAGAAGCCACCAGAATGGATGGACAGCAGGGATAACTGGACGCCTTTCAGCCAGCTGGCTGTGTTCGAACACTGCGACAGCGTCCAAGGATAGGTGGACCACATCACACACGTGATCAATGATGCCGCTGACCTCTCCATTCCGCAGTCCTCAGGTCATCTTAGGAGGTGACCAGTACCTTGGTGGACAGACGAGTGCCTTTCAGCGATCCGGGAAAGGCGTGCAGCTCTTCGACATTTTATATGCCGACCGTCAGCAGACAACCTTAGGGCCTTTCGAGTTGGGAGGGCCGAGGCTCGACGCGTCATTAGGGAGGGTAAGAAAAGGTCATAGAAAGCACTCCAGGACTCCATCAATCGTTCTATTTCTTCTATAAAAGTATGGGAAGCCACCCGGAGGATTTCCGGTAAACACAGCCGTTTACCGACAGCAGCAGTGCCGAAACAGGGGTGCCTCCAAACAACACCCAGAGACATTGATCAGACGCTGGCCAAGCGTTTTGTACAAACCTCTACCAATGCAAACCAGGATCCGGCGTTAAGTTGCTACCGTGTGACCATAGAGAGGGGAAAGGCGGACTTCAGGTCCAACGGTTCTGAGACCTACAATTCCCCTTTCTCCATGTGGGTGCTCGAATCGGCACTGACTGAGACTCATGACACTGCACCTTGTCACGACAAAATCCAGTACTGCATGCTTTGACATTGCTAGCGGCGACAAAGGAAATCCTCCTTCAATAGCGGGCCGAAGTGGCCGTGCGGTTCTAGGCGCTGCAGTCTGGAACCGCGAGACCGCTACGGTCGCAGGTTCGAGTCCTGCCTCGGGCATGGATGTGTGTGATGTCCTTAGGTTAGTTAGGTTTAACTAGTTCTAAGTTCTAGGGGACTAATAACCTCAGAAGTTGAGTCCCATAGTGCTCAGAGCCATTTGAACCATTTGAACCTCCTTCAATGTTTTAATCTAATATAGGAGACAAGCAACTGCCCCAACTCTTGGAGGGAGGTAATTCTAATCCCTCTCCTCAAACCAAGGAAAGACCGCAAATGTCGCAGTAGTTATCGGAGTATCGTCTTAATGAGCTGTGTAGGAAAGACCATGGAGCGAATGGTTAACCGTCGTCTTGTCTCGTTGTTAGAGGCCAGGCAACTCCTTGGCCGCTCTCAGGTTCGATTCCGAAGATTTCGGCCACTGTCGACGACTTGACCCTTTTAGAGGCGGTAATTCAGCATGCTTTCCCCGTAAGCGTCACTGTATTGGTATATTCTTCGATATAAGTAAGGCGTACGATACTACTTGGAGACATTGTATTCTCGGATAACTGCATCAATGGGGCTATCGTGGCCACCTTTCCATCTTCATACGGTCTTTCCTGTCTCAGCAGGAGTTGGTGACACGCTGTCTGATCGATTTGAGCAGGAGAATGGTGTCCCTGAGGACAGTGTATGAAGTGTTACCCTCTTTGCCACAGCCAGAAACAGTATCACAACTACGGTAAGGAGCCCTGTGGAGTGCTCCGTATTTGTGGATGATTTTTCTGTTTTCTGTTCGTCCTCCAGTGTCGCAATGGCGAGAGCCAGTTGCAACTTACAGTGCGGAGGTTAGAGGACTGGGTAAAGACGGGTTTTCAGTTTTCTGTGGATAAGTATGTGCTTGCGTGCGTGCGTGTGCGTGTGCGTGCGTGTGTGTGTGTGTGTGTGTGTGTGTGTGTGTGTTTGTGTGTGTGTATGTGTGTTCATTTTAATGGTTCTCGTCGTATTTTTAATTTGTCTGTCTTGAATATGGTGGAAACCATCCTACATTTTAGTGACTAAGTGAGGTTTCTGGGCCTCATTTTTGACTCGAAATTGACGTGGTTGCCACATTTAAGAGACCTCAAAGCTAGATCCCTGAAAGCACTAAATCTATTAAAGTGCCTTAGCAACAGGTCATGGGGGGCAGACAGGGAGCGTCTCCTACAGTTTTATAGGGTATTCGTGCGCTCGCGGCTGGACTACGGTTGCACGGTGTATGGATCAGCGAGACCATCTTATTTGCAACTCATTGATGCCGTCCACCATGAGGGGATTCGGCTGGCCACAGGTGCGCATAGGGTCAGTCCCAGCTTCTATGCTGAGGGTGCGGAACCGTCACTTACCATCCGACGGCAACTCCTCATGGTGCTCCGGGCATGTAAGCTCCTCGCAGCTCCGATTACCCCTGCAGACCATAGTGTTGCTCGTCCACCTCTGTAGCGCCTTTCCTCCAACTGTCCACAAGCCACACTGCCGTTTGGGATCCGCGTGCAGCATGTACTGGAGTCACCCGATGTGGAGCTTCACCAACCCCAAATTCAGGGTTTTAACTGTCTGCCGCCCTGGTTACTGTGGAGACCCAGGATGATTTTCGATTTGGTGCGATACAGGAGCGATTGTACTCCTGCTTCCGTTTTTAATGCGATATTTTCTGACATTTTATCTGAGCACCACAACCATGTAGCTGTTTTTACGGATGGGTCTAAGCAGGGCGAATCCAATGGTTGCTCTATTATTTTCTCGGATCGTGTCCTCAAGCTGAGACTGCCTCCAGAATTTACTATCTTCTGCCCAGAATTATATGTGATCTTGATGGCACTGGAAAAGATGAGACTTTCTACCAGTATTAGATTTCTCTTCTGTTCAGGTTCTCGAAGCGCCCTTACTCTCTCCAATGTTTGTACCCAGTGAGCCGTGGTAAAATTTGCTGTTTTGAAGAGCGCGCCGCACCACGTATTGTGAAGCAGTCGCCGTCCGTTTCTGGCGGTGGCGCCGCTGTGGCAATCACAGCTTTGGTGTCTCCCTCTGGTGGAAAAGGGGAAAGGTTACCTGTTCACGTGCATTTAAGGGGCGCTATAAGCTCGCCAGTGGCAGCTGGTCAGTCGGAGTGAGGCTGGGTCAGTCTCGCGTCACCAGTTGCTGGTCTGTCTCTCGTTCCATTTGTGCGGCAGTTAGTGTCTGTCGTCGGAGTGCTAATATGTCTGTCATTGGTATCAAACTTTATTTTAAAGCCAGAAAATGAGAGTCTAGCCACTCCGCCAGTAACAGAACTCAGCTAGTGGTCGCCCGGTCGGGGCTGAGTTCCTGCATCTGAGTCTGCGCTTTAAGGCCGCCAGTCCGCTCGAGTTGCTCGGGCAACGGTCATTGGCGGTTGGGTCGATCGGTTGGTCGGTCGCGCACTAAGACACAAGATGACTTGTCCGCCTTGAGCGTCGGGGCAGGTGAGGTCCCCACGTGAGACCAATGGGCAGCGCCGTATAGAAAGGGGTAGTGGCTTCGCGGTCGAGACGAGAGCAACAGGAGTCAAACCACAACATCGGGCTGACCGGTGCGAGCTGCGACGCCGGGAGACGGGAGATCGGCGTGCCTTCCTGCGTCCGTTGAAGCGGCTGGCAGCGGACGGTTCGGGAGAGCGCTGGGGTGTTGCGCCAGGTCTTCGCCAGAAATCGCAGTTAATTAAAAGTTAAGTGATTGGAGATATGTTGTTTCATTTACTTGTTAAATTCTACTTCTTTTCTTGGTGACGTCACCAGCCACTTCGTTTTGTGGTCGTCCTACCATTCTTCTCTGTTTGCCCACCCGCGGGAAGGTAGTTATTTATCAATTGGGTGGTCCGTTTTTCCCTTGTGGAGTAGGGGCGGGTTGAGCAATCTGCGGTTCGGGTTGTTCAGTAATCCCCCTGTCAATATGCCATTCGTTAATAGGGCTACCTCTGTCATGTTTGTCGGATTCGGTGTTAACAAGTTTATTCCTGAAATATGTTTTTATCTTGCCTATCATCTTGCGAGGCGGTATATGTGTAATGTAGAGCATTTTTGTACATTTCATGTAAGACTGCATTTCATGGGTTTTTATTTAAACGATCATTTTAGTATATAAAGTTGCCACCCTTCCACCGTAAGAGTTTTCCTTTAAAAACAAGTTGCACTTTCGGTGGCAAGTAATTTTTTTTAATGTGATTGTTTTGTACCATTTACATCCCTCCTACGGGGAGCATAGTTTATGTGATTGTGTGAGTTGTTAAAATATTTAGTTTAAAGTAACCTGGTGTGTTGTAGATTTGCACCAGGGTAGTCTTTCTGAGGTTGTTGTGAGCGGCAAGCTCCTACTGTCAAAAAAAAAAAAAAAAAAAAATTGTTATTTCTGCCTCTGAATAACTTGTAACTTGATATTTAGAGGGTGCTTTCTGATTATAATTTCTAAATCTGTTTTTTTTAAAGAAAGGGTTTTTAGGAATAAAATTTCCGTTTGTTGAAAGAAATTGGTTTTCACCAGTTACCCACAGGCAACTACTTCGACGCTCAAAATTGGTTCAAATGGCTCTGAGCACTATGGGACTTAACATCTGAGGTCATCAGTCCCATAGAACTTAGAACTACTTAAACCTACCTAACCTAAGGACTTCACTCACATCCATGCCCGAGGCAGGATTCGAACCTGCGACCGTAGCAGTCAAGCGGTTCCAGGCTGAAGCGCCTAGAACCGCTCGGCCACACCGTCCGGCACTTCCACGCTCAACTAGTGTGATTAAATGTGTTAGTGTTCTTGATGAATCGCTAGTAAATAAAGTAAATTCTTTAAGAAAAGATTTTGAAAGTAAAATCACGGTTCACCCAGCAGATAAAGTAACCGAGAATATCCAGGATGCGCTCCTCCAACTACAACGACTGGGGAAGGAGGTGTCTTTCTGCTGGGTACCAGGGTACATGGAAATTGCGGGCAACGAAAGGATGGATCGAGCAGCCAAGGAGGCGTGTCGTGATCCTCAGCTATTTCCGTGTGCCATCCCACTGCATTCTATCACCTCGCTGTTGAGGTACAAAGTCATGTGTCGATGTGAAGAGCACTGGCTGGAAGTGACTGACAAGAACCTCCGTGCAATTAAGTGCACAACTCGGCCGTGGCCACGTCGATGGGATGACGTTCTCCTTACTCGTCTTCGCATAGGCTGCAGCCCTATGACGCATGGCTTCTTACTCCGACGAGAGGACTCTCCAATGTGTGATGCCTGAGGCGCGCAGATCACTGTGCGCCACATTTTATTGGACTGCGTTTATATTCCAACCATCGGACTGCGGCGGATTTGCCGACAGATCCTGTGAATCTCTGTACCTGCTTTTAATGCCATTGACTAATTACTAATGTTTTCGCTTCAGATTTTTCTATTCACCTTGTACATCTACTAAATATATTTTTGCAAAAATATAACAACACTGATAGATGTCATATTTGAGTGTGTGTGTGTGTGTGTGTGTGTGTGTGTGTGTGTGTGTGTGTGTGTGTGTGTGTGTGTGGATCTTATGAGTGCCCAATGATGAGGTCATCTGCGCACGTACGTTTATCCAAACAAACGAATGTGCAGATAAATTAAAATTGCTGTGCACATATATACTCGAAATGACCACACAGGCACACTAACTCACATGCATTAAAATCAATTTGGAGGGAAACCAATGTGTGCATGACTTCAAATGCGTATGTACAAAAATATTTACACGAATAAGACAGGAGAGCAGATGGATAAAGCTCGAGACGCAGGGGCAACATTGAGGTACATAATCTGATTCTCAGGGGGAGTAGAGAACACAGAGAATGTAGTGAATAGGAAGGGTATGGAGGCACTTAGGAAAGCAGAGGATGTACTTGTTCAACAAGTGCTTGATCCGAATAAAGAGTACGTTAATATAGGCGAAACGAACGTTTATTTCACAGATTAAAGAAAGAATAGTGGCCTGGAGGAGCACGCAAACGAAAGGCTGTTGATTCAAATGATTGAATGGGTGGGACACTTGTAGTCCAGTTTCAGCAATTTTGGACGACACGTTTCAACACAGTATCTTTGTTTGCAAAGGAACGAATGACACTTCACAACGTCGATTAAGACGACAATAAGAGGTGTGCTAACTGGCAAGAATATCGATGTCCGGCGACAAATATAACCAGAAGTCATGTGTCAAGGCAATACCTTAGAGTGGAACTTCTTGATAGTACCTAACGTGTCCCTAACTATGATTTTAAGCATGAACTTTATGCAAACGTACCACTATCAGGCAGTAATGGACTTAGGCAGAGATGATATCATCTTACAACAAAACAGTGAAACATGCACCTGATTCCAGGAACACATACCTTGAGAACAACTGCCGCCAAACTGTTTCAAACATCATGCAGAGTCTGAGAACGACGAAAAACTGCAGAACTGAATCGAAGGAGGAATTGAGTGTTTTTGGGTAGATCACTGCAAAGAGAAGAGAAAATTCTACCGATCGCGAGAAAGGTAGAAGAGGAACAAGTAGATCTGTGGGTCAAAGATGACTTAGAACATATTCTGAAGGACAATATGAATGGCTTTTCGAGTATAGTAGCTACATTACGGAATCTTGATCATAAATTTACGGTGTAATCCCATCCATATCTTTTTATAACAACCCACTGGAAATAGTAAAGAAGAAAGATATGACGACTCGTTTTGTATTGAACGCCAGGCCAATCATTACTGTGATTGGAATGGAGATAGATAGACCGGAAAGTCTTCAACAACTACTACTACAATTTCGTGACATGAGGGTATTCTCTTATGTGGAGTTGCAGCCAGTAATTGACGAATTGAGTTAGAACCGTTCTGTCGACAATACACAGCTTTCTTCGTTTTTGGTTGTTGCTACCATTTTGGATGCCACCTTTTTGGCTTTAATATATCTGTAGTTTATTAGAGCCTTTGATAGTATCCTCGATGATTCACTGGAATGTTACATTACACGATATGTGGACGATGCGTTGAAAGCAGGATCCTCATTGGAAGAACATACTCGAGCTTTAAAAGTTCTACTCGTAAAATGCAGATGTCATGGCATAACCGCCAACATTGAGAAGTCAAAGTTCGGGGTTGTCAGAGTCATGTTCTTAGGTCGTGTAACAGATGGTAATGGGACTTCACCGGATTCGTAGAATCTGGAAGCGACATGATTTTACCCACCACCATGAACTAAACGACGATCTACATGCGTTTTGTATTCCTACAGCACTTAGCAACGTGAACTGATAGGGAACTAGACAAACTGGACGTGGAACGTGACTGTCAAGAAGGAATTCCAGTCATACAAGGGCCAATGGTAACAGCAAAGATTCTATCCCACCAGGATCTGCCACAGAACTTTTGTATGATAACGGATAGTGACAAGACAGATTTCAGTCTGGTTATCTTCCAAGAATACAAAAAAAAGGGGGGAGAGAAGACGAAGAGGTAAGATAATATCGATGTCTAGTCAGGTGTTCATGAAGGAAAAAAGAACTATTCTGTAAACGCACTGGAGGTCCTCATTGTTGTGTGGATATCCAGGAAGTTCAGGTATTTTCTGTATTGAAAGGACGTGTGGGTATTCTGAGAACACAAAGCACTACACTGCTGGATGATGGCGAAGGTGATATATGGAAGATTATCACGATGGGCGAAGGAATTTCAATTCACCATTACATAAGAGCATAGAGTGATGAATCATGTGGTCGATGGACTGTCGTGCATGCTGGCTGAAATAACAGAAAATAGGGAGTTCTTAGAAGACAGTGAGTGCAGTTCCTCCTCCATGAAACAGTTGGCGTCACAAAACGTTACATTGGGAGTGAGCAGGGCCACGCCCCGCATTGAGAGGAGTATAAAGGAAGATAAGAGGCCAGGAACAGGTTACTATGTGACAGTTGTACCATCAGAAATAACGAATATAATTTCGGGGCCAGAACGTGGATGAAGCGTGATGACTACTGTGCACACCGGAAGAAATAATAAGTTAATATGGTATACCCATATGAGGCATCCCAGTTACAGTCTGAGGAAATTTTATTTTAAGCTGCTGGTGACTTGCTACTCGTGAGGAAGATCCAAAAAGTGTCAGCAGTCTGAAAACAGTGCCATAAGTCGACCCCATCAACTACGTCGAACCTCTGTTTCCATTTGTACCGGATAAATTACAACAACTGGTGGCCACTGACTTAATGGGACCATTACCGAGTAAGTGGCCACGAAATACATAACCTTGGTATTATTGCCCCAAACAACAGCCATGGGAGTGTAGGACGTGTTTCAGAGAGTATCCCAGAAACAGGTCAGTCTTGTAGAGAAGGTTATCTGTGATAACCACCCCAGTTTAGATTTTAAAGGAAATTGTAGCTAAAGAAATAAAGGACCTGGCTGTTATTTATATCAAAATACTATTCGAACCTCTCCAGGAGAATCATAAGAGAACTGGGATAGCTCTATCCATTATACTGCTGTAAACAGCATGCTTCATGGGATGTGTTCAACCAAAAGGTCCAGGACGTGATGAATAATTTGGCACATAGTGCAACAGGTTGTAAACTGCAGACGGCAAGAATAAGACAGCAGTAAACAAAATCAGGGAAATAAGTGGATTTCCACAGAGGCAATACCTATGACATCGAGAAGTAATAGAAGCGTTGATAAAGAAGATATAAAAAACGGCTGTCAAACAAAAGAACGCTGGGGATGGGAGCGCTAAGGAGTGCAATCACGAAGTAGGGTAGAAGATTTTAATACGATAGCATAGGCTATCAAACAGTCATAAGTAGGTATTCCTTCCGCTGTGTTATGGACCGCTGATAATTTAGTGCATTGTCTAAGGCAATGCCATGAAAGAGGAGACGAGCAAAACTGACAGGTATGGAGGAAAACACCTTATCAGCAACGTATGATCTTTCAGGGAGAAACGTGAAAATGAGAGCCAAAACTGTGAGGGATAAACAATGTTGATGTCACATGGTAAAGCAGAAGAATAAGTTAGCCGTATGGGTGACTGACTAAGGGGCAGTAGCCGGCCGATGTGGCCGAGTGGTTCTAGGCGCTTCAGTCCGGAACCGCGCTGCTGCTACGGTCGCAGGTTCGAATCCTGCCCCGGGCATGGGTGTGTATGATGTCCTTAGGTTAGTTAGGTTTAAGTAGTTCTAAGTTCTAGGGGACTGATGACCTCAGACGTTAAGTCCCACAGTGTTCAGAGCCATTTTTTTCTAAGGGGTAGTAAATAAATAAGCGAAAAGTGACAGGGGGAGAGTGGAGAGCAACAAGATAATACAGTGTAGATTCGGAAATTTAACAAAAATAACGAGTAATCAGTGGAAGGAGTGAGTATGAGGAGGAGATTAATGTTTAACGTCCCGTCGACAACGGGGTCATGAGAGACGTAGCACAAAAAATATGGTTCAAATGGATCTGAGCACTATGGGACTTAACATCTGTGGTCATCAGTCCCCTAGAACTTAGAACTACTTAAACCTAACTGACCTAAGGACATCACACACATCCATGCCCGAGGCAGGATTCGAACCTGCGACCGTAGCAGTCACGCGGTTCCGGACTGCGCGCCTAGAACCGCTAGACCACCGCGGCCTGCTGACGTAACAGAAGCTCGGATTACGGAAGGATGGGGAAGTAAATCGGCAGAGCCCTTTGAAAGGAACCATCCCGGCATTGGCCTGAAACGATTTAGGGAAATCACAGAAAATCTAAATCACGATCGCCGGACGCGTGTTTGAACCGTCGCCCTCCCGAATGTGAGTCCAGTGTGCTAACCACATCGCTACCTCGTTCGGTGGAGTAAGTATGAATTAGCTTGATACACAGGCTAGCAAGGTTTGAAGAACCGTTGAATGACCACTTAGGTCGGCAAGAGAGGAAGTACTGAAATGGAATAGAAATGCTCATTCTAGGTAGACTTTCAATTTGTGTGAAGCTTTATGAAGCGATGAGGAAGAGGAGTATTGTTGTGTTTATTAATGGGTGACCGTCTATGTCTATTCATAAGTGCGTTAGGATATGATAAATAAGAGTAGTTAAAGTGACCCACATCTAGAGTATGTGTGCGAATTGTTGAGGTTGTAGGACTAAGGAAGAGTTGATGTAAAGTGCGTAGGTCGCAGCGTAGTAATTGTCAACGGTAGTGAACAGTGTTTCAACTGGAAAGTATTTGACGGAAGTGAAAGGTTACTGGGGAAGTAGACTCATGATTACTGTGCGTGAATGGACGTTCGACAAAAGGAAGCTAGGCGAGGACGATTTCTTGCAAGTTAAAAATAGCGATATTTTGTTCTGTTTCATGACTAGGATAGCTCTACACACCGAAAGCGGATGGAGGAATTTGACTCAAAGTAAATAAACCCACTGACTGCCTTAGTGAAGTTTATGAAGAACAACGTTAATCAACTCCTCAGGTAGCACAAACGAACATTCAGGCTAGTCGCTATATTACAATGAGAGGTCCACATGATTCAAAAGGTAAATTCAGGTATTGCATTGTATATGGTATGTAAAATCTTGCTGTTAAGTTTTGAAAATGTTCACACGAACGAGAGAAGTACCGCGGGACGACTCCACCGTTATGTGACATACCTAAATAATGCACCAAGGGTAAAACCGAAATAATGGGATTGGATGACATACAAAGAGAATAGAGGTGAGCTGTAAACTGTGTATGTTAGAGAAAGAGACTAAGCTTGGCGACAAAAATTAGTTGCATGTAGTGATGGTATTATATTATCACATGATTGCAACATATAAAATATAACAAATTCGTAGAGAGGTTGAGCAACAAACATGGTGTGCATGAGACAATAATTGCTATGTTCTGAATAGGATTACTTGATAGTTGATTATTCACTTGCTGGAGGTTTCTTCCTCCAAACTGAGAGCTCAACGTCACACCCGAACTGCTCGCCATTGGCAAACTGCCACAACAAACAGTCAGGTCACTTCCAGTTCTTCGTCCGGCTTTTTTTGTCGTGTTTGCATCCTGACTCCTGGGTCCTGTCCTTTTATTTCGCACTTCATCACACACGATAAACACACCAAAAGCAATAAACACAAAACGATGGTAACTAAATAACCCACATTTCGTACACACCACTAGCAGAAGATTTCTGGATTCTTTCGCACAAGACGCGATTCGGCTTCACACATTTAATTATTATCATCTACTTCTACATCTACATCCATACTCCGCAAGCCACCTGACGGTATGTGGCGGAGGGTACCCTGAGTACCTCTATCGGTTCTCCCTTCTATTCCAGTCTCGTATTGTTCGTGGAAAGAAGGATTGTCGGTATGCTTCTGTGTGGGCTCTAATCTCTCTGATCTTACCCTCATGGTTTCTTCGCGAGATATACGCAGGAGGGAGCAACATACTGCTTGACTCTTCGGTGAAGGTATGTTCTCGAAACTTCAACAAAAGCCCGTACCGAGCTACTGAGCATCTCTCCTGCAGAGTCTTCCACTAAAGTTTATCTATCATCTCCGTAAGCTTTCGCGATTAGTGAATGGTCCTGTAACGAAGCGCGTTGCTCTCCGTTGGATCTTCTCTATCTCTTCTATCAACCCTATCTGGTACGGATCCCACACTGCTGAGCAGTATTCATGCAGTGGGCGAACAAGCCTACTGTAACCTACTTCCTTTGTTTTCAGATTGCATTTCCTTATGATTCTTCCAATGAATCTCAGTCTGGCATCTGCTTTACCGACGATCAACTTTATATGATCATTCCATTTTGACTCACTCCTAATGCGTACTCCCAGATAATTTATGGAATTAACTGCTTCCAGTTGCTGACCTGCTATTTTGTAGCTAAATGATAAGGGAACTATCTTTCTATGTATTCGCAGCACATTGCACTTGTCTACATTGAGATTCAATTGCCATTCCCTGCATCATGCGTCAATTCGCTGCAGATCCTCCTGTATTTCAGTACAATTTTCCATTGTTACAACCTCTCGATACACCACAGCATCATCTGCAAAAAGCCTCAGTGAACTTCCGATGTCATCCACAAGGTCATTTATGTACATTGTGAATAGCAACGGTCCTATGACACTCCCCTGCGGCACACCTGAAATCACTCTTACTTCGGAAAACTTCTCTCCATTGAGAATAACATGCTGCGTTCTGTTATCTAGGAACTCTTCAATCCAATCACACAATTGGTCTGATAGTCCATATGCTCTTACTTTGTTCATTAAACGACTGTGGGGAACTGTATCGAACGCCTTGCGGGAGTCAAGAAATATGGCATCTACCTGTGACCCCGTGTCTATGGCCCTCTGAATCTCGTGGACGAATAGCGCGAGCTGGGTTTCACACGACCGTCTTTTTCGAAACCCATGCTGATTCCTACAGAGTAGATTTCTAGTCTCCAGAAAAGTCATTATACTCGAACATAACACGTCTTCCAAAATTCTACAACTGATCGACGTTAGAGATATAGGTCTATAGTTCTACACATCTGTTCGACGTCCCTTCTTGAAAACGGGGATGACCTGTGCCCTTTTCCAATCCTTTGGAACGCTACGCTCTTCTAGAGACCTACGGTACACCGCTGCAAGAAGGGGGGCAAGTTCCTTCGCGTACTCTGTGTAAAATCGAACTGGTATCCCATCAGGTCCAGCGACCTTTCCTCTTTTGAGCGATTTTAATTGTTTCTCTATCCCTCTGTCGTCTATTTCGATATCTACCATTTTGTCATCTGTGCGACAATCTAGAGAAGGAACTACAGTGCAGTCTTCCTCTGTGAAACAGCTTTGGAAAAAAGACAATTAGTATTTCGGCCTTTAGTCTGTCTTCCTCTGTTTCAGTACCATTTTGGTCACAGAGTGTCTGGACATTTTTTTTTATCCACCTACCGCTTTGACATAAGACCAAAATTTCTTAGGATTTTCTGCCAAGTCAGTACATAGAACTTTACTTTCGAATTCATTGAACGCCTCTCGCATAGCCCTCCTCACACTACATTTCGCTTTGCGTAATTTTTGTTTGTCTGCAAGGCTTTGCTATGTTTATGTTTGCTGTGAAGTTCCCATTGCTTCCGCAGCAGTTTCCTAACTCGGTTGTTGTATCACGGTGGCTCTTTTCCATATCTTACGATCTTGCTTGGCACATACTCATCTAACGCATATTGTACGATGGTTTTGAACTTTGTCCACTGATCCTCAACACTATCTGTACTGGAGACAAAACTTTTGTGTTGAGCCGTCTGGTACTCTGAAACCTGCTTTTTGTCACTTTTGCTAAACAGAAAAATCTTCCTACCTTTTTTAATATTTCTATGTGCGGCTGAAAATATCGATGCAGTAACCGCTTTATGATCGCTGATCCCCTGTTCTGCGTTAACTGTTTCAAATAGTTCGGGTCTGTTTGTCACCGGAAGGTCTAATATGTTATCGCCACGAGTCGGTTCTCTGTTTAACTGCTCAAGGTAGTTTACAGATAAAGCACTTAAAAAAATTTCACTGGATTCTTTGTCACTGCCACCCGTTATGAACGTTTGAGTCTCCCAGTCTATATCCGGCAAATTAAAATCTCCACCCAGAACTATAACATGGTGGGGAAATCTACTCGAAATATTTTCCAAATTATGGTTGAGGTGCTCAGCCACAACAGCTGCTGAGCCAGGGGGCCTATAGACACATCATCATAGAAATCGGCTCACAGTAGGTAAACTTTATACGGCATGATGTAAAACCGAATTTCTTGAAGGCAGCAAATAGTTGCAACTGCTTATATAGATAAATCAATATAAAACACTAACATGAAGGAGTTCCTTAGTGCAGTGGAAAGGTAACAGCCTGAAATTCTGAAAGTTGTGGATTCGAATCTCGTTAGTTGATATAACTTTTTTATTTTTAAATCTTTATCAAAATGCTTCCAATTATTAGTTTATATTAATTGGTTACAATATAATTCTTTGTTTTTAATCTTTTGTCACATCATTTTTATCATCGTATAGACATTTTTATTTGCATTTATTTTTCATCCTATCATTCGTTTGTCGTTTTAAGTTATCCCTCGTCGCCTATAGTCTGTAAATGAGTTCCGACCAGGACTACTCATCGATCGGCATAGCATCAGCTCGTGTAGCAAAAGCGAGATGTTAGATTTCGCTTTTAGAGGTGAAACTGAACTTTTTCTCTCTTGAGTTTGCTCGAAGAGGTTTTAAACATTTAGTTAGGGCCCCGTCAGGCTTGTAAAGTCCCATCACTAATAGCTAAGGCTGTAAACAACGTTCCTGTGTTGCTGCCCAGTGAAAGAAAGTTCGGTGTCCTGAACGTTGACGAATGTGACGAACTCCTCTTCTGCTGCAGGCTTACCGACGTTAGACGACAATATAATGCCGAAGATTACCTTAGTGGGGTCTTAGTTGTCAGTTCGTATTTGTTATACCGGAGCCTAGATAGCCCCTGAGGGCCGGCAACCCATATTACACCACAGAGGACGGCGTTGTCTATGGTCAAGGCGTACCAAAAGCACCATAGTAAACACCGTCTATTTACATACAAGATAATGGAAACAGACATTCCTAGCACTACTTCCGGCAGGTGGAGTTCGAGCCACAGCATGCAGGAAGTATCACTACGCCTAAACCTGATTGACTGGAGACAGCTATTTATGTATTAGAACCAGCCCCGAAGTTCAGTTCACTGTTGAAGATTACGTCTTCGTCTCTGCATTGGACTGTTACTAGTGTGTGTGTGTGTGTGAGTGTGTGTGTGTGTGTGTGTGTGTGTGTGTGTGTGTGTGTGTGTGTGTGTGTGCGTGCGTGTGTGTGTGTTACCACGAACCTTTGTGGAAAATTAGAACTTTTGTTTGCCTCAATTATGAGACTTTTACTGGCATCGTTATTATTACCTTTCGTTTGTTGTTCAGTCATCAACCTTGTGGACTTACATCAATAAAAGTTGTGTTTGTGAAAAATTACGAATTGTCAGTCACAGCAGCATTGTATTTCCAGTGAATTTAATAGCTGTGACTTGCGAGCAATGATGTAAACCGTTTTACTCGACAAACCAGCACCTCCTTAAATCTTTCGCGTCCAATATGGACCCTTAACTGTAGGTCCATGTTGCCTTAAATCTGACTGTACTATCCGCTGAAATTTCTTTCCTGGATCTAGAGGTTGGGAACATGGAGAACCTACTACTATTCGGTGCTCAGTCTGCATTAGATAATTCTGTTATGGCCCCGTTCACTTGAAAATCTGGGTCTTCATTTCTAATCTACTATCTTCTGTTACTAATAGTATGAGAGAGTTTGGTATTGACCATTGTCTTCGCAGAATGTACTGAAGGAAATTTTCCCAAAACCTGAATCAGCGTCGGGTCTAATTGTAACATTCTTTCTTAAGTCAATTATGTTTCTATTGGCTGTTGTAATTCTGACTATATTTTACTTGTCATCTTCTTTATTGGCTATGAGATACAGCAGAAGCTTTACGTTGTCGTTGGAGCTATTTTCGTTTTTGTGAACGCTTGACACGTCGTCGCAAATACACTGCCTGCTAGCCTTCCCTCTACCGTTTCAGATTGCACAGGGTAGCCTCCTCATGAGGCGCAGCAAGACTGGTAGCCATTCGAGAGGAAAACAAAATAGTTCACGAAACAGAACAGGAGCTACGCTTCACGTCAGGTGTCAGGTGTAATAAGTAGGGTGCAGTTTCCTATCAATGTGAAAACCAGAATATAAGCCGCACTCAACTGCTTAACAGGCAGTCGCGTTTCCTGTTCTTTCTGAGCTACATTGCCGGGGAGCATTTTGGTCTAGCGGTTCTAGGCGCTCAGTCTGGAACCGCGCGACTGCTACGGTCGCAGGTTCGAATCCTGCCTCGGGCATGTATGTGTGTGATGTCCTTAGGTTAGTTAGGTTTAAGTAGTTCTAAGTTCTAGGGGACTGATGACCACAGATGTTAAGTCCCATAGTGCTCAGAGCCATTTGAACCGAGGAGCACTGATCTAGACCCCGAGAGAACAGCTACGATCACTGACGAAAATTCCGAGTTGGAGTCAGCAGCCCAGCAAAAACGCAATACCTTGTCATGGGAAGAGGATATGTGAATTAGTGTTTCTGAATTAGCTCCATTCATCCTCCTCAATGGTTTTTCCATTTTGAGACTGTTGCTTTGGCTATTGTTTCCTTAGTGTGGATGTTCCAGGACATGTATCTTTCTAGCGTGATACCTAGATATTTTGCCTCTCTGTAGCGCTGTTGTTTTCGTCTCATGAAGTGATTTAAGCTTATTTCGAATTTTGGCCTTTTGACGCTTCCCAGATGACCGTGTGAGAAGGCTGTTAGTCGTGTTTTCATTGCATAAGGTTTAATTTTCCAATCTGGGAGACACGCCCCTAATAGTGAAAGTATTCCAGTGGATGTACGTGGAGTTGGGTTATCGAAAGAGCGTAAAACCAATGGGCCAAGCTGTCGACATGTAAGGTAAGGTCCTCGTTCCAGAGTCAGAACTAACAGAGAGCATCATGAGTGATACAGGGATTAGTGATCACAAGGTCGTTGTAGCTAGGCTCAATACCGTTTCTTCCAAATCCACTAGAAACAAACGCAAAATAATTTTATTTAAGAAAGCGGATAAAGTGTCACTAGAAGCCTTCCTAAGATACAATCTCCATTTCTTCCGAACTGACTATGCAAATGTAGACGAGATGTGGCTCAAATTCAAAGATATAGTAGTAACAGCAATTGAGAGATTCATACCTCATAAATTGGTAAGAGATGGAACTGATCCCCCATGGTACACAAAACAGGTCCGAACGCTGTTGCACAGGCAACGGAAAAAGCATGCGAAGTTCAGAAGAACGCGAAATACCGAAGATTGGCTAAAATTTACAGACGCGCAAAATTTGGCACGGACTTCAATGCGAGATGCCTTTAATAAGTTCCGCAACGAAACATTGTCTCGAAATTTGGTAGAAAATCCGAAGAAATTCTGGTCGTATGTAAAGTACACAAGCGGCAAGACGCAATCAATACTTCCGCTGCGCAGTGCCGATGGTACTTTACCGACGACTGTGCCGCTAAAGCGGAGTTATTGAACGCAGTTTTCCGAAATTCCTTCACCAGGGAAGACGAATGGAATATTCCAAAATTTGAAACACGAACCGCTGCTAGCATGAGTTTCTTAGAAGTAGATACTTTAGGGGTTGCGAAGCAACTCAAATCGCTTGATACGGGCAAGTCTTCAGGTCCAGATTGTATACCGATTGCCGGCCGAAGTGGAATGCGGTTCTAGGCGCTGTAGTCTGGAACCGCGAGACCGCTACGGTCGCAGGTTCGAATCCTGCCTCGGGCATGGATGTGTGTGATGTCCTTAGGTTAGTTAGGTTTAACTAGTTCTAAGTTCTAGGGGACTAATAACCTCAGAAGTTGAGTCCCATAGTGCTCAGAGCCATTTGAACTATTTTTTGTATACTGTTTAGGTTCCTTTCAGAATACGCTGATACAATAGCTCCCTACTTAGCAATCATATACAACCGCTCGCTCACCGATAGATCTGTACCTACAGATTGGAAAATTGCGCAAGTCGCACCAATGTTTAAGAAGGGTAGTAGGAGTAATCCATCGAACTACAGACCTACAGGATGTTACAAAAAGGTACTGCGAAACTTTCAGGAAACAGTCCTCACACACAAATAAAGAAAAGACGTTATGTGGACATGTGTCCGGGAACGATTAATTTCCATGGTAGAGCTCATTTTAGTTTCGTCAGTATGTACTTTACTTCCTCGATTCACCGCCAGTTGGCCCAGTTGAAAAAAGGTAATGTTGACTTCGGTGCTTGTGTTGACATGCGACTCAATGCTCTACAGTACTAGCATCAAGCACATCAGTACGTAGCATCAACAGGTTAGTGTTTATCACGAACGTGGTTTTGCAGCCAGCGCAATGTTTACAAATGGGCAATAGCCGTGGCGCGGTACGTTCGTATCGAGACAGATTTCCAGAACGAAGGTCTCCCGACAGGAAGACGTTCGAAGCAATTGATCGGCGTCTTAGGGAGCACGGAATATTCCAGCGTATGACTCACGACTGGGGAAGACGTAGAACGACGAGGACACCTGCAATGGGCGAGGCAATTCTTCGTGCAGTTGACGATAACTCTAATGTCAGCGTCAGAGAAGTTGCTGCTGTACAAGGTAACGTTGACCACGTCACTGTATGGAGAGTGCTGCGGGAGAACCAGTTGTTTCCGTACCATGTACAGCGTGTGCAGGCACTATCAGCAACTGATTGGCCTCCACGGGTAGACTTCTGCGAATGGTTCATCCAACAATGTGTCAATCCTCATTTCAGTGCAAATGTTCTCTTTACGGATGAGGCTTCATTCCAACGTGATCAAATTGTAAATTTTCACAATTAACATGTGTGGGCTGACGAGAATCCGCACGCAATGTGCAATCACGTCATCAACACAGATTTTCTGCGAACGTTTGGGCAGGCATTGTTGGTGATGTCTTGATTGGGCCCCATGTTCTTCCACCTACGCTCAATGGAGCACGTTATCATGATTTCATACGGGATACTCTACCTGTACTGCTAGAACATGTGCCTTTACAGGTACGACACAACATGTGGTTCATACATGATGGAGCTCCTGCACATTTCAGTCGAAGTGCTCGTACGCTTCTCAACAACAGATTCGGTCACCGATGGATTGGTAGAGGCGGACCAATTCCATGGCCTCCACGCTCTCCTGACCTCAATCCTCTTGACTTTCATTTATGGGGGCATTTGAACATTTCCTGTAACAAAGTGTTTGAAGTCATGCTGGTACGTTCTGTTGCTGTGTGTTACCAATCCATAATTAATGTGATTTGAAGAGAAGTAATAAAATGAGCTCTAACATGGAAAGTAAGCGTTTCCGGACACATGTCCACGTAACATATTTTCTTTCTTTGTGAGTGAGGAATGTTTCCTGAAAGTTTGGCCGTACCTTTTTGTAACACCCTGTATATCACTGACGTCGGTTTGCAGTAGGGTTTGGAGCATATACTGTATTCAAACATTATGAATCACCTCGAAGGGAACGATCTATTGATACGTAATCAGCATGGTTTCAGAAAACATCATTCTTGTGCAACACAGCTAGCTCTTTATTCGCACGAAGTAATGGCCGCTATCGACAGCGGATCTCAAGTTGATTCCGTATTTCTAGATTTTCGGAAAGCTTTTGACACCGTTCCTCACAAGCGACTTCTAATCAAGCTGCGGGCCTATGGGGTATCATCTCAGTTGTGCGACTGGATTCGTGATTTCCTGTCAGGAAGGTCGCAGTTCGTAGTAATAGACGACAAATCACCGAGTAAAACTGAAGTGATATCAGGTGTTCCCCAGGGAAGCGTCCAGAGACCTCTGCTGTTCCTGATCAATATAAATGACCTGGGTGACAATCTGAGCAGTTCTCTTAAGTTGTTCTCAGATGATGCTGTAATTTACCGTCTAGTAAGGTCATACGAAGACCAGTATCAGTTGCAAAGCGATTTAGAAAAGATTGCTGTATGGTGTGGCAGGTGGCAGTTGACGCTAAAAAACGAAAAGTGTGAGGTGATCCACGTGAGTTCCAAAAGAAATCCGTTGGAATTCGATTACTCGATAAATAGTACAAGTCTCAAAGCTGTCAATTCAACTAAGTGCCTGGGTGTTAAAATTACGAACAGCTTCAGTTGGAAAGATCACATAGATAATATTGTGGGGAAGGCGAGCCAAAGGTTGCGTTTCATTGGCAGTACACTTAGAAGATGTAACAAGTCCGCTAAAGAGACAGCTTACACTACACTCTTTCGCCCTCTGTTAGAATATTGCTGCGCGGTGTGGGATCCTTACCAGGTGAGATTGACGGAGGACATCGAAAGGGTGCAAAAAAGGGCAGCTCGTTTTGTATTATCACGTAATAGGGGAGAGAGTGTGGCAGATATGATACGCGAGTTGGGATGGAAGTCATTAAAGCAAAGATGTTTTTCGTCGCGGCGAGATCTATTTACGAAATTTCAGTCACCAACTTTCTCTTCCGAATGCGAAAATATTTTGTTGAGCCCAACCTACATAGGTAGGAATGATCATAAAAATAAAATAAGAGAAATCAGAGCTCGAACAGAAAGATTTAGGTGTTCGTTTTTCCCGCGCGCTGTTCGGGAGTGGAATGGTAGGGAGATAGTATGATTGTGGTTCGACGAACCATCTGCCAAGCACATAAATGTGAATTGCAGAGTAATCATGTAGATGTAGATATAGATTGCGGTATATCCAGAGTGCATAGTGAGTACAGTAGTGGCATGATTATGAACGGATTTCGCTTGGTTAATTTAAGGGGTGACCGGGTGCCCGTCCTGTCGCCACTCAGTCACGCTCCGGGACGAAATACGTCAACTGACTGTGTGCAGTATCATTCATTTGAAAATGAGCGAAAGTTTTCTAAATGTGTACGAATCGTGTAACTGAGGCAGGAATTGGGTACTAGCGTAGTATTCACCTAGTGGGATGTGGGAAAACAGCAAAACACAACATCCAGGCTGCCCAGCACGCGGACCCTCGTCGTTAATCGACCGGGCTGATTCGATGTGGGATCTGGGTGCCTCCCTATCCTGGAAGCGGCGCTGTAACACGCACCGCTATCTGGGTGGTTAGCTGCTTTCTCTGCTATTCGAATAGTAGCCTTTTGGATCGCAGTCCGTTGTTGTACTTTTATCTCTTTCTCCCTCATAGATAGGTTGGTAGTTCAGCGAGTTAGGGCTTAAGAGGTAGTGTCCTTCTCCCACTTTTAGAATGTCTTTGTTGGTTATTTCTTTGGGGAGCTCTTCATTTGTAGTTGGGCCATTGTTACCAGGTTTCCCCTCCTGTCATCCTTCGGAGTTGACTGAGTTAGCTTTGATTATCTTTGTACTCTGAATGCTGTGGTGAACACTGTTCGCTAGTAGTGTGGCTGAGATGCCTTTGATTGTCTTTGTGCTTTGAATGCTGTAGTGAACACTATTCCCTAGTAGTGTGTTTCCTACACGGAGGGAGAAAAAGCGTTTCGGAACTTCTTTCAAGGTTCCTAAATTTTTTTAATTTTATTTATTTATTTAATTATTTATTTATTTATTTTTTACTTTTTCTGCGGTACAGTATTCATTAAGTTGTTAACGTTCACAAGACATCAACACTTTTCTCATACTTTTTCTCAAGCGTTTTTCTGTGCTTAATTGGTGTTGGTTGGTGTACACAATTCACTGTAGAATCGAATTCTAGCGTCCGGGGTGTTTGGGAAAGATTTTGGAACATGATGTCCAATGCGTGATGTTTTCCGCTGCAATTCTTATATTTTGGTTCACTGTAGTAGTCGCCTGAGCAGTGTTCGCCTTTCAGACTCTCGTTGCATGTATTTTTGGTGTCTACAGCTGTAACGGTGGTGATACTTCACATTTTGTGATGGAAGGTTGGACGATTCTCTGCGATAGGAATTCAGTATCACTTCAAAGTTTTCTTTCAGAAGCTTGTCCGTTGTGTTTTGGTTATACGATAATACTCTAATGAAAGATGTTTCATTTCTAGTTTTGTTGTATGTAGTCTGCTTAGTTGTGGTACCTTGTAGCTAGTGACGTCGATATGTTCTTACTAAGCTCCTGGACGGGCCTTGTGAGGTGAATCTCTTTCGTTGAGTTCTTCATTGCTACTCTCCGACCTGGCCACTCTGCGATACAGTACACGAAAATGGTTGCTTCTATCTCTGATGTCTGAATGTAAGTTCTTTAGACATGTTGTAAGTAGGCCGTGTAGGTTTTTATGTTGGTAACGTTACGTAGTGCTCTGTATGCAAATCGCTGACTGTGCTGTGTGCAGTCTGTGACTCGTTGGACTCATTGTTGGAATATTCGCTAGCGTAGTGTTGGGCAGTTGGATGTGAACAGCCTGTAGCGTTTGGCAGTTGGATGTGAGCCGCCAGCAGTATTGGAGCTCGCTGTATTGCAGTAGTTCGAGTACCGAAGATTCTTGTGAGGTAAGTGATTCATGGAAGGTATAAGTTATTGTTAGTCAAGGCTATTTTTTTGTAGGGATTATTGAAAGTCAGACTGCGTTGCGCTAAAATATTGGGTGTAAGTTTAGTGATGATCAGAATAAATAAAGAGAAAACTGTCTTAGTACGTTGAGTTTTGCTCAGCTGTTTCAAAATAAAATAACGTAAGAGTTTTTCCAGCACTGTCATTATACAGGGTGGTCCATTGATAGTGACCGGGCCAAATATCACACGAAATAAGCATCAAACGAAAAAACTACAAAGAACGAAACTCGTCTAGCTTGAAGGGGGAAACCAGATGGCGCTATGGTTGGCCCGCTAAATGGTGCTGCCATAGGTCAAACGGATATCAACTGCGTTTTTTAAATAGGAACCCCCATTTTTATTACATATTCGTGTGGTACGTAAAGAAATATGAATGTTTTATTTGGACCACTTTTTTCGCTTTGTGACAGATGGCACTGTAATAGTACGTGTAAGTACGTGGTATCACGTAGCATTCCGCCAGTGCGGAAGGTATTTGCTTCGTGGTACATTACCCGTGTTAAAATGGACCGTTTACCAATTGCGGAAAAGGTCGATATCATGTTGATGTATGGCTATTGTGATCAAAATGCTCAACGGGCGTGTCTGTCGCGGCTAATACGCACATCAGTAGCACAAAAATTGCACGAGAATCGGGAATCTCAAAAACGTCTGTGTTGAGAATGCTACATCAACATCGATTGCACCCATACCACATTTCTATGCACCAGGAATTGCATCGTTACGACTTTGAACGTCGTGTACAGTTTTGTCACTGGGCACAAGAGAAATTACTGGACCATGACAGATTTTTTGCACGCGTTCTATTTAGCGACGAAGCGTCATTCACCAACAGCGGTAACGTAAACCGGCATAAAATGCACTATTGGGCAACGGAAAATCCACGATAGCTGCGACAAGCGGAACAGGAGTGACCTTGGCGGGTTAATGTATGGTGCGGCATTATGGGAGGAAAGATAATTGGCCCCCGTCTGATCGATTGCAATCTAAATATTGAAACGTATACTCATTTCCTGCGTAATGTTCTACCTATGTTACTACAAGATGTTTCACTGCCTGACAGAATGGCGATGGACTTCCACCATGATGGATGTCCGGCACATAGCTCGCGTGGGGTTGAAGCGGTATTGAATAGCATATTTCATGACAGGTGAATTGGTCATCGAAACACCATTCTATGGCCCGTACGTTCACCGGATCTGACGTCCCCGGATTTCTTTCTGTGGGGAAAGTTGAAAGATATTTGCTATCGTGATCCACCGACAACGCCTGACAACATGCGTCAGCGCATTGTCAATGCATGTGCGAACATTACGGAAGGCGAACTACTCGCTGTTGAGAGGAATGCCTTTACACGTATTGCCAAATGCACTGAGGTTGACGGACATCATTTTGAGCATTTATTGCATTAATGTGGTATTTACAGGTAATCACGCTGTAACAGCATGCCTTATCAGAAATGATAAGTTCACGAAGGTACATGTACCACATTGGAACAATCGAAGCTAAAATGTTCAAACGTAACTACGTTCTGTATTTTAATTTAAAAAACCTACCTGTTACCAACTGTTCGTCTAAAATTGTGAGCAATATGTTTGTGACTATTACAGCGCCATCTGTCACAAAGGGAAGAAAGTGGTCCAACTAAAACATTCATATTTCTTTACGTTCTACACGAATATGTAATAAAAATGGGGGTTCCTATTTAAAAAAAAAACAACGCTATAGATATCTGTTTGACCTATGGCAGCGCCATCTAGCGTGCCAACCATAGCGCCATCTGGTTTCCCCCTTCAAGCTAGACAAGTGTCGTTCTTTGTAGTTTTTTCGTTTGACGCTTATTTCGTGAGATATTTGGACCGGTCACGGTCAATGGACCACCCTGTATACTTACAAAGGGGAAGTTTCAATGTCAGTGCATTTGTGTGCACCACAGTCTTTGTCTGATACGAGGCTTGGCTTAGGACTTTTAAATCTGCGGGATGTCTTCCGAATAAGCTATTTGACGACATTTCAAAGTACGATGACTTTTAAGTATCGCTGTCTCACGCAAGGTTCGCTATATATTTTGAGCCACTCGGAAGTTGTGATGTTGCGGCGTACCAGATATCGCTACGCTCGCTTGGAGTGTTTATGATGAGGTGGATTCTTAGTCATCTTTCACAGTGCGACTTTTCACGGCGGCCATGCATGTTTGTACGGATGAGGATCGGGTTATGACAGCGGCTGTTCTCGTGGTTGGGCGATAGACGGGTCACCACCGCGGAATTTTAAGTCTGTAACACCTATCGTTTCCAGACATTTCAGTAATCGAAACATGTAACTCATTTAACGTGATAGCTGTGAAAATTGCCGTTTGTTTTACGGCTTCTTGCACCCTAAGCACGGAAAATTTCCCTACACTTGGACCTTCCTCTCCAAGAACAGGGGCTGGTCCCATGTGAGAGATACTGGTTCATAAAATACCCAAGCTAACAGTCTTGCAGCAGAAAATGACACCATTTTCATAGAAAATACTGAAAACACCACCTGGTAGAAAATTTCCAACTTCTTAATAAAATGGGGCAAGAGATTGCAAAATAGTTCGTAAAATCTCTGTTTACCTATGTATCATCCATAGGTATTTAGTGTACCCTCTAATCACAAATAAAATTAATAATATAAATGAAACACATATGAATAAATATAAATCTTTCCGCTATTTTGTTTCTCAGAGGGTTCGTAAGTGCAATTTACCTTATGTAATCATTATTTCATAACTTCCGCCACCCCTACAGAAAGTGACATCACTCACATGCCCCAATTACATTTGCGTATTACTCATCTCCCTATAAAGAAACCGAGCTAGGTGGCGCAGTGGTTAGCACACTGGACTCGATTTCAGGAAGACCACGGTTCAAATATGCGTGCGGCCACCCTGATTTATGTTTTCCGTGACTTCCCTAAATCGCTTCAGGTAAATGACAATGTACCCATGGTCTAGGGGTAGCGTCTTTGATTCATAATCAAAACGTTTTCGGTCCCGAGTTCGATCCCCGCCACTGCATAAATTTTGATTAATAATCAGCATTGGCGGCCGAAGACTTCCGGCATAAGAAGTCAGCCTCATTCTGCCAACGGCCTTGTCAAAGAGGGCGGAGGAGCGGATAGAGGTTCTGGGCACTCTCTTGGCCAGGGGTGGGAAATTGCCCCTAAAGGCGGAAGAATCAGCAATGATCAACGACATGAGGATGCAGAAGGCAATGGAAACCACTGCATTAAAGACACGTAACGTGTATCCACAGGACATGTGGCCTGTAATTGAAGAAGTGTCATAATGATCTCTCCATTGGCAAAAGATTCCGGAATAGTCCCCCATTCGGATCTCCAGGAGGGGACTGCCAAGGGGGAGGTTACCATGAGAAAAAGATTGAATAATCAACGAAAGGATAACGTTCTACGAGTCGGGGCGTGGAATGTCTGAAGCTTGAACGTGGTAGGGAAACTAGAAAATCTGAAAAGGGAAATGCAAAGGCTCAATCTAGATATAGTAGGGGTCAGTGAAGTGAAGTGGAAGGAAGACAAGGATTTCTGGTCAGATGAGTATCGGGTAATATCAACAGAAGCAGAAAATGGTATAACAGGTGTAGGATTCGTTATGAATAGTAAGGTAGGGCAGAGGGTGTGTTACTGTGAACAGTTCAGTGACCGGGTTGTTCTAATCAGAATCGACAGCAGACCAACACCGACAACGATAGTTCAGGTATACATGCCGACGTCGCGAGCTGAAGATGAACAGATAGAGAAAGTGTATGAGGATATTGAAAGGGTAATGCAGTATGTAAAGGGGGACGAAAATCTAATAGTCATGGGCGACTGGAATGCAGTTGTAGGGGAAGGAGTAGAAGAAAAGGTTACAGGAGAATATGGGCTTGGGACAAGGAATGAAAGAGGAGAAAGACTAATTGAGTTCTGTAACAAGTTTCAGCTGGTAATAGCGAATACCCTGTTCAAGAATCACAAGAGGAGGAGGTATACTTGGAAAAGGCCGGGAGATACGGGATGATTTCAGTTAGATTACATCATGGTCAGACAGAGATTCCGAAATCAGATACTGGATTGTAAGGCGTACCCAGAAGCAGATATAGACTCAGATCACAATATAATAGTGATGAAGAGTAGGCTGAAGTTCAAGACATTAGTCAGGAAGAATCAATACGCAAAGAAGTGGGATACGGAAGTACTAAGGAATGACGAGATACGTTTGAAGTTCTCTAACGGTGTAAATACAGCAATAAGGAATAGCGCAGTAGGCAGTACAGTTGAAGAGTAATGGACATCTCTAAAAAGGGCCATCACAGAAGTTGGGAAGGAAAACATAGGTACAAAGAAACCATGGGTAACAGAAGAAATACTTCAGTTGATTGATGAAAGGAGGAAGTACAAACATGTTCCGGGAAAATCAGGAGCCGGCCGCGGTGGTCTAGCGGTTCTAGACGCTGAGTACGGAACCGCGCGACTGCTACGGTCGCAGATTCGAATCCTGCCTCGGGCATGGATGTGTGTGATGTCCTTAGGTTAGTTAGGTTTAAGTAGTTCTAAGTTCTAGGGGACTGATGACCACAGATGTTAAGTCCCATAGTTCTCAGAGCCATTTGAACCATTTTTTTGAAAATCAGGAATACAGAAATACAAGTCGCTGAGGAATGAAATAAATAGGAAGTGCAGGGAAGCTAAGACGAAATGGCTGCAGGAAAAATGTGAAGACATCGAAAACAATATGATTGTCGGAAGGACAGACTCAGCATACAGGAAAGTCAAAACAACCTTCCGTGACATTAAAAGCAAAGGTGGTAACATTAAGAGTGCAACGTGAATTCCACTGTTAAATGCAGAGGAGAGAGCAGATAGGTGGAAAGAATACATTGAAAGCCTCTATGAGGGTGAGGATTTGTCTGATGTGATAGAAGAAGAAACAAGAGTCGATTTAGAAGAGATAGGGGATCCAGTATTAGAATCGGAATTTAAAAGAGCTTTGGAGGACTTAAGGTCAAATAAGGCAGAAGGGATAGATAACATTCCATCAGAATTTCTAAAATCATTGGGGGAAGTGGCAACAAAACGACTATTCACGTTGGTGTGTAAAATATATGAGTCTGGCGATGTACCATCTGACTTTCGGAAAAGCATCATCCACACAATTCCGAGGACGGCAAGAGCTGACAAGTGCAAGAATTATCGCACAATCAGCTTAACAGCTCATGCATCGAAGCTGCTTACAAGAATAATATACAGAAGAATGGAAAAGAAAATTGAAAATGCGCTAGGTGACGATCAGTTTGGCTTTAGGAAAAGTAAAGGGACGAGAGAGGCAATTCTGACGTTACGGCAGATAATGGAAGCAAGGCTAAAGAAAAATCAAGACACTTTCATAGGATTTGTCGACCTGGAAAAAGCGTTCGACAATATAAAATGGTGCAAGCTGTTCGAGATTCTGAAAAAAGTAGGGGTTGGCTATAGGGAGAGACGGGTCATATACAATATGTACAACAACCAAGAGGGAATAATAAGAGTGGACGATCAAGAACGAAGTGCTCGTATTAAGAAGGGTGTAAGACACGGCTGTAGCCTTTCGCCCCTACTCTTCAATCTGTACATCGAGGAAGCAATGATGGAAATAAAAGAAAGGTTCAGGAATGGAATTAAAATACAAGGTGAAAGGATATCAATGATACGATTCGCTGATGACATTGCTATCCTGAGTGAAAGTGAAGAAGAATTAAATGATCTGCTGAACGGAATGAACAGTCTAATGAGTACACAGTACGGTTTGAGAGTAAATTGGAGAAAGACGAAGGTAGTGAGAAGTAGTAGAAATGAGAACAGCGAGAAACTTAACATCAGGATTGGTGGTCACGAAGTCAATGAAGTTAAGGAATTCTGCTACCTAGGCAGTAAAATAACCAATGACGGACGGAGCAAGGAGGACATCAAAAGCAGACTCGCTATGGCAAAAAAGGCATTTCTGGCCAAGAGAAGTCTACTAATATCAAATACCGGCCTTAATTTGAGGAAGAAATTTCTGAGGATGTACGTCTGGAGTACAGCGTTGCAAGTTAGTGAAACATGGACTGTGGGAAAACCGGAACAGAAGAGAATCGAAGCATTCGAGATGTGGTGCTATAGATGATTGTTGAAAATTAGGTGGACTGATAAGGTAAGGAATGAGGAGGTTCTACGCAGAATCGGAGAGGAAAGGAATATGTGGAAAACACTGATAAGGAGAAGGGACAGGATGATAGGACATCTGCTAAGACATGAGGGAATGACTTCCATGGTACTAGAGGGAGCTGTAGAGGGCAAAAACTGTAGAGGAAGACAGAGATTGGAATACGTCAAGCAAATAACTGAGGACGTAGGTTGCAAGTGCTACCCTGAGATGAAGAGGTTAGCTCAGGAAATTAATTCGTGGCGGGCCGCATCAAACCAGTCAATAGACTGATGACAAAAAAAAAAAAAAAAAAACAGGATGATTCCTTTGAAAAGGCACGACCGATTTCCTTCCCCATCCATCCCTCATCTGATGGGACCGACGACTTCGCTGTTTGGTCCCCTCCCCCCAAAGCAACCAGTGTACATGAAGAATATCGTGTATTTATCCATCTTCTTTTTTTTTATTTAATGTGGTCGCAAACATAATTTATATTCGGTTGTTATTATTAAGGCAAATTTTTTTGCCGATGATCAATAATTCTACACCTGAAAGAAAATGACTAGAATGTAAAAGTATACTAAAACGTTGAGATTGATACACTTGGCTCCTCTATGACAAAGTAACCCGTCAAGAAATCCCAAGTCTCAGGCGTACCTATTTCTCGGCATCCACCACTGGACCGATACAACTGGCGACGAGACCGTACTTACGGGTCTTCAGAACTTTCGCCTGAACTTACTATCTCTTTTCGCTTTTTTTTTTTTCAGTGACTGTGTATACTTTCTCATTGCAATTTGTGTGTGTGTATTGATCATGACTTGTCCTTCGCAGTTACGGTCAGTAACACAGACTGCTCCCTTTCAGGCATAGGAGATCAAAAATTTGATGGAAATGATGACAAGACTGCTTGCGGTGCAGTAAAACACGCAGCCGCCACCCACGCAACCCGCAGCAGCCCCACAGCCAGCAGCAACCATGCCACCATTAAGTGCCTTTGATTAAACACACGAGGAGTTTTTCGAGCACCACGTATCACACACACGTCATGGACGATCACATTGGAGGTAGGGGCAGACAACCTTATTTTCAAACTTTACTCCATCATCCACCCTGAAAGTGATCCTTATGAACAATTAAGTGACGCGCTAGGCAGTCACTTTGATGAACAGATTAATGTGGCAACTGGAAGTTAGTAATTCTTATGTTTGACGAGGCAACTACAACAGATACATTGCCGCCCGGTGTGACCGAGCTGTTCTAGGCGCTACAGTCTGGAACCGCGCGACCGTTACGGTCGCAGGTTCGAATCCTGCCTCGGGCATGGATGTGTGTGGTGTCCTTGGGTTAGTTAGGCTTAAGTAGTTCTAAGTTCTAGGGGACTGATGACCACAGCAGTTAAGTCCCATAGTGCTCAGAGTCATTTGAACCATTTTAACAGATACATTAGCGGTTGGCTATCAATCTTACAAGGACTTACACGCCGTTGCAAATTTAAGTGTGGACGTTATTAGTGTGATATCATGAACAGTGGCGCCCTTACTATAAATGTGTCAGATGCTAATAAACACCAAAAGAGTCTTAAGTAGGATACTAGTTTACAACAGGTCTTGGAATTAGTGGAGCGACAAGATTTGTAAGACAGTACAGCGGCTGACTTCGATTCCATTCCAATTTAGTAAGAAAAAGTTTGTGCCCGTAGCTGGTGCACCGCGGAAAGCGATGTCTCAGCCAGTACACCAACGTAAACAGATTCATTGTTCTAGGCAGCAAACTAGCAGTGTTAAATCTTGTCCTCGGTATTTCAAAGCTCACAATCTTCGTGCGTGCCCCTTTCGTGACTCTGACAGTGTAATCAGTGTGGCAAGAACTGTCACGTTCAAGCTGAGGAGCAGGAGGAGATTAGTGTTTAACGTCCCGTCGACAACGAAGTCATCAGAGGCAGAGCACAAGCTCGGATTACGGCTGGATGTGGAAGGAAATCGGCGATTTAGAGAAGTCACGGGAAAGCTAGATCAGGAAAAGCGGTCGCTGGTTGGATCCGTCGTCCTCCCGAATACGAGTCCAGTCTGCTAACCATTGCTGCATCTCGCATGGTGCACTCGAGCTGTCTGTTTCCAAAAACGCAAGTTTAACGCACACCTTGCACTTTCTCCAAAGTCTCAGTCACTGAATGACCATGCAATTGTTTCACAGCCAAATATTGACTCAGTATAACACAGTACAAATCTAGTGCGGCAACGGAGATCTCACACACTTACGTTCAGCGCCAGGCAAATAAACTGTTTATCTCGTGGGAGATTACCAGTCACCAAATACACTTGCATATGGACACTGGGCCGGACGGAGTGGCCGAGCGGTTCTAGGCGCTACAGTCTGGAACCGCACGAACGCTACGGTCGCAAGTTCGAATCCTGCCTCGGGCATGGATGTGTGTGATGTCCTTAGGTTAGTTAGGTTTAAGTAGTTCTAAGTTCTAGGGGACTTATGACCTCAGCAGTTGAGTCCCATTGTGCTCAGAGCCATTTGAACCATTTGAACCTTCTGGACACTGGTGCTTGAGTGACTTCGTTGAACAGAAGCACTTACGAATTGTTGAGCAAGCCTAAGCTACATAAGTCACGGGCAACTCTTTCCCGTTTTGCTAGAAGTCACATTAATGTTTTAGTTATTTGAAACCAGTCTGTCATATATCGTAAGGTTACTAAGATAATTTCATTCACGAATTTTTGCTCTCGTGACGGCAAAAACATCTTTGACATGAAACTTCCTGACAGATTAAAACTGTGTGCCGGACCGAGACTCGAACTCTGGACCTTTGCCTTTCGCGGGCAAGTGCTCTACCAACTGAGTTACCCAAGCATGATTCACGCCCCGTCCTTACAGCTTTACTTCCGCCAGTACCTCGTCTCCTACCTTCCAAACTTCACAGAAGCTCTCCTGCGAATCTAAGCTATGAGGACGGGGCGTGAGTCGTGCTTGGGTAGCTCAGTTCGTAGAGCACTTGCCCGCGATACGCAAAGGACCCGAGTTCGAGTCTCGGTCCGGCACACAGTTTTAATCTGCCAGGAAGTTTCATATCAGCGCACACTCCGCTGCAGAGTGAAAATCCCATCTTTGACGCCGTGCGGTTCTAGGCGCTACAGTCTGGAGCCGAGCGACCGCTCCGGTTGCGGGTTCGAATCCTGTCTCGGGCATGGATGTGTGTGATGCCCTTAGGTTAGTTAGGTTTAATTAGTTCTAAGTTCTAGGCGACTGATGACCTCAGAAGTTAAGTCGCATAGTGCTCAGAGCCATTTTGAACCATCTTTGTCATGAATTTTTATGACTTGTTTTGCTTGCACATTCAAGAACTTTTTTGCGCCTCCGGACAGATTAGCTGACCTTTGTGGCGCATTTACTGACATTTTTAAAGACGGTCAAAGCAACCTGCTACTCTGCGGTTGACAACGAGCAGCCACGTTTATGCCTGGCACCATTCATACCTCACGCCATCAGATATAAGGATCTATACCTTGGCAGAAAAATTTTCCCGTAGCAGCCAGTCAGTGAACATCATCTCTAGTGATAACAAGGAAATCTTCAAGCGGGTTCCGCCTATGAGCAGATGCCTAGACGATATGAGATCCACAGACTGTAATATCTCAAGATTGATACTTGCGTTGCTTATTTGCCAGTTACCTTGGATGAACAGTAGCAACAAGTTTTTGGATCAACACCCAAATGAGGTTATTTAAGTTTGTGAAGTTTCCCTTCAGCAGTCATTCCACACCTGCAACTTTTCCGTGTTATTTGGCACATTTGACTGATCCAGTTCCTTCCCGTTCAAACTAATTGGATCGCATAGTCATTACGGGTCTTAATATCAGTGATGGTATTTCCAATTTCATGAAATTGTTTCAGGTGCTCTCAGATTCTAGGTTAAACTGTAATAAAGGCTAGTGTTCTTTCTTTCAGGGGCCGTCCAGGGTGGGGGAGAGGTTCTAGGCGCTACAGTCTGCAACCGCGCGGCCGCTACGGTCGCAGGTTCGAATCCTGCTTCGGGCATTGATGTGTGTGATGTCCTTAGGTTAGTTAGGTTTAATTAGTTCTACGTTCTAGGGGCTGATGATCTACGGTTCTAGGCGCTACAGTCTGGAACCGCGCGGCCGCTACGGTCGCAGGTTCGAATCCTGCATCGGGCATGGATGTGTGTGATGTCCTTAGGTTAGTTAGGTTTAATTAGTTCTACGTTCTAGGGGCTGATGATCCATTGTGCTCAGAGCAATTTGAACCATTTTTCTTTCAGGATGTGACTGAATATTGAGGACGTGTGATCAACAGTAAGGGTATCCACCACTTGTAGTCACTCTTAAGCGCTGTGAGGGACCTACCAGCTCCTAGGGGCATCAGTGAACTCCAATTCGTTTTGGGTATATTGACTTATTACATTCGGATAATTCCGAACGCTGTACTGAAAGCAGCTCCATTACATCGCTCACGATGAAAGGATATTCTGTTTGATTGAACTAGAGTGTCCGGTAGCGTTTCATTTACCGAAAGACATTTGACTGAGTGATCATTTTTCCTTACATTTCGATCTCACTAAGCTGGTCTTGCTGGGGTTTCACACACTCAGAAGGGATTGGCGCTGTTGTTTCACAGAGTTGGGCCTCTGGACAGGCCAACGGCATTAGCACTTGAATGAACAAGGCACAGTGCAACTATTCGCAGACTGAAAAGGAAGCGCTTTCTACGATAAATGAGGCGACCTGATTCGGCCAGTGTGTAGGAAAATTTCTCTTGGTAATGGAGCACAAGTCTCTCACGCCCTCGTTCATACCTTTCAAGCCCATTCCTCCATACACGGTGCAAGTTGCAGGTTTGGCCTTTACTCCACTCAAGTTAACAGTACGAAACTTTGTACAGCCCAACGGTTAATCATTCGAATGGCGACACTATTTCTCGCCTCCCAGTTGGCACTGATTCGGCGTTTGACACTTCTAAGGATTTATGTTTCGACGTTGACTTTCAGTAAAATGGATCAGTTGATGGTTTTCTCGTCAGCCACCAAGAGTTTGCTCAGGCAACGGCTGTAGACTCCAGTCTCAAGATTTTGTTGCAGTAACGTTGCACCGACTGGCCAAATTCAATTAAGCGGATTAGTGGTCCGCCTCTACGCCGTTATTTTGCTCTTCGGCACAACTTTACTGTCCAGCAGGGCGTTATTACACACTGAGAATGACCAAGCCTGAGTGATTGTGCCATCATTACTTCAAAATGAAATTCTTCGCCTCTTCCACCAAGGACCGTGTGTCAATGTGCGCACTAAGTACATCGCCTTGTGTCACGGATCGCCATGGACACTTAAACAGAACAGTTGATTTCACAACGTCCGACATGTGCAGAACATCATGCTGCTTTGCTGTAAAAATTTTTCAACTATCACAAGTCCAGTGCCCTTTTCCAACGTTTTCATATAGGTTTTGCGAATCTTTCCTGAATTATCGTTGACTTACTGTAGTGACATACTGACAGTTGTTGATGTCCCAGCATTGAAATGTGTAGCAATTTGTTGAAGGGTTGCACTTCTGACACGTTGAACAATTCTCTTCAGTCGTCATTGGTCCCGTCCTTGCAGGATCTTTTTCCGGCCACAACGATGTCGGGGATTTGATGTTTTACCGAATTCCTGATATTCACGGTACACTCGTGAAATGGTCGTACGGGAAAATCCCGACTTCACCGCTACCTCGGAGATTCTGTGGCCCACTGCTCGTGCGCCGACTATAACACCACGTTCAAACTCGCTTAAATCTTGATAGCCTGCCATTGTAGCAGCAGTAACCAATCTAACATTTGCGCCAGACACTTGTTGACTTACATAGGCGTCGCCGACCGCAGCGCCGTATTCTGCCTTTTGCATGTCTCTGTATTTGAATCCGCATGCCTATTCCAGTTTCTTTGCCACTTCAGTGTATTAGGAGCATATATAAGGATATTAAACGGATACAGAGCGCCCGTTCTAATTCGAGGCTGGTGAAATCCAGCTTACGGACTAAGAGGAGGGAAACGTATTCTAAAATTTATAAAGTTAATAGGGAGATATTATTCCGCAGGAAGAAAGGCAACAAAGAAGGGTGCTGGCCTGAGGAGCATGTACAGTCACTCATAAATTATGTGCTTCTTAGTCACAGGCATTTTGGCGTATGGAAGTGTACAGGGGTATTTCAAGATTATGTTCTCTTTAATAATAGGGACCGCAGGCTGCAGAAACAGTTTTTTCGATGTGACAGCTGCCAGTGAGTACAGGACAGCACCATACCTGTTCAAGGGGAATTGCAGAACATCTCACCCCACGATGTAGGTGCTTTATGATTGGTGAATAATTATCTGTGAGACGTTGTGTTTGATGAGCGGAAGCATAACCGCGATTTGAGTGCGCTAAATTATTGTATGTCCCTAACTCTGAAATTAGTGAATTTCGTGGTGGGTCATTTGTAAGGACATGTGATTTTTTTTCTGTTTGCGTATGCGGGGCTATTCTAAGTGCTCTATCTGGACTTTGAGAACTGCGTGGTGTTCCGACTACGAGTAGGGCAAACTCGTGGTGATTTTATCAATTTTAGGCACTTGCACCCAGCTACAAGTTGGACTTCGTGTAATTTTAGTGGGAGCTAGCGAGGAACTTGTGGTTTGAACTGGTGCTGTGGAATTTTAACGATTTTCTTGGAAAAAGCTCACTGGATTTATCGTGAATTAGGTGATAGCCTCCACTGAGGTACAAACCCTCAATTGGACACTGAGTTTTCAAGGAAAAAGGGTGAATTATATTCCTTTCTTTTTTTTTTTTTTTTTTTACTTTTCGTGTTTATGGGAGAAGCAATAAAATTCACTTACAAGAAGCTTTAACCAACTTTTTATTTATTTAATAAAATTGCAGCCTAATAGCCATATACAGTTACTTTGCTTAACATTTTACATTTACATTTTACATTTTTGCATATTCATTTATCGATTTCACTCTTTTACTGCACAGTTCTATGTGATATCGTTCACAGGCTTCGTTACACAGTTCACATACACATGTTGCGGTTGGGTCGTGATAAGTTTTGTTTTTGCAGATTAGATGATGAAAGCCGTGAATAAAAAGTCTAGTTACGACATGTCGCTGTTCGAAGTTTGGTGCTGTCCATGAGCGGTTCGTCATTGCTTCGGTGCCATAAAACTCCGGCCATATTTTTTCTCGTTTGTCCTCCATGATCTTCAGCTGCTTTCTGGAAGCCCTGGTGTGTGGCATCATATATCGAAGTCTGATGTCTTCAATTAGGAATGTCTCTCTCGCTAGCAGGTACGGTAGTCTAGATCTTGTTGTCTTTGAGAGATCTAGTGCTCTTTTTAGATAGGTCGATTTTATCTTTTCTAATGTTTCTAGATTTTTTTCTGTCAGGTGGTCCCATATAACCTCCATCCCATAGGCCAGAACTGGCAAGATTTTTGTGTTGAATAATTTCATGGCTGTTTCTAGACTGAGTAGGCGGATGTTTTTGATGTCCTGTATTGCTATTATTGCTTGGGCTGCACGTTCTGTTGCATGTTTTGTGAAGCATTTGGCTGTTGGTTGCAATGTCACTCCTAGGTATTTAAAGTCTGACGAGATTTTTATTTTTTGTCCTCTGATACTGATTTCCGCATTCTTGGGTTATTTGCCTCCTTTTCTGAAAATTACCATTTCTGTCTTTGTTATGTTTATGTGTAGTTTGTGTTCACTGCACCATCTGTCTATTTTCTCAATGATTCTCTGCAGCTTCTGTATATCTGTTGAACCTACGGCTATGTCGTCAGCGTATGCATATACATACACATGTTCTTCATTTTCTCCAATTCGGAGTACTTCTTCAGTGGCAAGAATGTACAGCAAAGGGCTCATTGGGCCACCCTGTAAGACTCCGTTCGATTGCAGAATGCGGTTCGAGAAAGAGAGGTTCTCTGATATTGTAATTAAGTTGTATTCGAGGATCGACTTGATTATTCTTGCCCATACGCTATCTTCTCCCATTGCGTTTTCCAGTTTTCGGACTATGAGCTCTCTTAACCAACTGTGAATGCGTTCATAATTTCTAATGTAGCAATTTTTGCATGCGTCTGCTTAAAAAACATTTTGAGTACTATGCCACAGGTGTGATTTGGTGCCCTTAGACATAAAACACAGTTACATTATTAAGTCCAACCACGTAACCAGTGAACTGTAATATGCCGGGTTGTATGTGGGTGATATTTTCGTGCATTAGCACGTGGAGGCTCCGAGCTGATTCACAGAGGAAAAGAGAACTGACTCACTCCATTTCTCGCAAGTTTTATAAAACACTTATTCGCCACACACTACAGCGTTAGTAAAATTTATTGTTACGGTCTCATTGCAAACAATTGGGGTACACATTTTCCATCCAGGGGCAGTGAGGTGGTGCCAGAGAGGTATTCTCGCATCTCTTAAATTAACGATGCCAAATGGTTCATAACCATGACGACCCTACACCGATTCGGAACGAAGGTACAAGAAGGAGGGCTGTTTGATTCAGATACAAGTATCAATGGCTCCTATTTTACACAGATGGAAAAAAAACATCACAGCAACAGGAAACAGTTGTGCGAAATAAACGACAGTTGGTAGGCGTGTTTCTACATCTGAAAGCTGACGCGTGTTCAAATTTCGCGCAAGTTTCTTAAGAGTAACGCTTGTAGGGTCTATATGGGAATCTAAATCAGGTTTGCTTTAAATACATGCTGTAACAGTCGTGAGTTTTAGTTACCTTTGAAAATATACGTATTGAGTGATATTAGTCCGGAATGCATTTGATAGGACGAAGATACCATTATCAACAGCTCACAGTGTTCAAACGAGGTCGTGTATAGCAGGAAAGTAGCCTCTGTACATGACCGAAGGAAGTTCGCAAGAAGACCGGGTCCGAATGGCTACATCATACTACCGAGAGGAAAGACCGTCGTGCTCGGTTTATGGCTGCGACGAATAATACTGCGTCTGCAGCAGCAGTTCGAGCAGCCGTTGGCACTACAGTACAGAACTAACTGTTGCAAATCGGTTACTTCAAGGATAGCTCCGTGCCACTGACCCAAAACCACCGACAATAGCGAATTCAGTTGGGTACCCACACCTAGAATTATCGTTTGGGGTGCGATTTTGTATGACAGCAGGAGCACTCCTATGGGTATCCCAAGCACCTTCACTCAAATTTTGTTCGTCAGTCGTGTAATTCGACCTGTTGTGCTGCCATTCAAGAACAGCATTAAAGCGGGTACTTTCCAAGAGGATAACGCTCGTCGACATACCGCAGTTCAACACCAACATGCTCTTCAGAGTGTCGACTTGTTTTCTTGGCCTGTCCGATCAGCGGACCTGTCTCCAATCGAGTTTGTACGTGATATCATCGGTCAATAGCTCTAGCGCCATCCATAACAAGCATTAATCGTGGCTGTATTGACCGACAAAGTGCAACAGGTATGACATCCATCCCATAAACTTACATACGACACCAGTGCGACGCAAAGCATGCACGTTTGCATGTTCGCATTCAACATTCTAGCGATTGCATAAGTTGTTAATGCACCAGAATTGCAGATTTTCGATGCCTTTACTCGCGCTTACATTAATCTGTGATCTTGGAACGTTAATCAATGAAATATGTTACAAAAATAAATGTATTCCCTATATTTCGTTACTTCTTGGGGTTATTACTGTTTTACCATCACCGTATTAGCTCTAGTCGCATCGGAACTGATGTTCAGTAGTATATCGAAGGTGGAGGTATAGTATAGAATCTATGAGCAACCAACAAATCAAGGCTTTAATGCAACGCACTGTTTGCCGCGTGGAGAACGAAACTCAGTGCCTCATGACACCGTCGATCGCCTGTAGCCAAGCTGTTTGTAAATATCTCTATTTATAAAGCATTAAATATTTGTACTACAAAGGGAACGGAGTTTGCGAAATCGATGTGTTATGGTCTTAAATCTGTTGCTACAATAATTAAAAATTGATATACGTCCCATGTATACTGTAATGTGCTAAGGAAAATATAGTTTAACTATGTAACAAAACAATAATTTACGGTTTTTGCACTTTGATACTGATAACAGCATTAAGGAAGTGCTCTGCTTCGCATTTTCCAGGTCTTGATAACATAAATTCTGGGGCAAAATGAAGATCTATACTGGTAGTCTGTCGGATGGAAACTTGAGTCACGTTCTTGAAGCCTTGTCAGGGCTCTGTAGTTGTCAAATGGCTCTGAGCACTACGGGACTTAACTTCTGAGGTCATCAGTCCCCTAGAACTTAGAACTACTTAAACCTAACTAACCTAAGGACATCACACACATCCATGCCCGAGGCAGGATTCGAACCTGCGACCGTAGCGGTCCGCGGTTCCAGACGACTCTGTAGTTTTCGCTATATTCCCTAGTACACAATACAAAGAAATTTTAGAAAATCAGCTCAGGATAGAACAAATTTCTAGAGCCGCTCGTGAGAAAGACGCCATACTCCTGTGACCATACCTTACTGGAGCACGCGCTTCTGTTATCTTTGTGAATGGTTAACTTCCGACATGGCCCAGTAAGAGGTTAAACAGTTTACACACTTGCATCCTTAAGGTGAACAGACAAATGAACTGTGCATCCACATTTCAGCAGGCCCAACAAGTCTTATATCATCTTAGATGAATTTTCTGAATTAAAGGCATTTGAAATCGCTATTCATAACTAGTGCTTCTGATAGGTGCGTTGTATTGCATAACGCTGTTCAAAAACGTCATTTATCTCTTCCATCAGAGTTCATAGCATCAGAACCTTCCGGTTTAGTTTCAGCTGTTTAATTAAAAGCCAAGCTAAAATTCAACTGCAGAAAAAGAATGATTCTTAAATATTACAGAAACATCATGTCTATTTAAAGTGTATTATTTATGCAATTAACATTTCAAAACGAGAAGATAAGAATTCTAGAAAATCAGTAAGGTAAGACACATGTTTACTCACAGTTGTTACGTTATTGATAAATTTCGGTGTTTATTTTGTAGCGTGAGAAAAACGTATATTTTCGAACTGAGACACGGAGTAATTGAGCTTATGTTTTCTGTAAGCACTAGTAGTCTGTCAGAGATTAATATTATAAGGTAATGTTAATTGAAGCGCAGTTTGAGAGACTTACTAGCGTTTCAAAATGTGAAATATTTGCATATTACACGTCATAATATGCACGGTTTTCCGTAGGTCACCGAAATATGAAAACTAGCTCAAGGGTGTAGATTTTATCTGACTGCATTGCAATGAGATGACACAGCTTTATGAAGGAGTATAGCAATGCACTGCTGATGCTGTGTCAAAATTTATGTACTACTTTTAAGCACCTGAGCGAAAATGCAATTCACCTGGTTAGAAGCAGTTACTAACAAATCTACATTATTAGAAGAAATTTAATACTAGATGATGAGTATATGTGTACCCATAGCTGCCAGTCCAAAAAATTCTTGACTGACTTAATAGAGAACAGAAAATGTTAAGGTAAGGATTCTAATGGTTCTGGTGTTCTAGTCTTGTCTACCCGAACTTTGGTACAAAGCACAGAAAGTCCATATAACAACGGGAAACTGTCAGACAATTTCTTCTTTTGGATGTTGTTCATCTCACACGTCACATTGGTTTTTATGTTGTTTATGTCATCAAATCGTTGAACCCTCGTGTGAATTTCTGCATTGTGTCGTTGCTCCATTGCGATTTTGGACAAAACAGCGTTGACACAGTGTGTTCGCACGTCCACTACTTGCCACTGTCTGCTTATAACTCAGGACTAGAACTCACATATGTGGTTTACATTTCTTAGCTGAAGCTTTCATTGTAGATAATGTCACTACTTCACTTCTATGCCCGGAATAAAATCAGTCGCGGAACTTTTGGAAGAATGCTATATAGTTTTATGAACGACGTTTGTCTAAGCATCATGTTTAACCTGTGTACAAATTACTTATTAATCAACCGCTGTTCGGGTCCAGCCGCTCGCCATGTATCTTACACATACACATACTAGGTAGTATTATGTACACTGACCCCTACTTTCACCATCACTTTCGTCAGGAGGAACATTGAGTTTTGTAAGCACTTAAATACATGGTAACTTGTTAAAATCGATGAAGTAAAACCAAAGGATCATTTTAGCTTCAGTAGAAGCTAATTGCACTGAATCAAGTTCTTAGATTCACCCCTCACATGGTCGAAATATTTTGTTCAAATTTCACATGCCTTGTTGATGATGATGAGAATAACTGAGTTACCACAGGATGTTGGGAGTATCACATATAAATAATGTGTAGTACATTATTTTGATTATTACGTCGCCGTGACGTTCAATAATTTGTAATGCATATCTCTCCAACATTAACGAAACATATATATATCTGAATAAAGCTTGTTCAGCGAACGGTATTCATATCAAACAAGTTACAGACAAGTTTCACATGTTGATAATTTATTGCATTTCTTTTACCATCGCAGCAATATATGTTTGTTCTTTATTCATTGTGTTTCTACCCGTCAGTCCCACCTCCATCTCTGTAGACGATGTTCTGTCTACCAAGAAGTTTCTGAATGTTCCTTTTGGGTAGTTAATGGACTCCACATAGCGTGTGGTTTCCTTAGGCAACAGTGCTCTTCGTTAAGATATAAAATTTCTTCCTTGTTTTGGAGCGAGATATGTCACCAAATGACGTGTTATATTGTCAGTTTGAACATCATTATGAAAACTTCACGAAAATTTGTGGTCGTACTTCTAATGTGTATTTCCTGCAAGCATTCTTCACAATAATATTAAAGATTAATTCAACTTCCATGAGTAGTTTCACTAGACACTTCTCTCAATAACAATGACATATTATTTCTCTAGGTTTCATGTGGGCCACTGCATTCTTAACAAGCTGTTGTACGGTAGTCATTATTTATGTTCTTCATTTTTCATCGGAACAATTTCCCTGAGAAATGTATCCTAGCCAAATAATATTAACTTTCTATCCACATGAGAATTACAGATTAAACACTGTTAATTTGTCATATTAGTAACCGTTTATTGTATATTACAGAAAATTGTATTGCGTGTTGTATACATACACAATATACAAGTCTTTATTTTTAAATGTATACTGGCGAAATAAAAAGACAATTACAAAGCACTGGAAATGCTTTACTATTAAGTTCGCCATTTATTTTCTGTCTCAATTTTTCGAAGAATATCCATTTTACTGCAACAAAATTATTTTCTCAACATGACATGCTTTCTGGCATCTGAAGATATTCTGGACTGAGCAGCTACTAGTGATGATGCTTTTCCGCAGTGCTGTTGACAGCATCGATTCGCTGAAATTTCGTAACTCTTTCATATGAATGATAAAGTGCTTTACATCACATGTAGCCTATATTTTAGCGGTGTTTTAAAAACGAACAATTTAAAGACTGACTACATTTCTCGCTATATTAACTCAACACTTGTAATACACCTGCTGTGTACTAATCTGTGGGTACAAATGTCAAAGTACCTTCCGTATGAACTGTGATCCATAAATTCTGTACCATAGCCATAATGACAGTGTGATTTTGATTACAGCGTAACTAGTGTGTACTGTTTCTCATTTTCCAGGTCTTAATAAAACCGACTCCAAGACGTGATGGGCATGGATTTTTAGCATGCTATGAGGATGTTAGTGTTGACTGACAAGTATAGCATGAGTCACATGCTATTACAAACTCAGTATGCCAAGTACACTCCTGGAAATGGAAAAAAGAACACATTGACACCGGTGTGTCAGACCCACCATACTTGCTCCGGACACTGCGAGAGGGCTGTACAAGCAATGATCACACGCACGGCACAGCGGACACACCAGGAACCGCGGTGTTGGCCGTCGAATGGCGCTAGCTGCGCAGCATTTGTGCACCGCCGCCGTCAGTGTCAGCCAGTTTGCCGTGGCATACGGAGCTCCATCGCAGTCTTTAACACTGGTAGCATGCCGCGACAGCGTGGACGTGAACCGTATGTGCAGTTGACGGACTTTGAGCGAGGGCGTGTAGTGGGCATGCGGGAGGCCGGATGGACGTACCGCCGAATTGCTCAACTCGTGGGGTGTGAGGTCTCCACAGTACATCGATGTTGTCGCCAGTGGTCGGCGGAAGGTGCAAGTGCCCGTCGACCTGGGACCGGACCGCAGCGACGCACGGATGCACGCCAAGACCGTAGGATCCTACGCAGTGCCGTAGGGGACCGCACCGCCACTTCCCAGCAAATTAGGGACACTGTTGCTCCTGGGGTATCGGCGAGGACCATTCGCAACCGTCTCCATGAAGCTGGGCTACGGTCCCGCACACCGTTAGGCCGTCTTCCGCTCACGCCCCAACATCGTGCAGCCCGCCTCCAGTGGTGTCGCGACAGGCGTGAATGGAGGGACGAATGGAGACGTGTCGTCTTCAGCGATGAGAGTCGCTTCTGACTTGGTGCCAATTATGGTCGTATGCGTGTTTGGCGCCGTGCAGGTGAGCGCCACAATCAGGACTGCATACGACCGAGGCACACAGGGCCAACACCCGGCATCATGGTGTGGGGAGCGATCTCCTACACTGGCCGTACACCACTGGTGATCGTCGAGGGGACACTGAATAGTGCACGGTACATCCAAACCGTCATCGAACCCATCGTTCTACCATTCCTAGACCGGCAAGGGAACTTGCTGTTGCAACAGGACAATGCACGTCCGCATGTATCCCGTGCCACCCAACGTGCTCTAGAAGGTGTAAGTCAACTACCCTGGCCAGCAAGATCTCCGGATCTGTCCCCCATTGAGCATGTTTGGGACTGGATGAAGCGTCGTCTCACGCGGTCTGCACGTCCAGCACGAACGCTGGTCCAACTGAGGCGCCAGGTGGAAATGGCATGGCAAGCCGTTCCACAGGACTACATCCAGCATCTCTACGATCGTCTCCATGGGAGAATAGCAGCCTGCATTGCTGCGAAAGGTGGATATACACTGTACTAGTGCCGACATTGTGCATGCTCTGTTGCCTGTGTCTATGTGCCTGTGGTTCTGTCAGTGTGATCATGTGATGTATCTGACCCCAGGAATGTGTCAATAAAGTTTCCCCTTCCTGGGATAATGAATTCACGGTGTTCTTATTTCAATTTCCAGGAGTGTATTACATATATAATTATCACTGCACACAACACAGATGAATCTCATCTTCTGCTGATGAATGAATGGAACTCTTACACCTCATGTGAATTAAGTTGTTGCACTCCAGTGGCCAGTGCACTCTAGTGGCTAGTGGAGCACGCATATATGTCACGTGTTGGGTATGGTTACCTTCAAGCAGGGAACAGCATATAGAAAGCAAGGGATATAAAGTACTCAACCTCATCCTCCATGATATGTAACAGTCTGTCTCTTAATGGTGTAAAAAACAATAATATTATTTCTCTTTCAGTGTAGTTGTTATACTGGGCTGGTACTTAAGTTATTAGCGTTTATTTAAACGACTTACAGGCAGACATATTTCCCTTCTTATTCGTCAGTGGGTGTCGTTCCAAAATGATGGAGTCCTATTTCACTTTCGACTGAGGGTTCGTGAATAACTGGATCAGACATTCACTGAAAAGTGGATAGGCAGAAGAGGAACTATTTGGAGATCAGCCCATTCACTTGATCCCAGTCCATTTGACTCCTTCTTGTGGGGCAACGTGAAAAGTCTTGTGTTCGACACGCCTCTCGACACTAAAGAGGATACCTGGCAACAATTCTCGCTGCCTGCGATGCTGTTCAAACGACAGAGGGCATATTTACGACTGACATTATCAGGACGATGTCATGTCTGCATTGACGCCGGAGGACGCCATTGTGAAAAACTGTTGTAAATGTAACAGCTAGTGAAACTTGTGCAAATAAGTGGAATTGATTATTATTGTTCAGTATTCTTAGGATTTTCAGTTCTCTGGCATCAAGGTATATGCTCCGTTACTTGTCTATCCAGAGGGGCAATTATCTTACGGTATTGAGGAGTATAGCCCGCCCGGTTGGCCGTGCGGTCTGACGCACTGCTTTCCAGGCGGTAAGGCGCGCTGGTCCCGCCTCAGATACACTATGTCGGCGATTGCTGCGCAAACACTTTCTCCACGAACGCGTACACCATAATTACTCTACCACGCAAACATTGGGACTACACTCGTCTGGTGTGAGATGTTGCCGGGGTGGTCCACTGGGGCCCGAACCGCACAATAACCCTGGGTTCTCTGTGGGACGGCGTTGGAGTGAGTGGACTGCAGTAGCCTGTTGTGGTGTTGAGAACCACTGAGGACTACGGCGGGGACGAAGCCTCTCTATCGTTTCTAGGTCCCCGGTTCCAAACAATACAATACAATGCAATTGAGGAGTATTCAACGCGAGTTCAGTACGTCTTTATCAGGATTCGTTTTTGGGGCGTTTTCTAAAGGTTGTGCGAGGCTGAGGTGGAAGCTGAGCAGCGTTTCGCTTATACCTCTCGACTTGCTCATTGACTCAGATTGATACATTTCCCCTTTTCCATCATCTCTGAAACTTTGTAACATCATTATGGAATCACCCTGTTTATGTAGATTCTGATGTCAAAATTCAAAGGCTTTCAATATACGAGGTGCATTCAAGTTCTAAGGCCTCCAATTTTTTTTCTCCGGACTGGAAAGAGATAGAAACATGTGCATTGTTTCAAAATGAGGCCGCGTTCATTGTCAATACGTCCCAGAGATGGCAGCACCGTACAGCAGATGGAATTTTACCGCCAGCGGCGAGAATAAGAACTGTTTTAAATACTTAAAATGGCGACGTTTTCCTTACTTGAACAGCGTGAAATCATTCGTTTTCTGAATTTGCGTGGAGTGAAACCAATTGAAATTCATCGACAGTTGAAGGAGACATGTGGTGATGGAGTTATGGATGTGTCGAAAGTGCGTTCGTGGGTGCGACAGTTTAATGAAGGCAGAACATCGTGTGACAACAAACCGAAACAACCTCGGGCTCGCACAAGCCGATCTGACGACATGATCGAGAAAGTGGAGAGAATTGTTTTGGGGGATCGCCGAATGACTGTTGAACAGATCACCTCCAGAGTTGGCATTTCTGTGGGTTCTGTGCACACAATCCTGCATGACGACCTGAAAATGCGAAAAGTGTCATCCAGGTGGGTGCCACGAATGCTGACGGACGACCACATGGCTGCCCGTGTGGCATGTTGCCGAGCAATGTTGACGCACAACGACAGCATGAATGGGACTTTCTTTTCGTCGGTTGTGACTATGGATGAGACGTGGATGCCAGTTTTCAATCCAGAAACAAAGCGCCCGTCAGCTCAATGGAAGCACACAGATTCACCTCCATCAAAAAATTTCGGGTAACCGCCAGTGCTGAAAAAATGATGGTGTCCATGTTCTGGGACAGCGAGGGCGTAATCCTTAACCATTGCGTTCCAAAGGGCACTACGGTAACAGATGCATCCTACGAAAATGTTTTGAAGAACAAATTCCTTCCTGCACTGCAACAAAAATGTCCGGAAAGGGCTGCGCGTGTGCTGTTTCACCAAGACAACGCACCCGCACATCGAGCTAACGTTACGCAACAGTTTCTTCGTGATAACAACTTTGAAGTGATTCCTCATGCTCCCTACTCACCTGACCTGGCTCCTAGTGACTTTTGGCTTTTTCCAACAATGAAAGACACTCTCCGTGGCCGCACATTCACCAGCCGTGCTGCTATTGCCTCAGCGATTTTCCAGTGGTCAAAACAGACTCCTAAAGAAGCCTTCGCCGCTCCCATAGAATCATGGCGTCAGCGTTGTGAAAAATGTGTACGTCTGCAGGGCGATTACGTCGAGAAGTAACGCCAGTTTCATCGATTTCGGGTCAGTAGTTAATTAGATAAAAATCGGAGGCCTTAGAACTTGAATGCACCCCGTATTCGCAGCTTTGTAGCCACAAAGTTTACAGGTGGGGTGGTCACTCTGCCAGTCACTTAGCCCTGGTGGTAACTGTCTTGTTTTCTCTGCCACCAACAGTGATGACAACTACAGGTACGTCTGTCCTCTCCACCGGTCACTCCAATGTTCGCAGTTGGTTCTGCACCAAGACTTCCCATTCAAGTCCTTCTTCTGAGCCTTTTACACTTTAGCGACATTACGGTCCTCAATAATAAAGCGTCGCAACATTTCACACATAAAAAGCTCTCATGTTCAATTACTCTGATTTGAAAACAAATTTGTAACACTGTTTTCCCGTCCCACACTGTCTCTCCTCAGTTACTCCATACTATGCTCATTTCGAAGAATTTAAGGGCTACAAGTACCAGCATTGTCCTAAACTACTATTAATTTTCCACAAAGTTCATGACAGACATCTACCAAGTAATCTTTACACAAGTATGTGCATGAACCAGAGGGTTGCCGGATGCGCTTCTTGTCGTTACCCCATCTGTTCGGGTCGAGTGTTATCCCACGTGAAACTGCAAGAATGTTTTAGAAAAATCTGCGAATCATGTAAATTAGTCAGGACTAGTGTCGCATATTTATCGTAGGCTACCGCAGACCGTCTTAAGTAAGCATAGACAACGATAGTTTTCCTAGTAGCCTGTGTCAGTTTACATCGTAAGTGCGTTAGGTGTTTGCATACCTGTCGGTCGTTACTTCACAATGATCCTTTCGTTTACATATGTGATCGTTACCTAATTAGATTCCGCTAGAAAACAGGCGAAGTAACTAGTTTATGAACTGAGTGAGGATGCATATTGAATCGCAAAGAAACTTGATATAGGCTTACTAGCCAAATATAGACATATGTTAACAGGCAGAATACGGCGCTACGATCGGCAACGCCTACATGACAACAAGTGTCTGGCGCAGTTGCTAGATTACTGCTGCTACAATGGCAGGTTATCAAGATTTAAGTGGGATTGAATGTGGTGTTATAGTCGGCGCACGAGCGATGTGACACAGCATCTCCGAGGTAATGATGAACTAGGGATTTTCCAATCCTACCATTTCACGAGTGTACCTTGAATATCAGGAATCCGGTAAAACATAAAATCTCCGACATAGCTGCAGCCGGAAAAAGATCTTGCAAGAACGGGACCAACGACGACTGAAGAGAATCGTTCAACGTGACAGAGGTGCAACCCTTCCGCAAACTGCTGCACATTTCAATGCTTCACCATCAGTTTGTCAGGCTGCGAATCATTCAACGAAACTTCATCGATAAGGGCTTTCGGAGCCGAAGGCCCACTCGTGTACTCCTGATGACCGCCCGACACAAAGATTTTGCGCATCGCCTGGGCCCGTCGACGCCGACATTTGACTGTTGAAGACTGGAAACATGTTGTTTGGTCGGACGAGTTTCGTTTGAAATACTATCGAGCGGATAGTGGTGCACGGGTATGGATTCATGGTGTCAGTTCCCTCAGCACTACTTCAGACATTATTTCATGCCACTTCGTGTTGCGGCATTTCTGCGTGCTCGCGGGGACCCTACACGATACTAGGCAGCTGTACCAGTTTCTTTGGCTCTTCAGTGTATAAAGGGCCACGTAACATGTGGAACATTTTTGTTCTCATGACTTTTACGTAAAATTAAATACTAATTACAGCAAAACTGATCTTGTCAATGTTTAATTAAGGTTTTATTAAAAAAAATTATAGATTCGTAACGTGAAACATGGGGAAGATGTAATAGAATATAAAAAATATGTGACTACGTCAGCTTTCCCGGCGTAATATAAGTCTTCCAAGTCTTTTCGGGTTTGCTGTCGGATCCTAAAATCAACTTGACTCTATATTTCGGTGATACAGCTGGTCGCCATCTTCAGGAGAATGCTGCTTCTGCTGCTGAGTCCCGCTGAGAAATGACACCAGGTTGCAGATCGACGTCCTATATTGGCCACCGTTCAGTACATGGCGCATGCGCTCCCCATAATGGTTGCTGCCCTCCAAGACAGGGAGGCGGCGCCGCCCTTGGTAGAACACTGCTGGCAACGATATATTGCACTCAGGGCCGCACCGAAAAACGTTCATTTTTCATGCGAGATAATACAGAATTCCACGCCTTGCTAAGAGGAAACCCATTGTCTCTGTTGATTAAATTATCCGCCAACCTAATTTCAATCGCCTCTTTATAGACACTGTTCCAAAAACCGGAAATGTAGGCAACTACCACAGTGTCATCAAATTTCGTACTGTGTCCCTCATTTAAGCAGTGTTCTGCTACTGCCAATTTTTCCGGCTGTTGTAGCCTCGTATGACGGCGATGAGGTTAGGTTAGGTTAGGTCAGGTTAGGTTACCACACACCTGTCATGAACGGTGCAAATCGAACGGCTAATGTAAGCCTTCCCACATTGACACGGAATTTTGTATACACCGGGTTTCCTAAGCCCCAGATCATCTTTCACAGAGCCGAGTAGTGCCCTAATCTTAGATGGTGGACGGAACACACTCTCAATGTTAAAATTCCTTAAAATTCGTCAAATCTTAAACGATATGCCTCCAGCATAAGGAAGAAAGGCCACCGATCTATGTTCCTGTTCATGCGCCTCCAGACATGGTCCAAACTCCATAGCCCGACGAATCTGCTTCTCGGAGTATCCATTTTCCTTAAAAACAGGCATCAAATGCGCAAGTTCTTGGGTTAAGCTGCCCGCGTCTAAAATGGCATATGCTCTCCGTACCAAAGTCCTAAGGACTGACGTTGGAGCTTCCCAACTACCAGAATGCTCAACTTCTGTGAATTATCAGACCTTGCGGACCGAGAAGTTTCTTCTGGAAGAGGGTGGACGATTGCATCCGGGTCAGACACTTCGTCAGCCACAGCTAACGCCCGAAACCTGTTCGTCAAACGAATCGGTGAGGCCGGCCGGTGTGGCCGTGCGGTTCTAGGTGCTTCAGTCTGGAACCGCGTTACCGCTACGGTCGCAGGTTCGAATCCTGCCTCGGGCATGGATGTGTGTGATGTCCTTAGGTTAGTTAGGTTTAAGTAGTTCTAAGTTCTAGGGGACTGACGACCACAGATGTTAAGTCTCTTAGTGCTCAGAGCCATTTGAACCATTTGAATCGGTGAGGCCCTACGATCGGCCCCTCGAAAGTCTTTTCCTGCCTGCCAGACTTTTGAATGATCTCCCACTCGACCACGGGTGAGGAGTCAACCCCAGTGCAGGCAGTACCCGGGGCGGCCACAGCAGTGGACCGATCGGGGGACACGTGGGACGGGCTCGACGTACGTCGCACACCTGCATCCGAGCCCCCACAGTCACGACCCTTGGCAGTGGCCTCGAGCTGTGTGACGGAAGCCAACACAACCTGGAGATGTGAGCGAAGGGTCACAACTCAGCTCACATCGGTAAACAGCAATCACAATTCCGATCCATTACTGATGTCGCTCCTGTCTGAAGCTCGTAGAAATACGTAACAAACGAACGGTGTACTCGGATTAGTAGAGTTGTTCTCTCACTGACGGTCTAACCGACCATTTTTGTCTAGTTAAGTATGGAATTACACAATTTTGGAATTACGCTAACATGACTAAACGAGCAAACCCATTCAAATTTAATTATTCACCTGGTTTAGAGACGATATCACAATTCCGGTGTAGAAGTAAAAAGTACATACAAAGATCTTGGCTAATGCATCACCTTATTCCTAGGTATGTTAAGTCACATTAGTGTAGTTGCTGACTTGTGTAATTCCATATCTAATTTATCAAAAAAACGCCATTGAAGTAATTTTACATTAAGCCAAGGATCGATATATTAAGAAGTTGTGGTGATTGCCTTTGCCTTACCATCATGTTCATCTTTACATTATTATCTTTGCAGTTAGTAATGTACTTGAAAATGGGCTTATAACTCCAAGCCTAGATTGTGCAGCAGCCATAATAAAATTTATGAAAAAAGGCTAAAAAACATTGCTTGTTTATAATATATATCACCAGTTTAGTATATAAAATTATTTTATAACCTTATCCTCTGTTTATAAGCTTTCCATAAGTTTCATCACATTTGACTCATAATTTTCCGAGTTATCATATGTATGCCATCTCCATTTGTGTCAACTAGTGCATTACAATAACCTTCTCACAATAGAAAATCGTTGAAGTGCAGCTATCCGTGAGCGACGTTAATTTTAAGTTTACTCGGTTAAATCTCGTTTTTCAAACAGTGCTGCAATCGGCAATGGAACTCTGGCTTTGGATTCTTCTTCTTCTTCTTAATTTCTACTTTCGAGTAATTGTCCCTGGGTATGGTGTTCTCTTGTAGTGGTCTCAACTAATTCATTATGTTCCAAATCATAGTACTATTTTGACTTTGTGTGGGTGCCTTTCTTTCCACCACAGTCGAGGAGAGTCGTGTACACCATCTGTCTATGGCTCCCGTAAACATGGTTTTGTGTGTTATCGTATTGTAATTGTCTGTATTTCATGTTTGTGAAGTGGAGATTGGGAACCGGCCTGGCTCTTGGCATCTGTCTAGGCGATCGTGGAAAACCTAAAAGCTACGCTCGGACTATTGGGGGTATGAGATCAATGGACGTCAGCACGCTGCGTGGACTTGTTCCGGGCTGGTTCACTTCCCTGTCTCATAAGTTATCGCACACTGTAAAAACAGCGTCTGCTTTGAATATTTTTAGTATGGGAATATTTTTAACATATTCTAATTTCCAATTTCATGCATTCGTTGCGAACTGTTTCTTGTCATATACATTCTGGCTAGATTTAGTTGTGTCCAGTACATTAAATTCCCACTTATCATATATCTTTAGCTCTTTCCTTCAATTATAGCAACTACTTTATCAGGATAACTTTTCCACAATATAAAATTGTTGAAGAACAAAAATTAGAGTTTGGTGTTCATTTTGAGTTGCTCGACTACATATCATACAGCGCTGTAATCAAGTTACTAAAACTAGAATACTCATACCTGCTACAGACATTTGTCTGTGGACACTTCTTTTTCCTCATTACCTCATTGTTCGTGCGATTCTCTCAGGATGTTGTGTTCTGTTGTAGTGGGATCAGCTATTTCATGACTTGGCGAATTATTATATTCTTGACAACTGAGGTCGGAAGCCCTTGCCGTGACCATAAACGTCAGCCGCCTTAAACGAGATCTGTATGCACCATTTGTTTTTGAAACATGCAAAATTTTCTCTGCGTCTTATCGTATTGTGATTGTTTGTGTTTCGAATTTTCTTTAAGTGGACATTGGGTACCAGTCTGCTATTTACTTAGACGAGCGAGTAAAACCACCTAAATCCCACGATCAGACTGGGCTGTATAGCTTATGAGATTAACGTTCCATAGCACGCCGCCCGGATGCCATCCAGGCTGCCTCACCGCTCTGTCTCGTAGGCTTATGTGCAGAGAATTAAACTATGAGTGTTGCGTCTTCCGTTTTTTACATATAGTGATTTACGATGTAAATTACTCATTCGTAACTGTGTTCTCATGTTCTGTTTGATCTGAACCATGGTTCTATCCAGTTTAGCTAAATTTAGTTGTATTCTGTACATAAATTCCGAGTTCTCATATTTTTGTGCTTTTTTCCTTCATTTATGGCAACTGGGTATTTCAATCACCTACCGAGGATATAAAATTGTTTAACTACGACATTCATAATATGCCGTTTGTGTAAAACTTTGTGAGTTAAACTGTAGTTTCCAAACAGTCCTACCATCAACTACCGAGGATATAAAATTGTTTAACTACGACATTCATAATATGCCGTTTGTGTAAAACTTTGTGAGTTAAACTGTAGTTTCCAAACAGTCCTACCATCAACTTGCGTGGACTAGAATTGCCGCAAAAGTAATTTGTCTATGAACGTGTTCTGGAATTTCAATATTATCTATCAACATGAACTGAAAATGCATGATCACAAAATTTGGGAGTAAATGGTCTGAACGTAGCTTCCGATGCACACAACGATGCCCGACAACGCAAATGAGCTGCGTTGCGAGTGATCTAACCCCCTCTCGGCTCATGTTTCCGAGAACTACTGGAAGTCTCCCACGCCCACGTATGACGGTGGCAGCTCTACCAATCGCAGCTGCCTCACGCAACTCTGCAGCCAAGAGGCCATTCGACAGACAACGATGTAGTGTCGCCGGTTGTGCTTCTGTACTTGTTGCAGCCCTTTATGAGATTTTTCATTCAAGAGTCCTGCATCATTTTGTTGTGGTGAATCACAATAGAAAATAGAGAAGTTATTTTCGCTGTCTGTTTGGTATACAACCAGCAGAACTGTCAGTGATTCTCATCAGATAAATCGTTCAGAGTAGACGTGAACACATCAGGCCTTGAAGGCGACGCTTTTCCTGCGGGTGAGTATGCTGTCTTCGTATTCTGTGTCAAAACTTGCAGAATTACTCCGTTTCCCTTTCTTCTGTTACATGATGATAATTTTATTACACAGTATGTCAACTGTTGGCACTGTGTACGTTTTACTGAAAAAGATATAATAATACTAGGTATTCGTTTCGCTTAATTTATTGATTACATATTGTCATGACTTAAAATAACGATGTGGATCTAGTCAAGTGCATGCTACACATGTTATGCAATGTCATTTTTAGGCTAGCATACGCAGCACTGAATATTATTTACTTCAACTACAATGAGTACGTGTGCCATACTTTTGCACCTTGTATGCTGTACGTTTCTTATTACGTAATCGTCTACAGAATATAAATATTTCTCCGGAATAATCATAATCCGTATCTCTGGTTTGTCTTTATTGTTAATCTAATAACCGGTCAAACATTTTTAATACTGCATTGTAATTAGACTCACTTTGAACCAAGATAATCTTTAACCAAAGGTAGTGAAAGGTAACACACTTCGTATTGCGGGCAACTGCAGCTCTACAAATGCATTCTTGTTTAACAAAACCGCAGCAGTTGTTGAGTAATCCTTTATTACTACAACCAGTTTTCTTATCTAAAGTTGCATCAACAGGTAGAGGTAATGAAATCATCGTTTAGTGTCATTTTTGTAGACTTTTTTTTTTCTTATGGAATTGTGATATATTATTAAGCACAAAGTACCTTATGTTTTGTGAAATCTTAGTTGATATCGTTAGCTCCTTAGAGAACATCCTGTTACAAGATCGTGGATGAGCACCAATATCAGTGTTATGGCATATGTATGTGTCAAGCAATTTTTCTTTCTAAAAGATGAGAAGTCTTCCAGTACTACGCCATACTGCTTCTGCAAATGAAATTCTCTTTATACTATATAGATTAATAGAACTGCTCAGTACATTTCTCAGCTAAACAATCCTTTGCGTAGACCCCAGACTGTAGGGGAACATATTGGCATTTTGAATTTATGTCAATACCTTACCGCCGATATTCGACTTGTTTGCCTTATTTATTTATTTATTTATTTCTTTAATGTGATCTGATTAGGGCCATGAGGCCCTCTCTTACAACGGCCCAGGGTTTCACACATACAGTATCAGTTTTAAATCATAGGTACCTAAGAAATAACAGTTTTAATGTGACAAGTGGTATTAAAATGATTTGAGTATCTGAAGTGGCAATGTGCGTAAATTACACTGGCTACGAAGTAATAAAGTTAACACTGGCTGTACCTGTGCTACTGTAGCTGCTGCCAGTAATAATAGTAATAATAGTACAGCAGTAATAATAATAATAATAATAATAATAATACGCACTTGCAGTCGAAATGATAGTGAGGATGAGGAAGAGCATTGTAACTATAACTGTTAATTTCAGTCGCACAGATTCGTTGAATGGTTCAAAAGTACCCTCCCTCAAACACATATAGGTGGCTTGTGGAGTGTAGATGCGGACACACCAACATGTCTGCTGCCAAACATGCATATTTCTCATAGCAACCAAAAAGTAACCATCGTGAACTGAAAATCATCACATCACTAAACAACAAGAATAACTACGCGGCGCAAATGGAACTACGTCTCAGTAAAGCTAACCGAAAAATGGCTGCGGGTTAAGAAGTATAATCAATGCCATAGTCTGTGATGAGTCACTCATCGGTTAGGGTCATTGGTGACAAACGTACTTACTTCAATATCTCTGTTGATACCAACGCTAAAAACATCAACCATACGAAAAAATACCTACCTCTCGTATCTCTAAAATTTTCCGAAAACCGCGTTTCGATATGTGTAACCGTTCACGAAATAAAAAGGTTTTACGTCTTACCTGACTCACCCTGTATATTCAAGTTTTCCGATAATTTTTAGATAAGTATGTTAAAAGTTCGAACACGGATTTTAACAGCAATTCTTAGTGCTTCATTCAGTTTAGTGAAATTCATCTTGGATGTAGCGTATTCATTTACTTGTTGATGGTTTCTATTTTCTCGTGTTCTTTCTTATATAAATTGCCTAAATTGAAATTGCTTATAAGGGTGATGAAACTGGGCGTTCACTTATTCTATACTATGAAATATTCATCATCGTAGATTGGGTTTTGACTGCAACACAGTGACAAATACACATCATCTCCTTATCTAAGATCGCTGGAATGCAGCGCTTCGACGCGCACGGAACCCGCAGACATGCGACTTCCTAGTTTGATTCATAGACAGTAAGGCGGGCGACTATGAGTCACCTACTACGCCCCTGTAACTGCTGCAAAGGCTTCGTGTTAGCCGCCTAAACACTACAAATCCATAGTATTTTAGTCACCTGAGAGTCAGATAATTTGATTCGAAATCAGATTCATTTTCTCGACTTTCTCTGCTGTAGATTGTACAGAGTATCCCATATTCCTTAACAATCGTATTTTGGTTGATAAATATGTAACATAGTCGCTAATCGGTCTTATTATTATTATGACCTCATAACTAAAGAAATTACCTATACTACGTTTGCCCGTCCTCTTCTGAAGTATTGCCGTGCAGTATGAAATCATTACCAGATATGGATCACAAAGGACAATGAAACATTTCAAATACGGCCAGCTCGATTTGTGCCATCGTAAAATGGGAGTGAGTGTCATGGATATGACAAACGAGATGAGATGACAATCATTAACACAAAGGGGATTTTCGTTGCGAGGAGACCTTTCCGCAAAATTTCGGTCACCATCTGTCTCCTTCGAATGGTGAAATATCTTTTTGACGCACACGTACATACAAATAAACAACCATTATAACAACGTCGGAGAAAACCTAGATCCCAAGGAAATGTTTAGGGATACACATCTCTCGTGCATTGTACGAAAGTCGAACGATCGAGAATTAGTCTGAAAGTAGTTTTCTGAACCCTTTGCCAAATACTTAAATGGGTATTTCAGAACAGTGATTTAGTTGTACTTGTAGATTTACACTTATAACATACATTGATTTGCCCTGGATTTCATTAATATAGAAAAACATGAATGTAACGGTAACTCAAAATGACTGTGAACTTAGTTACAGTACAAAACAAAATATATAACACATATGAAAGCAGCAATTTGAGATTTAGCCAAGAAATGTATATATGCGAATTTACACTACTGGCCATTAAAATTGCTACACCAAGAAGAAAGTCAGATGATAAACGGGTATTCATTGGACAAATATATTATACTAGAACAGACATGTGATTACATTTTCACGCAATTTGGGTGCATAGATCCTGAGAAATCAGTACCCAGAATAACCACCTCTGGCCGTAATAACGGCCTTGATATGCCTGGGCATTGAGTCAAACGGAGTTTGTACAGGTACAGCTGTCCATGCAGCTTCAACACGATACCACAGTTCCTCAAGAGCAGTGACTGGCGTATTGTGACGAGACAGTTGCTCGGCCACCATTGACCAGACGTTTTCAGTTGGTGAGAGATCTGGAGAATGTGCTGGCCAGGGCAGCAGTCGAACATTTTCTATATCCAGAAAGGCCCGTACAGGACCTACAACATGCGATCGTGCATTATCCTGCTGAAATGTAGGGTGTCGCACGGATCGAATGAAGGGTGGAGCCACTGGTCGTAACACATCTGAAATGTAACGTCCACTGTTCAAAGTGCCGCCAGTGCGAACAAGAGGTGACCGAGATGTGTAACCAGTGGCACCCTATACCATGACGCCGTGTGGATACGCCAGTATGGCGATGACGAATACACGCATCCAATGTGCGTTCACCGCGATGGCGCCAAACACGGATGCGACCATCATGATACTGTAAACAGAACCTGGATTCATTCGAAAAAATGACGTTTTGCCATTCATACACCCAGGTTCGTCGTTGAGTACACCATCGCAGGCGCTCCTGTCTGTGATGCAGCGTCAAGCGTAACCGCAGCCATGGTCTCCGAGCTGATAGTCCATGCTGCTGCAAACATCGTCGAACGACTGTTCGTGCAGATGGTCCCCATCTGTTGACTCAAGGATCGAGACGTGGCTGCACGATCCATTACAGCCATGCGGATAAGATGCCTGTCATCTCGACTGCTAGTGATACGAGGCCGTTGGGATCCAGCACGGCGTTCCGTATTCCATATTCTGCTAACAGTCATTGGATCTCGACCAACGTGATCAGCAATGTCGCGATACGATAAACCGCAATCGTGATAGGCTACAATCCGACCTTTATCAAAGTCGTAAACGTGATGGTACGCATTTCTCCTCCTTACACGAGGCATCACAACAACGTTTCACCAGGTAGCGCCGGTCAACTGCTGTTTGTGTATGAGAAATCGGTTGGAAACTTTCCTAATGTAAGCACGGTGTAGGCGTCGCCACCGGCGCCAACCTTGTGTGAATGCTCTGAAAAGCTAATAATTTGTATATCACAGCAGCGTCTTCCTTTCGGTTAATTTTCGCGCCTGTAGCACGTCACCTTCGTGGTGTAGCAATTTTAATGGCCAATAGTGTAGAACATATTTGAAATCTGCAAAATATGTGTGCCATATCGGCATAACATAAGTTTAGGCAACTCTGAGTGTACTTTTACCAAACAGTACTGAAGCACACACAGCAAGACGTCATTTTGTTATCGTATGGCATCGGTGTGTCTTAATAGGATCTGAATGGCGCTCTTCACAGAAAGGTACTTGCAACAAAGCAATGATCACAATGGTAGTACTGCAAGCACTAATATTATAGAAGGATAGATGAAAGAATTGGCCACTCCATCTGGTGAATTCGTTTCCGTTGAAAATGTTGTCTACAAAATGAACTCACTTGGTCGAGTGTTATAGTCTTGCAGGAGGATAACATTGTGTTTTGCAGTGGCTGATGGAAGAGGATCATTCCATGTGGTAACACACACACACACACACACACACACACACACATATATATATATATATATATATATATATATATACGCACACGCACGCACACACACACACACACACACACACACACACACACACACACACATCCGAAAACGATGATCTACATGGTAAAATCTTTACGTAAGTGTAATCCATAGAGTCACTCACATCAGTACACTCTTCCGCCATACTGACTTGTAGCAAGCAGGCGTACCTTTGGTGTGCCGTAAATCTATCACGAACAGTTCGCGTTGCGCATCCCACGAAATACCACAGCTTCCACAGGGAATCCCCTATCCACCCACATTTAGGAGCAGTATGCCATCCTTGATAGAACACAGTAGAGCAGTAGTCTAACTGACAGGGAGGAAGATCATTTTGACGCTGTTTTTCTCTAGGATTCTGACAATCTTCGAGGTAAGAGCACCGATATAAAGCAGAACGCATGCAATGTCCCACGAATCTCCTGCTGTTAATATCCATTCGCTTGGAAGATGCTCCCCAAGTTTTCTAGTTCATCCTGTGGAGATTTATTGTCAGAGACACTGTCTGTCCTACTCACCAAAGTCTTAGGGACACTGGTGGTTTTCGAGGGATATGGCAACTGCTGGCAAGTAAACAGAATTCCATGTGCCTGAGTTTGCGACGTACTGAATGCCCAACTACAGGGAGTGGCGCTTAAAGCTGGACCAATTTCAATTTGAATTTCCCGCCGTATCGTAGTTCCCGAAAGCCATAGACATCTAGTAAACAGTCATAACCTCAAAATGGCCGACATGGTACGGACAAGTACGGAGTACAACCGAGGAGCCGCGATTGTTGAAAGTTTTCGCGCTGGGCGTTCGTCTATTGAAATAGTTCGCTTCTTCGGGTACCCGAGATCAACTGTTTGCGATACTGTGGCCAAGAATAAGGCTGCGGAGAAGTCAGGGGAAGGTCTGCTAAACCGGAGGACAAACGCGTGTCATCGAAAAAATTCAGATGCTGATTTCGGAGGACCAGGGCCCACCGCTGAGGCAGTATTGAATGTCAGCGAGCGAACAGTACATCGGATAGCAAGGGAGGACCCCGTACGAGCCATTTAGTTGAAAACTGGTTCTCGGATAACGTTGACATGTTCTGATCAAAAGAGTTCTGGCCCAGTTTTGCCTGAATTTGAACCCCCTCGGCTACTATGTTTGGAGAGTAGTCGAAAGAGTCACCAATAAGACGAGGCGCCCTAATGTCGCATTTCTACGCACCGCTATCGAAGTAACAATCGCAATGGACAGAGCTGTTTCAAGGAGTGCAATCGCTTCAGGACAAGAATGGAGGCGGGTCTTTGCGGCTGAAGGGGGTTACATCGAGTTGCGTTAGTCTTGAAAGATACCACTTCTTGTATGTCATAGGATTTTCATTGTCATTTATATTTTGCTTGAATAAATTTGCTTTTAAAATACGTTTCATTTGTCCGGAGTTAAGTGCCGCACCCTGTATAACAGCAGACAGAGTTATATCAGCTGTGCACTATTGTACAACCCCTTCACGTACCTTGAGTCATAAAATGGACTTGTTCTCAGCAAGAAAAATATCCACAAGGTGAATGCGACGACCTGTGGAGCCCTGCTCACTGTCAATGTGGTGACCGTTGTTGCGGCTTCCATGACATGGTACACCAACAGTGGTGCGCCCTACAGTACTGGAAACATGAGTGCACTACTTCGTCCTTTCAGGAAAGTCCTGTGTTAGTGTCTCGAGCCATGGTTGTGCAGTGGTTAACACACTGACTCGCATTCGAGAGGAAGACGGTTCGAATCTATGTACGACCATCCAGATTTAGATTTCTCGAGATCTCCCTAAATCACTCCAGGTAAATGGTACCTTTGAAAAGAGCACGGCTTATTTTCTTTTCCAACCTTCAGTAATCCGAGCATGCGCTCCGTTTCTCATGACTTCGCTGACGTAAAACGCCATTCTTCGATTTTGGTCCAGCGTCCAGCATCAGTATTGACGTATCTTGTGTGGAGTCCCTTAAGGGAACAAACGGTTCTAGATTGCATTCTCTACCTTTATATGGGCCAGCAGCTGCAGTGACACGACAGGGTGCCCATTGGGTACAGAACGCGATCATCCCTAATTCGCCTAGGTGGTAATTTGGACACACGTCGCTACATTTCCAACAAGCTAAGGGCGACTTTTGTGTCATTGTCTTTCAAAATGATTACGCAAGATCACTTGTGGCCCATGCTATCCCAACTCAACTCGATGCAGAGGGTAACCGACTGTTGCCTTGTCCGACACATTCTCCATATTTCGCACTGAGTGACAACGTATGTCACGAGTTGTTGAGACACTGGCTCACCACCACTGGCCTGTCGCTAAGATAGATGAACCCTCGCATGGAACTGAAGCAGCATGGAATGGCTTACCCGTATCCGTCATGAAAGCTCAGTTCAACTCGACGGCCTGCCGCTTTAGAGCCAACGCTGCTGCTAGAGGTGGCGGATCAGCGAACTAAATTTCACACCCTGTATACACTCAGATTACCTACAAATACAATATTTTTTTCTCCCTACTACAATGTATACGCGCAATAACGTACATTTCGTAACTGCAAGCATTACTGGTGTTGCAGTTTCAATGGTCAACAGCAGACATCGAGATGAGGTCTTCACTACAATTTCACCTTAGACAGCAATTCCTTCCACCTCTCCTGCTACTTCTTCTCTGGTGCAGATGCCTGAGCTCTCCTTTTTTGTATCACTCGTCACTTGGGACTTTCCTTAATTTATTCCTGACTCGAGAAGTGTGGTAAAGAGCATGTACACCTCGTATCATAGTCCGTCTAAGTCATCCATACCTACACCAGAAACGCTATATCGTCAACGATCCTCAGTTGTTGTTGTGGTCTTCAGTCCTGAGACTGGTTTGATGCAGCTCTCCATGCTACTCTATCCTGTGCAAGCTTCTTCATCTCCCAGTACCTACTGCAACCTACATCCTTCTGAATGTGCTTACTATATTGATCTCTTGGTCTCCCTCTACGATTTTTACCCTCCACGCTGCCCTCCAATGCTAAATTTGTGATCCCTTGATGCCTCAGAACATGTCCTATTAACCGGCCCCTTCTTTTTGTCAAGTTGTGCCACAAACTTCTCTTCTCCCCAATCCTATTCAATACCTCCTCATTAGTTACGTGATCTACCCACCTTATCTTCAGCATTCTTCTGTAGCACAACATTTCGAAAACTTCTATTCTCTCCTTGTCCAAACTGGTTATCGTCCATGTTTCACTTCCATACATGGCTACACTCCATACAAATACTTTCAGAAACGACTTCCTGACACTTAAATCTATACTCGATGTTAACAAATTTCTCTTCTTCAGAAACGATTTCCTTGCCATTGCCAGTCTACATTTTATATCCTCTCTACTTCGACCATCATCAGTTATTTTACTCCCTAAATAGCAAAACTCCTTTACTACTTTAACTGTCTCATTTCCTAATCTAATTCCGTCAGCATCACCTGATATAATTAGACTACATTCCATTATCCTCGTTTTGCTTTTGTTGATGTTCATCTTATATCCTCCTTTCAAGACACTGTCCATTCCGTTCAACTGCTCTTCCAAGTCCTTTGCTGTCTCTGACAGAATTACAATGTCATCGGCGAACCTCAAAGTTTTTACTTCTTCTCCATGAATTTTAATACCTACTCCTAATTTCTCTTTTGTTTCCTTTACTGCTTGCTCAATATACAAATTGAATAACATCGGGGAGAGGCTACAACCCTGTCTCACTCCTTTCCCAACCACTGCTTCCCTTTCATGCCCCTCGACTCTTATGACTGCCATCTGGTTTCTGTACAAATTGTAAATAGCCTTTCGCTCCCTGTATTTTACCCCTGCCACCTTCAGAATTTGAAAGAGAGTATTCCAGTTAACGTTGTCAAAAGCTTTCTTTAAGTCTACAAAAGCTAGAAACAAAGGTTTGCCTTTTCTTAATCTTTCTTTTAAGATAAGTCGTAAGGTTAGTATTGCCTCACGTGTTCCAACATTTCTACGGAATCCAAACTGATCTTCCCTGAGGTCCGCTTCTACTAGTTTTTCCATTCGTCTGTAAAGAATTCGCGTTAGTATTTTGCAGTTGTGACTTATTAAACTGATAGTTCGGTAATTTTCACATCTGTCAACACCTGCTTTCTTTGGGATTGGAATTATTATATTCTTCTTGAAGTCTGTGGGTATTTCGCCTGTCTCATACATCTTGCTCACCAGATGGTAGAGTTTTGTCATGACTGGCTCTCCCAAGGCCATCAGTAGTCCTAATGGAATGTTGTCTACTCCCGGGGCCTTGTTTCGACTCAGGTCTTTCAGTGCTCTGTCAATCTCTTCACGCAGTACCTTATCTCCCATTTCATCTTCATCTACATCCTCTTCCATTTCCATAATATTGTCCTCAAGTACATCGCCCTTGTATAAACCCTCTATATACTCCTTCCACCTTTCTGCCTTCCCTTCTTTGCTTAGAACTGGGTTGCCATCTGAGCTCTTGATATCCATACAAGTGGTTCTCTTCTCTCCAAAGGTCTCTTTAATTTTCCTGTAGGCAGTATCTATCTTACCCCTAGTGAGACAAGCCTCTACATCCTTACATTTGTCCTCTAGCCATCCCTGCTTAGCCATTTTGCACTTCCTGTCGATCTCATTTTTGAGACGTTTGTATTCCTTTTTGCCTGCTTCATTTACTGCATTTTTATATTTTCTCCTTTCATCAATTAAATTCAATATTTCTTCTGTTACCCAAGGATTTCTATTAGCCCTCGTCTTTTTACCTACTTGATCGTCTGCTGCCTTCACTACTTCATCCCTCAGAGCTACCCATTCTTCTTTTACTGTATTTCTTTCCCCCATTCCTGTCAATTGTTCCATTATGCTCTCCCTGAAACTCCCAACAACCTCTGGTTCTTTCAGTTTATCCAGGTCCCATCTCCTTAAATTACCACCTTTTTGCAGTTTCTTCAGTTTCAATCTGCAGTTCATAACCAATATATTGTGGTCAGATTCCACATCTGCCCCTGGAAATGTCTTACAATTTAAAACATGGTTCCTAAATCTCTGTTTTACCATTATATAATCTATCTGATACCTTTTAGTATCTCCAGGATTCTTCCAGGTATACAACCTTCTTTTATGATTCTTGAACCAAGTGTTAGCTATGATTAAGTTATGCTCTGTGCAAAATTCAACAAGGCGGCTTCCTCTTTCATTTCTTCCTCCCAATCCATATTCACCTACTATGTTTCCTTCTCTCCCTTTTCCTACTGACGAATTCCAGTCACCCATGACTATTAAATTTTCGTCTCCCTTCACTACCTGAATAATTTCTTTTATCTCGTCATACATTTCATCAATTTCTTCATCATCTGCAGAGCTAGTTGGCATATAAACTTGTACTACTGTAGTAGGCATGGGCTTTGTGTCTATCTTGGCCACAATAATGCGTTCACTATGCTGTTTGTAGTAGCTAACCCGCACTCCTATTTTTTTATTCATTATCAAATCTACTCCTGCATTACCGCTATTTGATTTTGTATTTATAACCCTGTAATCACCTGACCAAAAGTCTTGTTCCTCCTGCCACCGAACTTCACTAATTCCCACTATATCTAACTTTAACCTATCCCTTTGCCTTTTTAAATTTTCTAACCTACCTGCCGATTAAGGGATCTGACATTCCACGCTCCGATCCGTAGAACGCCAGTTTTCTTTCTCCTGATAACGACGTCCTCTTGAATAGTCCCCGCCCGGAGATCCGAATGGGGGACTATTTTACCTCCGGAATATTTTACCCAAGAGGACGCCATCATCTATTAATCATACAGTAAAGCTGCATGCCCTCGGAAAAAATTACGGCTGTAGTTTCCCCTTGCTTTCAGCCGTTCGCAGTACCAGCACAGCAAGGCCATTTTGGTTAATGTTACAAGGCCAGATCAGTCAATCATCCAGTCTGTTGCCCCTGCAACTACTGAAAAGGCTGCTGCCCCTCTTCAGGAACCATATGTTTGTCTGGCCTCTCAACAGATACCCCTCCGTTGTGGTTGCACCTACGGTACGGCCATCTGTATCGCTGAGGCACGCAAGCCTCCCCACCAACGGCAAGGTCCATGGTTCATGGGGGGGATCCTCAGTATGAAGTGAATTCAGTGTGTAGCGTTATTTATAATCCGAAAATTTAATTCTGTACTATGATTGACCTTTCGGATACAGTCGATGCACCTTTGTTGATAAGCTGCAACTTCTATTATAACTGATTATTCTACTATTATTACCTGCAAAACTTTTCCTTCAAGATTTAATATCTCTTGTTGAAGCTATATGACAGTACTTTTTAGTTGTAGCTGTAAGAATTAAGAGCTCTGTTGTTTCTCGCAGGGTTGACACAGTGGGCATCTTTGGGATGACTTAATGATGTCTGTTCCTTCGGACATATCCTAAAGAACAGACACTATTCTTATCCGAAAGTCATTATGAATTAAGACACAAATAAATTACAGACATGGGCTGCTAGAGAGCATTGACTGAAATCAAAGGGGAAAGTTGAAAATTAGTGCCGGACGGAGATTCGAACTCAAATCTCCTGGATACTAGGCAGCCGCTCAGACCACAAAACCATCCAGACACAGTGGTTATTACAACTGCAAGGAATACCACAGCACGCCTCCTGTTACACACAAATTCTCATCTTTTCCACGCACTCCTCGCGGCATTTCGCCGATTCGCGTAAAAACTCAAGCCATGTATATATATTATATATGTGTGTGTGGGGGGGGGGGGGGAAGTTTGTGGCGAGACGGTCAATGACCTCTTCCGTGCAAATGCACACCTGGCTTTAATTCTTACGCGAATCGGCGAAATACCGCGAGTAGTAAGGATAATGGGCAAGGTGCACTATATTAGCAGTGTGTGTGTATGTCTGTGAGTGACATGTCCTAAAGAACAGACATTTTATATATATAGGGTGTCCCATTTATCTTTACCACCGTAAATAATTGGCTAGAAAGTCTAAGACATTACCACAACGAGCCGGCTCTCCAACTATTTGATAGAATTTATTTTCTCGCAAGACATTCAGCGTAATGTCACATGAATCCTTGTATTGAGCAGCAATATTTAGCCCACGACGCACCCATTCTGTACCTGGCAAACTGAAGGCATCCCTATTACAGTAGCGTTTTAAGGAAACTTGTTCATGATATCCTAAGTTCTCCCTAAAGCACTCTGCTACTATAACTAGCGACGCAGGTGGTCTATAGAAGCATCCGAACACCGTTTGATCTGCATTTGATGCTTAACTTGAACCCAAATTATTTCACATCTGGAATCTGTAATAACGCCACTAGATAATGTCGAATTCATTGTTGCAATAAATACGCCGCTATACAGGCATCTAACATATCGTTGCAAAACGCATGGTGAGTCACGTAAGCCGTAAAACCACTTTTAATTCGTGAACGGTTCCAGTTGTAGGAACGAGGGTTTTCGCAATTGATCGTATGCCGAGGGGTACGTAGTGTTTTGTATGGATAATGCTCTAAACTCTGGTATCCACTGAGACAATGCAGTAAGTACGTCTTTTTGTGGAACCGTATACTTTTCAGACCTGCATTCAGGAGCTGTTGGAAACACAATTACAATGCTATAGCACTTTTATACATATATATATAGGGTGCCCCATTTATCTTGACCATTCTAAATAACTGTTTGTCGAGATGCAAATTACAAAATGCTTCAAGCAAATGTTCTTTAGCCGTCAGGGGGACATCAATCAGCATGACTGCCTTCGTTGTAGCTTTGTGTTTTACAAAGATATGAATAGCAGCATGACTTTTTTAAATGGCACCCTGTATTTGTTATTCGGTAATTCATTTCCCCTCCTAAAGACCTATTCAGGAACGTATCACAGTGTACCATTCTCTGAGACGTAACGTTATTAATTACATAACACAACATTGACGCTGACGCTCCCAGCGCTTAGTGCAGGTACTCGGGGTAATGGAACACATGCACGTGCTGACGTTGACAGAGGACAAATGTAAACATAAGTAGAATGCACACCCGTCATTCCGTCAACCATCGTCAGTTTAAGAGTTGTGTGAGTACAATGTACACCAACGAAGAGAACGTAGAAATGCTACTCATCTATGTGGAATGTAAGTTAGCAGAACAGTAATTGCCATACTGTTTTTTTATGTACGGGTACATTTAGTACAGTAGTTTAGTCCTTTTAAATACTGTTTTGTATAGTAGGCATACGGTAGAGGCTGTCCTTCCTACAAACTGCATCGACATAACGTTTCATGTAATGTTGTTGTTGTTGTTGTTGTTGTTGTTGAAGGTAGGCGAAATGCTACGCAGGTTCAAATGGTTCAAATGGCTCTGAGCACTATGGGACTTAACTGCTGAGGTCATCAGTCCCCTAGAACTTAGAACTACTTAAACCTAACTAACCTAAGGACATCACACACATCCATCCCCGAGGCAGGATTCGAACCTGCGACCGTAGCGGTCGCGCGGTTCCAGACTGTAGCGCCTATAACCGCTCGGCCACTCCGGCCGGCTGCTACGCAGGCAGCGGAACTGTACAGACAGCGATTTCCTGAAAAGTGCCCACCTTCCCGACGAATGTTTTCTCGTCTTGTTGCGACGCTTCGGGAAACGGGAAGTTTCAACCCACGACAACGCAATCGTCGTAGCACTCGCACAAACAAAGCTGCCGAAGTTAACGAATTCTTCCTCCTCTTCTGGAAGAATTGCCGCTACGAACCAGAATGCATATGTGGTATCAACACGATGGATGTCCAGCACTTGTGTGCACGTCGTCTTCTGAACCTAAGGTATCCTGCCAGATGGATTGGTCGAGGAGGAACAGTTACTTGGCCTGCTAGGTCTCCTGATTTCAATCCTCTCGACTTTTATCTTTGGGGATGCATTAAAGACGCTGTCTATCGCGATATTCCAATGACTCCATAGGATATGTAAGAACGTATCGCGCTTGCTTCTAATTCTTTACAGGAGGCAGCACAGGAAGCAGTAAATAATTCTTTCATTCAACGAGTGCACCAGTGTATCGGTGTCCAGGGTCACCACTTTGAGCACCCTTTGAATTTTCTGCTCCTGGGCAATGGTACAGGAGAGTCAAAGTCAATTTTGTGTTATATTTTTACTTGACTTTCATTCGTTTTCGGACAACTCCAGCAAGTGGACGAGTTCGTGATCCCGGGCTCAAAGTCAGTATTGTGTTATGTAATTAATAACGTTGTGTTTCAGTGAATGGTACACTGTGATACAATTTTGAATAGGTCTTTAGGAGCGGATATGAATTACCGAACAAAAATACAGGGTACCATTAAGAAAGTCATACTGCTGTTCATATCTTTGTAAAAAAACAAAGCTACAACGAAGGCAACCATGCTGATTGGTGTCCCCCTGACGGCTAAAGAACATTTGCTTCAAACATTTTGTAATTTGCATCTGGACAAACAGTTATTTAGGATGGTCAAGATAAATGGGACAAAGTGCTATAGCATTGTAATTGTGTTTCCAAGAGCTGCTGAATGCAGGTCTGAAAAGTATACGGTTCCATAAAAATAACTTATTTCATTGTCTCAGTGGATACCAGAGTTTAGAGCATTATCCATACAAAACACTGCGTATCCCTCGGCATACGATCAATTGCGAAAACCCTCGTTCCTATATCTGGAACCGTTCACGAATTAAAAGTGGTTTTACGGCTTACGTGACTCACCACGCGTTTTGCAACGATATGTTAGATGCCTGTATAGTGGCGTATTTATTGCAACAATGAATTCGACATTATCTAGTGGCGTTATTACAGATTCCAGATGTGAAATAATTTGGGTTCAAGTGAAGCATCAAATGCAGGTCAAACGGTGTTCGGATGCTTCTATAGACCACCTGCGTCACTAGTTGTAGTAATCAAAATTGGCTCTGAGCACTATGGGACTTAACATCTATGGTCATCAGTCCCCTAGAAATTAGAACTACTTAAACCTAACTAACCTAAGGACATCACACAACACCCAGTCATCACGAGGCAGAGAAACTAGTTGTAGTAGCAGAGTGCTTTAGAGAGAACTTAGGATATCATGAACGAGTTTCCTTAAAACGCTACTGTAATAGGGATGCCTTCAGTTTGCCAGGTACAGAATGGGTGCGTCGTGAGCTAAATATTGCTGCTCAATACAAGGATTCATGTGACATTACGCTGAATGTCTTGTGAGAAAATAAATTCTGTCAGATAGTTATAGAGCCGTCTCGTCATGGTAACGTCTTAGACTTTCTAGTCACGAACAGATCTGAAGTTTCTGAATAAGTTAACGTAGAGAAAGGGCATCAGTGATCATAAGTCTGTGATAGCACCGATGCCTACGTGTGTTAGAAGGAGTCTCAAGAACGACAGGAACATACTTATGCTTGACAAGAGTGACAGAATACAAATTGCAGACTATGTCAGTTGTCAACATCAAATATCCACTTATGAGGATGCAGACGTGGATCACAAACAGATAAATTCCAACAGTATCTTTCGAACCGCTTAGGCAACTACGTTTCAAGCGATAGAAAAGATCCACCATGGATTATTATTCGTGTTTGAAAGTTGCTTAAGAAGCGAACAGAGCTTTATCACAGATTTACGTGAAGTCAAAACCTGGCTGACAAATAAAAGCTGAATGAGGGTCAGGAGAGCAAAGAAAGAAGCGTTCAATGAATTCGAAAGTAAAGATTGGTTGCTTTGGGGGAAGTTACCAAACAGCGAGGTCATCGTTTCCTCTAAAGTAAAGTCTGGCTAACCAAGCTCACTGAAACTACTAAAAAGTTTTGGTCTTTTGTAAAATCAGTAAGGGGATTAAAATAACCTACTCGGTTTCTCACTGACCATATTGGTATCAAACCGGAAAATGACAGAGGGAGGGTCGAAATCCAGAATCAGGTCTTCTTAAAATATTTCACCGCGGGAGATGGCACAAAAATGGTCCCTTGTTTCGATCAGCCGGCCGGAGTGGCCGTGCGGTTCTAGGGGCTACAGTCTGGAACTGCGTGACCGCTACGGTCGCAGGTTCGAATCCTGCCTCGGGCATGGATGTGTGTGATGTCCTTAGGTTAGTTAGGTTTAAGTAGTTCTAAGTTCTAGGGGACTGATGACCACAGATGTTAAGTCCCATAGCGCTCAGAGCCATTTGAACCATTTGTTTCGATCATCGCACGTACGCCAGAAGACAGACACTGAGATCAGTGATCGAGGGATAGAAATGCAACTACACTCATTTAACAGCGGAAAGGCGTCTGGACGAGATGAGACAGCTGTAAGATTCAAAAGGGACTTTGCGAAAGAAATTACACCCCTCCACCAGTAGTTTATCATACGTAGCCGGAGAAACGAAGGGCATCTAGCGAATACAAAAAGCAAGGTCATTCCTGTTATTCAAGAACGGTCGTAGGACAAAACGCACATATTACAGACCTACATCACTAACATCAATCTGTTGTAGAATCATGTCGTAGGTCAAAACGCACATATTACAGACTTACATCACTGACATCAGTCTGTTGCAGAATTATGTTTTGTGCCCCCTTATTATGTTTTTGGAGAACGGAGATCTCGCATATAAAAATCAACATGATTTTACAAGAATATATCTTACGAAACTCAGTTCTCTTTGTTCGTCCATGAGATTCAGGTCGCCGTAGAATCGGCGTTCAGGTTGATGACTTATCAGTTTATTTCAGGACGGTATTGATACAGTACCGCACTGTCATTTCGTGGAAAAGTGGACGAGCTTACCGCATATCAGTCTATATTCAGGACGTCATCGCAAATAGAACTCACCACACACACACACACACACACACACATAAACTAAATGTGGTGGTTTCCAGATGATGTAGTTGTCTATAAGAAGGTGACAACGTCAGAAACTGTATTGATCTGCAGGAAGACCTGCAGAGGATTGACGAATGGTGCAGGTACTGGTGGAGGAGGAGGATATTAGTGTTTAACGTCCCGTCGACAACGAGGTGATTAGAGAAGGAGCACAAGATCGCATCCTGGAAGGATGGGGGAAGGAAACAGGCCGTCTCCTTACAAAGGAACCTTCCCTCCATTTGCCAGAAACGATTTAGGGAAATCACGGGAAACCTAAATCAGCATGGCCGGAGACGGAGTTTGAACCGTCGTCCTCCCGAATGAGAGTCAAATGTGCTAACCACTGCGCCACCTCGCTCGGTGCGGTTGTTGGTAGTTGACCCTAAGCACAGAGAGATCTGAAGTGAAGTGGCTACACAAAACATATTGTAGTGAAAGCAGATGTTAGGCTGAGATTTTTCGAAGAATCATAAGGAAATGCAATCCATCCGCGAAATAGCTGGCTCACAAAACCTTAGTTCGTCATATTCTTGCGTGTTAATTATCAGTTTCAGACCATTACCAGATTGGTTTTATAGAGGAAATAGTCAAAATCCAACGAAGAACGGCACGTTTCGCCACGTAATCGTTTACTCTGCGCGAGAGTTGAGGGGTTGGGTTGTTTGGGGGAGGAGACCAGACAGCGAGGTCATCGGTCTCATCGGATTAGGGAAGGACGGGGAAGGAAGTCGGCCGTGCCCTTTCACAGGAACCATCCCGGGATTTGCCTGGCGTGAGAGTGTTACCAAGATATTCATCGAACTCCAGTGGCAGACGTTACAATAGAGTCATTGGCCATCAACCAGAGATTTGTCATGGAAACTCGAGAGAGTGCATTTCTGTAAGAGTCGGGTAACATATTAATTCCGCTTACAAACGTCGTACGAAATAACCACAACGAGAAGTTCGGATAAAATTCTAAATATTAGAACTAATACGGAAGTTTACCGTCAGTCATTCTTCCCTTTCGCCACATGGTAATACAACAGGAAAAGAAGAAGAAGCACCCTCGGTCACACACCATAGGACAGCTTGCGGAGTACAGACGTAGATGTGGATGCAGAATGCACATAGGACCTCATACACTCGAAGGGTGACAAAGATATGTGCAGCCGTCTCCCTTCATTTGTGGTAAACTCTCTTCATACGCCAAGCACAGGGCAGAGAATATCACAATTCATCACGCATATAAAGAAAGAGGAACTATTATTAAATGGATTCTCAGGATTAATTTATATTGTGCCAAATATAATGTGCTTCACCACATAACCATGCATGCGAACGAAATCTTCCACGAGTAACATTACACATTTTAAATGGCTTATAATGCTACTCTTCGATATTCCACCCCACATAGATGAAGTCAATGTTCACAATTCCTGCTGAATGGTAGCGAACCAAATAATATTCCATACATTTTCTATTCGAAAAATGTTTGGCTGTACGGTTGGTCACGACAGGTAATCTACTATTGCGACGGAATAATTGTAGTCGGCTTCTGTTGAAGTAGAGCACCATAGTATTAGTCAAAGAACCTCATTAAGGTAATGCTGGACTGTCAGTGAGCCTATGACGAAAAATAATAATGTACTGGAATTACATACACCGCTGTCGTTTCAAGTGACAACAATTTTTTTTTTCTATAAGCAGCCCATGTCACTTACAGAAGTGGATATTCTCTTTAACATCAAAATAAAGGTAAGGTTAATCACTTGGAACTACCTGACGCCAATCAAAATGTCTTTATAATAATTCAGGTTGCACTGTCGGAATATTTGTTGACGCTGCTGTGGTGCTAAGTGCAGTCAACGAAATCGTCTTTAGCTAGGCACACGTTGGGGATAGCCTGGCAACCAAACTGGTGCTGTTAGGAAACTGTGCAGACGAGAGTATTGATCACTGAATGACAGTAGAAATGGTAGTTGTAGCTGTTAATGCTTGTCAAGCAATCCGTCATTTGTCGCCTTGTTGTCTTCTGCGCATGCCTGTTTTCCTACATTGCGGCTAGCACTGGACAGCGGGAACATCACGACTTTTGTTCACGCAGTTCCGCAGAATGCAACGTTCTCTCCCCAGCGAGCCACATTACCAAGGTATGAAAGAAGGACGAGCAGTTAAGGATATCGGACTTGACTTCTTCAAAGAAACCATCCCGGAATTCGTCCAAGCTGTTGAGCGGAACAACGGAAAACAAATATTATTGGGGCCAGAGCTGGATTTGAACCACGACTCTACCGAATACGAGCCCAGCGACACACTACTGCGACACCTTCCTCTTTCAACTCTAGCAAGTGTGCGCTTTTTGAATGTCTAACTGGTTGAGTTACTCCATAATTCGACTTCAAGCCGTTTACTCTTTGAATTCGTATATTTGATAACTGCCGTTTCAAAAGAAAGAAAGTAAATTTTTGGGATTGTAAATACTCTGATAAGCTAAAAAATTTATTTATTTATTTTGATCAGGAGTAAGCACACAGGATTCTATAAATTAACAGTTTCCGGTAAGGAAGCAGAAGGAATTTATACGCGGGACTACTGAAAAGCAGTGCCTCCGAAATTTTTTGTGTGAAAATTCTTAATTTTTTTTACATAAAACAAACATTATTAACATCATACATATTTATTCTTTTTGTCTACGTATTTGCAGTCTTCTGCCGCTAGAGAAATCCGAATTGTAGCCTATAACATGACGATATGTGACGTAGCTATATTTGTGCATGAAAAGCAGCGTGCTGTAATCGACTTTCAAATTCGATGAATTCGTCCATACATGGAGCACCCTCTTCTTCAGCATGACAGTATCAGACCACATACGAGCGCTGTCTTTGCAACAATCTGGCGCCTTGGATTCATTGCCATCGATCATCCTCCTTACAGTCCTGACTTGGCCTCATCTAATTTTCATCTGTTTCCAAAACTTAGAGAACATCTTTGAGGGCTTCACTTTCATAGTGATGGAGCAGTGCAAGATGAGATGGGGTTATGGCTCCGTCAACAATGTTAACCATTGAAATTAATATCTCGACATGAAGCTTAAGGAATTGAAATGTTCATAACATTTGTTTTTATTTAAAAGGCTTTACGAACTTTCACATTAAAAATTCGGAGGAATTACTTTTCAGCACGCCCTCGTGCATATACACACTTAAAAAATAAAACTTAACTGTAATTACTCAGAAACGAACAAGTGCTACAGTATTTTCTTGTACTATGATGAACTCCTCATCGCAAGAATCAGGGCAATGTAAAAAATGAGACAGACTCTTTGTTGTCTGTTTGTTGGTTGATTTGGGGGAGGGGACCAAACAGCGAGATTATTGTTCCCATCGAATTAGGAAAGGATGGGGAAGGAAGTCGGCCGTATCCTTTCAAAGGAACCATCCCTGCATTTGCCCCAACCGCCTTAGGAAAATCACGGAAAACCTAGATCAGGAAGGCCGGATGCGGGTTTGAACCGTTGTCCTCCCGGATGCCAATCCTGTGTGCTATCCACTGCGCCACCTCGCATGGTTTCGTTGCCTGTACTTTTCCACAGTCATGCATTGTTGCCCCTTGTAAGTATCCTCATTTCATCAGGTTGTTCTTATATTTGCCAACGCCCGTTCGTATCCCGTTCAATGGTCTCCATGTGGCCCAGTTCAAGTTGTGTTCGGCTGATGGGAATTTTGCCGCTTTTACCTCCGCTAGAGGATGAGTTCTTTTGGCTGCAATAAGACAGTGATATTACGTGGAATGAAATCAAGAAGTCCTTGGTAGGTTTCGGTAAGTATTTGCCGCAAGAAACCCATGCACAAGACATGCAATTTTCGTGAATTGTGAGCCGGTCGTATGTAGCCACGAAGCTGGATCCCAAGAGCGTCCTAGATGTGTTTTGTCGGGTTCAGATCAGACGTGATAGGTAGCCAAGACATCAAAGTGATATATTCCCCAAAACAGGTGATTTTGGACTTACGACACGGACCGTTATCTTCCTGGACGATGCCATCGCCGTCGGGAATGACGTCAGGCATGAGGGGTTACAAGTAGTCCGCAATAATGTTCACATTGACTACAACTATCGTGGTGCCTTTGAGTACTATCACAAGTCCCATGGAAGTCCTGGTGAATGTCCCCCAACACAAACTGTCCCCAGCGGACTACGTCTGCGGTGCGGGTCATGTTCCAGACGTCAATCATCTGGATGACGGGGTACCGAGACACTACGATCGACATAGTGGAACGAGAAACGTGATTCAACCGACCAGGAGAAACGCTTCAACTGATCCACCGTACAATTTCTAATATCCAGTGTCCACTGCAATCGTAATTTGCGAATTCTTAGGGTCAACATGAAAACATGTACGGGTCGTTTACTGCGGAGTATCATTGTCACAAAGTCCTCTGAAGACTGTGCTCCGAAACACTGGGAGCTACACTAGTTTAATACATTCTCGACAGACCTGTCATAGATTGCCTCCTGTCGTGATTTACCCAGCGGGCAAGCCTCTGACCTCCATGTTCTGTAATGAAGCGCCCAAAAACTTGTCACGTGCTCGTGGTTTTATCATCCTTCATGCAGTTTTGAAAGACGCTCACGTAAGAAGCACTCCAACAACCGACTAGTTTTGCTGCCTCTTAGGTACCGAGCAATCACAAACTTTCTTTCCTCCAAGGCCTTATATCAAAGGATTTTTGCATTTGTGACCTGTGGCGTAGTTATAATGCTTCCTACTCGTCGCTGTTCTGCTTACCTACTTTCCTTACAGCACCACGTACACTGATCACCTCCAAGTTGAATGCATATCATGGTGGGCAGTGCTAATTATCAACGTATAGTTCAAACAGAGCAGAATCATAGTTTGTAAACACTTTATATTCGTGCTTCTCTACAATAGACTGTTTCTTCTTGCAGTAAATATCCCTTTTCTTACAGCTATTGGCCAGTACCTTTCAAGCACCGTGTATAGTCCACAAGTCCCAAAGGATACATCATCCCCCTGTCTAATGATGCCGAATGTATTCCCGAAGTTTGTAAAATTTCGGTTGTGTCTACTTCTGAGTGCAATTTCTTTTATGGGAGGTACATCCGGTATCTCTAAAAAAGATAATACCTACACGTAACAGGGAGAAATGAGTTAACAAGTCTATGAAAAACTATAGTAGACATTCTGTCCTGGTTGAATGAGAAACTGGTCGATTTTTAGTCCTAGGGAAAGTCAGTGTTGCGACGGTGACAGAAATTGTTATTTGAAGCACAAAGATTCATTTAAGTTTACGCTCTGTTGTTATAGGTTTCAACGACAGACTGCAGTTATTGCTCGATCAGTCTCAAAAGTATCAGGATGACCTGATTTGCTCTCCGCCTGATGTTTTAGCTGTCCATATACTGGACATTATTTTTACTGCATGGAGACTCCTATCCAATACATATTGTCCCTGTTAAACAACCATGCAAGTCGTGGTTTCATTCACAAATAACAAAGTGTTCGCACGTTTAAACCGGAATTAACGTTAGGCATGCTTTTTTGTAGGATGGGGATTCAAACCAAGCGCCTAATTCGACAGTTAACTGAGCACAATAAACTGTATCAAATAATTTCATCAGTAAAGAGATATTTCAACCTAAAATGTCAATATCATAAATTATTCCTGTATCGCGAATCAATCTAGCCACGTATAAACGTTAATTATAATTTTCAATCACCAGTGGAGAGGTGTACGTACGTCTAAATTGTTCAAATGGCTCTGAGCACTATGGGACTTAGCATCTGAGGTCATCAGTCCCCTGGAATTTAGAAATACTTAAACCTAACTAACCTAAGGACATCATACACATCCATGCCCGAGGCAGGATTCGAATCTGTATTTCTGAAACATTTCTGAAGGGGACTTCCAGCGGCTTGTTGAGTCTATGCCACATTATGTTGCTGCACTATGCCTGGTGAAAGGAGGTCCGACACAGTATTAGGAGGTATCCCATGACTTTTGTCATCTCAGTGTACATACCAGTTGTTACCCATGGAATTCTTTTCACTAGTAGCTAGTAGTGCCATGTTAGAATTTGAAATGGTTTAATGAAAAGTTCTGAGCCTGGCTGTAAGTCGAATGCGGCTTCAGAGATATTGTTGACAATGAACGAAGTGATGTTACAAATCAAAATTATTTTTCACCATTAGCCGGGTATGCGCATGCGAGAGCTTGAAATGGCATACTGTGTGCCAGACCACTATTCGAATCCAGACACGTTCCTTTTGAGGAGATGTTTAGAAGTTTTGATCTTGGGGGAACCCACGAAACGATGGTGAATCTTCCGGAAGGTATAAATCTCGCGAAGGGGGATATCTGAGGCCGAATCCCAGTCCTGAATCCATCATCTGAAGCTCAAATAAAATAAGAAATAACTGCCCGGTGGCTTTACATGACGATTGATTCATTTTAATGTTTTTTTGGTATGTCAGATAAAAATACTTAATGATTTTCGCTTATAGTGTGTGATTGTGTTATTAAACAAATTTATTTGCTTCCAGGAAGGGCTTTTCACACATATAATACTTACCTCTCCTCTGACAACGTTACAAGCAGCCATATTGAAAGTCTGCAATGAAATCCTAAGAATACGTTTCCATTGTAAGACTTCTTGGTCAGTTCAGTAGATCTCAAGGTAATATACAAATGGTTCTGCATAAATGATCACCCGAAAATGCCTCCAGTTTTCTGCTTCTGTGAACATAGGTTTTAGCTATTTGAGAATACATAATGTAATTGGTGAAATTTTGGTACTCAATAATTTTAACTGAGTTTATTTGTGCGTCAACTACAGCTGTCCCATTTCCATAATTCTGTGGTAGTCATACAGTGTGACAATTATTGAACTATATGAAAACAAAGGAAGTTAGATACAAACTACGGAGTGCACATAGTTTATTAAACATGTAAACGTCACTACAGATATTCGGATTTAGGTCATGACATGTTCGATATGCCTGCCATCATTGGCGATGATATGGCGCCGAGAAATAGTGAAATTCTGCGTGGCCCACTGAAATATCGGAATATCGATGCTGTCGATGACCTCCTGAATGGCTGTTTTCAGCTCAGCAATGGTTTTGGGGTTGCCGCTGTACACCTTGTCTTTAATACAGCCCCACAAAGTGAGTCACATGTGCTCCAATCCGGAAAATATGTTTGCCAATCGATGCTCATGGATACCACAAAGCCAGAATGCGTTCCCCAAAGTGCTCCTCCAGGACATGAATCACTCTCCTGCTTCGATGAGGTCGAGCTCTGTCTTGTATGAACCACATCGTGTGGAAATCAAGGTCACTTTGGATAATGGAAATGAAATCATATTGCAAAGCCTTCACGTACGGTTCGGTAGTCAACGTGCCATCAAAAAATATCGCACCTATTATTACGTGACTGGACACTGCAGACCACACAGTCACTTGATGAGGGTGAAGAGACTTCTCGATCGAGAAATGCGGATTCTCAGTTCCCCAAATGCTCCAATTTTGCCTACTGGCGAACTCATCCAAATGAAAGTGGGCTTCGTCGCCAATACAAACCATACGCACATATTAATTCTCATCATGCCCCGCGGTCAACAGTGCAGTTTGAACGTTCTAATGCAAACCTTTCAGAAGTTGTGACAATTTTATTTCATATAGTTCAATAACTGTACCCTGTGTATTGATACCTGAGTGTGGCACAGGACTATACAGACCGTTTTGACGTTAAACGTGTATATTAAAATGGTTCAAATGGCTCTGAGCACAATGGGACTTAATAGCTATGGCCATCAGTCCCCTAGAACTTAGAACTACTTAAACCTAACTAACCTAAGGACAGAACACACATCCATGCCCGAGGCAGGATTCGAACCTGCGAGTGTATATTAACTTACTGTTTCATGACGATTCAGTAGGCCCTAATGTTCCTGTTACAGATATAGCATTTTAATCATGTTAGACTTTCGTCAAAAATTGTCATGATCATTTGTAATTCATAAGTATTAGTGCAGTATATATTTTAAAACGTTCTTTGTTAAGTTATTGAAAAAAAAGTTAGAAACTAATCTCCAACAACATATTCTCACATTAACTGAAACAGTCTTCTGATGTTCAAGCGCGTTTTTCGATTCCATGCCTGTAGCAACCTAAGGGTTCAGAGGTTATGACATCATCAAGTCAAGTTTAAGGCACATTTTAAGTCGCCAAGAATTTTCCTGATGGTCGTAGCTTCTTTTGTGAAATCATCAGTAGCAATAACTGATGCCGTCTTGTCTGTCGTTTTGCTTATATTGTGACCGCAAATGCGTCTCAATTGTTGCCTGCAAATGCTAACTGCAATGGACAGACCAGTGGGAACCAGTTCATAACATAAACAGTTCCTTTGTGCCACCTGTTGCATCACATTGTAATTAAGGGGACGCACATTGACATATGGCTGATACGTTCTTTATTAGGGGTCAGTCATCATTATCTTTTTATGGTGGTAACATAAAGTGGTTCAAATCCCCAACCGACAATCCAGATTTAAATTATCCGTGACTCTCTTAAACCGTTTAAGGCTGATGCCAGGATGTTTCTTTCAGTATCTGGAGTTGGTAATGATCTCATTGTCAATGAGATGCTTCACTCTAAAAGTTCTTCCTTTCTTCTTCCCCAACATTTCCCACTGAATGCAGGGTGAGGCAAAGGTTAAATGCTCGTAATTCATCAGATATGAGAAATATCGGGTACTTTTACGAGGACCGCAGTGGTAAACCGAAAAAAAGTACTTCAGCAATGCTTGTTGCTCTTTCTGAATGTGAAGAAAAATGTTCTACATGAAAATAGAAAACTTTTTTCAGTCATGAATCCCCGATGACACACCCCACACATGGCACAAATGTTTCGAGTCACTTCCACTGAATTCACTCCTTTGTTGGTACCGCAGAGAACAAAAGTCACAACGGTTACACTTATTTCCGTTTTATGCTCCCCATTTTAAAGCTCAAACAACGTTCCTTAAGAGCTTCAGATAACCAATATCCCATAAATCACTACTAAAACAATACTAGAACTAAATAATAAAAAATGTTGATTGATAAACACATGCAACGTGCATGACTACACGCCAAAACATATTGCTGCTTGCTTCTGGACTGTATGTATCGGCTTTAAGTTCACACTACGTGATATCTACCACTAGGTCGCGAACAGACATCAATATCTCATATGTAGAAGAATACTACATGTAGAAGCTTCCGCATTGTCTAGTGGTGCCAGTTCCGTACAGATGGCCGATATGTGATTTTATTTCAGCGACTTGCTGAAAAAGACCAGCTTCACTTGGTCTTTATTTTCATTTGATTCCTAAGAACATTCCAGATCACTCGAGAACATTTTAAAAATTAACATTCAAAAACTTCGTGCTAAATATGACTACGTATTTCAAGCTTAAAAAACGGATAAATTTACAAAAATAAACTAGACTACTCTTAAATCGACAGATGTATTCAACAATTTCTTCACCACTGAAAGATATCCTCCTCTTTTACGTTTTGGCATTCTGTTAATTGTTAATACACTACCGTAACAAAAGTCATGGGATATCTCCTAATATTGTGTCGGACCTCCCTTTGCCCAGCGTAGTCAAACAACACAACGTGGCATACACTCAACAAGTCGTTGGAAGTCTCTTGCAGAAATATCGAGACACACTGCCTCTATAGTTTTCCAAAATTGCGAAAGTGTCGCCAGTGCAGGATTTTTTGCACGAGCTGCCCTCTCGATTATCTGTATGTCTCATAAATGTTCGATTAGATTTATGTCGGACGAGCTGAGTGGTTAAATAATTCGCTCGAAATGTCCAGAGTGTTCTCCAAACAACACTTATGACCAGGTGACATGGCGAATTGTCATGAGTGACTGCAAATGATCTCCAAGTACTCGAAACCAAAAAATTTCCAGTACAAACAGAGAAACAATTCCATTCAATATAAACAAAGCCTACATCAACTTCGGTCCATGGCTTCGAGGGACCTGCACCACACTAGAACCCTACCGTCAGCTCATATCAACTTCAGTTTGAAATGATCTGATCAGGCCACGGTTTCCCAGTCGTCTAGGGTCCAACCGATAACGTCACGAGCGCAGGAGAAGCGCTGCAGGTGCTCTTAGCGAAGGCACTCGCGTAGGTTGTGTACTACCATAGCCCACTGACGCCAAATTTCGCATCACTGTCCTAACAGATACGTGTGTGTTGTACGTCCCACATTAGTTTCTGAGGTTGTTTCAGGCAGTGTTGCTTGTCTGTAAACACTGCTAACTGTACACAAACGACGCTGTTCTCGGTCGTTAAGTGAAACCCGCTGGACATGCGTTGTCCATGGTGAGAGGTAATGCCAGAAATTTGGTATTCTCGGCACACTCTTAACGTTGTGGATCTCGGAATATTAAGTTCCCTAACGCTTTCCGAAATGGAATGTCGCATGTGTCTACCTACGACTGTCATCTCACGATCAGAGTCTATTAATTTCCGTGGTGCAACCACAATCACATCGGAAACCTTTCCACATGAATCACCTGAGAACAAATGACAGTTTCGCCACTGCATTTCCCTTTTATACCTTGTGTGCACGATACTACCGCCATTGGAATTTGAGCATATCGTTATCCCATGAGTTTTGTCACCTCAGTAAATTACTTAACACACTAAAATTCCACTTGATACAATGTCCATTACCTTAAGGAATTCACTTTCACTAAATTTACTTCATATTATATCCCCTTCGATATCCTTGATCCTCTCTAATCGATTTTGAAATGCATGCTCACGCGTTTGTACTGCCGTCGCCTATATATACCACTTTGAGCTGGAACATATCACCGAGTGCTCGAAGCTTTGCGAAAAAAGCACTGCAACGTCATCAATGTATTTTAGTGCCACAAGAGACACACAAAAAAGAAATCCGTTCCGTAATCGGCTTATTGCGTACAGATTCCAAAGGGACATGTTAACCAAAACATCTACAGTCTGATGTATCTCCTCTACACAAGAGTGCGTGTAGAGCCCTGCAACTCCAAGGACGCTCGAGTACAGTGCAGAGTATGCCAACGGCGAGGACACACGTGCAATTACTCCTGCCTCCCACTGAGATGTTTATGATGTGGTCACCATCATAAATAAGGTGACTGCCAAGTACCAAAATCGGAGAGACCTAAACGGACCAACGACGGGAAGGACTATCCTGCGACCTACCTTATGCGCGAAACATACCAAGCACTATTAAGGAAGTACAATGTGAAGTCCGTCAGTCAATCACCGAAGCAAAAGACCTTCGTTATCAGAAGCTTCATGCAGAAGACCAACACGACAACGTACAGCTGCAAGCTTCGACAGTGGTCGAAACGGTGACACCGCATATGGCTACGCCAGTGACAACAGCCAGGCACGACTCGCGACCACAACGGCGTCCACGGGCTTATGCCAACGTGGCGTCCCCACTTCTTCTACAACCCTTTAGAGTACCAGCGACGTTCGCCAAGGACCCCGTCACACCAGCCATCACGGATATCGCCTCACTACTGACCTCACTGTATCTAAAACTGAGCACCATTCACTCACTGGCAGAGAATCTTATCAAAACATCCGTTTCTCCTTAGAATGGACCACGGACGCCCCACAACGCACCCCAGAATCCTCATATGGAACGCGAATTGTGTCAAAACGAAGAAGTCAGAACTAACGGACTTTCTGACACGCCACAGGATTGACGTTGCGCACTTTTCGGAGACGCATTTTGAGGGAGTCGAAAGAGTTTCACACGCGGAACATGTACATGTACCGTACATATCGGGTCGGTCAAAGAGGAAGAGGGACTGCCATCCCAGTCAAAAAAGAAATATGTCGTGACGAGGAACAGCTTACAAAGCTACGAAAAATGGATGCTACGGTGGCTACCATTGCCACCGCCATAGTTAACATTACGTGTCTTGCTGCATACCTCGGTCCAAACAGGCATTTATTACTCAAGATCTACGTGATCTGTTCGACCGTTTCGACAGGGTACTGCTGGAAGTCGCTCTCAACAGCAAGCACACTGCTTAGAACTCGGGAAAAACGAATCCAAAGGGTCAAACATTATTCGCTTTAGGAGATGGCCTACGCAATACTGTGATCGGTTTGAGAGACCCTACGAGAGTGCCGTCTTTTGTCCAGCAGCAAGCAGTCGTCCTTGACAGAGCGGTTCTCAAGAATGTCAACGCTAGCTACCAACTCCGGGTAATCAATGACTTATCGTCGTATCACAAGCCGGTAATAGAAGTACTGGAGAGGGCACACATCCCAATGCCGCCACATAGCACAAGGCAGACTGATTGACCACAGTTTCAGCGTTTTCTGGTCAACAACGTTTTGCCAACACAAGACGTCTCATCGAGGGTCGCCGTCGATGCAGGGGTACAGACGTTAAGGGTCAAAATCCCAACCGTTCAGTGCCAGTCAACAACAGGAATTTCTCAACCAGACGGCAATTTTGGGGCGCTTCCCCACATACTCAAGCCATAAAAACAAAATCGAATTATTTTCGAATACGATGGATTCCCTTTAAAAATAAAGAGGATATAAGACAAATGTACCAACTGAACAGGTAGGTCCACAAATGTGTCACAGAATAGCGGTACGAAGCCTGGGAAACCAAAATGTCCGACTTCTTGGCACTGACACAAGCGAAACTGTATTCTGACACATATCAGAGACACATCACTACGCCAATTCCATAGTAAAAAGAGGACGAAGTCCTACGCTATAAGTAGCAGGTCTTGACGACACTTACGATCTTCCGGAATGCGCCTATGCAATTCTAGTCACAGTTTGCCACTCCGGTGGAAATCAAACAACTCATCCGTAAAACTGCCAACAACTCTCCGGGACACGATATCGTCACCAGTGAATACTTAAAACATTTTCCCAGGAAGCCGCTGGTCCTAATGACAAGAATTTGCAACAATTGTCCTTACCATGGATAAATTCCAGAGGCGTGCAAGACGGCGAGAGTGGTGCCACTGCTGAAACCCAGGAGGGATCGCACACTTTCGAACAATTACCATCCAATCAGTCTTCTACCACTGCTGGGGAAGCTCTTCGAACGGGTATTACTCAAGAGACCACAAAACAATTTTGTATAGGACAACATGATCCGACCGGAACAGTTCGGATCCCAAAATGAACTTTCCGCCGAACCTCAACTCTTTTGGATTACCGAAACCATTCAAGACAACTTTACTACATCTACATCTACGTGATTCCTCTGCTATTCACAGTAAAGTGCCTGGCAGAGGGTTCAATGAACCACCTTCAAGCTGTCTCTCTACCGTTCCACTCTGGAACGGCACGCGGGAAAACGAGCACTTCAATTTTTCTGTGCGAGCCCTGATTTCTCTTATTTTATCTTGATGATCATTTCTCCCTATGTAGGTGAGTGCCAACAGAATGTTTCCGCAACCGGAGGAGAAAACTGGTGATTTAAATTTCATGAGAAGATCCCGTCGCAACGAAAAACGCCTTTGTTTTAATGATTTCCAATCCAATTCACGTATCATGTCTGTTACACTATCTCCCCTACTTCGCAACAATACAAAACGAGCTGCCCTTTTTTGTACTTTTTCGATGTCATCCTTCAGTCCCACCTGATGCGGATCCCGCACCGCACAGCAATACTCCAGAATAGGGCGGACAAGCGTGGTGTAAGCAGTCTCTTTAGTAGACCTGTTGCACCTTTTAAGTGTTCTGCCAATGAATAGCAGTCTTTGGTTTGGTCTGCCCACAATATTATCTACGTGATCGTTGCAAATTAGGTTATTTGTAATTGTAATCCCTAAGTACTTAGTTGAATTTACAGCCTTCAGATTTGCGTGACTTATCGCGTAATCGAAATTTAGCTGATTTCTTTTAGTAGTCATGTGAGTAACTTCACACTTTTCATTATTCAGGGTCAATTTTCACTTTTTCGCACCATACAGATATCTTATCTAAATAATTTTGCAAGTAGTTTTGATCATCTGATGACTTTACAAGACGGTAAACGACAGCATTATCCGCAAACAATCTAAGACGGCTACTCAGAATGTCTCCTATGTCGTTAATATAGATCGGGAACAATAGAGGGCCTATAACACTTCCTTGGGGAACGCCAGATATTACTTCTGTTTTACTCGATAACTTTCCGTCTATTACTACGAACTGTGACCTTTCTGACGCGAAATCACCAATCCAGTCGCACAACTGAGGCGATACTCCTTACGCACGCAGTTTGGTTAGAAGACGCTTGTGAGGAACGTTGTCGAAAGCCTTCTGGAAATCTAAAAATATGGAATCAATTTGACATCCCCTGTCGATAGCACTTTTCATGAGTGTAAAGAGCTAGTTGTACATCACAAGAACGATATTTTCTGAACCCGTGCTGACTATGTGTCAATAAATCGTTTTCTTCGAGGTACTTCATAATGTTCGAATACAGTACATGTTCCAAAACCCTACTGCAAATCGACGTTAGTGATACAGGCCTGTAATTCAGCGAATTACTCCTACTTCCCTTTTTGGGTATTGGTGTGACTTGAGCAATTCTCCAGTCTTTAGGTACGGATCTTTCTGTGAGCGAATTGTATATAATTGCTAAATATGGAGCTGTTTTATCAGCATACCCTGAGAGGAACCTGAATGGTATACAACCTGGATCGGAGGCTTTGCCTTTATTACGTGATTTAAGCTGCTTCGTTACTCCGAAGATATCTACTTCTATGTTTCTCATCTTGGCAGTTGTTCTTGATTGGTATTCAGGAATATTTACTTCGTCTTCTTTTGTGAAGGAGTTTCGTAAAACCGTGTTTAACAACTCTGGTTTAGTGACACTGTCATCAGTGACTTCATCGTTGTTATCGCGCAGCGAAGGTATTAATTGCGTCTTGCCACTGTTGTGCTTTATGTATGACCAGAATCTCTTTGGGTTCTCTGCCAGATTTCGAGACAGAATTTCGTTGTGCAAATTATTAAAAGCATCTCACATTGAAGTACCATCCATATTTCGAACTTCTGTAAAATTTTTCCAATCTTGGGGATTTTGCGGTTTTTTTTAAATTTGGCATGCTTTTTTCGTCGCTTCTGCAACGATATTCGACAACTGGAGTGTACTTGGACCTCGAGAAAGCTTACGATAAAGTATGGCGTGAGAACTTAATTGTCAAGCTGCACCAAAACACCAGCATAAAAGACTGCTATGTAAAACTACTTGAAAACTTTCTCGAAGATAGGAAACTGCATTTGCAAATCAACGACAAGAACACTGCCAAGAAAGTTTTCCATGCCTGTATCCGACTGTGGTCTGTAATCTGACCAGTACTTTTCAGTGTCTACGTCAATGACATATCTACAGTTCCATATGCGTCAGTTAACCTCTATGTTGACGAAAAAATTTTTTTAAGAAGAGATATTTAGAGCAACTGATTTCGAGATTTCAGTGACAATGGAGCGATGGGCACAAGCACACAAGCTTACCATCTACCTGTATAAAACTGTGGCCATTATTTTTACAAGACGCCGCATCGGAAACCAACCCATTCCTTGTTCCACTGTTGTAAGGTGCCTGCGCGTTTACATGGAAATAAAACTGCTCTTCACCCATCACGTCACAGAAAAGAAGAAAGTCGGACTAAGAATGTTGAGACCCGTCATCCCCCACTTCAAATTTAAGGATCTAAATGTTGTCACAAAGATGAGACTATATCGTGCCACAGTGGAGTCCACACTTCCCAATGGAAAGACGTCCTGGGCCACAACATACGACACTAATTTCTGTAAGCTCCAAGTGATACGAAAGAAATGTCTCCGATGGACCCCCAGGGATAAGAACAACGGAATTCCACCATGCACTGGGTGAAAAATAACTGTGCCAAAATCTACATCTACATCTACATTTATACTCCGCAAGCCACCCAACGGTGTGTGGCGGAGGGCACTTTACGTGCCACTGTCATTGCCTCCCTTTCCTGTTCCAGTCGCGTATGGTTCGCGGGAAGAACGACTGTCTGAAAGCCTCCGTGCACGCTCTAATCTCTCTAATTTTACATTCGTGATCTCCTCGGGAGGTATAAGTAGGGGGAAGCAATATATTCGATACCTCATCCAGAAACGCACCCTCTCGAAACCTGGCGAGCAAGCTACACCGCGATGCAGAGCGCCTCTCTTGCAGAGTCTGCCACTTGAGTTTGTTAAAAAGTCCCCGTAACGCTATCACGGTTACCAAATAACCCTGTGACGAGACGCACCGCTCTTCTTTGGATCTTCTCTATCTCCTCCGTCAACCCGATCTGGTACGGATCCCACACTGGTGAGCAATACTCAAGTATAGGTCGAACGAGTGTTTTGTAAGCCACCTCCTTTCTTGATGGACTACATTTTCTAAGAACTCTCCCAATGAATCTCAACCTGGTACCCGCCTAACCAACAATTAATTTTATATGATCATTCCACTTCAAATCGTTTCGCACGCATACTCCCAGATATTTTACAGAAGTAACTGCTACCAGTGTTTGTTCCGCTATCATATAATCATACAATAAAGGATCCTTCTTTCTATGTATTCGCAATACATTACATTTGTCTATGTTAAGGGTCAGTTGCCACTCCCTGCACCAAGTGCCTATCCGCTGCAGATCTTCCTGCATTTCGCTACAATTTTCTAATGCTGCAATTTCTCTGTATACTACAGCATCATCCGCGAAAAGCCGCATGGGACTTCCGACACTATCTACTAGGTCATTTATATATATTGTGAAAAGCAATGGTCCCATAACACTCCCCTGTGGCACGCCAGAGGTTACTTTAACGTCTGTAGACGTCTCTCCATTGATAACAACATGCTGTGTTCTGTTTGCTAAAAACTCTTCAATCCAGCCACACAGCTGGTCTGATATTCCGTAGGCTCTTACTTTGTTTATCAGGCGACAGAGCGGAACTGTATCGAACGCCTTCCGGAAGTCAAGAAAAATAGCATCTACCTGGGAGCCTGTATCTAATATTTTCTTTGTCTCATGAACAAATAAAGCGAGTTGGGTCTCACACGACCGCTGTTTCCGGAATCCATGTTGATTCCTACATAGTAGATTCTGGGTTTCCAAAAACGACATGATACTCGAGCAAAAAACATGTTCTAAAATTCTACAACAGATCGACGTCTGAGATATAGGTCTATAGTTTTGGGCATCTGCTCGACGACCCTTCTTGAAGACTGGGACTACCTGTGCTCTTTTCCAATCATTTGGAACCTTCCGTTCCTCTAGAGACTTGCGGTACACGGCTGTTAGAAGGGGGGCAAGTTCTTTCGCGTACTCTGTGTAGAATCGAATTGGTATCCCGTCAGGTCCAGTGGACTTTCCTCTGTTGAGTGATTCCAGTTGCTTTTCTATTCCTTTGACATTTATTTCGATGTCAGCCATTTTTTCGTTTGTGCGAGGTTTTAGAGAAGGAACTGCAGTGCGGTCTTCCTCTGTGAAACAGCTTTGGAAAAAGGTGTTTAGTATTTCAGCTTTACGCGTGTCATCCTCTGTTTCAATGCCATCATCATCCCGGAGTGTCTGGATATGCTGTTTCGAGCCACTTACTGATTTAACGTAAGACCAGAACTTCCTAGGATTTTCTGTCAAGTCGGTACATAGAATTTTACTTTCGAATTCACTGAACGCTTCACGCATAGCCCTCCTTACGCTAACTTTGACATCGTTTAGCTTCTGTTTGTCTGAGAGGTTTTGGCTGCGTTTAAACTTAGAGTGAAGCTCTCTTTGCTTTCGCAGTAGTTTCCTAACTTTGTTGTTGTACCACGGTGGGTTTTTCCCGTCCCTCACAGTTTTACTCGGCATGTACCTGTCTAAAACGCATTTTACGATTGCCTTGAACTTTTTCCATAAACACTCAACATTGTCAGTGTCGGAACAGAAATTTTCGTTTTGATCTGTTAGGTAGTCTGAAATCTGCCTTCTATTACTCTTGCTAAACAGATAAACCTTCCTCCCTTTTTTTATATTCCTACTAACTTCCATATTCAGGGATGCTGCAACGGCCTTATGATCGCTGATTCCCTGTTCTGTACATACAGAGTCGAAAAGTTCGGGTCTGTTTGTTATCAGTAGGTCCAAGATGTTATCTCCACGAGTCGGTTCTCTGTTTAATTGCTCGAGGTAATTTTCGGATAGTGCACTCAGTACAATGTCACTCGATGCTCTGTCCCTACCACCCGTCCTAAACATCTGAGTGTCCCAGTCTATATCTGGTAAATTGAAATCTCCACCTAAGACTACAACAAGCTGAGAAAATTTATGTGAAATATATTCCAAATTTTCTCTCAGTTGTTCTGCCACTAATGCTGCTGAGTCGGGAGGTCGGTAAAAGGAGCCAATTATTAACCTAACTCGGTTGTTGAGTGTAATCTCCACCCATAATAATTCACAGGAACTACCCACTTCTATTTCACTACAGGATAAACTACTACTAACAGCGACGAACACTCCACCACCGGTTTCATGCAATCTATCCTTTCTAAACACCGTCTGTACCTTTGTAAAAATTTCGGCAGAATTTATCTCTGGCTTCAACCAGCTTTCTGTACCTATAACGATTTCGGCTTCGGTGCTTTCTATCAGCGCTTGAATTTCCGGTACTTTACCAACGCAGCTTCGACTGTTTACAATTACAATACCGATTGCTGCTTGGTCCCCGCATGTCCTGACTTTGCCCTGCACCCGTTGAGGCTGTTGCCCTTTCTGTACTTGCCCAAGGCCATCTAACCTAAAAAACCGCCCAGCCCACGCCACACAACCCCTGCTACCCGTGTAGCCGCTTGTTGCGTGTAGTGGACTCCTGACCTATCCAGCGGAACCCGAAACCCCACCACCCTATGGCGCAAGTCGAGGAATCTGCAGCCCACACGGTCGCAGAACCGTCTCAGCCTCTGATTCAGACCCTCCACTCGGCTCTGTACCAAAGGTCCGCAGTCAGTCCTGTCGACGATGCTGCAGATGGTGAGCTCTGCTTTCATCCCGCTAGCGAGACTGGCAGTCTTCACCAAATCAGATAGCCGCCGGAAGCCAGAGAGGATTTCCTCGGATCCATAGCGACACACATCATTGGTGCCGACATGAGTGACCACCTGCAGATGGGTGCACCCTGTACCCTTCATGGCATCCGGAAGGACCCTTTCCACATCTGGAATAGCTCCCCCCGGTATGCACACGGAGTGCACATTGGTTTTCTTCCCCTCTCTTGCTGCCATATCCCTAAAGGGCCCCATTACGCGCCTAATGTGCGGGATAAGGCCCCAAAAACTGTTTGACAAGATTGACGCGCTATATCACACCACTCACCAGTTAGCGACATTAGGCGCAGTTCTTCCCCAACGACGGCACAAATATAAAGTGTCACGATCCATCCTAGCAGACGATGGAGCTGCACCTACAGGAAACTAAATATCTTCAAGTACGACTCACAGTAAAAAAAAAAGTACTCCCACCACCCCTACTAGCGCAAGTTCTCAATACAACATGATAATGGAATTTTAAAGAACATCCTTGAACATCCTACAACATTCTAGAACATTCATGAAAGTTCTGATCTCTAGAACATTCTTGGACCTTCTGGAAAATTTCATAATATTCCCAAACATTTTAAAATATTCCTGAAATTTTTGGAAGATTGTCTTACATACTGGAACATTCTACATCAGTTTCCAAAGTTCTATAAAGAACATTCTAGTAAGTCTCGGTTGATTCCCAGATGCTTCACTGACTTCGTATAAGATGTCTGTTTGTGTGGCACCCCAGTGTGATTCCCATATCTTCAAACAAAATTCCTTCAATTTCAAATTGAAACCTTCTCCATAAATTGACGACGGATGTCTACCATATCACATAGCGACCATGAAGCTGCAGGGGTGGGCTGCAGAGTATTGTCGGCACTCATGGACAAACCAAGTCTCTTTTATATATTCATTACAAAATATAGTCGAAATTTCAGCAGCCAAGGAAGCTGGTGAACGGCGATGCAGACAAACAAGGAAATGTATGTATTTAACATTCTATAATCCGTCTCCAGAGATTCAGCGAGTCAAAATTTTCATCCGGTATGGTGTATACTCTGTTATAACAAAATCATGACCCAGAGAAATGTGAAGCTGGTGGTCTGTTAGAATGACACTAGTTTGGCACCTCTAAGATCAGTGTTCGATTCCTATCCCAGGCGACCGTTTTTAACAGGTACAGGCCATTATCTCTGTTAACGCCAAATGACGACCGTATGGTTGCAACACGGTTCCAATTCCACGACAATTATAATGTCTTTTCGCTAGCAACTGGAAATAGATACAGATTAGTTGCGCCACGACAGAGGCGGAAGTTACGGTAAGTAGAAACTCAGTCGCTAGTAAGCTTTGTTGCAATATCAGTTCTGTTTTCTATAATGAACGAATCGCAGTGGAGGATGATAAGATCATACATAATTAATTTCTTATTTCACTTGAGCATCAGATGTATTGGTGCTGGACTGGGATACTACCTCAGATCATCCTTCCATAGGATCTGACCTGATTCAGTTCCACCGTTTTGTTATTTCCCCATCAATACAAATCATTAAGCCCCCCACGAAAGTGTGCTTTTGGATTCGAGTAATGGCCTGTCACAGAAATTTTCATTATGTCAGTACAAGCTCTAGCATGTACACAACTAACTACTGGTGAAAAATAATTCAGATTTTCAACATTTCTTCCTTGTCTTGTCAACAATAACGATACAGGTCCGTTTCGACTCGTCGTCAGGCTCAGAACTTTTCTCATAAGCTGTGACGTGGTTACCGACAGATGAGTGATTCAGGAAGCGTAGAATAAATTTCTTTACTTCTGTCTACAATCACAAATTTATTAGGTCCTTACACTATCGGTTTCGGTCAGCAATGACCAGCTCCAAATGTGCAGAAAAACATGGGAAAAAACACAGATACGATTAGTGAATTTTCTACACTCTAAATCAATAACACAGGCCATAATGGAAAATATTACTGACGTACAAGTTGGAAACATGCGTTTTACATATGAAGAGGCACACCTGTTTTAGAAACATGTACCAATATAAGGGAGCCATACTGGTATCGTCAAAAGATAAACACAAAATCAGCTTAGGATCGCAGTACATCTCTTAAATATTCTACATGCGAGACCACAACGTCGGCGGAATCACCTGGTTAACAGCGCTACTGTTCATAAAAAACTGCTATACAGTTGCCAAAAAAATTTTGTTTTATAAGCTCGTTCGATGTCGCTACTGTGGGCGTTCACAGATTTGTCAGTTACATAAATGTACGTTATGGAATAAAACGAAGAATACATGAAATAAAGTCTTTAGTGGGCTTACCAGCTGTATGAGTCATTACCGTAATAAAATCCAGCAAATTAAAAACACAACTGAAGTTACATTTTTGAAAAGGAAATAATTAAGAGACAATAATTCTTATGCGCTCATCCGGCAAATTTTAGATAAAAATATAATAATATAAATAAGAAAAAGCTTTCAGAGTTGACAGAGTAGTACAAAAATGATAAAATTAGTAGTCAAAGAAGCCAAATGGATGAAACAATAGATGGTAGTAAGTAATTATCGTCCTCTGTTGGCGTTACTACCAGAATGCCACATAAGCGAGGAGTGGTCAGAGGAACTTAACTACCAGAGGGACCCTCGTACACTGCGACACGCCATTCCAATGTACGAATGATAAAACACTGTACCATTCAATTAATAAGATTATCTAGTTATTGAAATATATAAACAGCGAAGGGACAAGGAAATACGAGAGTAATACGCTCATCATAAGAAAACGAAATAAATATGTAAAGCACTCTAGATTCGATAAAGACAATATATATACTAGAGACTTTCAATTATTAGTGTAGAGCACTGTCAACACTTTGTATAAAATTACGAGTAAAACAGAAACTGAAAAGGGTGTGTGGCAAATTTGACGGCTCTACTGTACGCAGGATTCGTTGTGGTAACCGTGACAAGTATTATATCGACCAAACAGGCCGCTCCTTTAACCTAAAGTTTAAGGAGCGCACTCATCCGGGCAACAAAATAGGATTGGGATGCATTTATCAGGAACTGGTCAAATTAAAACGAGCATTGAGAATAATATGCGTATTCTTCACAGAATGCGGCCTTTTGCCTTGCTCATGACTTGTTAGAAGAGCTTCAAATTCATAAAGCGAAAAAACAGGAGTTAACCAAGGTGCGCAATGGGCAGAGCGATTTTATACCCAGCACCTACTTTGCCTTGATTGACAACGTTCTGCTTTAATCATCGAAAGCCGCTCATACGTATATCTTGTGTTTGTCTTTACCTAGTATGTAGTACTTTACGTAACTATTCGTTTTCGTATGTTGAGCGTAGTACTCTCATATTCTCTTGTCCCTTTTCTGTTTATATAATATATTTAGCAAACTAGATAATTTTCTTAAATGAAGGGAACGGTGCTTTATCGTTCTTTCTGGGAAAAGCGTGTCGCAGGGTACGAGGGTAGCTCTGACGGTTAAGTTCCTCTGACCACTCCTCGCCCATGCGGTATTCTAGCGCTCACACCAACACAGGGAGCTGATTACTTACTACAGTATGTTGTTTCATCCATTTTCCATCTTTCCCAATTTATTTTACTATTTTATATTATTCTGTTTACTCCGTAAGCTTGTACTTACCTGTATTATTATATTTTATCTAAAATTTGCTGCAAGAGCGTATAAGACTAATTGTCACTTTACTGTTTCTATTTTAAGAATACGAGCTTAGTCTTATTTTTAATTTATAGCATTTCATTACTGTAATGACTTGTACACCTGCTAAGCCCACTATAGGCTTTACCTGTTTATGTGTTGAATTCTTTTTATTCAATGTCGTACAGTTACATAATTGAGGAATATGTGTAAGCCTACAGAAACGACATCAAACGTGCAATTGACACAAACATTTTGTAGCTACCGTACGGCAGTTTGTTATGAGCAGCAGCTCTGTTAACAAGATGACTCCAGCGACCCTGTGGCCGAGTATATGGAATATTTAAAAATATTTGACGATGCTAAACTGGTTTTGTGTTTATCTTTCGACGATGGCTCGATCATATTAAGACATATTCTTAAAACAGGTGTGCCTCGTCATATTTAAAGCTCATGTTTTCAACTTGTATGTCAGTAAAACTTCTTTTCATTATGGCCTATTATATTGTTTTAAGGTATACACAATCCACTAGTTGTATATGTGTTTTCCCCACGTTTTGCTGCAGATCTGAAGATGGTAATTGCTGACCAAAACCGGTAGTCTAAGAACCTAACAATTTTGTGATCATAGACGGAAATAGTGAAATTTATTCAGAACTTTTCATTTATCATCACAGATTCTAACATGACACTCCTCGCTACTAGTGAAAAGAATTCCATAGCTAATGTCTCTTGACACGAAGTCAACAATGACGATACGTCTGGGATTCGACTTCCAGTCAACATAGGCGTTATCGTCACTTTGTTTCTATTCCAGACGTGCATACAACTCCCTACTGAAGAATGAAAACTATGTTGATGTGGCTAGGAAACAACAGCGATAGATGCCAATTTCTATTTGCGGTACAGCAATAATTTATTCTCGCCACATTTTAGGTTCAAAAGGATCTTTACTGGTAAAACAGTTGGATATCTTATATTTGATTGTCCTTAGGAAACTATCGGATTAGGTGCTGTGTTCAAATCGCTATCCATCAAAAAGATTCACATCACATCATTTCAAGATTATATAGGCCCACACCTTTTTACTTGTGAATAACCAGCATCTCTAGTGGCTGATTAATAGGGACAATAGTAACTGGAGAGGCGTCACACCCCCAGTACCAAAATATCCGTCATGTGATTTCAAGTTCAAATGTGGTAACCGATATTGTGCAAAAATTAGCCACCTCCTTCTTCTATATGTCTAACAGCCAATGACAAATTGTGATGTGTTCCCGTCTTAGTCACACACGAAATCTTAGCTTCATTTAGGATTAGTTTCAGGTGCTAGGCTGGAATCCATATCCTGAAGGAAACAGATCATTACGTCGTTTAAATTTCATACATTTTATTAACATCCACCTGTACATGACTACCTTAAATATTAAGTGCCACTTTGTGCTAGATAAGAAGGATGAAAGATGACTTTCTAGCTTCACGTAGATCCACGTGCCATCATTACTACAGTAAGTTACTAATGATAGGTTGTGGATGTTGCGGTTTGCATCAAGCGCTTGACCCTGTTAATCGCGGATTTCCTCACTGGCCAGTTCAGTAACCAATTTATGCAAAACCACTTCTAAGTGAAGGACGGTTGGAAACCGATTTAGAAGGAACGGATATGCTGAATTATCTTAGGACTTCGGGTATCCAGCTTCTCACTTTTCTAAATCGCAACTTGTTTTTAAAGTAGGTGTTGACTTATGATTACAGAATGATGTGCGTGATAGATACATGGATTTTTTTCTCTGATATACCAATGAAAGTGATAACTATCACCCGTCAAGTAAGGTGTTTCCTTAAGTCTGGAGTATCGTGGTTTTATTTTACATGTGGGCTGATTGCTGTACAGCGAAGTGCCCTCAATTAGTCTCTTATAGTACTGTTATGAGAGTCAAACGATTGTACTGAAATGAGATTGGAGGACCTGAAAGAAAGTTACACACTGAAGCGCCATAGAAACTGGCGTAGGCATGCGTATTCAAATACATAGATATGTAACCAGGCGGAATACGGCGCTGCGGTCGGCAACGCCCATATAAGACAAGAAAGGTCTGGTGCAGTTGTTAGACTGGTTATTGCTGCTACAGTGGCAGGTTATCAAGATTTAAGTGCGTTTCAACGTGGTGTTATAGTCAGCTCATGAGCGATGGGACACAGCATCTCCGAGGTAGCGATGAAGTGGGGATTTTCCGGTACGACCATTTCACAAGCGTACCGTGAACATCACGAAGCCCGTAAAACATCAGATCGCTGCTGTCGGAAAAAGATCCTGTAACAACGGGACCAACGACGACTGAAGATAATAGTTCCACGTGACAGAAGTGCAACCCTTCCACAAATTGCTGCAGATATCAATTATGGGCCACCAACAAGTGCCAGCGTGCGAACCATTGAAAGAAACATCATCGATATGGGCTTTCGGAGCCGAAGGCCCACTCGTGTACCCTTGATGACTGCACAACACAACGCTTTACGCCTCTACTGGGCCCTTCAGCACCGCCATTGGACTGTTGATGACTGGAAATATATTGGTTGTCGGACGAGTATCATTTTAAACTGTATCGAGCGGATGGACGTGTACGAGTATGGAGACAACCTCATGAATCCACGGACCCTGTGTGTCAGCAGGGGATTGTTCAAGCTGGCCGAGGCTCTGTAATGCTGTGGGGCGTGTACAGTTGGAGTGATATGGGATCCCTGATGCGTCTAGATACGACTCTGACAGGTTACACGGACGTAAGCATCGCGTCTGATTACCTGCATCCATTCATGTCCATTGTGCAATCCGACGGTCTTGGGCAATTGCAGCAGGACAATGCGACACCACAAACATCCAGAATAGCTACAGAGGGGCACCTGGAACACTCTTCTGAGTTTAAAGACTTCCGGTGGCCGCCAAAGTCCCCAGACATGAACATTATTCAGCATATCTGGGATGCCTTGCAACGCGCTGTTCAGAAGAGATCTCCACCCCCTCTTACTCTTAGGGATTTAAGAACAGCCCTGCAGGATTCATGGTGTCAATTCTATACAGCACTACTTCAGATATTAGTAGAAGTCACGCCACGTCGTGCTGAGGTACTTCTGCGTGCTCGCATGGGCCCTACATGATATTAGGCAGTTGTACCAGTTTTTCTCTTCAGTGTATTATGGGACGCAATTCAGGTCTTTAAGATGGTTTCGAGCATGGAAGTACATTGATTCTGTTGCTCCTCTTATTTCTTATGGATGTATCTTTACTTCCACTGGACGGAACCAATAATATATTGGGTTCGTGTATAAGTTCGTAAACATTTTTCCATAAGTTTAATAAACACGACAGGTACACTTAATGGAGACTTTAGTCATCAGTATATGTTATCCTTCGCAATTTGCAACAGTCTGCCAAAGCTGGGGTAAATTTCGATTTCGCGACAGTAGAAATCAAGTTGTTTTGAGATGAAGAACTCGCCGAGTCATACAGTGCATCCTTTCACAGCCGGTATTGTTTTCACTTAAAACTTCCTGGCTGATAGGCCGTGGTAGATGTATAAAACTCTCCCCTGATGTTTCGTCTCGGACTGCGGGAGACAACCTCGGAGGTAAAGCGGCACCATACATTAACCCGCCAAGGTCGCTGATGTTCCACTTGTCGCAGCAATCGTGGATTTTCCGTTGCCCAATAGTGCATATTAGCCGGTTTACGTTACCGCTTTTGGTGATTGACGCTTCGTTGCCAAATAGAACGCGTGCAAAAAATCTGTCATCGTCACGTAATTTCTCTTGTGCCCAGTGGCAGAACTGTACACGACGTTGAAAGTCGTTGCCATGCAATTCCTGGTGCACAGAAATATGGTGCGGGTGCAATCGATATTGACGTAGCATTCTCAACACCGACGTTTTTGAAATTCTCGATGCTCGCGCAATTTGTCTGCTACTGATGTGCGGATTAGCCGCGACAGTGTTTTAGTTAACACGGTCCGGACACTGGGATGATGTCGCCCAGGATACCGAGCAGCATACATAGCATACGCCCGTTGGGCATTTTGATCACAATAGCCATGCATCAACACGATATCGACCTTTTCCGCAATTGGTAAGCGGTCCATTTTAACACGGGTAATGTATCACGAAGCAAATACCGTCCGCACTGGCGGAATGTTACGTGATACCACGTACTTATACGTTTGTGACTATTACAGCGCCTTCTATCACAAAGCGAAAAAAGTGGTCCAACCAAAAACATTCATATTTCTTTACATACTACACGAATATGTAATAAAAAATGGGGGTTCCTATTTTAAAAAAACGCAGTTGATATCTGTTTGATTATGATGAGAAAGTACGCCAACTTCTGGAGGACCCTGCATACAGAATTCTGGAGTGTGACCCCACGGACAAGGTGGCCAAGAAGACTAGTGCTCTCTTGAAGGAAACAGGGATGCCCGATAAGATCATCAGACAACTACGGGAAAAAGCGCCAGTGCCACCTAGACTGTATGGTCTGCCTAAAATACACAAGGAGGGCGTGCCCCTACGTCCTATTGTCAGTAATATTGGGGCACCTACGTACACAACAGCCAAGTACTTGAAAGGTCTCCTGTCTCCATATGTGGGGAAATGCATTCACCACATCCGCAACTCAGAAGATTTCCTGCAACGCCTCAAGCAACTGCACATCACAGATTCGGACATCATGGTTAGTTTTGACGTGGTATCGCTGTTCACCAGGGTCCCACTGAAGGACTCACTAGAACTGATTGCAGAGAAATTTGACGGTGTTCTGTTGGACCTGTTCAGTCATACACTGACATCCACGTATTTCGTGTACAGAAACAAATATTACGAGCAAACTGAAGGTGTAGCTATGGGCAGCCCACTGTCCCCTGTGGTTGCCAACATGTTTATGGAGAGTTTTGAGGAGAGGGCATTGGAGACAGCCACATTTAAACCCACATGCTTCTTTAAGTATGTAGATGACACCTTCGTGATCTGGCCGCTTGGAATGGACAGGCTCAATGAGTTTCTTGAACATCTTAACTCATGCCACCCTAATATCAAGTTCACCATGGAACTGGAGAAGATGGCCAGCTGCCATTTCTGGATGTTCTAGTCCAGAGGAAAGCAGATGGATCAATTGGCCACAGTGTGTACCGAAAACCAACACACACTGATTTATATCTGCAGGCCAGCAGCTGTCACCACCCTGCACAGAAGAATGGGGTTCTGAAGACTTTGGTCCACAGAGCACGTGCCCTGTCAGACCAAGAGAATGTACCAATAGAGAAAGAACGTCTCAAAACAGTTTTCTCCAAGAATGGATACACGGACAGACAAATTGAGAGGGCACTCCAAACAGCCACTATACCACAGGTTCCTGAAGAAGACCAAGATGAAGCAAAGAAGGTGGCATATCTGCCCTATGCTGGCTCTATTTCTGCCAGAATCAGTAGGATCCTCCGTAAACACAATATCAAGTGTGTTTTCTGTCCATCCAACAAGATCGGGAGACTGCTGGGGAGTGTCAAAGACGACCTGGGGTTACGAAAACCAGGGATTTACAATATACCTTGTCAATGTGGCATGTCCTACATTGGCCTGACGACAAGAACTGTGGAGATCAGGTGCAAAGAACATCAGAGGCACACTAGATTAAGACAGGTGACTAAGTCAGCCATTGCTGAACAGTGTCTAGAACTAGATCATGCCATGAAGTATGAGGATACCAAGATTCTAGCACAAACACACAGATTTTGGGACAGTGTTATAAGAGAATCGATAGAAATTAAAATGGCTGACGATCTTATGAACCGTGACACAGGGTACCAGCTAAGCAGAGCCTGGGATCCGGCTCTGGAATTGTTAAAGGAGCAACGGGGCCAGCTGCAACACTACACAAACAGAAGAACCAGAGACATGGAGATGGAAAACGAGCCCCTGACGGACTGCCAGGCGCACCAGACCGAAGATGGAACACCCAGAAGTGGGACTGGTGGGCGCGGACCGCAGAGGGAACATCCAGAGCCGCAGCGGACGAAAAACGGAGCGGCAACGCTCCAACAGGTCGTGGTGAGCGGGCGCGGACCGCAGGGGGAACGCTTGGTACCCCAGACCGTAGATGAAACCCCTAGGAGCGGGTTTGGTGGGCGCGGACCGCAGACGGAACACCTAGAACCGCAGCGGACGGAAAACGGAGCAGCAACGCCGGAGCCACGCTGCCACCACGCCGACAGACGTACCGGCGCATGGACTGCGAGCGCTTCCAGGAGATAGTCCTGGAATCGATCGTGGACACACCCGATCCAGACGCAGTGGGCGCGGACGCCGCTCTGCGTGTCCTCTCCCGCCAGCTACTGCACGCAGCTGACGCAGCCACCCCTCCCCAGCCACAGGGGCCCAGGGACTTCTGCCGCAACCTACCGCCTCCGATACGGGAAGCAATCGGGGAGAAGAACAGGCTGTTCCGGTAGTGGCAGCTCACCCGCCAACCCGCGACGAAGCGACGCCTCAACCGCATGCGGAGAGACATCAAAGCAGCGGCTGAGGTGCACAGGAACAGCGTGTGGTCGGCCTTCGTCGCCTCCTTCAACCCAGAGGACGGCAGCATCTGGTGCACGGTGAAGTCGTTCCTGCGCCGACGACAGCGCATACCACCAATACTGGTTGGGGAAGCCGTCGTCTGCAGCCCAGACGGAAAAGCAGGTGTCCTGGCGGACCAATTCCAACCGTCATTCACCCCGGTGGACGACAATCTGGATGAAGAACACATCCAGCGGGTAGCCGAGCAACTCCCAGTGTTCCTGGAGGCAAGGGACGACGGGGACGTCATCGAAGCCATCTCTGAGGCGGAAGTGGCCGCACAGCTGAAGGCGCTCAATACTAGGAAGGTCAGAGGCGCTGATGGGGTCACCAACCACCTGCTGAGGAACTTTCCAGCAGGGGCCCATCCGCTGCTGGCAGGTATCTTCAACCAGGTCCTTCGCTCGGGTGACTACCCCTCTGTGTGGAAACATGCAGAGGTGGTGGCCATCCCCAAAGCGAACAAGGACCCCCGTGACGCTGCCAGTTACAGACCCATCAGTCTGCTACCGGCCCACTCCAAAGTGTTCGAGCGCCTCTACTCCAGGCGCCTGCTTCGCCACGTGACAGCAGAAGGAGTGATACCGGATGAGCAGTTCGGCTTCCGGAGGGGTCACTCCACGGTCCATCAGCTGATGTGGCTGGTGGAAGAGGCCATGCGCGCCCTGGAGACGCGGGAATGCCTTGGGGCGGTGTTCCTCGACGTCTCCAGGGCATTCGACTCCGTGTGGCACGACGGCCTCGTGTACAAACTTTTTGTGCACGGGGTCCCGACGTCGCACGGGGTCCTACTCCTGTCGTATCTGACCGACAGGACTTTCCACGTCCGCCTAGACGAGGGGACGTCCACGCACTGACCCATCCATGCTGGAGTGCCGCAGGGGTCCGTTCTCGGCCCCCTGCTCTACTCCTTATTCACGGCCGACGCTCCGCGCGTGGCGCCGGTGAAGTTGGCACTCTACGCCGACGACGGCGCTATTCGTGCTGAGTATGAAGGCAGTCGAGATGCGCCGCCTGCTCCAGCGTGCATGTGAGGCCTTTGGTGCGTGGTCGACAAAGTGGCGCCTGAAACAGAATGCGGCGAAGAGTCAGGCAGTGGTGTTCACCCGAAGACCACTGCCACCAGATCTTCCGCCAGTGACCGTCATGTGAAGCCCCGTCCCATGGAGCAGGACTCGCCGCTACCTGGGAGTCATTCTCGATCTGAAGCTAACGTGGTAAGCCCACATCGAGGACGTCAGGGGCAGAGCAATAGGGCGCCTAGCGTTCTGTACCCTCTGCTCAACCCGTCGTCTGCCTTGCCTCCCCACCACGGCATCACGCAGTACCTGGCACTGGTTCGACCAGTGCTGGAATATGCGGCCGTGGTGTGGGGCAACGCAGCCGACACACACATGAACAAGCTGCAGAGGGTGCAGAACAGGGCGCTCAAGCTCGCTCTGCGCCTACCGAGGCTCTATTCGACCGCTCGGCTACACCGCCAAACCGGCATCCCCCTCCTCCGCGACCGATTTAAACAATCGGCGCGGGTCTTCTATGAGCGGACTGTACAGTCCGACAATAGGTTCATTAGGGACTTGGGCCATCCTATTCACCACAGGCCAACCACACGTTGGCCTGACCTGCTACGAGATTAACATCTCGTGGCAGAGTGAGGACAACTCCACCCCAGCAAACACCTCAGGCCAATTCGCACCGTGAGGAAGCCACTCCACAGATACAGGATTATGCAGGAACAGCAGTATATGCTTAGCCTGCTCCCAACACGGGTCAGGGCAGACCCGTATGGATAAGTGACAGTGACAGTGGAGCAGCAACGCTCCAGCAGGTCGCAGGGAATGGGCGCGGACCACAGAGGAAGCGCCAGCAGCCGTTGGTGGAGGGGGAAGGGGGGAAGGCCATAGGCATAAATACTGGACCAGGTCCACTCGAGGAGCAGTCTCAGGTCGCACCTGATGAAGGTCACGAGCTACGTGACCGAAATATCGTGCAAGTACGACGCTGATATCCGGCAGAACACCCGACTACCCAAGATGTCATTAGATCGCCGGGAAAGCCTGAAGAGTTACAAGCGAAAACTTGTTAATTGACATTATTATTTGTTGATCACTTAGAGAATGATCCATCTACCACACTGTATACGATGTTCCGCAGTGTGTCTTGCCTCCTGCACATTATAACGAAGGTCTTAAGCAATATATTAACCGCTCTTTCTTTAGTTAATTGATTAACCGCTGCGGTATTATTTGGACACAATTTGGACACTAACTGAACGATAACATTTTTTTTTTCCTCTCTGTGAGTTTAGATGAATACAGGTTTCTGTAGAGCAAATGGCATCGTGAAATGAACTCATACGGGTATTACACCCACTACCATCGTAATAAAGCAAGATGGAGACGCGTTGAACCATGCTACACTGCGTTCTCATATGAATTATAAATGTATTAAAAATGATCATAAAAGATTTGATATTTTATTGCGAGTTATTTAAAATTCAATGCTAAATTGAAATTTGTTTTGGGTAACCCAAAATGTATTTTAACCGTTGAGATTTGTAAACTGCCAAATAGATATCGAAAACAGTTATAAAAATATAAATGTCAGCCCAGTATGAGACAAGACAGTCAGTGCCGCGATGGATAAATATTTGGAGTTACCTACCAAACCGTGATTGTACCCCGGCTTCATCCAAAGGAAATGGACGGCCACAAATGTCAGGGCATCAAAATATGGATATCACATACGGAGTGATCGGGACTGCGTGGAGGACGAGTGAAGGCCCAGTGAAACAGCGTACTCGAAACAACTTTGGCAAAATGTGTTCCATTTACCTTCCCTAATACTGATTATATGTGACCATTCAATTTCACATATATCCTTAGTGTTAACCCGAAATACTCATACGGTTTGATGTGCACAATATTTTTTACCACCAATCTTGTAATGGGATACCTTTCGAGTTCTTTCTGTTTGTAGTCAAAATTATGTTACCTTTATTCAAATTTTAGTGGAGCTGTCATTCTCCAAATCAACTGGAAGTTTTGTCCTAGTATTTATGTAGTCCTTACTGTCATCCAACGAGGATACTTTCCTGCATCGTCAGCGGACAATTCTTATAGCGCTGTTGTTCGTGTTTGATAAATTATTTACACTGGGGGCATTTTAATTAATGACGTAGACACACTAAAAGCTAAAAAATGTAGTAAACATGGGCCGTAAAACGCATACCATAACAGCTATAAACACTAGCTCATCTTTGCTACTGTGAAACACATCTCTTCTGCTGAACAACTGCTCACAGCTTTGAAAGCATGCATTTATAGCCTATGTTTACTAGAATATTTTTTTCTTGTTTTCGTCCATATTACCTCCTCCCATATAATGGAAAGCAAAGTGCTTCCTGTAGAAGAGATTTCTTTCTAAGATGAACTGGTGATAGCTCTTAAGATATGGATTTTAAACGCCAGGTTTTTAGATTTCTTAGTTTCCATCATGGTATAGTTTCAACTGTATATGTTAATTAAGATGCACTCTGTATATATTCAAAACATTGCCCTTCTTTGGGGAGCACCCGACGCTTCACTTCTTTGTGCGAAACATTAACCGTCCACTATAACATACTGGGTAGTTTACTTAAATGTTGCTCCAGCGAATCACATATTTACAAAGATACTCCGTATTGTTAGCAGTTGATGATGTACTACGTTTCGGAACACCTTAGTAGAATTACCAGAACTAAAAAGACGCAATCTACCCGTTCACCTGCATCCATTGCTTGCAAGAAGTCGTGTATGAACTAAGCAAGCTGTGCCCAGAGTCCATACTGATTCTTTGAGAGAAGGTTATGTGCAGGAACGTCATAATGTTTGAGCTCAGAATCCTGTGAAGGATCCTTCAGTAGACAGACGTTTGCTTTATTAGTCAATAATTCTGTTAATGTGGTATATTAACCTTTTTGTAACAAGAAGTGATCTTTCTTTCCCAGTTACAGCAGTCCGTGTAAGCGATTCTTGATAAATATGAGCTAGGAAGGAGCAGTCTAAGCGGTTCATCAGGCTGTGAGAACGAAGCGCGTGCACGCTGGCGCTGGCGATGCGCTGATATTCTTCTGGGTAGCTGCAGTGCGGGCCGCTACGCTATCGCTGCTGGCACACGTTTGTGCGTTCCAGTGTTGTTCCTGCAGGAGCGGAGCGCGCTGCTTCCGAGAAGCGGCAGCAGTTGCGACGCAACCAACGCCCGTTTTACATCACTGGTTGCGCCTTAGGAATTTCGGTAAAACATTTTTAGCTTGCTATCACCTTCAGTGGGTCGGGACTTATGACGCATTGGTCAAGACACGGGATTCGTGTTTCATTGTTCACGATTTAGGATTCCCTCGTTTTACGTGAGTACAGAATCATTTTATTAACAACGCAGTGGGGGAAGTAATTTCTGCTACTATAAATTTCCATTCGTGGCACCACTAATTACATCAAGATAATGAAGCGGCAAAACTACCACCTTGCAGAAGTTCCTCCCTTCTTGGTTGAAGGTGTAAAACCAACGAACAAGTCCGGGGATTCTGGTAATCGCAGCATTATCCACTTAAAAAACAGAACAAAATAACATCTTTCGACATTACTGCCGAGTACGTTAGAGTGCAATAAGGGGTAACACCCACCAAAACATCAGAATAAAAAAACTCAGTATGACACTATTTCCGAAAACGTCAGAATGTAGTATTGTGTAAAAGGTGGACAGTTCACATGGGGCGTCAGGCTAGCGTTGCTGAAGTTCAACTTACTGGCTTGTTCCGGATGGACTATTACGCAATAGGTACTGCAAGGTCGCAGGAGCGCATAAGCCTCAGCTCCAATGCAGTCTGGATTGCCGCGGAAGAACTATAAGTACATGCCGACTTGATAAAGTGCACTTGGCAATGATTCCAAAGAAAAACTTTAAATATATTTTTCTTATCTGTCTTGTGATTAGTTCCATGAAAGAACATATGGAATACTTTTTTAAGATAATGCTCATGTAAATAGCCAAGGGTGGCGATTTATTTCCTTTATTACCAGTTTCACTCTACAAACGAGGGTATATTGAGACATTCATGACCGAGATAATGTTATCTACGGCAGTGGTATGACATAGTAACTCCTACCGTTTACTCATCGCTGTTCCACTGGAATATTCAAAGCGAGTCCACCTTTTCCTGCAGTGTAGTGCCTTATGACAGAGAACCCGTTTCTACTTTGACAAAGAGATAACTAGCACATTACACAGATAAAGAAACGGCAGCTTTGACAAAGACATTAACAGGCCACTACACCCCAAAAATCTGGATATGCTAATGATAAAGAGCCACCTCAATTTAGAACTTTAGTCCCATTCGAAAAATCAGTCACAGGCCGAAGCGTCAGAGTACGCAGATGAGACAGCATTGCCACAGTGTTCAAACCAATGAGGAAGGTGCGGTAATATTTGACCAAGAGCTGTAGCGTGGTGGTTAGTACACTGGACTCGCATTCGGGAGGATGACGGTTGAAACCAGCATCGGGCCATCCCAATTTAAGTTTTCCTTGATTTCCCTAAATCACTTCAAGCAAATGCCTGGATGGTTCATTTGAAAGGGCAAGGCCGATTTCCATCCCCATCCTTCCTTAATCCGAGCTTCCGCTCCGTCTCTAATGACCTCGTTGCCGACAGGACGTTAAACACTAGCCTCCTCCTCCGTGAATATTTGAGTGCTGTACAGGACCTACATATAGAAGCTAGGTCCACAGGGGAGTTTCAGTGGGAAATAGAAAATGGAAGTGAGGAACAGGCATATTGAATTTCTGCTGCAGGGATGAAGAGAACCTGAATAGCTCAAGTAAGACAACTGCCCGCGATAGGCAAGACTCTGCGTTCCATTTCCATCTGGTACACAGATTTGGCGTCTCTGGAAGTTCACTGCACTCCTACGACGGATGAAATATGTGGAATAAATATCTCCTCCGAGGCGACGAAGATGCCAGACCATAGAGCGTATATCTCAGATATCACATTATCATTGCCGCAAGAAGGACATTCGCTGTTATTGGTAGCATAAGTACCCTCTGACTTTTTGTTGAACAAAAGGCTTCCTTAATCGTTAGACTCAGCAAGGAAGAATACTTGTAAAAGCACGGAGTAAACGAGTGAGGTATGGATAAACTGTGACACAGAAGAGCAATAACACAACGAAGATAGCAACTAGTCTGCCATTAGGAGATCGTGCGTGAAACAAGGCTTAGAGTCATAGAAAATGCCTTCAAGTATTGGTACATATTATTGATAGACACACTTCCGAGTGCAAAAGGCGACTAATTTACTGAGAAACATAATGACGCTATGATTATCATACTTTATTGTTTATTTTGAATTAGGTTTCAATTTTTTAAGCCAATGCACAGGCTGTAATTGTCCCAATATCCAACTCTCAAAACTGTTACAACTAACTTATTTCCTGCATGTAATTCCTGAATTTCTCTCCTTCATTGACACCAGAATTAACTGTTACCGTAGCTGATGTCTAAGTTTCACGAGCAGTGTCCATACTTTATTGTTTCAGATTTTTGCAAGGAAAGAAGGATGACAGCATGATCCGACATTTTTGTAACGTCTTTTCCTCGCGTCTTAATTCGGTGTCCGCATTGAGATTAGTGTGTGTGTGAAACAAAACGACGCTACGTCAATTAGAGGTAAGGCCTGTTTATTTGATTCAGTGCAGAGACTACTGGAACCATCTCTAACAACTTAGAAATCATAAATATACATCAACTTTTTGACTCTCATTGTTTGTTCCACATATTACAATAACATTCTTCATGTTGCACGGTTACAGTTAAGAGCACTGCAAAAGTCTCTCAGACAGATTAAGAATAACGTATAATTGGCGTTAAGAGCAGTATGAGCGATGGCTCATCACATAGTTCTACTTTATTCTTGTCTAAAATTCGTAATGAAAACACATATTACAAAAGTAAGAAGTACGATGAATGTGTTGAATATAGATCCAGTTAGTAATGAAAGTCTAAAATAGTCACCTAGAAAGCGATGTCCCCAGCTAGTTATTTATAACATAAATTATAAGATGAGAGAGAAGCACCTATTTTCATTTATAAATGAGGTGATGGACATTCTCTTCAAACTGCAAGATATCGGCACATGCAAATACACTGTAAGACAAAAAAGAAAAATAAGAAGACGCACCAAGAATAAGTTACGTAAACTGGTCACAAACTGATACTCATACAGGTGTCAATCGAAAATTCAAATTAATAAACTTTGGTTACCGACGGATGAATGTGTGACGCTGCAGGGCAGTTTCACAGCACAGCTGGCAAAGAGAATCACCAGGGGACGTGTTGATACTACGGCATAAAGTTTTTTGTGAATTTTATGGCAAGCCATCTGGGGCTTACATTTCAGCAAGATAACGCCCGTCCGCACACAGAGAGAGTCTACGCTGCCTGTTATCGTGGTTGCCGAACTGTACCTTGGCTAGCAAGTTCACAGGTTCCCTCGTCCAACGTTTGGAGCATTATTGGTAGGGTCTTCCAACCAGCTCGGGATTTTGACGATCTAACGCACCAGTTGGACAGAATCTGGCACGATATTCTTCAGTAGAATACCCAATAATTATTTCAATCAACGCCAAGCCGGATAACTGGGTACATAAAGCCCAGAGGTGGGCCAACGCGTTATTGACTTGCTCATTTTTTTAATTTCTTTGGCTTTAATAAATCATCCAACTTTTTCTGAAATTGTAATCATTTGTTTGTTTTTTCATTTAAGTACCTGACAAAGGAGTGCACGAGGCACCAATGGTGTTGTCAAACTGGGGCACCTTACAGGGACCTTCGCCGTTTTCCCCAGATGCGTTCCAGTTTGCCATCACCCTGGATACACGCCACAAAAGGGCGCGAAAAGGGAGGGATGTTAAAGTATAAACACCCTTTTTTGCTGCAGATGATGTTCAGATTTCGTCGAATGGTTTTCATCTGTCCTTACTGGTAGCACCCTGTGCACCAAAACCAAACACACAACGCTCCTAACGGATGAGACCAGGCTCAATGGGGCTGCAGCCCCAAAATGTCCTTAGAAAAGGTGTCAGCAGTGGCCAGATTTGTAAAATTTGTCAAGAACGTCGTTCTGTTGTACACAGCACTGCAAACTATCGTTTTCGAGCGAGAAATCTTCGAAACTGGACGACGTTATTGGTAGTGTTATTTCATTGACGTCTTTATGCCACTTCCTGAGGCCTTTTAGTGTAGATGCTGAAATGTTTTCTTCAGTCACCCATAAGAATCCTGCGTGATTTCAACCCTGGGCATCACGGTTCTGACCTTCATCGTGCACGCGTCAAACGAAGGGGTGAAATATGGGTAAGAGTGGCTGTGACGATCTCCCCATCGTGTGCCACGTCCACGGTGGCGTTGGGCAGAGTTGTGGCGAAATTTGGTACCAATCTGACATCATTAACCCAACTCATAGCTCACATGAACTTCTGAGCTCTGGTTTTTTGTCACATGTGTAGACACCTTGCAGAAACATACCGATTTCTCCAGCAGACTCGTCCTTACCGGGATACACTCCCACGCAATCGGCAAATACATTAGAAACTTACAAAGCGATAATAAACGCCGGGACTGGCGCTATAGTACACCAGACTTAACGCTACAATTCTGTAAATATGGGGAAGCATTTCACCGACTCACCAGTAGTAAATACAGACCTTGTTATTCGCTCCTCCACAAGAATCGTATCCAACTTCACAAACTGAGCAAAGCTGGATTCCACCCCGACGACATCTTCAACGTTCCCGGTGACACCCATTTCGATTACTCACTGTTCTCTAAAATCAGTCAACATTACAGATACCTCTGTTGTACCCCTGGCCTCTACTTCTGGGACAACATAGCACAAATTGAATTAAACATGTTAATAACAGCGCACAGCATAAGGGAAGTACTATACAAAAAACGTATCACTGTCCCTAGCCGCAACAGCATTTACCCATAGACAGCCTAAAGTAGTTTTCTGTATCCTTCACAGTAACCCATGCAACGACTCTACAACACCATCTTGAACTGTGAAAACCTCCTGAATGCTATTTAACATCAAACTAAGGAACCAACCAAATGAGCTTCAATTCGGTGTTTTTAGCAAGATTTTTGAATCAAGCTTCTCCTAAACCTTTCATATACAAGTGAAACAACACCTTGCTCCGTAGCGGGATTCTTCCAGTTAGAGAAGCCAAGTAAGGTATGATACCTATTCCCAATTTTTTACTGATGTCCAGATAGCACGTAATTGAATCCCCTCTTAAACACACTTACGTTATTATTGCATATCGCCCCGCTGACCTGAGGGCTGCAGTTCTGTAGCACAAACAGATAGCTGTCACTGAGTTTCTTTTGAAGAAAACCAGAGCATGGCAGATATTCATAGGTACTTGCAGGATGTCTGCGGAGGCCTGGTAGTGGAATAAAACCACCGTGAGGTGTTGGGCGAGGCGTCTGTCATTATCGCTACTAGGCCGCACAGACATGTCGGATCGCCCATTTACCGGTCGGCCACACACAGCCTTGACTCCTACGATGTTGGAACGTTCGGACACTCTCTTTCGAGGGGATTGACGGGTCACAATCAAACACGTCGCTGTCCATCTGGAAGTCTCTGTTGATAGTACTGACATGTCCACCAGCTGGGATACTAAAAGGTACGTGCACTCTGGGTTCCCAACAGAAGACCACAAAGAGCAATGAAAGGCCTTCTGTGCGGAATTGCTGGTGTGTTATGAGGCTGATCGGGGTAATTTTTTTTTCGAACACCGTCACAGACGATCAAACATAGGTTCATCACTTCGAACCGGAAAAAACGGCAGTCAGTGGGGTGGCACCCACCACCTCTGCTCCGAAAAAAATGTCCAAATCTGAACACTCAGCCGGTAAAGTCAAGCGGCGGTCTTCTGGGACTCTAAAGGGTTTACTAAGCTTGATGTCCTCCCTCAAGGTGCGACGCTCAGCTCGGAACTGTATTGTGCTACCCTCAAGAAATTGAAGAAACAACTTCAGCGTGTTCGTCGCCACAAAAATGCTAACGAAATTCTCCTTCTCCATTGCAACGCAAAGTCTCATACAAGTCTGCGTACCCGAAAAGAGCTCAAGAAACTTCAATGAATTGTTCTTTCTAATCCACCCTACATCTCAGATCTCGTACCTTCCGACTACCATTTGTTTGGCCCGGTGAAGGATGCACTCTGCGGGAGGCAGTTCGTGGATGATGGGGAGGCTATTGATGAAGCAAGTCGTTGGTTCCGGTGTCGACCAGAACAGTGGTACCATACGGTCATACAGGCCCTCCCAGTATGGTGGAGTAAGGCCGTCGCATTTACGGCGATTGTGTTGGAAAATAGTGTTTTGTAGCCAGAAGAGTGGGCAATAATATGATGTATTGGAATCCTGGATAAAAGTAACCTGCTTTCAGAAAAATGAGTGTTACATTTGTGTAGAGTTTCCCCCATATTTTTTATCGTCGAAGGTACATGTATACCGTATGTCACGCGTATTTTCATTACAAAATGTTGCAGACCGTCTCTTTACTTCGTAATGATGAGATCGGAAAGATGCACTCCCTTTTGGTGTCCACATTCTAGTAGCCTGTTGTGGAGACTCCGGAATGGTCGTTGCAGTATGTCACAGGGAATGACAGTAATTTCGTCTAGAATCTCATGTTACAAGTTATGGATAGTTGATGGACGTGCACGGTAGACATTATTTCTAAATTTCCCAACAGGAAGAAATCATGTACAATGAGATAAGGGAATCTCGCAGGCCACAGAATGTCACTGTTACATGAAATGAAACAGATGACGAAAGGCTTCAGTCGATTCTCGAGCAGAATGTGGCATGCTTCCGTCCTGCTGAAAGCACATATTTTCGATGACACGATCGTGCACTTTCGGTGCACAGAATGCTTTACGAACATTAAAAGACTCCCACCTTTTACTGACTACACAAAACATCAAGACTTTAGTATTATATGCTTCGGTGGCACAATCTTTTGCCCTATAACAGTGACTTTTCGTAGCCACGAACTTCCTAATGAACGTGCGTAACGTTCTCTACCTACCACTGCGTGCCAAGTCCTGTAAAGTCCGAGGAGTATTAATCGAATTTAGCCCTAGGTTCTATCACAACGAAAACGCACAACAGAAATCTCACTAGTGGAGTTCAGATGGACCGATTAGAAACTGAACTTTCCTAATTCTTTCCTAATCATGTCACTTCAGTGATCACAGGAGTGAGAATGGCGTACTGGTACCCTCGCTGTGGAAGAATTTTAACTAAGTGAACTGAACCTGAGAGGACAATTATTTACAAAGTGGAGCGTAGTCTGATCTGCATTAAACATGGAACACACATCAAATCCTAACACTATGGTTTCGTAAGAGCAAACTGCATTTACCATTATTATCAAACGAGGATTTAGCTGAGTCAGTGTCACAACATAGACTCAAACATAGTCGCACGCAACGTCTCAGACGTTAACGGAATTATCGAAGAAAATGTTCACCATTTTCTAGCCAAGGTGAATCGTCAGAACTGGTTCGTATCTTTCAAAAATGGTTCAAATGGCTCTAAGCACTATTGGATTCAACATCTGAGGTCATCAGTCCCCTAGACTTAGAACTACTTAAACCTAACTAACCTAAGGACATCACACACATCCATGCCCGAAGCAGGATTCGAACCTGCGACCGTAGCAGCAGGGCCGTTCCGGACTGTAGCACCCAGAACCGCTCGGCCACAGCTGCCGGCGTTTGTGTCTTTCAGTGAAAAAAACACGAAACTTAATCATAATCACGATGTAGTATGAAGTGAATCGTGACTGGGTAAAGAAAAAGTTCTGTCCCATCTGAATTTCGCTAAATGACAGCAAAATTATCACTCATGAGAGCCCCATAACGGTTATAACAGAAGACTTCAAAGCTACAGAAAGTTTAAAGTTATCAGCTCGAAAAATCTGAGCTAACTGCCGTCCAAACTCACCGACTAAGTGCGCACAGAAGCGACATAACATACTCGCCACACAGCAGCTCAGCGGCTCATCTATGACTCGACTCTTCCGCGACTCACAAACTTCTGACCGAAAACGAACTAACCTCGCTTCCGAGCACAGAGAACGAAGAACCTGGACGAGGCGAACTGTCCACTCAGCAAAACATACTCTTTAGTGGTACCAGGCACCTCCTCCAGTCTAATGCAAGAGAGACAACGACTGTTCACTCGTTCTCAAAATATTCTGTCAGTTGAACGTCTAAGGTTTGAACAAACACTTCCCTCACATCTGGTTCTGGAAGAGCCAATCCTCAGGGCACCCTTTACAAAAATCCAAGCAGATAACGCACTGACGCTCCGCCTGAGTGACGCCTCGAGCCACCTTTGAAAGTTTAACTCAGCTGCCGTTCCCTGGAACCCAGAAAGCCCACCTGAGCTGACCCTTTTGCCTGCGTTTGCAATTAAACGCAATAAACCACACTTGGTTTCGGTTTCCAACACGATCTTCCTTCTTGGCATGCAAAAATTATGAGTAATCACAGGCAGAGAAAAGTCAATCTGCAGAACTTGACAAAACCAACAAGTATTTTGAAAGTAGGAACGATTGCCGCCTTTAATTCCTTCCCACCCAGGTTATAAATATCATGCAGGACCTGTTATTACAATGTTATGAAAAAAATGGTTCAAATGGCTCTGAGCACTATGGGACTTAACATCTATGGTCATCAGTCCCCTAGAACTTAGAATTACGTAAACCTAACTAACCTAAGGACATCACACAACACCCAGTCATCACGAGGCAGAGAAAATCCCTGACCCCGCCGGGAATCGAACCCGGGAACCCGAGCGCGGGGAACGAGAACGCTACCGCACGACCAAGAGCTGCGGACCAATGTTATCACAAACCGGGTTTCCTTTTCATATTTATTGTCTTCATTGCCTCATCTAATTCTTAGTTTAGAGACTACAGGAGGAAACCCTAACTCTTGTGATCAGCATGAATATTTCCTTAATTGCCCTCTATACTGTGTAAATGCTATCAAAAGTGTAAATTTACTCGATCAATAAAATGAATTTTCAACATTATTTACAAAAACGTGGGAGTTTCTCAAAAAATCAAGATCTACCCTCACTCGGGCCACACATGCAATTCACATTATTCCACAATATAGGAATTTGTCGGTGTTATCAGAAACATAGGCGTCACAAAATGGTATCACTCATCAAAGACAAAAAAATACATAAACACTAATAACTAGGCACATAAAAATCCATTAAAGTAATTAATATCTCAAAATGTGGAATGTGTTTCTGTTACAAGAATGGTAGGGGCCAAAAAATTATGTCACCTTGTTAATACAAGTTCACTAACAACTGGATATATAAAAATTTTGTCCTCATTCTGACGAAATATGATATAAATAAACGTCTTTTTCCTGAAAATAAGAAGCGTAAAACAAAATATGGTCCCTAATGGACGAATTTACGAAAAAGTACGTACAAAATAATCACCAGGTCGTGCAAGAAAATGCGACACAAAGAAAAATTTTCATGTTCAGACGTGAGGTACCATATAGTGAATGACCTAAAGCCTTCACCTCATTGTTTCTACACATGCAGGCACAGTTAATGGTTGGAGGGGGGGGGGGGGTTCGATAGCATGGTTTGTCCAAGCCTGAATATTTAATTTCACGGCGCAGTACTTTGGACAAGAACACGATGTGGCGAGAAATGAGGAGAGGGCATCTACACAGTCTCTCTCCGAAAGCCCACCTCTTCATTCCCACCAAAAGTGCCATGCCAAGTCAACCGAGGCTGTAAACGTGCAATGTCAATTAATAAAGCAACTGTTTCGTCGCGAACCCCAATCCATTAATTACTGTCACAATTCGTCTGAATTCGCAGTCTGTAGAGGAACATTCCCTATAGATTCACACTGGTGCTACCCATGTTTTCTATTCGTAAGAACATGTGTTAATTTGACTACCATTCATTAGCATTGCCCATAGTCAAACAGTTATTCTGTGACGTACGGTTTCGACCAGACGTTGGTAAGTTTTCAGAGTTATATCGTACCAGATTTCTACGAAGCGATCACGCAGTTCAAGTAAAATACGGGCCGGTGGTTTTTGGGTTTGGAGCTGGAACCGAGTGGCGTTCCAGCTGTGTGCCATCAGACACATGTTAGGTGAATTTTGTGGCCAAGACATCAACGTGAGTGAACTACCATATTTTTCAAACCACTTGAGCACTATTTTGGTCTTGTAAGAAGAACAGTTAACCTGCTGGAAGGTACCATCGCTGATGGGAAAGACACCACCGTGAATGTAAGCTGGTGGTCCTCAATGGTGTTCTCGTAGCCCTCAGCTCTCATAGTTCCTTTCATTACTGCATCAGATCCCATGGACGTCCAACTGAATATCTCTCATAGCACTGTACTACACTTACCGATCTGCGTCGCTTGTGTGGGGCGTTTCCAGCATTCGTTTTCCTAGGTGATGACGTATCCGTAAACGACCATTTATCTAGTTTAACAAGAAACTGCATGTTTCTATTGATCCATGGTCCAACCTCGATAACCCTGTGTCCACTGCAGTCCTAATTATTTTGAGTCGTTGAGTCAACATAATTAATGCAGGAGCGGTTGCAACAAATCCACTCGAGATTATTGCTAAAATGATGATGGGGTGGACTGGTTGTAACAGCCAGACGCTTAACACGGTCGTTGCTCGTACTTGAGGCACATGCTGCTAATGTTTATTCCACTCAACTTGAACCTTCTATAGCTGAGTCCCTTACGCAGAAGATATCGCACGTTCGTAGATCCGTTGGAAACATCTCGACTGCAGTACTGATCATTACACATGATTAGTGGACTGCTTGTCTATTAGCAACAAGTATTAAAACATTTTTAAGCCTGTCAAGGTACTTTTTGTTTATCACGTGAACTACGCTTGTGGAATGTGTATTAGGTCTTTCTCTATGCACCTTCACACTCAGACTCTCGCCATACCTTCAGGACTAGCCATCTGTGGTTGTCAAATGGTAACAAACCAGAGACCAGGAAAGGCACCGCTTCCTTATGACGGAGTTCATTGTACAACCAATGGAAGGTGAAAACATGTTTCTCAGTCGCTTCGTCTGTTCTATTATGCACCTAGTGCATAGTCTGAACGCAATGGCTATCGCCCAGTTGAGTTTACTCGAAAATGTACAACATTACAGTTTTAATACATCGCATTATTTGGCTGCAATGTCTGTCTCCAAGTTAACCAAGATTGTTTTCCTATCCTAGGAAGTCTCAGCATAGGCAAATCAGCCAAAAATATTACACATATCATTCACTGAGTTTTACCAAACTTTCAAATTCTCAGAAACATTGACAAATTTTGAAGATTGAAATAAAAACAGAACAGAAACTACGGTTTTGACATGTAATAAATCCCCTTTGCCTGACGTATTATTATTCAATAGACCGAGTGATAATTTAGAGTGGAAATTTAACTGTGTATACCTTTCAGTATGGTTGAAATTATAACATGGTAAAACTCTGTCTCGATAACCTATGCAAATATCTTTGAAATATTTGAGTGTAATCCCAACCTTATCTCAAAAACATTGTTTTCAGTTCCCTTTAACACATTTTGCTAAGTTACAGCAGTATGGTTGACTCAATATTCTGACAGAAACTTAAATTTTAAACTTGCTGAATAAACCGTCACAACACTAAACCTAAAACACACATACTAAAAACAAGGTTTCTCATACCTCTTAAAAATATTTAGCTAAGTTACGGTTTCGCCGTCTCTTTGGCGTTCATTGCATTAGGAATTAATCGTTGACTTTCTGTTTTCTCGGATGCTTACATTCCAATTTGTAGAATTGTTGAATTTCGATGAATAATTTCATTGGCACACCAAGCAAATAATGCTCATTACACTTCAGATTGATGTACAAGTAATTATAACGCACCTGATGGCGACTGCTGGAAACTCATATGCTAATAATTATTAGTAAATTGTGACTAAACATGTGAACATTATTTCATAGATTGGGATGAAGTTAGATTATTTCAGGTTGTCTTCGAAATACAATTTATTTTCCTGATATATTTGGAAAAAGTCTTTGTAGCTTTGGCATCGACTGCTTGCAAAATTTATACCTTCAGACAGATAACTACTGATGCAGTTTTGCATGCCACTCGACGGATACTAGTTCATGAAACCGCGTCTTAAGTGGTCGCATGTACTACACTGTATTCCTGGTCTCATTCCTCAAGAAAACGCTTCTCCTTCTAGCCTGCTAAATACACACCCTGCACCCTGCTTTTCGTCTCACTGAGAAGTCAACAGTCCCTCGAACAGTTTCACAAAAGCAACAAAGTGTATGTTTCCTTTGGTAGAATTACTATGAAGTTAACTTTCTTTTAAACAGTGATAATCAGAGATCACGCAGCTCGGAATAGTTTGTTTTTCTGTTTCTCTCGTTTGTTCTACACCTTCAATCACTTCTTATTTTTACTTACAACTTGATTGGTGTTTTAGTAATTCATTCTAAATCTGCATGTTATGTATTTTAAGTTCGGTTGCAAATCTCCTTCAATTCAATATGGATTTCGCCTGAGTTTTAGTTACACGTACATTTACCTTCCTGTACTTAGTTATTGAAGTCAATTTGAGTTCTGGAAATCTTATATAATTTTGAATCGTGCTGCTCAAGATTTAAATTACAGTTATAACTTACTTCCTTTTCCTCATTAACTGAATGAGCAACAATAGATACCAACCTGGTAATTTTAATCTCATGAGCTCCTTTTGTTATGATACTACTACACAATGTTTCTGAAAATACATTATTCAATAATCTCTGCTTTTCCTCATGCTCCCTTAGGTAAACCGTGGATTCTAAATGATTTCTTGTTTTAGATTATCGGTGTTTTGATTCTTTTCGTCAATCATAGCACAAAAATTTTGATGATGTTTAGCATGATATTCCATGAGAACATATCTTCACGACCACCGATGTTTTCCACAGTGCTTTCACTTGACTTTCACTTCCACTGTAAGAGTTACGGTGTCTGCTGACACAGTGCTATGACTAATTTTAGTTACATTTGGTGTGATTCCAATTGGTCTGTCATTGTCAGGTGAGTTTTCCGACACTGTTTTTGCTGCAACTTCCGTAACACAGCCTAATCGTCCATGAACTATTACCGTGAATGAGCGTCATTTCTTCCTTGCGAATAGTGTAACGCTCTATTTCCGAAAACTACAATCTTTCCTCACCCACCACTCATTTTAATACGTGTTTCTGGCAACTGAAAAAAAATGAAATATACTACGATAACACTTGTGAGCCTGTGGTTAGACGATTCTCTGCGTCATTGTGCGAAGTTGTCACATACTTCTGCTCGGCCTTTTGTGGTTGTACCCGGCCGGTGGTCGCACCAGCGGCACTTTCGCTGGATTGTTCACTGCGCAGATAACTGGCCAAAATATACCGTGTCGCTCTATTACCGTCCGAACGTCCGAGAGTTGCCCGTCGCACAGACAGCCGCGAAAGTAAACGTCAAATCTGTGGCGTACTCTCTCTTTCTGTACTCTGTATTATACTGCTCAATAATACTAACTAATCAACACTTTAATATGCAAATTACAAATTTAACTTTACCTTCACTGATCTGTCTATCAGCAGATTCGTTGTTCTAGCGAGAAATGTTCTGTTAGCCACTATAGCGAACACTCTCGTATCGACCTCTATAACTGTTTATTGCCACTGCTCGTTTAATCATGCAGATAAACCAAACTGTACATCTGACACTCATTTTTGTTAGTCACTGTTTGTTCAAACTTCTAAACTGACTACTCTTACTAACAATCCCCATCACAGTCACAGGCACTCAAAATCATTCCTACAAGGGATGCCATGTGCAACAATTCCACTAGACATTACTGGGGAAAACGTGATGACTTTGGCTGGTTGTAACAGCAAGACATCTCACCCAGGCTTCGCAGATAGACATGCAGACATCAGGCACATGTCGCAAATGTTGTTTACACTTTCGGTAAAACATCTGTAGCTGTGTACCTTACACTGAAGATATCATAAGGTTGTAGGTTCGCTGATAACAGTCACGTTCACTTCAATGTGGATCGCTACATATTGTTAACGGGCTGCTTGACTACTGGCATTGGGTTTCATTTTTAGGAATAACAAGATACTCTTTTATTTGTCACGATAGCTATCATTGCGGAATGAATACCACTCGTCTTCACAATCACTTCCAAACAAGAGCTTGCTTCGGACAGTTAATGGAAGATGGGAAATGTATTTTTCAGTCGTTTCAAGTGTTGGACTTCGTACCCAGTGCGTGATTACTACGCAGCAGGTGTCATCCAGTTTAGTTTGTCCCCTAGGCAGGATTGAGCTCAGGGCCAATTAGCCAAAGATGTTACACTGTCTGATGCAAATCTCTATGCTCAGAAATGTGCACTGCCTGCATCAACATTATACTCTGCTGCCAGATTTGTCACGGACCGACACCTGTACTGCTTTGGGGAAGGTGCAAGCCTCCTACATCCACATTCTGTGATGATATAAGTATTGCTGACAACTTGTCGTGTACGCGTAGTCCATCCGCCCATCAACTACTTTCCACAATGCTCATGACAATTGCATGTGAACAGCCGACCAGTTTCGCCGAATCCGAGATTCACGTTCCCAGTAAATGGGCCAGAGCAGTGTACCCTTGATAAAACTCATTTTTGTCAGTGAATTTCCACATTTGCGGCCCATATTGTCCCTATAATCTTTCCCGTTCCGCTCTGCTCCGCTTATACAGGGTGTCCCAGGAGGAATGATCAGTATTCAGGAATATGGTGAGCAATCATTCTATGTAAAAACGTCAACCAAACATGGACTCTAAAACGTATTAATCCATGCGAAACTCCATATCTTCTATTGAACAATTGCTCATAACTCTTAAGGTATGAGTCTTAGAGCCCATGTTTAGTGCACATTTTTTTTCTTTTTTTGGTCCATACTATATCCTTCCAAAATATGGAAAACAAAGATCTTGCAGTAGAAGAGATTCGTTTCACAGTATCTTAGGTGAAGACGTTCTCATAGTAAGTCATACATTTTGCAGGCCGTGTTTACTGCTGTTGTCTGCTTCGAATGATCGCTCCTGTCGTACCTTTGATGTAGATCATTTCTCCTGGGACACTATTTATACTTGCCTTAATACGTGACGTCAACAGGCGAAAATAAATCTTCCGGTGGGCAGTGCTCATAATGGTTTAGCTCAGTGCATATATTTGGTCTGTTTATTTTTGCGACGTTCGCTGTCGAACAAATTATGAATTGCCCCTCTGTTTGTGTTAGGAGGACACTAGTGGTTGAATACGTCTTATCAACAGGTGTGGGTACCAAACTATAAGACATCGAAATACGGGATACCAGTCAAAATTCAGAATATTTACTCCGATTAGCAGTAATTTCATCAAGGGAATTACATACATAACGCAGAAACCAGTGAACTTATTTTAGTCAGTTTAAAGTAAGATACTGTTTCAACAGAAAGACGAACACGGTCTTATTCTTTTTTATTTTAGTGGATGTTTCACAGTTTTAAACCTCTGTTAAAATGCGTTAATAACCTCGAACGTAAATCCTACAGAGCTTATTTAAACACTTAAAAACATTAAAAAGTTAAAAATTGATAGTTAACATGTATCTTCCCGTCGTTATACAAATTTTTGACATAAATCGCATTAACCAATTTCTTTTGCTTCAGTGTCAGCAGTTCGTGGTGTTTTGGTGAACTCTCGATCACGGGGGCTCCACATCAGATTCCCGGTCTGTCGACGACTTTTTCCGCTCGAAACTCTGTGTGTGTGTGTGTGTGTGTGTGTCTGTGTGTGTGTATGTATATCATCATCATTATCATCATCATCATCAACATCAACGCGCAAGTCACCAAAATGGTGTCAAATGGAAAAGACTTCCATCAGATATCCGAACTCCCCAAGGGGGACTCCCGACAAAAAATGCCATACACACAGTTTTTACTTTAGTGAAGTTTCTCGTCATTCTTAACAATTTGAAAAAGTTCCTAAAAAATGAAACAATAACTTATAATTAGCGTATTTCGCCTTGAACGAACTGTTATTTCATTTCTGAACTTTATAAATAAACACACAGCCGTTTAATTGGCATAGGAGGTGAATTAGACATTATTACTTCGATGTGAATCGTATTCCTACAACAAACAAATAATGTCGAATGGACACTGTTGGAGAATGACGTCTACGCGTAATGGCAGTTAGCATTGGTTCGTTTAAGTAAAGTACCATCATTCGTTTTTGTCATAAATGTTCAAATTTCAAAGTGCTTTTCAGTAATACTGAGACTACATTACATAAGTTATTTTGAAAACTGACTGAGGCTACAGTCTGAATAAGGCAAATTCAAACATATATGCACTGTCTTATAATATACGTGTAATGTGATTTACCGTATCTTAATACAGACGAAAGAGTTAGAAGACACATTCAAACGTCAATAAATTTATCAGTTAAATAAAAAGTTACCAGCGATGTAATTTCCACAAATGAGCTATAGGGATCAGATAAATTAGTGGAAAAATATGAAATACCGGATTTTTACGTTCCGTACAAGATCTATAAGGAATTAATTTTTCAGAATTCAAATACAGGAAATCCAGTAGGGACGGTAGCCAATCCTCTTAACACCGCAGAAACTAAGCGATTGGGGCTAGCACTGTTTTTAAGTCATGCTACCATGCCTGCTTCCCTTAAAATCACTCTAATCTATGGCGCGCCCAATTTGATGTGAATAACGTAGTAGGTCATCATCATGCACATCCTGTAAATTGTATCGAGCATCCTTGAAACGCACCAACACCATTTTTTGTAACTAGTTCGCCTTGAGATCAATTGAATATCCGTAGATTTTCTTATACACTACACGGCCATATTGCTGCAGACTTATTCGAAATCTGTTCATAATAGTTTTTTTATTGTGCTGCGGATGATCTTCCTTGTCCGTAATTATGTTTAATACCCGTTCTTTCGATATCGACTGTCCTTTACTACGTTTCACTGGAAACGGGGTTTGTGTCTCCTTATCCGACAAGGACGATGGACCACATGGCGTGACACCCGTTTCAATATCACTTTTCACTTGTTAACCACGTATCGTCGTCATTTCACTCCTCATGTACGAGTACATTGTCCGCACAGTCGACAGTATACTACACCACACATTCCACTGACTCCTGTTGCAGAAACATTAAAATTCCATCTGCCATCCCTTTCTCACTCTGCGAAATTCCATGGGTTTCTTTCTGGCGAACAATCAACTTCGGCAACTGTTGTTGTAGATATGATGCAATATTTGCTTGTTTATCGTTGCCATTGCTCTACTTTGTATCAATACCACTAGCTCCGTAGCACGGTTGTGAGTTACTCGTCGACTATGCAGTTCAAAGAAGCTCGGTAGCCTCAGTCTGTGCTCGCCATTGGATACCTCCAGTTCCGCCCGCTGTTGCCATTAGCAGTCTCTATTGTGGTTGCATGGTAGACAATAAATGGGGCATCGAATGCAGTAAACATAATTGGCCTCTTGCGATCGCTCACACAAGTGGTTCCTTATTTGGCAGTATCTGAATATATGACAGTACACTACAAGAGATTTACAAATAATAATTATAAAAATAATATACAAAATAGTTACAGTATAAACTTATTTATTACTACAATTTTATTCATTAACGGCGTGATAAGTACATTTCTCATTATTCAGATTTACAGTTAAATAGGAGTATTGATATACGAGGTTCATTCAGCAAGTAATGCAACACTTTTTTTCTGATATCATATTGCTTTTATTCAGGATACCAATACAGCATATTATTTCCCACTCTTTTGGCTACAAAACCCTATTTTTCAACGTAATCTCCGTTCAATGCGACGGCCTTACGCCACCTTACTAAGAGTGCCTGTCTACGTTATCGTACCACTCTACTGGTCGACGTCAGAGCCGACTTCTTGCTGCATTAATAAACTCCTCATAATCCAAGTATTGCTTCATTGGGCAATTCCGCCTAGAAGGTACGTCTTAGCTCTTTATGGTCTTCTGGTAGGCGGCACGGAAGCCAGCGGGCATACGCCTTGGAGTACTACTACTGGAAGACGAGTGTCTCAGCACTACCAACAGAGATGTCCAGTGACCAGCGAGGTATTTGATTGTGATCCGTCGATCAACTCGAATGAGAGTCTCCTAAAGGTCCAACACTGCAGGAGTCACAACTGTGTGCGGGCGGCAGGCATGCGGGTGATCAAGACAGGTTTGCGCGAACTTGTTGCTATAATGACAGACGCCTCGCCAACGACTCACAGTATTTGCTCACTGCCAGGTCTCCATAGATATTCTACAAGCTCCTTTGACTGTCTGCGATGCTCTGGTTTTCCACTAAAAGAACCTCAGTGACACCTCTTTGCCTGGAGTGAACCTTCGTTACAGACGCCATTTTCAAGGCTACGTATAACGCCGACATCTATCAGAACTACATGGATCTATAGGGGCTGAAGCGGAAATATTCCACGACATCCCACAAAAAATTCTGAATTTTTTCAGCCGAAATCGGCCGAGAAAGAAAACGTTCCACTACTTATTGGACATCGCTCATACTAGTAACCTCGGTCTTACTACAACTACTATTAGCGTCGATTCCACTTGACCCTATACTGCGACAAAAGGAATCAAATGCGACAAGGCACTAAAGTTAATGCCCCTCATCGGTCCGGGTCCTCTCCCCGCCACCATCTGCCGCCGTGTCGCCTCCATAATGCTTATTAAGTGAGTGTTCAGTGTTGTGCGTCCTCTCTCAATGTTGCGAACAGCCACCATACTGTCGCTAGTTGTGTTTTTTTATCTCGTACGAACAGACACCAGACTGTCGAATTGTTTTTTAATTTTGCTTGTCTATTTATTGTGTGTCTTCATCCGCATCGTCAACGGCGTGTTTTTCTGTTTTAAATTCCGCGACTTCCCGCCATTTAACTGTTTCTCACAAAGTCACCGTTTATCGCCTTTTTATATTGTTTGCTATCTTACCATTGTTTGTTTAACTCTTCTCACGGATGTAGAGCAGCGTATTAAGCTGTTGTCAGCCCGCCCAAAATCAATAAAGGGGAAAAAAATAAAGTTAATGAAAGATACATCCAAAATGAAAAAAATAAAGAATAAGGCATACGGAATATTGGGAGGTTGTTGACAATGAAACGTGGGTGCTGGTACGCTATTGGGCGGGAAGAAAGCAGATTAGACAACCCGAGCAAAGATAGGATAAGCTTTGACATCCATTTGTTTGCAGCATGGTTTTAGAGCAGACGCAGATTACTCGGTAATGTTTGCTACAGATATATGCTGAAATGTAAATGGAAGCATTTGTCGGAGGTGCGGAGAGAGGTACTAAGCGACTGAGAAACCGACGAAGAATGCAGAGCGTGTGAAAATCATCTCGTTTATTTGTTACCATCTATCTGAGAGTACAAAGAAGAAAACTGATTAAAAAATTTTATATTACATTCACATCATATGCAAACAATCACTGATAGGTCGAGTTGACTAAAGCTTTCATCAGGCTAGACGTTGTGTATGACATAATAGTAATAGAGATTCAGGAGAAGTTATTCCTAGACACATCTTAATTTTTCTTTCGTTGGAAATATTTTCCGAAACAGTAAATTTGCTGGAGAATTAGGTATATCCTGAACGCTCTGAATGTCTGCTCTGACAAAACTAGAACTGTGCTCACATGGTTTACTGTTTATGATTGCGTGTCGGGGTACTTCCAAGGAGTATAGAAGAAATGGGTGCAAGTCAACTTTAACTGCTGAACTTCTCGCTGTGATATGACAATCACATGTGACTGAATGTGTTTTTGTTGAAATCTGGGCTTGGAGCACATCTTGATAATGAGAAAGGACATAATACAGCCTGAGGCTACAAACTGAATTTCTTGGGACAGGCTGTAGGAGGCATAACAGACACAACTGAAGTTACTGGTAGTAAAAGGTTTTTTTTTTTTTTAATGAAAAGAAAATTTTGTTAAAATCGCCATACACTATCTTATGACATGGCTGAAATTTACTTGTATATAGTTCATTGATTTTTTGTATATTTGAGTTTTGTTTAATTTTACCTCTACTATCACCGTAGATTCCACTTGACTCTTTATATATTTCATACATACATTTTTAACATAACGTACATTCGATATACTAGACGACGTTTCGTTCATGTCTGGGAATAAAAATTATAATGACTAAAATTTATGCAAAAAAGCCGAAACCACGGTAACTTCAAAAATAACGCAGTAATTGTTTCTGAGCCAACGTTACAATATGCAAAACGAGTCAGCTGAAGGTGAGTAGCATTTTGTTTCGTTCGCGAAACAACAGGCAGGTACGGAGAAACGATCCGTTTTTGTTCTCGATTTATGTTTGGTGTGTTTCGTTATCTGCATGAAACTGTCTGGATGGTCAGTTTAGTACGACCAGGAGATAATTAATATAATGCACTATTCCGTTTCAAAGATTTAAAATTAATGACTACATGCTGTCCTCTCCAGTTTTACTATGTTTTTTTGTCTTTTCAGGTGTGATGGTGTGATGGTAGCCAACAGCTTACAGTCCCAATGAGATTCTTCAACGTCAGAGATTAAAAATAAGCAGCCGATACTAGTTCCGAAATTTATTTCAGAGCAAGCCGAGAGGCAGGTACTAAGAAATCAGTATTTGTGAAACGACAGAGTAATTATGGGAGACGACTCACCTGTCCTGTTTATTGCGAATGAAAATTCACATGTAGATTTTAGTAAGCCCGTTCTTGGAAATCAATATAGCGTACCGCAACATGATTCCGTGAATCTTAATCAAGAACCAATTCCTTCCTCTGTATTCGAGATTGACCTTAAACAACAACTCCCTAACAATTCCACGAATGGCAACTTGCCTGAAAGCAGAACAGTGATCAGAATACTAAATGAAAGTGAGAAAACTGCATTCCTGAGACGCAGACGTCACAGAAGATACAGTCTGGTACCAGGAAAGATTGACAAGTTAGCTGTAACTGTCAACCACATCGATTCTCAGCATAATGTGTCTCAAGATAATCCTCATCATGAAACACGACCAGTGACGATTATCATTACAACAGGTGGAAACAAGACATTGCCAAGACTGCCGCAGGATTGTATTGATAAACTGGCGAAACCAATACTATATATAGACGTACTAAAGGCAACAGCTCCAACTAAACCCACGACACCAGGCTCCCCACAATCACGTTTAATTACTTCCCTACAATCACAAGTAGTTGCAGTTAGTCTTCCTGAAACTATTCATGAACTAACAAGAGACAAAGGAGGGCTTCGAAGGATTTTGCCGAAGGTTGAACCACAATATAGTGATGTTTCAACACCTGGACAAAATGGTCGCGAAATTCGAGAAGTAAAAGGTTCCGGAAAGATTTTGCCGAAAATCGCTTCAACCTCAAGTGATTTGACGCCTAGGAGAGTAGCTGAAGTTGCACGAGAAGGGAATGAGACATCTGAAGGCAGTATTCGAAAGACATTGTTGAAGATGGGATCAGTGACTGGTGACGTGATCCCTACACATACAACTGGAGCTCCACCAGCAGGGGAAAGCAGTCGTGGTGTAACAGTAGAGCAGCATCTTCCAACATTTTTCTCAACGACGAGAAAAACGTCTAACAACATGATTCCAGGGGTACCAACTCCTGGAAAAGGTATTTCTGGAGTGAAAACGGAAAGACAGGTTCGAACACTTCTGCCCAAGATGGGACCAGCATCCAGTGACGAAATTCCTCTGAACATGTGTAAATTGTCTCCAGCAGACAAAGCAAGTTTTGAGATAAAAGAAATTGAACACAATCGAAAGACTTTGCCGAGAATGGGACCAACGTCTAGTAGTGGGATGTGTCTCAACGTAACCGGAGTTCCACAACCAGGGAAGACTAGTCAGGGAGTAAAAGAAGCAAAAGTTTTTCACGAAATCTTGAAAAAAGTGGAACCAGATGCCGGTGATGTGATGCCTCTGTTCATAGTTGGAGATCCACCAACAGGAAAAAAAAATTCTAGGATCAAAGAGACTCGACGTATGCAAAGCATATTGCGGAGAAAGGGATCGATAGGTAACATTACGAAACCTACAAAACAAACTAGGTCCATATCACCAAGAACATATGTTTCTGTGCTAAAGAATAACAGACGATTTCCTCAAATTTTGCCAAAAATGAAGCACTGAATCGCAAATTGCTGAAGCTAACTGATTTTTCAGGATGAACGCGAAAGAATTCTCCAGAAAATTATTCTTTGCAATGTATCGATGTTTCAGTCATATGCAAATTTCGTGAGCAATTATAAACACAAAGAAAACATACTTATTAGAATCCTGGGACATAAAACTGAGTGTGTTATATGCTTAATCCGTCCACTTTGTCGAAGTTTAAAGCTTGGAATAGGAAAATGTGCTTTTAATTGTTTTCATTACAAATATTGCTATAATGAATTTCTAGTCTGTCAAACTTTTTGTCCAGTGCAAGTACAAGAACAAGAAAATAAATTTTGGTTACCTTCCCAGTATTACTAATTATTTAACTTTCTTGGTCTCATTTCCAGTATCTTTATTGAAGAGGTAATGAGAGTGTGCTAGTTATTATTCTGCTGAATAATTACTGTTATTTCGTTATAATTTTGACATCATGATACCAGTAGAGGAGTGTCATCGTGTGAACAAATAACTACTTCTCACGTAGAAAAATCACCTCTGATGAGTGCCTTGTACCCCTTCATGAGTTATAGTGTGAATTTAACTAGTGCGGATTGGCACATATACCCTAATAGTGACACATAGGGGAAAACTTTTTTTTTTACGAATTGAGGCTTATAGTGTTAAGTGCAACATTTTCGGAGAATCATTATCGAACAGAATTGTAAAACTGCAAGTACTGTATTGTGGTTTTACTGTTGTGAGTAACATGCACGTTGTGAACAAAACTCTTGACATTAATTCAAAACGCTGTCTATTGGCACTGACAGTAAATTAACAAATTAAGAGCACTTTATGGAACCCTTGAAGTAATGAACACGGATGTCACGAAAGATTATCGTTCTTTGACGCGACCTTCCAGTTTATCAGCAGTATGCACATTGCAGGATAAAAAATTGCAAAAATGGAGCAACTGAGAGAAATAAATACCATTTATGTCCCACGTGACCCATTGACACAAAGGAACTACTACAACTTCACAAAAATCCGGTTAAATTTCATGAATATTGAGTACTGCATGACGACACATCGAAGTGAAGTAAGATATCATGTAGAACTGAGCATAGCCCGCCCAGTTAGCCGTGCGGTCTAACGCACAACTTTCCAGAGTGCCTGGTCCCCGGCACGAATCCGCCCGGCGGACTTTTGTCGAGGTCTGGTGAGCCGGCCAGTCTTTGGATGGTTTTCAGGCGGTTTTCCATCTACCTCGGCGAATGCTGGCTGGCTCCCCTTATTCCGCCTCAGCTACATTATGCCGGCGATTGCTGCGCAAATAAGTTGTCCACGTACGCGTACACCACCATTACTCTACCACGCAAACATAGGGGTCTCACTTGTCTGGTGTGAGACGTTCCTTGGGGATGGGGGGTCCACATGGGGCCGAACCACACAATAACACTGAAATAGTGATTCGGTGTGGGGCGTCGGTGGGGTGAAGATGACTGCGGTAGTCGCCGTGGGGTTGTGGACCACTGCGGCTGCAGCGGGGACAGAACCTCTCCGTCGTTTCTAGGCCCCTGGTTAAGATACAATACAAGATTGGGCATCATATGAAAGAAACTTCTGATGGTTTAGTAATAACTAAATTCCATGATTTTTCGACTCAGATCTATAATTCTTTCATACTGACATCAGAAAGCATTGTTATTTCAGTTTCCGAGTTATTTCATACAGACATCGAAAGTGCATATTACGTTAATAGAATTTCCAAGCAATGGAGGAAGAATGCTTGCTCCTTCTGAGCAGAGAAGGTCTCAATGTTTCAGCAATAAAATCTAAGTGAAAACATGATTCAGAACGAGTACGGGATGACTTTCCGCCTGTCTGCCTCTATGAACATCAAAATGGAGGCAGACACTGACCGAAAAAAGCCGCCTATACTGTCGCAGTAAGTAAAAAACTAAATTTACATCCATACCGACAGATAAGCTACAGTCATGGCGATACATTAAAGTGTGTTCCATCTTTTTGTCATAGACCAGCACCCAGCATTATGCTAGCAATAACAATGTAACTTCCTGAAACCATCTGAAGATGAACCTGAAAAGGTTCGAAAACAGGTCCATGGAATAAAACATAATTATTCAAAAAAGTGAGTGGTAGCATTTTGTATAACTTATTTACATTTATAGCAAAGTTTACTTTGTATGTTTTAGCTGTCCTTCTTTGCTCCAGATGAGCCACAACTCAATGTCCTTCCACTTAATCTGCACTTGACAACGGTACTCTTCAGAGTTTAGATCATTAACCTACTTATCCTACTATTATTGATGATTTATAAATAATTACTTAAACACTAGCATAAACTTCTGTCATACGTAGCACACAGCACTGATGTTTTAAATCTCGTTTATTCCTCATATAATTAGTAACTTTACCTTTACGCTCCCTTAATTCTTTTTATTCGCTGCAAGTAATCCAGTCAACTTTGATTCCTTTCCACACATAGACATTAGCCCATTAAATAATCACGTGAAGAACTAGTACAATATAATTACACAAGCTCCTACTCTTCAGTAAATCATTCTACAGAAAATGGCTCCATTTACTTATTCCTTATGCTCGTAATCTTTCTTTGCCTATCAGCCGGCTTTTTCGTCCACTGTTATCGGGAACTTTGTATTTGAAACAAAATTTTCCCTCATGCTTCCTCAAGACATACATACTCAATCCTATGGTCAGACAAAAACTACTTACAGCACTAAATTAAAACTAAACTCCATCAGAACAGGCCTTGGAAGGCCCAACGGTACCGACCGGCCGCTGTGTCATCCTCAGCCCACAGGCGTCACTGGATGCGGATATGGAGGGGCATGTGGACAGCACACTGCTCTCCCAGCCGTATTCCAGTTTACGAGACCGGAGCCGCTGCTTCTCAATCAAGTAGCTGCCAACAGCGCTTTGCAGACCAGATGGTCACCCATCCAAGTGTTAGCCCAGCCCGACAGTGCTTAACTTCGGCGATCTGACGGGAGCCGGTGTTGGCACGTACAGCACTACCACATGTAAAATATTGGCCAGTAGTTCCAGTTACCTCTCTTACCTTACAGCTACCGACAGATTTGCTGAGCCTTGCAATGTCATGCCCTTTTACAGCTTTACGTTCCAAAACCAACCTCTCTGTGCTCCTCGTCGATGCTCCGTGTGCATTGACTCTTAGTGACGCCGTTTAAGTTGTTCTGCTTTCACGATAACAGATCCTTGCGGCGATTTAGCACTTGCAACTGTCTCCTTTGGCTGAAACAATATCTCCCAGAATTTGACTGTGCGTTTCAGAATAACTGCAAGACGTTTTTTCTTACCTTCACCAAACATAACATGGCAAGTATCGTCAAATTCAACCTGCTCCTCAGGCACACAGTCCTGAAAGGATTCATTCTCGTCAGGCCGATTTTTAGCCATACAAGCAATTTTTCTTCCTTTTTTTCTTCTTCCCTCCCCCTCTGCAGAAGGCAGCGCCACCACACGTCGTGACGAAACTGCGTCCTTCGGAAGTAAATGTGCCTGTACAACACCGTTATCCTTAACATACGCATCACAATTAACATCATCAATAGCTTTCTACGTATCCTTCAAAGTATCCATACCCATGCTTGTTGGGTTTGAGTACTCCAGTATTTCACAAAGAGACCACTTAGCGACATGCAACCAACTTAACACAAACTTGAGACCGTCACGAAACTTTTTGTCCCTGTTCATGCGGTAAAACTGTTGCATGAAGTATGACGTTTTAATGCATTACTGCTTTAACAGTTACTGTATTCGTGACACATTTTGCAGGCAGTATTCACGTATACACCTGCAACTGCTACCAAAATTATGTCATTGTACGACATAGTTACGGAGATATGACGTCAAATACTGAGACGCATAAAAAACTGTCGGATAATGCAGGATGTTCTAATTCATTACTTCTTTTACCATTAATTCTATTCCCAACGCATTTCCCAGACACGATCCACATATGCCGCTGAATTTACATATAAAAATATATCATTGTACGACGCATAGTTCAGGGGATATGTCATTAACAAGAAGACGAGTGAAAACCTGTTACATTATGCATGACGTTTAAATTAATTACTTCTGTACTACTACCACTATTAACAACTCATGTCGCAGACGGTACTCAAATATACTTGTAGATATACCTGCAAAATTATATAATTCCATTACACATAATTCAGGACGTATGTCATCGTAAACATTATGCTGCGTGAAAAAGAAACTGCAGGACGAAATTCGCTAGAAATACTGGTGAAATATATGAATGGGTGAAAATCAAACTGGTATAAGTAGCACAGAGTTTATTGGGAGAAAAATGATCTTAAACACTTCAATGTTGATGTAAAGTCACAGGTTATACTGAAACGTCCCCTTAGAAAAATTATAAATGACTGTGCCTAAACTGACACACAATATTTTTAGTGCAACACAACCTGACTTTTAATAATCCCTACAAAAAGAATGGCCCTGACTAACAATAACCTATACCTTTCATGAATCACTTACCTCACAAAAATCTTCGTTACTCAAACTACTGCAATACACCGAGCGCCAATACTGCCAGCTAAATAAAAGATTCTAACTACTGAAGGCACGAACTACTGATAGGCATAGTTAGCAAATGAAAGATTTTGATAGAGAACAGACAATGTATTTACCATAACAGTGTTCAAAAGTCATAATATATATCAGTTCATGACATCCAGTCTTACAAATTTACTGTCTCTGATGGACACACGTCCAGATCATCCGCTCTCAAAACTCCGCCATCTGTCTCCCCACATCCACCACTGTTGGCGGCTCACCTCCAACTGCGCAACGCTACGCGCTGTTAACAGCCAACTGCCCAACACTATAATAGCCAACAACAATGCAAACCAGCCACAGACTGCACACAGCACAGCCAGTGATTTTCATACAGAGCGCTACGTGGCGTTACCAATAAAAAAAACCTATACAGCTTACTTACATAGCCCCCATGCTCCCCACAAAAACTTTTACAAGTAGTTTTGGGTAGTGGCCAATACAGATTTGAACAAATTTTTCATAATTACAATAACAAAGATATCAAATGCACACAGTTATTGATACACTGTTGGTCAAAAGCATAAATTGTTCTTATAAAGACAATCCTGATCATTTATCACAATATTAATTACAGTTTTTTTCGTACAAAGTCTCATTAGTAAAAGAAAATGCACACGGAAGTATGGATTCCCATGCAGTCTTGAAGAAGTAGTGTTATCCTTCCAACGGAGAGACAGTGCTGACTGTTGACATGCAGACAGGTAATTCAGTCGAAGTTGAAGAATACTGGTAGGTAGGTCATCACAGAGCAGACCACTGAAGTCTTGTTAAACATTACGGTATTGGTGGGCCACCAGAGGTGCAGACCCACTGCAGTCCTTGTAGAAATGATGGTATTGGTGGGCCATCAAAGATGCAGACCCACTGTAATTCTTGTAGAAATAGTAGTATTGGTGGGCCATCAAAGATGTACACCCACTGTAGTCCTTATAGAGACGGCCAGCAGCCATCTATTCCGACTGTGCAGGTGCACAATCACCATCGAAGAGTCTTGTGGACAATATAGCAAGTCCATAAACCACCACTTGTGCACTCACAAAGTTTTTGGAGTTGACCTTAGAACCAGCAATGCTGCTAACGAGTCCCTTGCTGAATTATTAACACACGTGCAAACACTAACAGTCCCTTTCTTTTACATATTGTGCATATGCTATGACTAACAGAAACTTGTGCATTGAAATGAAACTTAATTTGAAGAACTGGTGTCTATACAATTATAAATTTACAACATAAGAATACAATTACAAAGGTACAAAATACGTCATTAAAGAACATAACAGTACAGATAACATTTGTAGTAACACAGGCTTTACAAAAGAATAGAAATAAACATATAAATGAGTGTTACAGGAATTATGACATAAGTAAATATATAAAATAATGAGAATAGTTTTCGAAACATTAATTTCACATATGAGCATTGAAACAGAACAGAATTAATAATGTCTAAACATCTTTACAAAGTAAATAACATATTATTAATGCAAATTATATTTGTGGATAACAGTATTCCTCATCATAGTGAATGTAGCTTAGTACTAGACAAATTCTACAACATAAATCTTGTTAGCTAAACACATAAAGACAGGAAAAACACAAATACACAAGGGCACACAAACACCTAGCGGAATAATACAAAAGGAAAGGACAGGGTTCGTTTTCAGTGTAACATTTGGTACTGCAGTCCAACCCAAAATTTCATTCCATAGATCTTTCCTCTTATTTCAACATTTGCTCCTGCAAAAAAAAAAAAATCCTATCTAACCCAATTAAATAAATATTTCTCATTGTACAATACTCATTTTTTGCCCAAATCTTTTTCATATCACTTCTCACTGTATTATTTCCCTATTCTTCACAGTTAGTTTCTTATATAGTCTACCCCCTCTTAAGCTAACTTAAATCTACTGAGCTCAGATATATATATATATATATATATATATATATATATATATATATATATATATATATATATATATATACTAAGGGATGAGGCAATGCAGCAACACACAACAAATTAACACAAACAGCAATGACAAAAAATACATATTGGCAAAGCTAGCAGCAGTAAATCTAAATTAGCAAAGCAATTGCAATATTGCAACTAATATAAGGCACTGTGCAGCAAACAAGAATAACAAGTCAGTAGTAAAACTGACTTAACAGAGTAATACAAAGTGAAATTCTGTAACACTATGCCTGGCAAACAGCAGCAGCAAATGCAATAACTTATATCTAATCATGACAAACCCACAAACAAAAAAAATAGTACACTAAAGACAACAATGCAGATAAGGGAAATGTCTATTCACATCTTAATGTCTACGTAATTAAAGTGGTACACCACAACTTATTCTACAAAAAATATTACCAAGTACTTGAAAAGAAAATTATGTATGCAGTTACTGTTATTGTTCTTTCCTTTCCAAGTGCTCCTTTTTCGAAGAATGTGCATCATAAAATTATTATTTAATAGATCTGTTGACAGAAAGTGTTCACATTAGCAAATGCATTTAATTTTATTTTATAAAACCAATGCTGCAACACTGCTGGAAACCAGATATCAAACGAAATAAGCAACTATATACAAAGTAAAGCATAAAAATATCATTCAATAGTCATGCGGCATTTCATAAGTTAGTAGAAATTCTCTCAACTCTCAAAAAAAGACGCTTGTCATAATCAGGTGTGCAGATGTAAGTATCTTTCCAAGTAATGAGCGTGTCGTATTTGCAATGCTTTGTAGGAAGGAATGTCAATAGCGAGGTTAATGGCCTCTCCTTCTTTTTGTTGTGCCTCTGAAAGGCACAGCTCTTTTTTTCAGGCGACTGTCGCGACTGTCGCTCTTAAAGTACGATTCTTGGTTTCCAACATCCTTTTTCACAATTCAGAGTCCCTAAACACTACTCATTACTCCTTACCTTATTACACATATACATATTTGTCGACACTTCTTCAATATTTCATCATAATAAATATGTAGCATAATTAAATTCCTCATATAACTTCAGGTTATTGCTCATAAACATACCTCATCAACATAATACACATCGTCGTCATAAAAATAACATCATAAAACCTCAGCCAAATCTCAAAAACGTCGTAGCTTTCTGCAATAATTTCAAAACCTAAAAAAAATTCTCTTCTCATTTCAATAGTGTCATCTACCTCAAATGTACTTTAAAAATCATGATCCCATACCAAATTCATCATTCAAAGCTCTCATAGTATCACAATGGTTCGAAAAAATATGAACAGTTCACAAAGTACAGACAAAATACAATTCCATAAGTGTGAAGTCATCCAACTGTGTAATTGCGTAAACATGTGTCACTGACGTAGTAGAAAAATTTTTGTTTCTCTGTTAAATAATCAGATAGCTGTGTAATTCTGTGTTAGAGAAATATGGTACCGATGTGTAAAGTTGTATAAGCAAATACCATATTAGCTAGGGCATCTTGTGCTTGCCAAACACATGGTACACAAAGTAAGCGTTTACCCCCCTGAGGATCAATGTAATTATACCCTGAGGTGTTACAGATTACAGCAATGGAATGAAATGTATCACGGAAAACCTTTGTATCATTGTAATTCAAAAATCTTTAATCATAAATGTTTTAAGTACAAAATCAATCACTCAAATACGTGTACTGTAGCGCTAAACTGTGCGTCTTGTTGTAAGACAATCTCTGTCATTACTTAAGGGTAAAAATTGTGCCAAGTGTCGTAATTATCGTCGTCCGTAAGCAAAGTCAATGTACTTACCTCATAATAAACAAATTGAATTGCGTATAGATATCGTAGTTGTTACGCTTATTGCCGTGATGAAGTAAGTACTGTTCTGTAACGTATTGTTGTGCTACAGAAAAGGCTGTCTCATTGTAGCTATACCACAAAAGTTACTACTAAAACATGTATTCCTTTCCAGAAGAATTCAGAAAAACTGTGCAGATATAAAACAGATACACAGCAAAAGCAACCATGTAAATTGTATCACACATTAGTAGCGTCGTGATATAGTCATGTAGCTGTCAAATAAACTAACCACTGTGTCATCTGGTATCTCTCAGAAAGCACTTTAAATCCATAATGTATTTTCAAGTAAACCAAAATGTTGCAGTAATATCTCATTAGCAGTACTGGTAGATGTTCTAAGTATGTAAGCCTTATAGTCGTTACGTAATCGTGCAACTAACAAGCAAGAATGTACACACACAATAACATTGTGTCGTCTGTTCACTATAACAATGCATTCGTAATTACTGTCTAAATATGTTCCCTAGGTTCTAGACTGGATAGTTAATTTTAAAATATAGTTGCATGTTAACAGTTTCTAAGTCTGACGAAGCGTACTAGTAATGTGAAGTGAAAAATTTTATAGCAAAGACTAAGTTAAAAAGCAGATTATCTTTCAATAAACGGTTTTACATATGAAATGTGGTGCAATCTTTTACTCTTTCTAGTGTGCAGACTTTCAACTTTAAAGCAATTATCATGTTTTATACGTCGGTAATGAATGCTAAAATTTTTCTCAAGGTTAGCGTCTATGTTATTGTTCGCTGAGCCAGCCAGCGCACGGGGCTGCCGGCGGTGCGAGTCATTGTCTGTCTCTTTGCTGGCGAGCATCGTTATTGGGATTAGGAGACCTAACTTCCACAAATTCACCTTGTCGAGACAGCCCTGCCCTGTTTGAATCCCGCCAGTTCTGATGCAATTCAGGTCTGTCGTTACGATTATATCGTCTGTCGTCATGTCGGTTGATTCCATTATTTCTTTCTTGTCGGACACATGGCAGAGAATTGCTTCCTGAATCGTAACTGCGCACTGAACTGTTGCATCTGAAGTTATTCTGCCTCCCTTGATAATAATTGTTTTGGTTCCCATGTTGTCTGTTTCTATGGTTGTCTCTGTCACATTCATTACTACAGAAATGCGATCTTTCTCTGTAATTACTACTACTCCGCCAACGGTTGTCATACGGGTGGTGTCTGTTTTGGTCACGATTTACGTTGTAAGAATAGCCTTGTCATGTCCAGTTATTATTTCTTTCGTCGCCGAATTGTGACGAATGTGACCTGTAATTGTTGTGTTCCTGTTTTCGCATCCCGCGATTGGCAGTGTCAATTTCCAATTCTTGTAACAGTCCCTGAAAAGCTTCAATGTCGTCTTTGCAACGTCCCGCCAAAAATAATATGTCGTAAATGTTCCGGCAATTTGATTAAGCAAATGCGGATGAGTTCTGAGGGGCTGTATGGGTCCGAAAGATACTGATTCTTATGTAACATGTCTTCGAAATATTTGACAAGACTAGAAAGTTCAGATTGTTCGAAATGTTTCATCATTATGATGCTATGTTTTACTCGGTCTTGTGTAGCTTGAGACCAATATGCTGAGAGGAAGGCATGATAAAATTCTCCTTCACTGTGACAACCGTGAATGACCGATCGCATTCTTACAGCTGGTTCATTCTCTAAGCAGCCACACATAAGTTCTACCCTGCGCTCCAATGACCAGTTGGGAGGAAAACAATGAGAGAATTGATGAAGCCATGCTTGTGGATGAATGTCGTTGCCAGAATTCTTAAGTGTTTTTAATTTACGTGTAGTAATGAACAACTTATAGTCAAAATCATCATGTCGGCGAGTCGGATATCGGTCACTGTTACTTCGTTTCGGCGGTTCAATCTCAAAATTCAGTACGCCTTGCCAATTTCTTTCATAATTTCCGAAATGCCCTGTGTTATTATTTTGTAACTTTTCCGTATTTCTAAGTCCCTCTTCCTGTGTTGGAGCGCGAGTCTCCTCTGAAATATGTAAATCTTGTATTACCTGTGTCAACTGATCCTGTACTTCCCGGTTTTCTCTTTTACACTGTGTATTGATTTGATTTTGATTTTGTTTGAACTTTCTAGTTTGTTCACACTCTTCTGTGTTAGTGAAGGTTACGGGTCTTGTGTTTTCACGTCATTACATACTTTTCGACATTTATATTCGATTTTAAGTAACTCTGCAGTTAAATCTTCACATGTTTGTTGAAGCGTTTGTTCCATTGAGTCTAACTTTGAAGATTTTGTTCCATTGTGTCTAACTTTCGAAGATTTTGTTCAATTGTTTCGAACTTCTGAAGCTTTTGCTGTGTTTTTCTCTGATTTTGTTCCATCGTGTCTAACTTTTGAAGATTTTGTTCCATTGTGTCTAACTTTTGAAGCTTTTGTCCCATTTCTTATATTAATTGTAATAACAATGCACTGGTGTCTGAAACATGTTCCTCAGTGCTATTCGGCAGTGAATTTGCACCGGCAACATTCACATTTTGACAAGCAGAAAATGTGTCTCGACTTATTTGAGAAAACGGTGAGGACTCACAACCTGAATCTGCAGTATTTGCAAGATTGTGCCCTGTCATTCCCGATTCCTGACGCGAGCTGTTGCCGACCGATCGATCGATAATGCTTCCCTGTTCACTAATTGTTTCACTGTCTACACCATTTTTTGCCACCCGCTCCATTTCCCTATGCACAATTACCAAATTACTATGTTGAACATTAGTTAATTCATCACACGGTGGCGCTAACACACTTCTTTCGTCTTCACTGTCATTTCTCAGTTTACTTTGGAACCTAGTATTACGTTTTTCACACGCCATAATCGTAACAATATTTTACACGATAACACAGAAAAGCACAATTTGAAGAGCAAAAATAAGAAAACACATTAACATAGCACTGAAAATAATATCTAATTAATCGCAAGCGCAGCTGCGAAATACTTGGTGCAAATGTACATGCATGCCACAACTGTTTTACTGTACAAAAATGAAAGTCTGCAACTACAAAGGAGATTCTCTCTCCAATTACACGCTAGCAATAAATAAAAGCTACACTAATTACACAAACTACAAGAAAAAATCAGAAGATTCCAGTGAGGTATCCTCGGCTAAGGGTCGACATATGAAACGTCCCCTTAGAAAAATTATAAATTACTGTGTTTAAACTGACACAATATACACTCCTGGAAGTGAAAAAAAGAACACATTGACACCAGTGTGTCAGACCCACCATACTTGCTCCGGACACTGTGAGAGGGCTGTACAAGCAATGATCACACGCACGGCACAGCGGACACACCAGGAACCGCGGTGTTGGCTGTCGAATGGCGCTAGCTGCGCAGCATTTGTGCACCGCCGCCGTCAGTGTCAGCCAGTTTGCCGTGGCATACGGAGCTCCATCGCAGTCTTTAACACTGATAGCATGCCGCGACAGCGTGGACGTGAACCGTATGTGCAGTTGACGGACTTTGAGCGAGGGCGTATAGTGGGCATGCGGGAGGCCGGGTGGACGTACCGCCGAATTGCTCAACACGTGGGGCGTGAGGTCTCCACAGTACATCGATGTTGTCGCCAGTGGTCGGCGGAAGGTGCACGTGCCCGTCAACCTGGGACCGGACCGCAGCGACGCACGGATGCACGCCAAGACCGTAGGATCCTACGCAGTGCCATACGGGACCGCACCGCCACTTCCCAGCAAATTAGGGACACTGTTGCTCCTGGGGTATCGGCGAGGACCATTCGCAACCGTCTCCATGAAGCTGGGCTACGGTCCCGCACACCGTTAGGCCGTCTTCCGCTCACGCCCCAACATCGTGCAGCCCGCCTCCAGTGGTGTCGCGACAGGCGTGAATGGAGGGACGAATGGAGACGTGTCGTCTTCAGCGATGAGAGTCGCTTCTGCCTTGGTGCCAATGATGGTCGTATGCGTGTTTGGCGCCGTGCAGGTGAGCGCCACAATCAGGACTGCATACGACCGAGGCACACAGAGCCAACACCCGGCATCATGGTGTGGGGAGCGATCTCCTACACTGGCCGTACACCACTGGTGATCGTCGAGGGGACACTGAATAGTGCACGGTACATCCAAACCGTTGTCGAACCCATCGTTCTACCATTCCTAGACCGGCAAGGGAACTTGCTGTTCCAACAGGACAATGCACGTCCGCATGTATCCCGTGCCACCCAACGTGCTCTAGAAGGTGTAAGTCAACTACCCGGGCCAGCAAGATCTCCGGATCTGTCCCCCATTGAGCATGTTTGGGACTGGATGAAGCGTCGTCTCACGCGGTCTGCACGTCCAGCACGAACGCTGGTCCAGCTGAGGCGCCAGGTGGAAATGGCATGGCAAGCCGTTCCACAGGACTACATCCAGCATCTCTACGATCGTCTCCATGGGAGAATAGCAGCCTGCATTGCTGCGAAAGGTGGATATACACTGTACTAGTGCCGACTTTGTGCATGCTCTGTTGCCTGTGTCTATGTGCCTGTGGTTCTGTCAGTGTGATCATGTGATGTATCTGACCCCAGGAATGTGTCAATAAAGTTTCCCCTTCCTGGGACAATGAATTCACGGTGTTCTTATTTCAATTTCCAGGAGTGTATTTAGCGCAACGCAATCTGACTTTTAATAATCCCTACAAAATAAAAGTCCTATACCTTTAATGAATCACTTACCTCACAAAAATCTTCGTTACTCAAACTACTGCAGTACACCGAGCGCCAATACTGCCAGCTAAATAAAAGATTATAACTACTGAAGGCACTAACTACTGATAGGCATAGTTAGCAAATGAAAGATTTTGATAAAGAATAAACAATGTATTTACCTTAACAGTGTTCGATAGTCATAATATATATCAGTTCATGACATCCAGTCTTACAAATTTACTGTCTCTGACGGACACACGTCCAGTTCATCTGCTCTTAAAACTCCGCCATCTGTCTCCCCACATCCACCACTGCTGGCGGCTCAACTCCAACTGCGCAGCGCTACGCGCTGTTAACAGCCAACTGCCCAACACTACAATAGCCAAAAACAATGTAAACCAGCCACAGACTGCATACAGCACAGCCAGTGATTTTCATACAGAGCGCTACGTGGCGTTACCAATAAAAAAACCTATACAGCCTACCTACAATACAAAATGAAACAAAAGATTTATACAAAGTTTTACACTTGAGGGACATATATATGATTATATATGATAAATATCTGAAGGTCCTTGGTGTAAGGCATCATAATTCAAATTATCCATAAAGTTCACTTGTACCATTATGGTTTCAAAATGTCTTCATAAAATATCACTTGTATCATCATGCCTTTAAAGAATAAACTCTTACCACTTACTCGCTTTCATTTACTTCAGCACCATCACAGTTGTCAGGGTAGCATTCTTCGTCACCTGACTATGCAGTGTACTGTGGAATGTGTAAAAGATGATGCTGACCTCTGCCACGACCACGAGGACGACCACAAGGGCGACCACCGATTCCTGGTTGGTTTTCTGGTGAGCTCTGAATCGGTGTTAGACTCGTATAGAAGTTGTGGTACACTGGAGTAATAAACTGTAACGACGGCGTCGAGTCATCAGTTTTTGCTTGCTTTAAACATACTGGTCCATGTCGAAGCAGTGGAAGTTGTTCAGGTATTGTTCCAGACCTACATGTACGTGCAAGATTTACTTTTCGAAATTGTATGTCTTCATGTCTATTTTTCTGTTGATGAGAAGTTTTGCAATTGGTTCTGTAGATAGGAAATCATATTGATTCATTTCTTTCACATGAAATGTCACCCAGGAATTTTCTACAGGCTTCATGCAATCCTGTGATACAAATATAAACTGAATTTACTTTTTCTTGCTCGCAATGTGAGAAAAATCAGCACCATTTTCAAGGTAACTATGTACAGGCACGAGGAATTCACGATCAACAATTTCAATAGAAGTATTGGCAACAATATAAAGCCAAAATCGGGCGATTGTTTGATTTCTGTTTTACCCACTGGAACTATCACTGTAGGCAATAACATGTTTGACATCAAATGGCATGATTTTACATACTTCAGTAAGGAAGAACCAATTTCTGAAAGTCAACATGAGGCAATATTTTCAGACCACATATACATGAAATCATGGTCTGCTCTACAGTCATGTATTCCAAGATTAAATGTCCAGAGCTGTCTCTTTCAGTAAATAACATTGGTTCTTATCATTGGAGTTGGCAATGTTTTTCCAAGGTTGAAAGTAGGTACAAGTGTTGAGCCTTCTTTTGACTTCTGTATATCTCCTTTCTTAGCGGCTCCTGCTTGCTCAACTTTCCTTAGGTGAAGCTCTTTCTCCAGCTTTAGATCGTTAATTTTACTGGTATCTACCTCTGCTTGGATTTAAGTTTTCTAATCGGTCACAAGTATTGTAGGTGTTACTCCATAGCTTGTAAAATGATAGATTAAATTCTGAATTGAACATTTTACGGTAAATGCAGACCTTCACTGGCAAAATGTTTTCTTCCTCACACTTCGTAGTATGAATCATATACATTTTTGAGACAGATAACTCTAGCGACAGATATTCCGTGTGAGGATTATGTTTACGAAAATAGTGACTTGAGTAATGAAGAAAGCTTTTTATGTGGTTCCTTACGGTAGTGAGGCGATCTTCTGGTAATTTATTTCCAGGAGCATGTTTACCACGTTGATCAACCGGAGATATACCTTCCACTCTTGGTTTGTGTAATGCAGTTGTATTAAACCGGCAATTGCTTACAGTTAATGTCTTTGGGAAGAACTCCTCACACAATCGATCACCATCCAAGATAATGACAGTACTTTGTGTCTTTGACTTCTTACAGTTTTGTTTTGGACGTCTTGGTTTAGCAGTTGAAACACATTTTACTATGAAGGACGTTTGTAGTTGCCAAGAACCAGTTTCCCAAAACTCTTCATGGATAGTTCTTCGCCTTTCTCGTGTAAAAGTCCCGCATTCACATAGGCTGATATGTTGAAATGGCTGGATGACTCTTGCGTGTATAATTTTTCATGTTGTAGATGTATATTCTTGTCCCAGGTTTCTTAGGCGTTTTCTTTTATTCACTTTCCAAGACTCTACGTTCCTTTCTCTCTTTTTTGAAGCATGGTCCCCCGGTCACCTAAATATTCAGGTGAAAAATCGTTCAGACATACCCATGTCAAATGTGGACAAGACTCCCGGGATGATAGTTGTTACCTGCTCCGTGACCCACCAGATAGGCCTCTAGAAAGCCAGATGGTGAATTTCGTCCACAGCTTTCCATCGGTCTCTATTCTATTGAAAGCACTGCAGTTTGCCACTGCAAATTTCCTTGCCAGGAGTCGTTGTTCCATCAGAGTTTGAAGACGGTCTACATGAGCAGATAATAGAACAACACAAATCCTACCTTCAGACTGATCAGCAGCAACCTGAAGCCTAGTCTATCAAGTCACTGGATATGAGTGATATTTAGACAAGAACTGCCTCACGTGCGTTGCTATTGCTAGGCGATTGTCACCTCAGTAGCCCTGCTTTTCTTGACAGGTCGGCTTTCTTGCCGCCTTCGCAGTGACTGAAAGATGTCTGAACCTCAGCTCTCAGAACTAGTAGTGCACGAGTTCTGCAGTATTGGTACTCTGAATAACAATAAATACGTCCTGTCTTTGGCTTGTTGCTTCATTCTATCTGATCAACACAAAAAAATGTTCAAATGTGTGTGAAATCTTATGGGACTTAACTGCTAAATTTATCAGTCCCTAAGCTTGCACACTACTTAACCTAAATTATCCTAAGGACAAACACACACACCCATGCCCGAGGGAGGACTCGAACTTCCGCCGAGATCAGCCGCACAGTCCATAACTGCAACGCCGCTGACCGCTCGGCTAACCCCGCGCGGCTGATCAACACAATGACGACATCGTTCCTTCTATGATCTCATTCTGCTGGAGAGGGGTTTTGGAAACCTAGTTCTTACAATGTGTAGCAATTACCTGCGTCTTGTGGCCGCATAACATGTAACATCAGACACTCGGCCGGCGGTCGCATATTGACGTGCTTCGCTCGCTTCTTGCGTTACCGAGGGAAGACATCTAAAATTCTACTCCATTCCGAAACCTATTCTTTTGTTGCGATTCAGATATTAACACCCAGATTTAGCATTTCCAAAACATACCAAACGCATGGGGACAAAATTTGGAAACCTAAAAAGAGAAAGATGAAGGAAAAATTTCCTCTTATTCTTCAAAATTCCTATATCAAAGCTGTAGTCTGTAAAATTTTGCAGTCATATCCCTTTTTATATTCCAGGAAATTTCATTATTCCACAAAATCACTTTCTTATTTACAGAGTTGCACAGAACATTCTTAAAAAAAAAAAAAAAAAAAAAAAAAGATTAGCTTTTGCATATCTACATCTACATCTACATCCATACTCCGCAAGCCACCTGACGGTGTGTGGCAGAGGGTACCTTGAGCACCTCTATTGGTTCTCCCTTCTATTCCACTCTCGTATTGTTCGTGGAAAGAAGGATTGACGGTATGCCTCTGTGTGGGCTCTAATCTCGCTGATTTTATCCTCATGGTCTGTTCGCGAGATATATGTAGAAGGGAGCAATATACTGGTTGACTACTCGCTGAAGGTATGTTCTCGAAACTTCAACAAAAGCCCGTACCGAGCTACTGAGCGTCTCTCCTGCAGAGTTTTCCACTGGAATTTATCTATCATCTCCGTAATACTTTCGCGATTACTATATAATCCTGTAATGAAGCGCGCTGCTCTCCGTTGGATCTTCTCTATCTCTTCTATCAACCCTATCAGGTACGGATCCCACACTGGTGAGCAGTATTCAAGCAGTGGGCGAAAAAGTGTACTGTAACCTGCTTCCTTTGTTTTCGGATTGCATTTCCTTAGGATTCTTCCAACCAACCTCAGTCTGGCATCTGCTTTACCGACGATCAACTTTGTATGATCATTCCATTTTAAATCACTCGTAATGCGTACTCCCAGATAACTTATGGAATTAACTGCTTCCAGTTGCTGACCTGCTATACTGTAGCTAAATGATAATGGATCTTTCTTTCTATGTATTCGCAGCACATTACACTTGTCTACATTGAGATTCAATTGCCATTCCCTGCACCATGCGTTAATTCGCTGCAGATCCTCCTGCGTTTCAGTACAATTTTCCATTGTTACAACCTCTCGATATGCTACAGCATCACCCGAAAAAAGCCTCAGTGAACTTCCGATGTTATCCACATGGTCATTTATGTATAATGTGAATAGCAACGGTCCTACGGCACTCCCCTGCGGCACACCTGAAATCACTCTTACTTCGGAAGACTTCTCTCCATTGAGAATGACATGCTGCGTTCTGTTATATAGGAACTCTTCAATCCAATCACACAATTGGTCTGATAGTCCGTATGCTCTTACTTCCTTCATTAAACGACTGTGGGGAACTGTGTCGAACGCCTTGCGGAAGTCAAGAAATACGGCATCTACCAGGGAACCCGTGTCTATGGCCCTCTGAGTCTCGTGGACGAATAGCGCGAGCTGGGTTTCACACGATCGTCTTTTTCGAAACCCATGCTCATTCCTACAGAGTAGATTTCTAGTCTCCAGAAAAGTCTTTATACTCGTACATAATACGTGTTCCAAAATTCTACAACTGGTCGATGTTAGAGATACAGGTCTATAGTTCTGTACACCTGTTCGACGCCCCTTCTTGAAAACGGGGATGACCTGTGCCTTTTTCCAATCCTTTGTAACGCTACGCCCTTCTAGAGACCTACGGTACCCCGCTGCAAGAAGGGGGGCAAGTTCCTTCGCGTACTCTGTGTAAAATCCAACTGGTATCCCATCAGGTCCAGCGGCCTTTCCTCTTTTGAGCGATTTTAATTGTTTCTCTATCCCTCTGTCATCTATTTCGATATGTACCATTTTGTCACCTGTGCGACAATCTAGATAAGAAACTACAGTGCAGTCTTCCTCTGTGAAACAGCTTTGGAAAAAGACATTTAGTATTTCGGCCTTTATTCTGTCATCCTCTGTTTCAGTACCATTTTGCTCACAGAGTGTCTGGACATTTTGTTTTGATCCACCTACCGCTTTGACATAAGACCAAAATTTCTTAGGATTTTCTGCCAAGTCAGTACATAGAACTTTACTTTCGAATTCATTGAACGCCTCTCGCATGTGCCTCCTCACACTACATTTCGCTTCGCGTAATTTTTGTTTTCCGCAAGGCTTTGGATATATTTATGTTTGCTGTGAAGTTCCCTTTGCTTCCGCAGCAGTTTTCTAACTCGGTTGTTGTACCACGGTAGCTCTTTACCATCTCTTACGGTCTTGCTTGACACATACTTCTTCATATCTCTACGCAGTGTAAGCAGCTGCTTTGTAACCAGATATTGCTGTTTTCTTCTGTTCTCCTTCTGTGCAGCTTTTTACTTCTTACTTTTCTTAATCAATTTTATTATTACTTTCTGTCAGCAATGTGAAGCTATAACTGCTTCTGCTTGTTCATCTTACACACATCTCTACCGACTCCAGTTTCCAGCAGCACCTGGCACTCGATTTCTGCTCTGCATTCTCCATCAGCTCCGAATTTTAATTTCCCGAACTAGCAGTATTTATGGTGGAGAAACTCTCGCCTTTCCAGCATGGTACTTCTTGAAATAGCACGAGATTTCGAAGAGTCTCATATAACAAAGTGTCGTGATATAGCGGAAGTCGTAGTATTTGTACTAGTGGTACGCCCCACCGTCTGGCTGCAGGAGGCTGGGTAATGCTCGGTGTGGGGGAAGGGGATGAGGTGGTACCCGGTGCGACGGAGTCTGTGCTGGAATCTCCGTCTTGGTATTCCGGATCTGTCTTGCCAGCTGGACTGCGCTGTTCGCGCTCTCGTCTTATAGCTGATAGCGCACGATTCCATGCCTAACTAAGATGGTATTCTACATCAATATTGACCAAATTGTCTTGATACCCTATTTCTAAGGATTCCTTTATAATAATGTACCAATAGCCACATTATCGGTATATTACCTTGATGTTCTGAAAGTTGAAAGTATGGTCTTTATGTTCTGCTCTGCTATGACTGATTTCTTTCTGGGTCCCTGTCGTACATGCCTGATGCGCTCCTCGCAGAGTGTCGGGATACAGTGCTGCGTTATGATCAGTGTATTGGTGGACACATTCAGAAGAGGCGCTGTATATCTCAAGTAATTTGAATTTCAGTACATCTTTCGTAGATTGTGTGTACTGTTTCGTACCAAGCAGTGGCAGAAAGATCGTTTGTCTGTCAGATTTTTCTAGTTGCCTGGAAATTTTGGTTGAGAATCGTCCCAACTGAGAAAGGAAAGTCTCTTGTCTTCTTTCTCCTCTCCCCGGTGTGTTGCATCTTTTCTTTCCTTGAGTATCCCACTAGTCTGTGTTTCACAGTACCTATTCTTGCGAAACACTTCCTTCGGTTGTTATAGTTAGTCCTGCGGCTTTCTTTATTGCAGATGACTTGTGCCCTACGAACCTGTGTGGTTAGCATTGTCTGTCGTTCCGTTTTTGATATCGTAAGCTATTCACCGAATGAATACCAAAAGTGAATACCAAAAAATCCAAGTAACATAGCCGGATCATTGTGTATAAATCGGTATGACAAGGTAAGAGGCACTTCATTTAGCACGAAACAGAAAGATGGTGGCCACACTGCGGTCGTAGCATCGTGCGAGCTGCGTGGCACAAGAGACCGGTCGGTTTTATGCAGGCAAAGAGCTGCCACCATACAGCAAATCTCTTAAACGTCCCTTTAATGTTTTCCTAACGTGTCTCTACAAATCTCTCTCTTCTACATAGACTGCAATGTGTCTCAAAACAGTGAAATACTTCCACGTAAAGTCTCTATAACATCTACAAAAGTCTTAGGTTATCGCCACAGCCTGGAGGAAACGTTATTTAGCGTATATATTGTTGGAACAGCCTTCACGCGTGATCTTACACTGAGGTGAAAAAAGTCATGGGATAACGAGATGCACGTATCCAAACGGCCGTAGTATTACGTACACTAGGTGTAAAAGGGCAGTGTATTGGCGGAGCTGTCATTTGCATCAGGTGGTTTATGTGAAAAGATTATCGCCGCACGACGAGAATTAACAAACTTCAAACGCGGAATGGTACTTGGAGCTAAACGGAGGAGGCATTCCATCTCGGAAATCGTTAAGGAATTAAATATTCCGAGACCCACAGTGTCAAGAGCGTGTCGAGAATACCAAATTTAAGACATTAACTCTCACCTAGGACAACCCAGGGGCCAACGGCCTACACCTAACGACCGAAAGCAGCGGTGTTTATATTGAGTTGTCACTGTTATCAGACAACTAGCACATGTGAAACCGCAGAAATCAATGTGGGACATATGATGAACGTACCCGTTAAGACTGTGCTGCGAAATCTATCGTTAATGGCGACGGCAGCAGACGACCGACGCGAGTGCCGTTGCTAACAGCACTACACTGCCAGCGGTGCCTCTGTTGGGCTTTTGACCATCCCAGCGGGACCGTAGACAACAGGAAAATCGTGGTCTGGACTGATGGGTCGTGATTTCAGTTGGTAAGAGGTTGCGGTAGGGTTCGAGTTTGGCGCAGACCCCACGAAGCCGTTGACGGAAGTTGCCAACAAGGCACTGTGCAAGCTGGTGGTGGTTCCGTAATGGTGTAGGTTGTGTTCACATTGAATGGACTGGGTCCTCTAGTAGCGCTGGACCACTCATTGACTGGGAATGGTTACGTTCGGTTGCTTGGAGACCATTTTCAGCCACTTATGGACTAAATGTCCCCTAACAACGATATAGTTTTTATGACAATTGCTATACCATAGAACCACAATTGTTCACGATTGGCTTGAAGAGCGTTCTGCACAATTCGAGTGTATGATTTTGTCACCGAGCTCATCCAATATGAATCCCGTTAAACATTTGTGGGATATAATCGAGAGATGAGTTCGTACTCAAAGTGCTGCAAAAATTGCTCAAATATGTGTGAAATCTTATGGGACTTAACTGCTAAGGTCATCAGTCCCTAAGCCTACACACTACTTAACCTAAATTATCCTAAGGACAAACACACACACCCATGCCCGATGGAGGACTCGAACCTCCGCCGGGATCAGCCGCACAGTCCATGACCGCAGCGCCTTAGACCGCTCGGCTACAATATGCTGCACTGGTAACACTTTCGCAGTTTTGGACGGCTATAAAGGCGCTCCCCCTGTCGGTTCGCGGGATAGAATAAACGTGAGGTATTCACGCCCGTCGTAAGAGTGGACTACAGGAGTCTCCTTCTTTTCGACCATATAAGTCATTGTCCCCTTTTAGGGTTTAAGCGCCACATTTTCAAATTTTTCAGAGGTGCAAGCCTTTCGAGAAAGGACGCCTTACTTGATGCATCATACACTACTGGCCATTAAAACTGCTACACCGAGCAGAAATGCAGATGATAAACGGGTATTCATTGGACAAATACATTATACTACAACTGACATGTGATTACATTTTCACGCAATTTTGGTGCATAGATCCTGAGAAATCAGTACCCAGAACAACCACCTCTGGCCGTAATAACGGCCTTGATACGTCTGAGCATTAAGTCAAACAGAGCTTGGTTGGCGTGTACAGGTACAGCTGCCCATGCAGCTTCAACGCGATACCACAGTTATCAGGAGTAGTGACTGGCGTATTGTGACCAGCTAGTTGCTCGGCCACCATTGACCAGACGTTTTCAATTGGTGCGATATCTGGAGAATACATGCAGCGTCAAGGGTAATCGCAGCCATGGTCTCCGAGCTGATAGTCCATGCTGCTGAAAACGTCGTCGATCTGTTCGTGCAGATGGTTGTTGTCTTGCAAACGTCCCCATCTGTTGACTCAGGGCTCGAGACGTGGCTTCACGATCCGTTACAGCCATGCGGATAAGATGCCTGTCATCTCTACTGCTAGTGATATGAGGCCGTTGGGATCCAGCACGGCGTTCCGTATTACCCTCCTGAACCAACCGATTCCATATTCTGCAAACAGTCATTGCATATCGACCAACGCGAGCAGCAATGTCGTGATACGATAAACCGCAATCGCGATAGGCTACAATCCGACCTTTATCAAAGTCGGAAACGTGATGGTACGCATTTCTCCTCCTTACACGAGGCATCACAACAACGTTTCACCAGGCAACGCCGATCAACTGCTGTTTGTGTATGAGAAATCAGTTGGAAACTTTCCTCATGTCAGTACGTTGTAGGTGTCGCTACCGGCGCCAACCTTGTGTGAATGCTCTGAAAAGCTCATCATTTGCATATCACAGCATCTTCTTCCTGTCGGTTAAATTTTACGTCTGTAGCACGTCATCTTCATGGTGTAGCAATTTTAATGGCCAGTAGTATATATCCATCGTGCCTGAGCCCTTCTGCACCTATTACAATCGCGGCTCTGCAACTCCATCTGTAATCCAGCTGTTTGGGAGAAGACAGGTTATGGGGTGTATCATCTACATCCATTGTCTGCTAACCTCTTCTGCATCCATGATAGTGATGGATTTTTCACACCCGATATCCAGCACAGTAGCCAGTCTGTTGTGGAGGGGTCACAATGTACCCTCTTGGTTGTTGCCCCCGGACAACAAAGGGATCGCACTGCTGATGCCTGAGCAGCAAAGTCCGCATGTAATTCAAGGATTAGATGCCAGTCTTCTTGGGGCATCAGTACTCGCAGCAACAGTCATCGCGCCTGGTGGTTTTTCCCGTGGCTGGGTTCCTCCCATGGAGAGAGCCCATGCTCAGAGTGGGTGGCATCAGGACAAATGATCTGCAGTGAAGCAGATCAAGTCATCTTTTTGTGGTGACTAAATGGCCCCAGAAGTCTCTAAGAACGGAATGCTGGACTTCAATGTCGAGAAATATTACACCAAATCGTTCCCTTCCCTAGCTACACTATGGAAGGAACGAAGGGCTACAGAAAAAAAGAGAGCCATAATTGTCTCAGTACTTAGTTTGTAGCAGAACACGTGGGGACGCCTTTCTGGCTACAAAGCCTCTCTTTTTTGTTGAAAGCCTGGAGGATACGTTTGGAAAAGTGGCGGCTCTGTCCAACACGAGAAATCGGTCTGTCCTCTTTCAGAATTCAGACAGCATCGCCAGCCCAGTAATGGGCGTTGCTCGTCTGTGAGAAGCTGGGTGATACTCCCATTTCAGTCACTCCCCATAAAAGCCTAAAAGGGTATTATTTTTTATCGAGACTTCCTATTGCAGTACGATTACGAGCTATGCACTATTTTAGAACGACTGGGTGTTCACTTTGTTCGGCGCGTCAATAGGGGACCTAAAAATATTAGGGTTGTTCGCAGTGCTTTCATCTTTGCCTTTGATGGTGATTCGTTACCTGAAAAGGTCAAAGTGACGTAAAACCATATGTCCCCCTCCCACATGGTGCTATAGGTGCTGTAGATTTAGACACATGTCTTTCCAGTGCAAATCCAGCACTACATATAGACACTGCGGATGTCCATTGCATCCTACTACTCCATATGTCTTTCCTCCCAGCTGTGTCAGTTGTGGAGAGCACCACTCACCCAGCTCGTCAGACTGCATGATTTTTCAAAAGGAGAGGAAAATTATGGAATGCAAGGCACTGGACAGGCTGACTTACCAAGAGGCTAAACAGAAATATGACCTTTTGAATCCCCTTCGATTGACATCCTCCTATGCTGCAGCTACAACGACGTCGCCCTTGCTGGTGACGGTAGGACCCTCGTCTTTGCCTCCCATAGTGGGCCTTCAGGGTCGCCTGACAACATCAACAGCCCTCATAGTGGCATATACTTTGGGAGCAACGACCCCCAAACGCTGGGGATATCAATCCCCTCTCCTCCCCCCTCCCCCCCAGCCGGAGAAGTAACAGCTTCCTCCAGCTCCTCGAGCACCTTCCAAGGTCTCCCTCTGTGCAAAAGTGGACACCAGCTAGTGGCTGAAGGAGCCACAAGCTGCTGGGTGACGGGATTCACACTCTTCACCTGTACCTGAAGCTTCTTCAGAGAAGTCCTCCCAGAAAGCCCTTAAATAGGAGTGAGAGGGTAAACAGATGAAGAAGAAATTTGATAAGACACAGGAAACTCCGGTGGACCCCACACCATCACTCCCCACTACTTCCGCATCTGAGGTGGAGATTCTGGCATCTCCCGAGGGCCTAGATTCGCCGACGCCTCAGCAGGGATGGTAATACATAAAAGCACTCAGGCGGTGGCCACAGAAGAACCCGAGGCGTAAGTTATCTCTTTGGTACCTTCACGCCTTCACAGACTACAGAAGGCGTCATCCTCCAGTGGAATTGTGGCGGTTTTTTCCACCACCTGGCTGAGCTACGACAATTCTTAAGCATTACATGCGCTTTCTGCGTTCCCCTTCAGGAAACCTGGTTTCGAGCAATGCGGACCCCTGCCGTTCGTGGCTATCGGGGTATCACAACACTCGTAGTGACTGTAACAGAATGTCTGTGTATAGCAAAGCTTACCTGGCTTGTAACCATTCATTTTGCTCAAGAAAAGCCTTAGAGCGCAATGATGTAATCCTAAGAGGGGTGTATAACTGAAACTCTCGAACGCTGCACGATTTACTCACCACAGCGTCAGTCCACGACTGTCTAGCACTGAAATTTTCAAAGACTTCTGGACGCTGCGTCCTAGCGCCTCATCCCCGTGAAAGAGGGGTGGATACCACCCAAACGTAAAGAAACGATATATTGGCGTCAGGCGCCCTGTCCAGTTGGGTTGATGCCAGTGGCCATAGCTCAAGGATACCACCACATGACTGTACAAAATCTGAACAAGCTCTCCTGGGAATTTTCCACTGCCCGTGCACTGTTCTGCCTGAGCAATCTGAAGAGATATTTTTTTGAAAAGTGCAGGACAACTGTTGTCTCCTACCAGGGCACACCAAAAGCCAACTTTGGAGACGCTTCTGCAACGAAAATCAAGACAGCTTTGCTGACCCTGAGATCCTGGGATCATACATGCAATCAGAATTGACCACATATTCATACATCACAGAGCTAATCATAATTGTTGGTGACATAGAATGCTGGTGTGCAAAAAAAGGAAATATATTCCCCACTTGGAACTTCTCTCAGGCATGGTCATATAATACGCAAAATGCAGAAAAGGAGTCTGCTGAATATGGAGAAGCGGCGTTAATCATTACAAGTAATAATCTGTGACTCGGTTGACATGTAGTGTTCACTGAGCTCCCTACAGGGCTTGTAAAAGGTCACCAAACCTCTGTTAGTCTCAATAAGTATACCATACTGGATGTTTTTGGTCAGTGCGGACTAACTACAGAAAATGGTCCCTGATAGGGTAAACAGCAGAAAAGGCGTTGACATATGGCCGAAAATGCGTTCCAAGGAAGATACACTCTCTTGAAGATAACAATGTAAGATATGTGACACCTTAGGTTTCAACAATTGAAGGCACACATGAGAATACACCAGGTAAGTAGGGATATTCTGTCAGTAATAGTGATTTGGCTTCACATTCAAGAGGGCAGTGATCTGGAGCACCGTCATGTAGTTGGCACATTACCCTAAGCATTACCAAAGGCAGGTCTTACACTACAGGAGGCAGATCACAGCAGGAACTGAAGATATACTTCACTGTGATGGTTTGTGTAGCGATGACTGGTAACACTAGGCGGTCGCCAACAATCCCCGCTCACACATTGAGGCTGGACTGGTGGTGACGTGTCATTGTCACCATACCTTGGGCATTCTCCATGGAGAACAAGTTGGTGTTATGAAGGTTGAAGATGCTGCCTCTTATAAAGGTAGCCCATCTGTGAGTAGCATGGATTACAGAAATTCCAGCATCATGGACGCCTGTGCGACAAAACAGCAGTACTGTCACGTTGAATTTAAGTCCATAGGCAAAAGGGTTGCGCACATTGCAAGCGATACTTATAGTGCCAGTTGTCACACAGAACACTCCACACAGACTGGCTGGTGAGCCACATTTATAGTACTGATACCAGGATAAATATCAAAGATAATTTATCTCCACTTTCAGGCACGTGTACCTCCCATTGAATGCACCTGCGGCTACTTCCACGTGAAATTTTTTGCTCTTTATCCTGCTGTTTGTTCCCATTTAGCAAAATATCTCTTTATGTATTAGCATCGTCATGAGATATGCTCTGTTTCGGGTCAGAATTGCTCCAGGCCAGGATAAACGGAAATGTGGAGTTTTCTGTAAAAAAAGAAATAAGTCAATTGCAGTTATCTGTATTCTGTAATGAATATGGGCATGAATGAGTTGGCCTGTGAGGCCATCAGGCAGTCAAAGTGTTCATGAAAGTATGTTACTTTCAGTGTCCGAAAAATGACCGAAAATTAAGGAAACAGAGGACATGCTACTCTTCATAGGCAGCTGAAACCGAGTGTCAGAGAAAACGTCTAGTCTGGATGCGAGGTTCCAGGAACGGTCGGCAGCCCATGCGTGAGTTCTCTCTCACTTTCTCTATTAGCTACTCACAAAAAAAGGTGCATCATGGCTTGTTAGTCAGAATGTTCCACTGGAACGAAAAAGTTCGACTGCAACGCTAGTCTTTCTCGATATGCAGGCCACAACGCACTGCACTCGAACATTACAGACGAAAATGGTAATGGAAATGATTAGAAACAACAACAGCAATTTGTAGTACCTACCGGATAAGTGACCTGTATGTATCTATCTCTTCTGTAGGCTCTCGTATGCTGAGGGTGACCTTTTTCTGGGTATTTTAGCCTTATCAGCTAAATCTGAAGGACAGGTCTAGGTTTACAAAGACTGTTTAGATTTAATTTTTTGTTTTTGGACTGACCTCAACAATAACCCGCCGGTGGTTTGATGGTGGCTGGGGGAGTGAGGTAGTATGAGTCCTCCATAGCAGCTGAGTAGCACAAGCAACAAATATAGTCACCGGCAACACTAGTATCACTAGCATTAGAGAAAGCCTTACGGAAAATGTTACAAATCGGTATGGCCCATGGGTACTGACGCTAAGCTTTACAATTTGTCGTGTGTCTGACCTTTGGATCGGCACAGTGAGTGTACTAATGTGTGTAAACTTAGCTTACCACTTAGTGAACAATTGGACAAAACATCTAAACTGTCTTCTCAAGCCCAGGGTGTCAAACACACATTCTAAATAAATATGACCCTAATCTTCTAAGGCAGCTAATATCAAGTGCGGATCATAACAAAAATCATTAGGAATGCTGCTGTCCGTACCTAGAAAGCATAACTTAATAAAAGTGAAAGTTTGGGGCCTATTCCAGAAGGGCAACACAGCTATTCGCTTTTTTTTAATATAATTTATAAACTGTTGCTTTCAGAGGTCAAGTGATAGTCAACAACCTTGTTCAATTACTTTTGACACTCAGTAACAAAATATTTAAGTCTTGGACGTATTGAAAAGACGATTATTAAAATCTTTATCCTACAAATGAAAATTGGTTATCACAGGAAAGAATGATTAGTAAAAATCCTCATTAGCTCATTTAAATCTAAGTTGTCATAGCTGGTCAATGCAGTGAGTCCGTGGAGAATAAATTTACTTCTTGAATCAATGAAGAAAAAACTCTCATGTACTCAATATGAGGGTAGGTTAGTATCCTAGCATTTTGATATTCTATGGTCGAAGCTTACGCAAGTTGGGGGAAGAAAAATCTAGACTCAACATTTACCGTGGCCTAATGCGCTATTGTACTTCACCAAGCAGCACCTTCAACGGCGTTGTCTCTGTGCTGGATCTGAAACACTAATTCCCTACTTTGGCCTTGACTAAATTCACTCAGTCGCAGCTTTCCTGCGTTCTGTAGAACGATAATCTTTCCCTAGTCGAAATAATGGCTACGGCTCACTCGCCATGGGTTGGAGCGACGTGCATAATTCCTTTGCCCACAAAAATTCTTGCAAGAATAATTAACTGCCGCTTTGCTATCTGTCGCCACGATACGTGAAGCGTATCGTCCTCACTTCGCAGAAAGCAAAGCTCTCAACGCCCTCACTAATTTCCATACACTTGTGCCGTCAGCCACGAGACGAGAGAGAGAGACGGCGATTTTAGGTCTCAGAATGCTTTTATATAATGGGTATCTCCCCACTGCGTCGCGTCTGCGTCGCCAAGTAAGGCTTCAGCTAATCATCATCTTGCTAGAGGTGAATAAACATTTTTATTTTTCTTCCTGGCTCGCAGCCTAGCCTTGTTAATGACGTGCAGCCACTTACCCTCGGTCCCAGCCCAGCCTTATTTACATCAAAAGGAATAATGTATTGTTCTGGTCTTATCCCTTTCTGCACTGAAGCTCGCAGTTCTCTTGCTAGACGGGAGTTTTACGTTATCATTAACCACCTGCTCGGATCGTCTCCGAAATGCGTTTCGCTTTAACTTGTCCATATTGGTAGAGATTGTTTTGTTAGTTTTCGGGACCTGAGATTAACTGAAATTACCTTTTGTTGACATAATGTAATTATTATTTTCTGAGGATCTCATACTGTATCGTCCTGTCGTTATGGATCAAGCTCATGTAAGGTTCGTAAAAAAGTAATACTTGATTTCATTTATATCAGAAAATTTTAATTTAAAAAATTAATCATTGAAGATGAAATATGTATCAGAAATTATGTATTGAACATGCAGAGAGACAAAACTTATACTATTATTTAATGTGAGATGAACTGCAAGCCAAGTTAGTTGTAGTTGTTGTCGTTGATGTTGTAGTCTTCAGTCCGAAGGCTCATCTGATGCAACTCTCCACGCTACACTGCCCTGCACAAACCTCTTCATCTCAGATTAACTACTGCAGCCTACATCCATTTGAAACTGCTTACTGTGTTCATCTCTTAGTCTTCCTTCTCAATATTTACCCTGCGCACTTCTCTCCAGTACGGAATTGATGATTCCTCGACGTCTCAGAACGTGTCCTATCAAACGGTCCGTTATTTTAGTCAAGCTGTGCCACAGTTCTCTTTTTTCGCCAGTTCCATTCTGTACCGGACCATTAGTTACACGATCTACCCATCTAACCTGCAGCATTCTTCCATAACAACACGGTTCTGTTCACTTCTCGTCTGAATTTTTTATCGTCCACGCTTAACTTCCATACAAGGATACCCAATGGTAAGTCCGTAACGCAGCTGCATGAAATAGTAATCTGCAGTAAAATCCTCTGCCAGCATAAGAAAATTCTGAAACACTATAACGCCTAAAACTTAAACGCTGAATAAAGTAACTCTATAGAAATATAAAAAAGAAAATGACACAATTTTCTTGTAGCACTGGGGCAACATACAAAACTCAGACCATTATGCTCAATTCTTAAAATCCCACTACAATAAAAAAACAAGACTCAAAGTAAGATTAACACAATACAGCACAATTATTATATAACAGTTGCATGGAAATTATTTTCATTATTAAAAATTCAGTTTGGAACAGTAGATAGTAATTAAGCTAGGAAGTTCTCGAGAGCAAATATCTAACTTGAGTGGCAAAATCTAACAGCACTGATTTAAACTTTTGACTCGTTAGTTAAACCTGAATTATAGAAGACACCTAACTCAACAAATTAACTGCCAACAGTTATGACACAATTGATCTGAGATACCTGATCAACAAACGTAAGTTTTCTAATAAACGCACACAACTGCTACAGTCGACAGAAATGTTCAGAAAACATATAGGTAATCACATTTTTATAGTCACAGAGACGTTACAAATCTGGGTATAAATAACCATACGCCTTAAGGTTAGCCTAAGGACAAATCTAAATTCAGGATCAGAAATTAAACGCCCAGGAAGCTAAACTAAAGTAAATTCTTACAATAACAACTGAATTATAAATGTAAAACATAAAAATGCGGTTTAATATGGATAAGGGATCATAACTGTCTCCGAGGAAATACGAAAATTCCGTGTAAACATAAGTATTGTTAATACTCGAAGAATTGCAGTTGTCTGAAGCTGATAGCTAGAGAGAAAACGTTCCAAGACAATAAGAGCAGCTAATTAAATTATATTTAAGCAAAATTAACTACATATGTAACTCAGATCATAAGGCATCGATTACTGTGTTTCTAAGAAAGTAGAAAATTTAGACACAGCAACCATAGCTGTTAATGACTCTTCTGGCTATAAAATATATTACACATGCATTAACATTACGTGACTGATGAAAGGGATTATGATTACCTTGCATTATACAAGATTCGTTTATTAAAAGTTGCGTGCATGTAGAGCAAAGCTGTCTTTTGTTGGAATAATGTACAGAAACCCAGGAAATGGACTCACAAATCACCATAATAAATCGTGAATGTTAATAGAAAATTAATACAAATCACGGAACAAATGTTAAATTAAACAGATGTTTCAGCCACCTGAAATTGTCGTTAATACTAAGGGTATGTCCGGAACTGCAAATGTACCAGAGAGATAAACCCTACTCATGATAAGAACAAGGAGTATGAGGTCGTGGAAGGGCCCCTGCGTACAGACGCAAAAGCGTTTCCCGTACCATCGTATACAGAAAAATCCCACAGTTGTTCCTAACAGATGTGGTCAGGAGTGAAGAGACAGAGAGCAGAATCGTACTTGTTTGCCGGTCCGGCAGATGAGGTACATGAGACAATGGCACATTCGAGCACTGTTGCCGCATCAGCAAAAGTGCGGCTGTTACCTGTCTTGTAATAGAAAATTCATCCTCTTGTTGACTGCACGGCCCATGGCGCCCCAACTCCGTACGAATCATGCCAGCAGTACAAAATGTCGCTACTGGTACGATTCGGATCCTGCTTCAGTGTTTCTCCTTGGCCATTACTGAAAACTTTCCAAGCCTGCCTATAGCAAATCGCACAAAAAATATGTGACATAATGGAAAGCACAACTTGATGTGTGGCGGACTGGGTTTCAATTACAGACCAGCAAGAGAGCGTAAATAGAGTACTTTTCGGTTGCATCACTAAAAAGGAACACATTGTGCCGGCTGAAGTGGCCATGCGGTTAAAGGCGCTGCAGTCTGGAACCGCAAGACCGCTACGGTCGAAGGTTCGAATCCTGCCTCGGGCATGGATGTTTGTGATGTCCTTATGTTAGTTAGGTTTAACTAGTTCTAGGGGACTAATGACCTCAGCAGTTGAGTCCCATAGTGCTCAGAGCCATTTGAACCAATTTTTGAACACATTGTGTCAGGATGCTTTTTATGAACGGTCATGAAAGACGTGACTATCTGTTCAGCTAGCGGCGGTGTTCCAGAAATTAAAACACTGTGCACTTCTTTCGATTCCAAATTCACGCTTAGAGCTGAAGTAATGAGTTCACAGTAAACATATGGGTTTGCAAGGTGGCGCTCAGGGTTGGCAGTTTAAATTTCTTGACATTAATAAAGCATTTTTCGGTTCTACAAATGATTTTTGTAATATAAAATATAAATATTAACAGCAGGACATGCAAATACTGAGTCGTAGGTTAACTTTACTTATGTGGCTCTGTTAGAGTTGCAAGACAGCGGTTCAACGTCTTATTGTTATCGCATTCTAGCAGTAGCGGCTTTACTGGCGGCCTCACCGTTGCATTGCCACGGCAGTGCGTAGCGTATAGGACAGCCCTGTGCAGGGACTTGTATTACCAGTATGCAAATAACAAAGGTGGCGTAATGGCTACAAGAAAGATAGAAGTATGCAGGTTGAATGTCCAATAGTAGTGAAATGCAGTTCCAATGGATGACAATACATGCATCAAAGGCTAGGAGGACATTATCCTCTGGAAGGAACAGACACATTATGGCTAAATGCATTTCTGTTATGATACATAATGTGCTCAAAGCGCAGGTGGTGCCGAAATGGATGTTGTGTAACAATAGAAGGGTATTTTGACTGTGACACAGCGTTAAAAGAAGACAAAGGGGATCGCTCCCAGCTGCAAGGGAACATTTAAAGTACAGATGAAAAAGTTCTACTGTGGTGGCAGATGCTTAACAGTGCACAGTATTGAAACTAAGAGATTTAGGTGACTGGAATCCATTGTCACATGACATAATTATTTCGTGTGTGTTCCAGGAATCTATCCGTTTGCATCCACCAAGGTCCACCACCACAGGGCACAAGGAGGTGGCCAGTAGGCTGAACACACGCATCCAACTGATTTTGCTTCGTTGTAGAATGTCCGGGGCAGTCACTGGAAATTGCTACCGATGGTGATTTAAAAGTAGCCAAGGCTAGAAGGTTTGTGGGTGGAAATACAGTAATGTGGAGCAGAAAAATTTGGAAAACTGACACAGTCACAACGCATGTTTGACAAATGTGCGACCCAAAATAAAGATAACGATGTTACATAACGATGAAAGAGAATAAAGTTAAGTGAAAACGTCATATGGTTGCAAATCAGCATGCTTGTGGGGAAACAGGAAAGATGGTACATGGCAGAATAGACTGTAGCCTAAAAACTAAAATAAAGGATTGCAATGACCAGCTGGAGCTCTCTGGGGTAGCTAACCACGTCTTAAAGGTATGACCTTCTGGAGGATATCAACCACTTCCTGGACAAAAGAACACGATAATTTCAGCAAAATACAGATTGCGGAAACAGGTTTCAGTCCCTCGACTATACTCTGCAAGAGTCCTTGGAATACATGAACATAAATATGAGTCTGAAAGCGGAAACATTTTATGTCATTTAATCTCTTTTGAGTTTGTAGATCCAGCTCAAGGAGGATCGACAGGGATCACAGCTGGTGACGATTTCAGGTAACTGTGGTATAGTTTAATCTGTCAAAATGTATAATCATAGAGCGATCGGCTAATAGTAACTCAGAATTCACAGGTGGTGTGAGTGTAAAAATATGGTGTTGTACCTCCTAAGACAGCTAAAGTTTCTTGGTTTATCCCTTTATAATGGCAGGATTTCTCAGTATAACCCAATTCTCCTTCTGATACGCTGGTAATACTACTTTTATTATCTCTCTTTACTTGCCTAGCATGTGTCCTTGAATCGTTCTGTTGGAATGTTTTTCATATTGTTGTAACGTCCCCTACAAATCCTTTGACCTGAGTCCATTCCTGCTGGTAGTATTTCTAATTGGAATGACAGGCTCACTTTTCTCTTGTACACAGCTTCATAGGTGTCCATCCAATCGACCTGTGGATTCGACTGTTGTAAGCAGATATAATATATGACAAATAACCTGCACCACTCATTGTCGGTTTTTTTGTCATATTAAGAGTTCACCATAGTTATGGTTTTGTGTACACTTTCCACCCTTCCATTCACTTTAAGATGAAAAGGCACTGTCCTCCATTTCTTGACTCTCAAAAGCTAAAAAATGGACAAATAATGAAGATGTGAAATTTTTACCTTATCTGTATGTACCAGGTCAGGACTTTCGAAAGATAGAACCATATGTCTAAGGAATGATTTTGGCTCAGTTTCTTCTGCCATGCCAGCAAGTGGGACAAAAATTAGTAAATGTAAGAAATGACCAGTTATCGATAATATGTACTTATGTTCTTGCTGTATTTGTGGAAATGGTCCTAGGATGTTCAAAGATACTATTTGAAAGAGTCTGGATGGAAGGCGCTTGTAGCTAACTTTACACTATGGTACAATAGAATATTGTCATAACATTGATAAATTTTAAGTCAATGAAGTATTCTTTATATTAGCAATCAGTCTCCTTGCAGAGTTTTACTGCATAAAATGTCATCTTCAAACACAAAGTCTGGCATTGTGACATGTTGCTATCATATCTCAACTTTCCCCTGCACCTCTTTAAAATCAGGTATGAGTACTCCGAAAACTTTCAAGAAGCAAAGTTTCCACTTAATGAGACTGAATTTTGGTGAAGTTTTCTGGGCTTATGTGAGACTTCATTATGATACTAAGTTTTAGGTCCGTTTTGTCAATCGAGTACTCACATCTTTTCAATTTAAAAGCCATACCAGTGCACCATAGTCAGCGACTACTATAAAATGTTTATCATTCAAATAATTTACACTTAATACCAGAGTCATTTTCGGTAGTACCATAAATAATTTCATCATTGTTAAGTTCTTGGGATGTTTAACCTAGTGGTTTCTCCACACTTTCGTCTACCTTGCTTACAACGCGCCCAGTGACATATTCTTCAGTGTCACATGACAGAAGAAACTGTTTTCCAAAATCTGGGTAAACCAATAAATCATTAATTTGATTCACTGATGGGACACGTTCACTAGTATTTTCAATAATTTAGCTAGAGGTTAAATGACTATGGCATAGTCTTATATGAGACTGTGGGCTATAGTTTGTAAAACCTACGTATTTTGGTGCAGAAAAGCTGTGAACGGTTTTCATCAGACATGCATCACGTTTAATGCCAATGTGGCCCACATATTATGCATATTATGTTTGAGACTTCGTAAAAGGACATTTCTCCACTATTAGGTTCAGGCTTACACTTTTTAAACCTGACAATAAGCTTCTTAATTGTTTTTCATGTTACTTGATTGACCAAGAGAAGACGACGTAATACTCAAGGTATAGCAGAACACTTGGTGCATCATAGTCGATGTATTTGTACATCTGCAAACAGTTGAAAAGCAGAAAGTCTCTGCCTTCCTTCTTAGTATGGCAACTTGTTAAAGGTAAACGAAAGTGCGTAAGATACAGTATACTGTAAACAACACAGTAAAAAGTAAACAAATTATCAATTAATGACTAAGCTGAATGCTTATATTGCTGTCAAGTAGTTCCAGCACAATTAAAACACTATGAAGGTCAGTTTCATATGAACATAAATAAAAGTTGTCTTCGTTAAAACGTTAGTTTAAACTTGACATATCAGGCAATAAATGTTACTGTTGTTTTATTTCAAAGTTATGGTGGGCTTATGTACACAGTCCAGTCACATTCATGTGGTCACCTACCACAAGTTTGAATTACTACACGTTGCAACGCGGACCGCTGCGAGACGTGCAGGAAGAGACAACAATGGGCTCTGGAAGGTATCGACAGGGATGTGGAGCCATGCCGACACCAGTGCCGTGGCCAGCTGCGCTAAGTTTCGAGGTCAGCGCTACGGAGGTTCTCCCATAGATTACGGATTTGGTTAAATCTGGGGAGTTTGGCGGCTAGAGAAGAACGGAAAAACTCACCCTTGTCATCTTCGAACAGTGCACGTACTCTGCGAGCTGTGTGACACATTGCATTATCCTGTTAGTAGATGCCATCATGCCGAGGAAAATCAGACCACATGTGGGAGTGGACATGGTCCCCAAGGATAGATACACGCTTGTGTTCAACCTTGTTCCTTCCAGAAAGATGAGATCATCTAGGAAAAACCACGACAACATTCCACAGACCATAACGCAACCTGGGCCCTTATTACGATTGTGGCAGGGTGTGCGAGGTGCCGGGGCTTGCAGTGTATTTAACACTGAAATTTCTAGAATTTTCATATGGAAATAAGCCCCCCCCATTTTCTAACTCTGACTTCTGCTGTTGCACATGGATTAAGAAGAAATGCGTACTGACTCTAATCGAAACTGCAAGTGGAGTAGAAAAGAGTTTGGCACCTGCAATAATTTAATTTGATAGAAATTAATTTGATAAATAAGTTCCATTAACGTGGTGAGAAATGAACCCTACATTATATTGCTGTTACAGTAGTAAAAACTCAGACAATGAACACCCAAGACAGAACCACATTAGAAAAGACGGGAACTGGCACGCTCTGCTGAGCTCTGATTATCACAGAGCAAAATTCCCTAATCTGCCGGTGCTGCGGACATACATTACCAAGCTGTCTTCGTAACTGCAAGGACACGATCTGGCGTACCGAAAGCGATGGCTGGTTGCTTAGACGTCCAGTCGTGGTGATGATAATGTCACGAGTATAGCCCGAAACAAATTAGCCTGGTCTAGTTGTTCCAGACTAAAGACTTCCTATTTATACAAATGTGCCTCTGAGGGAGATGAAGAAGGCTCGTCACACAATCACTGACGGTACAGTGATTGATTTTAACAAGCGAAGTCACACAGTAACTCTGATACACTCAACTTTAGCCAAAACTGCTCAAGACGGACAACATAGGCCGCTTGTACGCAGAACACTCAATTGCCAACTGTACTTGGAAAGTTAGGTTGAAGTCGAAACTTCAGCAACTTTCTCAAAAAGTTACAATTAAATGAAAATATATTAGACAGCCAACGGAAGGCAGGCTGTCCAGAGCAGCGAGAGCTCAGTCTTGTAACCTACTCTGACCGAAAGGCGAGAGCCCACTCTCTCAAGAGCACCCGTACAAGCCAAACACAGAATATTCACACCTCCACGGCAGTGGCCGTGGTTAAACGTTCCAAACAGCAACTCGAAAACCGGCGGAAAATTCCACTCTATTGCTGACGCACTACTAATCCACCAATGGAGATACTTGGCGCCAATTTCTGCGCCCATTTTGCTACGTCACGGAGCTATCCCCTGAGCAAACCAATTACAGTTATGATTTTGCAGAAAGCGCGGGAATTTGCCCGCCAAGACTGCCTGGGAACACAAGTCATTCCCACGCCTCACTGGTAACGCGCCAGAAAGAGTTTTCACTATGTTTGTGCGAAGTAACGGAATCTCTAGTCCAGCCACTCCGTCAGGCCCCCGTGGGCGTGTCGCTCCCACTCTTATCACAATGTCGGCGTCTGGATAGCATCCACTCGACTCCCTCACACCCGTCACCTTAACTCTTCCATGATCAGCAGAACCCGCCTGTCACCAGACCACCCCAGTGACGAGAGACGCTGCATGGGAAGTCGACATGTGAAGGAATAGCAACTTTTCACTTCATACAATTAGAGAGGAAAATCGAATTACTCAGAGTAATATAGAAATTTGAGAGGGGGCTCATACCACCTGTCAGGTGTACACAGAAATGGTCATCTCTCCAATGGACCATAAAACGTGATTTATCTGAAAAGGACACCTGTCACCACTGTGTGGACGTACAGTGTTAATTCGTGCTTTCCTCGCTAATAAACACTGGTCAGCATGGGAGCATTAATCATGAACCTATGGCAGAGCTCCATTCACTGCAACATTAACTGAACTGTCGTTGAGAAGACACCGTTGGTAGCCTCTTGGTTCATCTGGGCGATCAGATGCTCGGTAGTTGCTTGTCTATTCGCTCAGAGACACATTTGCAGTCATTGTTCACCGGTGTCACTATGGCCCATAGTGCACCACTGTTGTATCAGCGCCAGTTTTGAATAATGGTATTTTTCAATGCACGGTATACTTTAATCATGGTGGTAAGCGAACATTTTACGAGCTTAGCTATTTCGGTAATGCTTCTACCTTTGGGCCATGCACTTATGGTCATCAGATAAATAGTTCGGTGTCCACATTACAACGACTGCACTCTTCTCAGCATCGTCCCTGGCATGTATTATGTAGCCTCCACTGCTGGTGCTGCCTCCTGCCACCTTCGAGTGGTTCTCGTACATTGTAATACATGCAGCACAGCTTAGGGCAATATTGTCAAAATCACTACGTAAAACAAAATAAAGTTCAATGATCACCATCTATCTAAATCCACGTGAGAGATTTCGTGACAATTACCGAACAAGAAACAGTTTTTGAGAAAGGTTATACTGAAAATTGGTCTGCTGAAATATTGACAATCAGTAAGGTCCAAGTGACTAATCTGAAAAAAATATCTGCTCATAGACTGTAATTTTAGGCTGTGTTAGGGGATTTCTTTGGAGCAGAACTACAGAAAACAAAATATTCATTAACCTATCTTACTGCAAATATAATACACACATCTACATCTATGTGATTACTCTGCTATTCACAATAAAGTGACTGGCAGTGGGTTCAATGAACCACCTTCGAACTGCCTCTCTATCAATCCACTCTCAAATGCCAAGCATGAAAAACGAGCACTTAAAATTTTCCTCTGCGTGCCCTGGTTTCTCTTATTTTGTCGTCATGATCATTTCTCCTTATATAGGTGGGTGGCAACAGAATGTTTTCCGAATTGGAGGACAAATCTGGTGATTTAAACTTCATGAGAAGATTACGTCCCAACAAAAAACGCCTTATTTTTAATGATTGCCACTCGAATTCACATATCATGTCTGTGGCACTGTCTCCCCTACTTCGCGATAATACAAAACAAGCTATCCTTCTTTTTACTTTCTCGATGCCATGTGTCAGTCCCATCTCATGTGGATCCCACACTGCACAGCAATACTCCAGAATAGGGCGTACAAGTATGGTGAAGTAGACCTTTTTGCACCTTAGTAGAATGATTTCACTGGCTCTGGTGCACTAACGCAAATTTACATTTTCTAAGTAATTTAACTGATTTTTTAAAATTTCTGTGTATTTAATTCATTCAACCGATTTTATTAACATTAACTAAATTACCTATTTTTTACAATAACATAACAAAATACAGTAAACAACTGTTAAATATAATAAAAGTTATTTCTTATAAATGGAGAACAAAAAAGAAATGCAAGCTAATGAAAAGGATACTTATGAAATAATTGAGCTATGTGAAAGAGATATTGATTGTCCTATTTGTTTAAGCACTGAACTAATAATCAGTTTGTTACTACAAATTGCAATCATATTTTTCATAAAGAAATTATTGATAAATGGTTAAAGGAAAAAGAATATTGTCCACTTTGTATTATTAATAATAAAGAACCAACATTAAAAGATATAGTAGCTACAATTGATTCTTTACCAGTAACTACAAAGATCTTTGATCCTTTGATAGAATTCAATAACTTAGAATTCGGTATTATGAATGTGATGATGATTCAGATGATTCTTATTTGTAAAATAACTTATATTAATAATTTAAAATTAAAATTTAAAAAATTATAAAAATAAGATTATTCGCAAATCTAATAAATTTTTATATATAAATGAAACAAGTTCAAGAAGATTGTTCTGTGAAAATTAAATTTTGTAAATATTGTAACACAGAGAAATCAATTCATCATTTTGCTTTACAAAATATTCAAAAGATGTTTATAGAACGATATGTGGACCATGTATAAATAAATATCATGTAGAAAATTACATTAAAAATAAAATTTCTTGTGTATGTGGAAAAAGTGTTGTTAGATATTATTTCAAAGAACATTTATGATGCAAACCAAGTGAAGAACCTACAAAATTATTATTAACAATGGATAATGAAGAAAAATCTAGATCCACAATGAATAATGAAGAAGTTGTAAATGAAGAAAAACCTAAAGAAATGTAAAAGTTGTCAAGAGATTAACGATTTAAATTGTTTTTATATAAATTCTTCACATAAAGATATCCATAATAATAAATGTAAGACATATACTTGAACTTTATGATTAATTGTCTATGAAATAATAATAATTCTTTCTGGTTAGCTAAGTAAAACATTAAAACTAATTATTTAAATACTAATTGATTGTTAAATCAAAATAGTAAACTAACTCTTTTAAAAAAATTAATTTTTTATTTTAACTATGATTACACAAAGTTTAAAAACTATCTCTTAAGCTAAATAATAAAATAATTCATTTTTCTGATTAATTATCTATTAAATAATACTTCTCATCCATCTATTAAATAATTATCGTTTTATTAAAAAATATTTTTTACAAATCAAATAAATTTTGTTGTAATAAAGAAAAGAGCAAAATGGAAAGATATGTTGCTGCTCAACTAGAACAATTCACTGTTGATATACTTCAAGAAATTTGTAAAATAAATAATTTACAAAGAATATTAAAATTCATATAAGCTGGTAGAATTACATCTATTTTTAGAAATATTAAAAAATGTTAGAAATTATACACCTGAAGTAAGTGAAAATAATAAAGAATTTGTTAAACATAATACAACTAAAGTAAGTGACAATGATAAAAATATTGTGAAAAATAATACATTTGAATTAAGTGAAAATTATTTAACTCATGTCCGCAGCTCATGGTCGTGCAGTAGCGCTCTCGCTTCCCACGCCCGGGTTCGATTCCTGGCAGAGTCAGGGATTTTCTCTGCCTCATGATGACTCGGTGTTGTGTGATGTCCTTAGGTTAGTTCTAAGTTCTCGGGGACTGATGACAATAGATGTTAAGTCCCATAGTGCTCAGAGCCATTTAACTGATATAAGTAAAAATTATACAAATATTGTTAAAATTTATATACCTGAAGTAAGGGAAAATCAAACGAATATTGTTAAAAATAATAATAAATCTGAAGTAAGTCATATATTAAGGAAAAAGTTTTCATATTATAATATTTATGATGTTTTTTAACTAAAGTAGACAAACCATTAAAAAATATTTCCATTTCCTACAGATATATTTGAAAAACTGAAACCAAGTGATAGAAACGCAACTAAAGAATTCGGACTTGAAAAAGCATTTCAAACCAGATTACAAATAATCAGTTTTGAAAATAGGTAGATATACCTGATCCTAATCATTTTTAACTGCAGTAAAAATAAAAATATTTAAAATTGTTGAAGACTATTTGAAGTACATTGTGGTTTTTAATTCAAATTGCGAATATAAACAAATAAAGTCAATGGAAAAGTTCGAGAATTTGGATAATAAACACGACAGTATTATATTTTAACAGAAATAGTTTTAGCAAATATTTTAAACAGAGTAAAAGAGATATTTTAGAAAATATATCTGATTTTCAGGGATGAAGATTAGGATGTTCATTAAATAGCAAATAATAATTATCTTCCACTAAAAGGATCATCTTAAATTGATTAACCTATAGCATTAAAAAACAAAAAACTTTTATTAATGTGAAAAATAATTATCAAAAATGGTTTCTATGGGCTACAAAATCAGCTTTGTTACGTGTAGATAAAGATGCTGAAAGAAAAACATAATATAAAAATGTTGATTATGATCTTGAAATAAAACTTGAATATATTGATTTTCCTTTATTACTTAATCATATTCAAAAAATAGAAAATATAATTAATCTATCTACTAATGCTTATTCATGATGAAGATGAAAATTACCAAGTGTATCCATAAAAAATTACAAAATCTAAAGAGGAAAAACATGTAATTCTACTCTATCTTAAGAACAATTATAATTAACACAATTGTTATATAAAAAATTTAACTAGACCTTTATTAAGTCAAATGAATATGCATGAAAAAACAAAATTTATTTCTGATTAATGATTCCTACATTTTAATTGTAAAGAAAAATTAGAAAATCATACACCAAATTGTTTAAATAGTACACACTTTAAAAGATTGAATGCAAATAAAGGACAATGACTATATTTTAAAAATTATCAATTGATTTGTGAACCAAATCCAGATAAACCATATATAGTGACATATCAGAAACATGAACCAAGGGGAATTTCTTATCGTATTAAATATATAAATGGAAAATATAAGAATCCTGTTGTTTATAGAGGACCAAATTGTCATAAAAATTTATAGAATATAAACAAGAAGTTAAGGGCATTGAAAAATTTATTCTGAAATTTTAAGAAATGAAACCACTTACACATGAAGACAACAAAATACATAATAATTCTAAATTTTGTACATTATATTAATGTACTTATAAAAAAGTAATAAAAAATTCGTCAACAAGATCATCTAACTAAAAAATATAATTAAAAAATAAATTGCTCCATTATGCAATAATTGTAATTAAAAATAAAACAACCTGATTGTCAACCTATTTATTTACATAATTAACCTGGGCTTGATTCTAATCTTATTGTAAAAGAACTTGGTTATGCCAATAAAGTAATAAAATTAGTACCAAACTATGAAAATAAAAACATTACTTTTGGTAAAAAAATAATTTAAAAATGAGATATGTTCATTCATCTAAATGTAAGGTTTCTTCACTTGATAAACTTTCTACAAATTTAAAGATAAATTAAATAAAAAATATTAAAAAGAATTTTCTCCAGAACAATTTAATTTAGTAATTAGAAAATGTGTTAATCCATGTGATTATATAGAATCTTGGAAAAAAATTTCAAACGATTGTGAAAATGGTTATATATTGGAAGTAAATTTCTAATATCCAAAAATATTACATAATTAAATAAAGATTTGAATAAGCTTCTGAATCAAAACTTGTTCCAGTTACAAATGAAAGTAAATTAATAACTACCTTAGTTAAAAAACATCATTATGTAGTACATTATAGAAATCGTAAACAATATTTATATTTAGCAACACAACTTACAAAAATATATGAAGTTTTAAAATCTAATCAAACTAATTGGTTACTGAAGCATATTGACCTAAAACAAGAATTAAGAATTAAGAAATAAAACTACAAATACGTACGAAAAAGAATTATACAAATTAATGAATAATTCTGTATTTGGTAAAACAATGGAAAATATAAGAAATAGAAAAGATATAAAATTATATTCACATAGTAAAATATGTGATAAACTAGTAGCTAAACCAAACCTTAAGTTTAGGACTATACTTAATGAAAATCTTGGTGTTTTCATATGAATAAAACTAAAATAACATTTGATAAAAGTATTTATGTGAACTCAGTATACCTGATTTATCTAAAGATTTAATGAATCATTTTCACTATAGGAAAATGATACCTAAATATGGAGAAAGTATTGAATTATGTTATCAAGATTTGGATAGTCATATTTATGATATTAAAACAGAAGTATTCCAAGAAGATATAAAATCAATGATTGATTACTTAGACACTACTGAGTATCCAACAGATATTTATCAAATTCCTTAAATAAACAAAAAGTTGTTGGAAACATGGAAGATGAATGTAATGGAAAAGTAATTGAAGAATATTGTGGTTTAAGATCAAAAATGTATGCTTATTAAGCTGGTTACAAAATAGAAAAAAATCTAAAGGAATTAAAAAATTTGTTCTTAAAAACAAAATAAGTTTACAAGATTATAAGAATTGTTTGTTTAACAATATATAAAAATACAGAAAAATTTATTTGATTAAAAGTAAATATGAAGTATATAAAATTAAAGTAATTAAAAAAGCACTAAGTCCTCATGATAATAAAAGATATGTATTGGAAAATAAAGTAGATACATTATCATGTGGTCATATAAGTTACAAAATTAATAAAATTTATTCTATATAAAATTATTATATTTTTATTATAAATAAACTTTTTCTATATAAATGGAACCATTTTACAAAGATCTAATAAATTTTACAAAAGTCAAATAAAACACAAAGATTATTGTATAAAAAAACTACAGAGATTGAATAAATTGAAAATGAAATAATTAAAAAAAAATAAGAAATAATTCAATTAAAAGATAATCACAATAAATTGAGAGATGAAATAATTCAGTTAAAAGATGCTATAATTCCCATAAAAGATGAAAAATTAAAGTACAAGGGGGTCGAATCAAAATTTGAGGGATATAGTTGATACTTGTTTGAACTACTAATTGATTTATATACTAAATAGTAAACTAACTGTTTTAAAAAACTACTTGTTTATAAACCTTTTGACTGTCAAACTAAAGAGTAAATTACTCCTTTATAAAATTGCGTTGTCTTTATCTAACCAACTTATGTGAATTATTAAAACCTAACCATTTAACATAAAATTAATCACCTTCCTTTCTTAAAACTTTTTCAACTAAATATACACCTGCCAGTTTTGATTTCTGTACTTCCTGTTCACAAAAATTTCCTTTTATATCTTTTAATTTATATGTAATTGGTTTCAAAAAATATCATTTTGACTTTCATTTATTTCTGTAAACCAATTACATGTATAACCATTTTCAGAAGTTATTTAAGTTTACTTATACTAACTTAATCACCTTTTTTAAATTTAGGTTCTTCATTAGTTTCAATATTACTAATTTTTAAATTTCTTTCATTTACTTGCATTGGTTTCGTTTTTACTGCAGAAAGTTTTGTTATATTGTATTCATCAATTAGATTTTCACCTAAATTTAACCATCTATAATTTCCTTGGAAAAACTAATTTTTCCCAAATTTTTTCTTTAAGTAGTGTATTAAGTTGTTCAACAACAGATGCTTTTAATTCTGAAAAACTTGATTGATTATTAATGTTTTATTTTTCGTTAATTCTAGAAAACCTTTGCTATAAAATCCTTTACCATTATCTGTTTGGAAATTATATGGTTTCCTAACTATAAATTTTTTTGGAAATCACACACTATATTTTAAGCTGTTTTATCTTTAATAGGAACAGCAAATACATTTTTAAAAAGCATTAATTATTCTTAATAAATATTTATAAGCGTTATTCATTATTGAAATTCCTTTTAATTTTTCAGAATCCATTTCAACAAGATCAGCTTGCCACAAACCATCTATATTAAAACAAACAACATTTTTCCTTTTAAATTTTATTTCTAATTGGTTTATGTAGTTCATTAATTATATTTTCACTAATATTATTTAAGACTCACCATTTACAAAATTTTTGTAACAAATTAAAATTTTTAGATTTATAAATTGTTCAAATAGCGTCAATTCTTTGTCTCCAATTTTTAGTTAATACAGCATGTGGATTATGTGTTTCAGTAATCGTTATACTCTTAAAACAATAAAAATGATGGTTATGTGAAATATGATTTCCATTTATATACATAAAACATTTATATAGATTAAAAAATTTTATTTTAATTATTTCGCCAAATACAATTATATTTGCATCTACTGGTACAGTATTAACAGACTCTTTCAATATTACAGTTGGAAAATTTGATTTGTGTACCAATATTGGTTGATTATTATTATATATCTGTTATAGCTTACAATTACTGCTACATGAAAATCATCAACGTTTATGTCTCTGTTCACATTTTTACCAACAACACTATTACTTTTAATATTTAACCATATTCAAAATTGTACATTTTTTGTTCACCAACTGTTATAAAAGATATTCCATTATTTGTTTATCATATAAATTACCTTTCAGATTATTTAACTTATTTAAGTATGGAGTTAAATTTGTTTTCGAGAAGTAATCTGAGAAAACCCCTACACTTTTTTATTAAAATATTTATTACATCTTTACAATGCTTGTTTTTTCTGGTTTTGTAACAAAATATGATAATGTTTGTTAGCTACATCTTTCTCATCAGTTGGATTATTTACATTAACAAATATTCTATTTTTAAAACCAATATAACTTTCTTTTTACTTTGCAAGTAGCATTAAATTCTTTTGGAAATTGGTGAATTCCATTAGTTATCTATGGATCTATAGTTTTTTAATAATATTTAAAAATTCATTAATATCTGTGGATATGTTTGGATCGATTGATGATTGTAGTTGTTTAACGCTATTTTCAATTTTTTCTATTTATCAATTTTTTTCTAAATTGAATTTAGTTATGTGTAGTACTTGTTCAGTTTGTTTAGTTGAATGAATTATATATCCAAAATGTACATTTACTAAATCTAAAATATTATTAAAATAATAATTCTCTGACAGCAACTTTAAAAAAATAAATATAAATTACTACGTATTACTTCAACTAAATTTTGTATTCTTTCTATATTGCGGTATAGTTCATTTTTTCCGAAATAGTTTACTAATTGTTTTGGTATATTACAACAAAATGAATCAAACACAACTGTATACACCATAAAACTTTTTAATTTTTAATATTTTTGTAAGTTTTTCTATATAAAAGTTACTTAATGGACAAGGGTATTTATCAATTACTTTTTGAAATTTTTTTGTTCGTTTTACTCCATTCCCAGCTTTTTTCCATTTCTAAGTTATGTCTTTTCTGTTCTTCCAATTCTTTATTATTTTTCTTTTAATACTGCATTTGCAATTGCTGCAGATCTAACAGGTAATGAACCAATTGTTGCTAAATATGGTAAGGTAGCTAATAATAAATGTAAAAATCCACCTTCATGTTGTGTTAATCATTTACCATCTACCTTTTTTTCTAAATATTTAATAATTTTTTAACAACAGGAGTAGTTAATGTTACAACTAAATTTCCACCAACCTCCGTTTCTTTTTACCCTTTTTTGAACATCTGTTAAAATGCATTCAATTGTTCATTATTTAACTTTAATTTAATGGACTGCTGTTTGGTTTTACCACTAGGTAGCATAGAACAATCAATTGTAAAAATAATCATTAATTTAGTAAAGAAATTTATATATTTTAAAATTTATATAGCAAAAAATTTTATAAAGACATTTATATAGTTAATAATTTAAATAGTTAAAAATTTATTACAAAAATTATATTTTTAAAAAACGTATAAAAAATACTTCAAAATTCTATAACGATTTTTTTATATGGTTTAAAAACTTATAAGGTTTTTGAATCCCCAGCCATTTTCATCAATACTATCATTAATTTCCGTACCTGTTGCTGCCACTTTTCATTAAATGAAGCATCATTTGCATACTTTTTTTTTGCACCTAATAGAAGTTCCTTATCAGCTATATACCTCTTTTACCAACTCTTTATTATCTCTATAAGTAATATCATGTTTTACAAGCCTCATTTAATGGATTAGTACCTTTACCATCTTTAGCTAATCTTTCCTCTAATTTTGTACCTGGACCACAAAAACTGTAACCCATTAAATGTATTTACAATGTTAATTTAATTTTCCATATCTACCATTTTTCCTAAATGTATGTGGAAGATTATTTAAAAATCCAATTAAATATGGAATTCCTTTTCGATCAGCAAATTTATTTGTTGACAATTGTGTAATACTAACTTTTTCATTATGATAATTATTATTGCCAGCTAGTTGTTCACCATGAATTATTGCTAATCTATCAGTTAATTGTCTATCATCATTTAACGAAACATATTCAATTGATTTATCTGTATCTTTTTTACAAAACCTTCATCTATATTTTGTTATTCAGGAGAGTTTAAATCTGAAGAATTTTCTTAAATTCGGAAAATTGGTTTTATTAAATATAAATATTTATTACCTTTACTTGTTCTTATTTTATTTCGATTATTATCGGAATATAATGCTCATGAATTTAATAAAATGTCTGAATAATTTGATAAATCTAAACCATCTAACATTCCAGTTAAATCACCTATAGTAATTTGTTTTTCAGTTAAAAGTCTCATTAATCCACCTGCACCTTCATATGTTTTTTACCAATTTTTAATTTATCACCATGAAATTCTAAAGGTAAATTACCAACATATATAAACATACCAACAGCTGTTAAACCAAATAATTTATCTTCACTATGATTAATACATTTCAACATTCTTTCATTGACATGTATTTTTTTTATTTTCATTTTAATTTTTGCTTTTATTTTCTACTTTGTATTGATTAAATATATCATTATTTGTTGTTTCACTTAATGAATAATTATAATTGCCAGGTTTATCATTAGACCAATTAGTTAATTTTTTAATTGGTGATAAGTCTTCAAAATCTTATATATGATGACAATATGGAATTATTTGTTTTTCTACTTCTCTATTTTCTGCAATTGCTTTTAAAACATAATCACATAAACCTTCAATACCATGTTTTCCTTTTTCAATAGCATCAATAGCTGGTAAATCTTACATCTTATATTTCTCATATTCTGTACTTGGTTGCATTTTCCAAAGCTTAAATTGTTCTTTTAATTCTCCAATTTCCTTCTATTTTGTTTTGCTTGTTTAACAATTTTTCATCATACTTTAGAAACATTTAATAATGAAGAAAAAACATTAATTATGTATATGTGTATATTTATTTTAATTTTAATGTTAAAGTTTAATGTCTTTATTTAATGTTTTTATTTAATGTTTATGATATTAAGAAATGTTGTCTTTTATTTCTAAATTTACCTTCGTTTGATTTTCTAGACTTATCTGTTGTTAAAAAACCAAAATCATCATTCCAACATTTACTACGCATTTCTTTAAAATTACTTAACTTAAACACTCCACCAACAAATTCATGATAAATATGATTTAAATATTTATCATCTTGTCTAAAAATATTTAAAAAAATTAAATTGTCTCCAACAGAATGTTTTGGTATTTTTGAATAAGGTTGTGCTTAATAAAATCAATCTATATCCTTATGTCTACATCTAATAAGATATTCTCTTAAAATATCTTGATTTTGTAGAATAAAATCTCCAAATACAACAACTGAAAAATCTTAACATTCATCTAAAGGAATAGTTTCTTCATTATTTTTAATAACACTAAGAATGTTTGCATTAATATTATCTTCAATTTTTTAGGTTGTTTTATAAATTCTTGGTATTTTGATGCTTCTAAAGTTTTTGAATGAACACACAAACGTTTAATTTTTTCCAATTTAACCATCCTGAAGATAAAGTATAATTATCAATTATTAATGGTGTTTATTGCACATCTTATAGAATTTGGTAAATGTTTAACATGTTTGTCTTTTAAATTATTTTCTGGAATTCGTACTTTAGATTCCCAGTATGTTTTGACCATTTATTAATAAATTTTGAATTTATTTATATATTTCATTTATTGATAATCTTTACTATTATTAATAATTTTGCAGTAGTAATGAGTAGATTATTTCAACTTAAGGATAAATCTTTTGTACTTAGAAAAAGAATAACTATTCCTATATGTGGTAATTATACTAATGTTTTGTTAGTTGGCTTTTATTCAACTTTTTAACTCCAAATGTAACAACAAAAAATAATAAACTTTGTTGTAATGGAGAAACAATAGAATATCCTGTTGGTCAATATAGTTTTAAAAATTTAGAAAAATTTATACATTTGAAAAAACTATATCTACACATTATAGCAGATGAAATTTTAAACACTATTGTTATTGAAAGAGGTGTAAAATTGCATATGGATATAGCAGATAGTCTTAGAAATTTACTTGGTTTTATTAATCAAGTTGTTTTAGCTGATGAAAAAGCTTTAGCTGAAGATGTTCCTAAAATTATTCCTTTTGAATTAATAAATATAAATTTTAATCTTGCTGATGGAATGTATGTAAAATATAATGATCATCTTAATAAGGAAACTAATATTATTGCTTAATTTAAACATAATGAAGGATTTGGTGTACCAATTATTTATGAACCAAATTAACCTGTAAGTGTTCCTATTTTTAATACAGTTCTAGATTTAGAAGTTACTATAATTGATAAAAAGATAATTTAATTGATGTTAGTGGTGCTACTGTAACAGTTATTTTAAAAATATGTTAATAAATTTTTTCCTCAGTAAATCATGAAAAAATCGAAAGTTATCATTTTTGTTCATTTCCTGTTGATGAAAAAACTAAAAATAATTAAAATTTTCCTAACAAAGGTACAGAAATTGAAATAAATATTGGTGATGGTTGGCTTCATCCAAATCATGCACAATTATACATTAATTTTAGTATTATAGGAAATGATGGTAGAGATTATCCAACTTATGATGGAAAATCAAATAAAAAGTTAATTTATAATTATGTAACTAAATTGTTTAACTTTATAAGAATTAAAAAAGGAAATAATATATTATTGAGAATTGAACAACCTTTTATTTCATGAACAGTTTCACTACATTTAACTTCATGTGTTGCTGACAAGATAAGTTTAGGACATATTGTTAATACAGGAAAAATAAATAGTAAAACAAATGAAGTACTTTATCCATTATCATTACTTGGTGGATTTTGTAAAGTTTATAAAGAAATTATGTTTCAAGGAAACTTAAGTGTCGTTTTTAGACGTATTTCATCATCTGGAGATGCAATTTTACGTTGGTTTGATAAAAATGATGCTGGTGTTGTTCTAAAAGAATCACTTCGTAAAGATGGAAAACTTATCATAGAATCTATTGAAATTCGTGTACCAGTTGTTAAATATGAACCAAATTATGAGCCTGAATGTGAAAATATTTTTAAAAATCCTAAAATTCCTATTTCCTTTTATGAAATTCAAACAGAAATAATTGTGCATTACCTAATAGAAATATTTTTGAAGTAGATATTACAAATTACTATAATTCTATAGAAATTGATATGCCATACTTTGTTTTCGTTGCATTTCAGACAAATAAAAAAATCAATAATCAATTAGTTGATTCATCATTATTTGATCATGTTAATCTGCAGAATAAATATTGAAAAATAATAAAAATGAAGTTTTCCCCAAGAAACGTGGAATATTAATCCACCAAATAATTTTCTTAAAGCATATAAAGCATTTCTAGATTTTAAAAGAATTACTTTATTTAAATCATATATTGATATTAATCCATTTAGTTTTATAACTAATTATGCAAATGATGTAATCAATATGACACATAGAAAAAATGTTTTAAATTCACAAAAAAATAAATATGAAACTGTGCAATTTTTAATGATAAAATTTCAAATGATATACTTGCTTATACAATTATGTATGCTAAGAATAATCTCACATATGCTGCACAACATAGATTACTTAGTGAAAATTTTTAATTATCAACATTTGCTTCTATATAAATGAATGAAAAAGTTAAAAAAATTATAAGGGTGTTAACTTCATACTTTTATACATTTCTGAAACATTTTAAGAAAGATAGAAAAAGTAAAATCTGAAAATTTTAATATAATTTACTTTTGTTAACTAATACATTTTAATTATTTTATTTATCTTTACAATGTTATACTTTAAAATAACGTACATTTAGTAACTAATACATTTAATTAATTTACTTACATTCACAATGTGATTTATTAAAAAAATGTGCTTTTGTTAATTAATACATTTTAACTAATGTTCACAGAGTATTTTTTAAAAAAATAACTTACTTTCATTAACTAATACATATTATTGTGCTACAATTGTATAGTAAATTAAATAACAAAGTTACAAGTCATTTACTTATTGTATTTAGTTATGTTAATGTAAAAAATAACTAATTTAGTTAACATTAATAAAATCGATTGATTTAATTAAATGTACTGAATTATTAAAAAATCAGTCAAATCATGTAGAAAATGTAAAATGGCCTTAGTGCACCAGAAAAATCATTCTACTCACCTTGTAAGTGATCTGCCAATGAATAGCAGTCCTTGGTCGGCTCTACCCACAACATTATCTATGTGATCGTTTCAGTTTAGGGTATTTGTAATTGTAATCTCTAAGTATATATCGCTTCCTTGGGCAAGGGCGGATATTATTTCTGTTTTACTGGTTGACTTTCTGTCTATTACTACGAACTGTGACCTTCCTGACGGGAAATCACGAATCCAGCCCCACAGCTGATGTGATATTCCATAGGCACGAAGTTTGCTTAGAAGACGCTTGTGAGGAACGGTGTCGAAACCCTTCCGGAAATCCAAAAAATGGAACCAATTTCACATCTCATATCGATAGCACTCATTACTTCATGAGTATAAAGAGCTAGTTATGTTTCGCAAGAACGTTATTTTCTGAATCCATGCTGACTATGTGTCAATAAATCGATTTCTTCAAGGTGCTTCATAATGTTCGAATACAGTATATGTTCCAAAGCCCTACTGCAAACCGACATTAGTGATGCAGACCTGTAATTCAGTGGATTACTCCTAGTTTCCTTTTTGGGTATTGGTGTGACTTGAGCAATTTTCCAGTCTTTAGGTACGGATCTTTCTGTGAGCGAGTGGTTCTATATAATTGCTAAATATGGAGCTATTTTATCAGCATACTCTGCGAGGAACCTGACTGGTAAACAATCTGAACAGGAGGCTTTGCCTTTATTACATGATTTAAGCTGCTTCGTTACTCCGGGGTTATCTATTTTTATGTTTCTCGTCTTGGCAGTTGTTCTTGATTGGAATTCAGGATTATTTACTTCGTCTTCTTTGGTGAAAGAGTTTAGGAGAATTATGTTTAATAACTCTGCTTTAGTGGCTCTGTCATCAGTTATTTCAATGTTGTTATCGCGTAGTGAAGGTATTGATTACATCTTGCCACTGGTGTGTGACGAGTATCTCCTTGGGTTTTATGCAAGATTTTGAGACCGAGTTTCCTTGTGGAAATTATCGAAAGCATCTCACACTGAAGTTCATGCTATATTTCGAACTTCTGCAAAACTTTGTCAATCGTGGGGATTTTGCCTCCATTTTAATTTGGTATGCTTTTTTCGCTGCTTCTGCAACAGCGATCTGACCCGTTTTGTGTACCATGGGGGATTAGTATCATCACTTATTAATTTATGTGGTATACATCTCTCAATTGCTGTCAATACTACCTCTTTGAAAACATTCCACAACTTTTCTACGCTTACGTGATCAGGAGTGCTGACTGTCTCTTAAATAGGCGTTAAGAGCATTTTTATCAGCTTGCATTGGTGACCTATGACAAGCTGGCTAATGTTGTGATTTCCATCACCCCCCATAACAGCTTAGACATGGTCCAGGGGATTATATTTCATAGAGCTCTCCTACTGCATTCCGATGACGAGTTGGGCTCCAATCTGCAGCTACAAGGTGTACACTTCGTCAGGTGAGTATGTAGGGGACCGAAGGACAACAGGGTTTCTACTGGTTGCTTCATCTTTGCCTTTGAAGGTGATTCGTTCCCGGAAAGGTCAAGGTGATGATATACTACTGTGACGTTAAACTCTATGTTCCTCCCCTATGTGCTGCTTCAAATGCTGGAAATTTAGGCACATAATCTCTCATTTGAAAGCCAGCCTCACATGTCGGGACTGTGGATGTCCAGCACACTCGAACATTCTCTGTGCCCCTCCTTTCATTTGTGTCAACTGCAGAGAGCAGCATTCCCCCGTTCGCCAGAATGTACCGTGTTTGCAGCAAGAGAGGAAGATAATGAAATATAAGACCCTGTGTGGTTGCGGTTCCTACAGGAACAAACTGCTGAGGTCATCGGTCACTAGCTTTGTACACTACTCAATCGAAATTAAACTAACTTACGCTAAGGAGGACAACACACACACACACACACACACACACACACACACACACACACACACGTGCCCGAGGGATGACTCGAACCTCCGATGGGGGGAGCCGCACGAACTGTGACAGGGCAACTTAGACTGCACGCCTATCCAATGTGGCTACAAGACTGTGAACAGACTGACTTACGCAGAGACAAAAACGAAATATGACTGCCTAAACCCTGTGTGCACGATCTCATTATTTGCTGTAGCTATGATGACGGTCACCCAGGCTGGCCGGGTTGGCCGAGCGGTTCTAAGTACTACAGTCTGGAACCGCGCGAACGTTACGCTGTTTCAAATGCTGGAAATTTAGGCATATAATCTCTCATTGTAAAACCAGCCCCACATGTCGGGACTGTGGATGTCCAGCACACTCGAACATTCAGTGTGCCCCTCATTCCATGTGTGTCAACTGCAGAGAGCAGCATTGCCCTGTTCGCTGGAATGTACCCTTTTTGCAGCAAGAGAGGAAGATAATGAAATATAAGACCCTGTGTTCTTAGTTTAGTTAGGTTTAAGTAGTTCTAAATTCTAGGGGACTGATGACCTCAGAAGTTAAGTCCCATAGTGTTCAGAGCCATTTGAACCATTTTGAACGGTTGCCCATTCTGGCGATGGCAACCCTGACACCTGCACCTTGCATGGTTGGCCCTCAGGACCACTGGACTATTTATGCACCATTGACGGTTGGGAGCACTCCTCCTCCTATTGGTCCACTGACATCTACTTCGGGAGCAAGGCCTCTGAGCCATCAGGGGCAACATTCCACACCCTTCAGCTGGAGAAGCAACAGCTTCCTCTGGCTCCTCTCACAAGGGAAGGGTCCCTTGAGACAATGGCTGCGAAGGATTACACTGGTGTGAATCTAGACAGCAGCCAGTGACTGAAGGAGCCATGACCTGTTGGTGTAGGACTTCACGATCATCATCAGTTCCTGACACAAACTCAGAGAAGCCCTCCCACCCAGAGAAACCGAAAAAGAAGTGAGAAGACAGGAAGAAGACAACCAGAAAGAAGAAAGACATCACAATGGAACCTCACCACCGCATCCTGCAAGTTCCAATTGTGTATATATGTGCTTGAATCTGTATATAGCGAATCTCTCTCCTTCCAAACAAGTTTAGAGGCTGTGGCTGCAGGATAAGAACAACACAGGTTATTATCATCTGCAATGTCTATCTTCCCTCGGTCTGTTCTGGTTGCACTGGTTTCTTGACTCCCCCCTCTATCCTACTTCTGGATGATTTCAATGCCCATAACCCTTTGTAGCGTGGATCCATGAGCACTGCAGTGGCAAAGGCGACGAAATTTTACTAGCACAGCTCGATCTTTGTCTTTGAAATACTGGTGCTTCCACACATTTCAGTGTGACACATGGCACGTACTTAGCCACTGAACTTCCAGTCAACAGCCCTGGCCTGCTACCATCTATTCACTGGAGAGTTCATGACGACCTGTATGGTAGTGATCACTTACTGATCTTCCTGTCCCTACCCCAGCGTCACTCCCCAGACCATCTGCACAGATGGGCTCTTAATAATCGTGATTGGGTTGCTTTCACGTCTGCTGCCACTGTTCGATCCCCACCACATAGAAACATCGATATGGTGGTTCTAAACGCAATTGCGCATATTGTTTCTGTTGCGGATTTGACAATCCCCTGTTCCTCGGGATCTCCACCACAGAAGACAGAGCCTTGAGCAGGAGTGCTGGGAACGGTATGTTTCAACCATTGGAACATGTACCTCTCCTCCTCAGGCTTGGACATAGATCAGACGCCGTCATGGGTTCCAGTCCCCTACATATGTATCTGGGATTTCCATGCAACCGCAATCGCCAAACACTTTTCTGCACATTATGTCCGAACTTAAATATCTGAGAATTATCAGCCTGCCTTTTGCATACCAAAACAGCAGGTGGAATGAAAGTTCTTATGAAGCCTTTAGTAGTCTAACAACAGCTGTGGGATCCTGAGTATCACCTTCCTTATATGCTGCTGATTTTTACATCCAGCTTTGCTCCTCTAGTATTGGTGTTGCTGCAGGGAGCCATACGAAAGGTGCAGTCATGGGCCCTCATTCACAGCTTTCACTTTTAAGCCACAAAGACTAGCGTCATGCACTTCTGTCGTCCTTGTACTGTCCACCAACATCCAGATCTTTACCTCGATGCTAACTACTTAACATAGTGAAGACTTTTCAGTACTGGTCTTTGATGCCCAGCAAACTCAGCCTCCCCTGCTTTGTCAGCTTAAGGAAAAGTGATGGCAGCATCCTAACATTCCTCGCTGCCTGAGTAACACTAGCTGGGGTGCTGATTGCTCTACTCTTTTGCAGCTCTATAGAGCTCTGATTCAGTCCCGCCTTGATTACTGGAGTCTGGCTTATGTTTCAGCATCTCTCTGAGCATTGCGGATACTCGACCCAAAGCATCACTGCAGGGTTTGACTTCCGACAGGAGCTTTCCGAACGAGCCCTGTCAGCAGCTAACTTGTGGACGCTGTAGTCCCTTCATTGCGGATTAGACGCCAATAACTGCTTGTTAATTATGCTGCACCTGTTTGTACTACAACTGAGCATCCGAATTACCGCCTCCTCTTGCCAGACAGGGTAATCCATCTCCTGCAACGGTGGCCCAGGTCAGGGATATGACAGCAGTTAGCATTAAATCCCTTCTTTCTGAGCTCGAGTTTTCCCCTCTACCACTTTTCCTCCGTGGTTCATACCTCGGCCATAGCTTCGTCTGGACATATCACAAGGCCCAAGGGACTTAGTTAATCCTGAGGCCCTCCGCCGCCAAGTTTTCTCTTTTCTTTCCAAGGCTCAGAGATAGTCAACACTCATGGCTCGATGGTACATGGTCACGCTGGCTTCGCTTCTGCTCGCGCTGGACATACAGAACAACCCTCCTCGCTAGGTAGCTGCAGTGTTTTCTCTGCTGAGATGGTAGCAATCTCTCGCGCTCTTGAGCATATCTGGTCTTGCGCCAGTGAGTCCTTCCTCTCCTGCAGCGAGTCCTTGCAGCCTACAACCTCTTGACAAGCGCTACCCTAACCTCCTTCACAAATGACTATCCCGGAGTCTGTTTATGCCCTCGAGCATCGTGGAAGTTCGGTGGCCTTTGTCTCGACCCCAGGTCATGTCAGAATCCCAGGAAATGAACTTGTTGACAGGCTGGTCAAACAGGCTACCAGATCAGTACATCGGAAACTGTTCTCCAATCGGTGTTATGCAGTATAGTTCTTATGACCTGGAATACCAGATGATACACCCTAATTACGCCCAATAAATTACGTATTATAAAGAAGACAAAAGTACGTGGAGATCATCTATGCAATGCGCTCACAGGGACTCCACTGTCCTTTGCCAGCTCCACATCGGCTCCATTTGGTTGACTCATGGTCATCTCCTCCGTCGCAAAGACCCACTCCAGTGTCGCTGCAGTTCTAGATTGGCAATAGGCCACATCTTGTTGGACTGCCCCAATCTAACCGCCCTTACGCGGAGTTCAACCTTCCTGATGCACTACCTCTAATGTTGGTGCCAATGGCTCAAATGTTGATATAGTTTTAAGTTTTATTCGAGAGCGCGGTTTTTATTAATCAATGTAAGGATGGGCGCCTGGTCTTATCTCCCACCCTACATGTACACTCCTGGAAATGGAAAAAAGAACACATTGACACCGGTGTGTCAGACCCACCATACTTGCTCCGGACACTGTGAGAGGGCTGTACAAGCAATGATCACACGCACGGCACAGCGGACACACCAGGAACCGCGGTGTTGGCCGTCGAATGGCGCTAGCTGCGCAGCATTTGTGCACCGCCGCCGTCAGTGTCAGCCAGTTTGCCGTGGCATACGGAGCTCCATCGCAGTCTTTAACACTGGTAGCATGCCGCAACAGCGTGGACGTGAACCGTATGTGCAGTTGACGGACTTTGAGCGAGGACGTGTAGTGGGCATGCGGGAGGCCGGGTGGACGTACCGCCGAATTGCTCAACACGTGGGGCGTGAGGTCTCCACAGTACATCGATGTTGTCGCCAGTGGTCGGCGGAAGGTGCACGTGCCCGTCGACCTGGGACCGGACCGCAGCGACGCACGGATGCACGCCAAGACCGTAGGATCCTACGCAGTGCCGTGGGGGACCGCACCGCCACTTCCCAGCAAATTAGGGACACTGTTGCTCCTGGGGTATCGGCGAGGACCATTCGCAACCGTCTCCATGAAGCTGGGCTACGGTCCCACACACCGTTAGGCCGTCTTCCGCTCACGCCCCAACATCGTGCAGCCCGCCTCCACTGGTGTCGCGACAGGCGTGAATGGACGGACGAATGGAGACGTGTCGTCTTCAGCGATGAGAGTCGCTTCTGCCTTGGTGCCAATGATGGTCGTATGCGTGTTTGGCGCCGTGCAGGTGAGCGCCACAATCAGGACTGCATACGACCGAGGCACACAGGGCCAACACCCGGCATCATGGTGTGGGGAGCGATCTCCTACACTGGCCGTACACCACTGGTGATCGTCGAGGGGACACTGAATAGTGCACGGTACATCCAAACCGTCATCGAACCCATCGTTCTACCATTCCTAGACCGGCAAGGGAACTTGCTGTTCCAACAGGACAATGCACGTCCGCATGTATCCCGTGCCACCCAACGTGCTCTAGAAGGTGTAAGTCAACTACCCTGGCCAGCAAGATCTCCGGATCTGTCCCCCATTGAGCATGTTTGGGACTGGATGAAGCGTCGTCTCACGCGGTCTGCACGTCCAGCACGAACGCTGGTCCAACTGAGGCGCCAGGTGGAAATGGCATGGCAAGCCGTTCCACAGGACTACATCCAGCATCTCTACGATCGTCTCCATGGGAGAATAGCAGCCTGCATTGCTGCGAAAGGTGGATATACACTGTACTAGTGCCGACATTGTGCATGCTCTGTTGCCTGTGTCTATGTGCCTGTGGTTCTGTCAGTGTGATCATGTGATGTATCTGACCCCAGGAATGTGTCAATAAAGTTTCCCCTTCCTGGGACAATGAATTCACGGTGTTCTTATTTCAATTTCCAGGAGTGTATTTTTACTGTTCCTCCCCCTTTTGTACTGTCTGTTCGACTTCGTCTTGTGATGTGTTTGGACTTAGGCCTAGGCGTTTAGGCTGGAGGTTTTAGTAGGCTGTAGAGGTGCTGGTGATTGGGTGTGTTTCTGGAAAAAGGAACTGATGAGCTCAGTATTTTTGTCCCTTTAAACAACAAACCAACCAACTAATGTGTCCAGAATACCAGAATGTTGCTAAAGAAGAAATTTCCTTCATGCTAGTCTAAGGAATCTGGTCTCCTTAGGATGGCCACTGGTGATCTCCAGTCCACACTTCACTGAGGAATACCAAAAGCTTCTACATCAGCAACTACGTAAATTTTCTGTAAGCCACTGTACTCTGCTTGGCGAAGGACAACAAGGTTGCTACTGGTTGTCGTTTTCTTTCGTGTTCCACTCACAGACAGAACGAGGGAAAAACGACTATCCATATGCCTCTGTATGAGCCCCAACCTCTTTTGTCTCATTTTCGTGGTTCTTACGCGAAATGTACAGTGAGGTGCCAAAGGTCATTGGATAGCTATATGCACACGTGCAGATGGCGGCAGTATAGCGTACACAAGCTATAAAAGGTCAGTGCATTGGCAGACCTGCCATTTGACTTACGGGATTCATATAAATGGTTTCCTACGTGATTATAGCCGCACGACGGGAATTAACAGAGTTTCAATGTGCAATGGTAGACAGAGCTAGACGCATGCGACAGTTCATCCCGGATATCGTTGGGGAGTTCAATAATCCGAGATCCACACCGTCGAGAGTTTGCCGAGAATACCAAACATCAGGTATTACATCTCGTCAGGGACAACGCAGCGGCCGACGACCACTTAACGCTCGAGAGCAGCAGCGTTTGCGTAGAGTTGTCAGTGCTAACAAACTAGTAACACTGACTGAAATAATCGCAGAAATCGAAGTGGGACGTACGACCAACGTATCCGTTAGAACAGCACACCTAAATGGGCTATGTAGTAGACGACCGAGGCGAGTGCCTTTGTTAACAGAACGACATCGCCTGCAGCACCTCTCCAGGGCTCGTGACCAATCAGTTGGAACCTAGACGACTTGAAAACAGTGGCCTGGTGAGATAAGTCCCAATTTCAGTTGGTAAGAGCTAATGGTGGGGTTAGAGGGTGACACAGACCCCACGAAGCCATGGACCCAAATTGTCAACAAGGTACTGTGAAAGCTGGTGGTGACTCCATAATGGTGAGGGCAGTGTTTGCATGGAAGAAGGAAAGGGTCCTCTGGAGAAAATGGACCGATAATTGGCAGGAAATGGTTATGTTCTGTCTATTGGATACCATTTGCAGCCATTCATGGACTTGATGTTCCAAAATAACGATGAAAGTTTTATTGATGACAATGCGCCATGATCCCAGGCCTACATTGTTCGAGATTGGCTAGAAGAACATTCTGGACATTTCAGTGGAGTGATACGGCCACCAAGATCGCCCGAAATGTATCCCATCCCACATTCATGGGACATAACCTAGAACTCAGTTCGTGCACAAGATCCTGCACAAATAACCGTTCCACGATTATGGACAGCTATAGAGGCAGCATGGCTCTATATTTCTGCAGGGGAATCCCTACAACCGGTTGAGTTCATGCCACGTTGAGCTGCTACACTACTCCTTGCAAAAGCAGGTCCGACACGATATTAGAAGGTACTCCTTGACATCTGTCTCCTCAGTGTACGTTTGTGACCGTAGGATCGTTCTGCAGTCAGCTGCGAACACCCGTTTTCTAAATTTTCTCAAAGGTGTTCCTCGGAAAGAACGTCGCCCTCACTCCAGGGATTCCCATTTGAGTTCCCGAAACATCTGCGTAACACTTGAGTGTTGTTCGAACCTACCGGTAACAAATCTAACAGTCTGCTTCTGAATTTCTTCGCCGACCTGGTGCGAATCCCAAATACTAGTGCAATACTCAAGAATAGGTCGCACTAGCGACCCATATGCAGTCTCCGTCACAGATGAGCCACATTTTTCTAAAATTCTTCCAATAGAACGGAGTCGATCATTCGCCTTTCCTTCTACAGTCCTCACTCTCGTTCCATTTCATTTCGCTTTGCTACATTACGCCCAGATATTGAAACGACGTGACTGTGTCAAGCAGTATCTGAGAATTACGTGTTTGTTTTTTCCTAATAAATCATATTACCTTACATTTTTCTATATTTAGAGCCAACTGCCATTCATGATACCAACGAGAAATTTTGTCTTAGTCATCCTGAAACATCCTACACTCACTCGTCTTCGACACCTTCCAGTACACAGCAACATTATCATCAAACAACGGCGGATTGATGCCGACACTGTCCACCAGATCATCTGTGTTTATAGAAAGTAATAGGAATCCTAACTCATTGGACGTTCGTAGAGTGGCAACACCCGCTCCATTCCCCGCCACCGCCTACCACCATGGTATGAAGGTATGAAGATGGTCATAAGCTGATTGAAACCAGTTACCATAAAATAAATGTTTTTGTGGTCGAGAATGTTTATGTTCCATTTTAAAGTTTTGCTTAATTTTTAAAGTTTTATCGACCTAGTGAATGTAGAAGGTGTTCCATCAAAGTACCAGGATTCTCAAAGAATTCCTTTAGAGGAAAAGTTTGGCAACCAGTGCCGTACCGTATTCTTTGTGAAAGAGAACTAGGATTCCATGCGGACCTCGAGAATTATTTGTTTTCAGCTCTTTCAGTTGTTTTTCTTCCCCAGGGATGCTGCATACAATGTCGTCCATACGGAACTCCGTGCGATGATTAAACGACGGTATGTTTATACGATTCTCCTGTGTGAACGATTTCTCAAATGCGAAATTTAAAACTTCGGCTTTTGTTTTGCTGACTTCAATTTCCATACCAGACTGGTCAATGAATGACTGGATAGAAACCTTAGACCAGCTTAGCGATTTTACATAGTACCAGACTTTCCTCGTGTTCTTGGCCAGGTCTTTTGCTAACGTATGACCGAGGTAGTTGTACGCTTCGTGCATAGCTCTTTTCACAGACGCATGAATTTCTACTAACCTTTTGTCTCTAGTCATTTGGAGGTACTCTTTTGATACGATAGCACAACAGTCTTTGCTTCTTCAGCATACTCCGAACTTGGTGAGTCTTTTTCCTTCCTTAATCAATTAAGTAGGCACATACTTCTTCAGAGCACGATTTACAATCTGTTTAACCTTTGCCCATAATTCGTCGGTGAGCATGACACTGGAAGCTGTCACATGTACAGCGATTACCGACAAGTCAGTGCCTGAATTGTACCAGACAGTTACTCCATCCTAAATTTTGAGAACATCATGAACATCTGCAGTAAAAATGTGTTAACAAGAACTGATCTCCACCGTACCTTTGATCACATCTAAATATCTACTTTAACTTCAATACATGGGGCAATCAAAGTACAAGTAGTGTTAAGTCCACAAGAATTGTGTTTTAAGAACAAAGGGATAGTACACTCTGCATTACAGGATGAGACTAGTGAATGAAGTCCCTAGTTTAGCTGGGTGGTACCTGATGACATTACTTTATTTGCCCACTGAAACAACTGCTTATTATTTCAAACGACAAGTGAAGCAAGTCTACACTTCATGTGGTATTTAAAATTTATTAGTTCCGTTACCCTAAATAATAATTACTATGGACATAAACGACTGTTCAGAAGAAAATAAAGGTAAACTAAAGTAATTAAAAACGTACTGCGAAACATAGGTCACGTTTTTATCGTACTTTATGTACATGGTTTGACGACAACATAACCTGCTATGAAACCACTAATGCAGTATGATTCACTTATTTGTCTTGAATTTATTTTTGATGTGCGTTATATCTATATTTATTATTTTATTTGTTATAGAGTTGAGACAGGAAATCGTAGAAAATAATGAGTCACCTTCAAAGCCGAGAGGAAGAAAACATACACAAAATGTGGCACCTGGATGACCAGCAAAAGGTAAAATCACCGAATCCTTGACAAGAATGTAACCAGAAAAGACAACTGGTTTAAAAAAATGTTTTTGTAAAATGTAAGATTTCACGGGCGGAAATGTCACAATTAATAATAAACTCTTACGAGCTGTTATGCCGTGGTGGAACGGATTTCACATTAAAACCCAACGTTTCATCCCCATCTGCGGAGGACATTTTGAAGGGGGGTCGTAGCTTCTTTGAATGTCAAATTCACACCCTGACTCGCTACCGACTGCAGCAAAATTTCGCTTCCGCGTGCTTCCGTGAAGTGGAGTGACACCAAATATTTTGAATAACCGAGCACAACTGACCGTTGTCGATTACCGTCATCTGCTGTTTCTATCATCCCATAGTGGAAAATTGGTACACATCTTCTTCTGCACTGGAATCCAGGTGTCATTCAATTTCACTCCCTCATCCTTACTACTGAAATTCCTGGGACGTTTTACAATCTCTATGGCCTCTCTGTATAGCCTTCCATGATATCCGCTTATGGCTGCCAGTACTTGAGTCCTATCAAAATGGTTGTAGTGGTCTTCTGTCTGCAAAGCATGCTACACAATACCTGATATATCAGTCTCTCCTCTTCTGCAATTATCCTTGTGCTCTTGCAGTCACTTTTTGATCAATCTTTTTGTAGCACCCACTTACGCCTCCCAACAACTACACCAAATCATCTACATTCCTACTTTTTCCAGCGGCTGGTGAGCACCCTTGGACGATTTTAGTTGGTCTTGTATCTTCCACTTTTTCAAGATTTTTCATGCGCTCAGTGACGTCCTTAATGAAAGGCAGGGAAACTTTCGATATCACCTGCGCTAGAGCATCGCTATGATTGTCACGCTTAACGTTCTTTTCATCTCAGCGAACGAATAACCATTGTTGAGCAATACGTTGCTGAGACGTTTTATTCTACGTGAAGTAGTTCTGGTTCACAGATTTTCTTTGCTGTATCCGCGCAGGTTTTTATGATGCTTCGCTTTTGTTGTGAGTGGTGGTTCTAATCCCGGCGTAGCTAAAAGTCTGTGTGCGTGGGTTTTCGGTAAATTGTGTGGCCCGAAGTACCATCTTCTTTCGTGAAAACTAGTCTACCAAAAAATTTAATCTTCCGCCTGCCTCCTCCCCCATGGCAAACTGAATCTTCGAACTTATCCCGTTGAGATGTTTTTAAAAACGACCCAGTTCCTCCCTGACACGCCTACATAGAAAAAAAAAAACATATCATCCATGTTCAGGAACCAAATATTCGGTTTCTCGTTCGAAGATTCCAGTGTCTGCTCCTCGAATTTTTCCATAAAGAAGTTCGCTATAACTGGGCTTAAGGGACTCCCCATAGCTACACCATCGCTTGTTCATAGAACTCCTCGTTCCATTTGAAATAAGTGATTGTGTAGGAATATTTAAACAGTTCTGCTATATCGAGAGGAAAAATCCGATTCACCTGTCACAACACTTCATTGAGCGGAACCATAGTGAACAGCATTACCACATCAAAAGTAACTAATACGTCCTCCGGCTTTACCACTATACCGTTTAATTCACTGATAGAATGTGCCGAATTTTTAATAGTGTATGAATCCGATCGGCCCACATACGGTAGTAACAATGTTGTCAAGAACTTGACAATCGAATAGCTGGGCGAACCAATACCGCTCACTATAGCCCTTAGAGCAGGGCCGGCCAGAAATTATGCACACGTGTGGAGCTGCTGCACGTGTGCAACTTGCTGGCTGCTGTGTGCACACTTACTAGACGCGTAAAGAGGGAAGCGGAACTTGTCACCTCGCATTTAGTGTGTGTCTCTAAGCAAAGACGTCACCGCGTCGCTTTACCCACCAGCTTGGATACACTGTAATGAAATGACCGTGTGGCATTGATGCCTGGAAGGTCCCATCAGGGGATGTTTGGACGCCGAGTTCCAAGTCTCACTTCAGTCAACGCGACATTGGGCGTCTTGCGTGCCGGTGATGATGATGAAATGGGCAACACATCGCCCAATCCACGAGAGGAGAGAATCTGCGCCCCGGTCGGGAATCGAACCCAGGCCTGCTGCATGGCACGGAAACACGTTACCAGTGAGCTAAATAGCCGGACGGGGTACATTGCACCTGGAACACTCCCGTGCTCTTTTCATAGCGTGCAATGCAATCTTGGGAAGGTATCGTGTTATTACATTGCCATATCAACAAAAGTCACGGTTCTAAATTTTTATTTATTGAGATTTTCCCCTATAGAAATGTTTTTCCCCAACGTAGCAAACACCCGTAAATTATTCCATCTCTTACATATGATCTTCATTTTATCTCCTAAGGATGTTTATCCAGGTGTTTCGAACTTGTATATCTTTTTCCTCTGCGTCAAGTCTTCTCGTTGCTGATCGTACATTTTGGAGGTAGGTGGTCATAGGGCGTCCTCTTCTCTCCTTTCCCTCTGATTCCCATTCCAGGATCATTTTTGGAATTCTGGATTCCTCCGTTTTTTTTACATGCCCGTACCATTGTAACTTCTTTCCATCCATCACGTCATGTATTCTTTCTCTTACCTCCATTCCCTTTATTATTTCGTCGCTTCTTATTTTTCTCTTTTCTAGAAATTCTTGCAGGTCTCCAGAAGTCCATCTCTACTGCTTGCAGTATTTTTAGGTGTTTCAGATTTATAGTCCAAGTCTCCACTCTATACATAACTACGCTCTCTAGTATCGATTTATATATGATTTTTTGTCCATAAGATTGAATTGACCATCCCAATGACCTTCCTTCTACTGCTAATTCTTTTACTAATTTCTTCCTATGATTTTCCCTGTAACTCTGGAATGGAAACCAAATAACAAAAAGTATTGACGTTCTTAATTTTCTTTCCCTGTATTTATAAGTCATCCCGATCATTAGCGAGGTATTCTGTTTTGTGGTAATTAATCTGCAATCGCCAGTTTCTGTATTCCGTTGCTAATTCGTTACAAATATAATTTGCATTGTCTCCATCTTGTGATATAACTACCTGATCATCAGCAAATAGTAGGTAATGTAAATAAACTCTGTCTTTAATTTCTGGCCTCTTCCCATTGCATTATCGAGGCCATATCTTAAGACTGATATCTATATAGATTTCAAATAACATTGATGACATGGGGCAGCCTTATAAAAGATCCATGCTTGTTCTAAATTTCTGTGAAAGAGTATTATCTATTTTCACTTGACGTATGTATCCTTTAAACATTTCTTGCATTCTTTTAATTAAAGAACCCTGTATGTTTCCCAAATGTAATGCTCTCCAAAGAAGTTTTATCGGGACAGATCATATCCTTTCTCTAAATCGATGAAAATTAATCACATGTTTTTCTTTTATTTTTCCCTATGTTTCTCTAAGATCTGTCATAATGCGAAAATATGGTCTAAGCCTAATCTACCAGCTGTGAAGCCACATTTTTCTTCCTGGAGTTCAAAATTTATTTCCAGCTTATTTTTAATTATTTTCCCAAAAATTCCCATCATTGTGTTTATAACTCAAATTCCTTGGTAGTTCGAGCCGCTTTTGGGATCGCGTTTCTTAAATGTAGTGTTAATATTGCCCAGCTTACAACTGTACTGGGCAGTACACATTGAAGTTTGAATAGTTTGGCCCGAGCCTCCATGTGCTATGGCAGGAAAATATACGAGGGTTTGTGGGCTTTCAAAGATAATAAATTATGATGGGATGTGGTGGCCCTCGACTACGTACCATACGACTCAACGTTGAAATATTAAACGTTTTGGCTGGTTTCGTTGTCTAGGGGCTGGAATACGTAGTTGTCGCATTACAGGCTAAATACTGCTGAGTCTACAGTATACGATAAGAATACACACATGAATCGAATGGTCGAAGGATTCTATCACTCGGCAATTGCGAATTTTGAACGTAATATAGACATTTTCAAATGAAAGATTGCAATTAAATAAATCTGCAGGTTCTATCTTAACGACTTTAAGTGATGAGTACAACAGTAGTAGTACTTTTGAGAATGTGGTATATATCTGCCAAACACTTATTGATGTCAATGGTCCAGCAATTAAATAAAATATAAGTTGAATAACAGGGGAACAGTAGATTCCTATTGTATGTAATTAGTTATGAACGACAACATAGCTCGTGAGATATTCACTTCTACACGCATACTACATCTTCAGAAGTTCACAAGTCGGCACTCCGAAGTATTTATATCTCTCGCGACCACGCGCAAATCCCTCCACATTCTCCAAGTCTTCCCCGCGACTGTCCGTCCGTCGCGCCGTCGTGTCCCGCACTTCTTGTGTCCTGTGCGACTGTCCCTCAGGCCGCACTGTCCAGAACTACCTCGTGTCCTCTCCGGAAACGATGCTCCTCCTCAACATCCATACGTCTCTCTTAGTAACGAGCACTGTGATTGGCTAGAGCTCTCCCTCGATGTCTCCAAGACAATGTGCACTCACAAACATATTGAAACACGTATGAAATACTGGATTTACATTTAAATAACTTGAAATTAAATAAATATTCTTACGGATGGACCATAAACGCGCTCTAACACACATTATTAAATACATAGCCAAACTAAATAAACATATATCAAAGGAATAGCAACAAAACGTAGGCCAGTAGCCTAATGTCTCTGTGCTTTCTAAAACACAATAAATAATTTACCAATTTCTTCATGAATAATATATATAGGATATAAACAAAGACGCTGATGAATAAATATATTTATAAGCATGCTGCTACCGTTTTTTCGTGTAACTGTGGAGTACTTATGGCCGGACGCGATAGATAGTAATCGGTTACTTTGACCCCAAATAACTCATGTACTATTTAAGTTACATGCCTGGAATTCATACCAATTAAGGTTTACACTAATAGCTTTCTAAAGAGTCGTAGATCTACGATATTGGAAGAACCGTTTAGATTTTGGGAATTCGTTGCTGAGTGTTAGTTGTATAATTTATCGTCAGATACTAAACTTTAAACTAATAAATATATTGAAAATCTGATTACACTATCAGAATCTTCGTGCAAATAATGGTAATGTACATGTTTCTTTTTGAGGTATCACGAATCATCTGGCTACTGTTAATTTCTATACGAACTGTGAAATGTCTGCCATTAAGGTTTCACAAAGTCCGCCATCTTTGGCACTCCTGCCATGTCTCCTTCATCGACACAGCGTCACAATGGAATTCCCATCCACGCGGCTGGACCATGCGCTGGGGCTACCCCTCTCGTCCGGCTAACGTTCGGCACCAGCTGTTCGGCTGGCCGAGTGGCCCGTGGGGCCAGACCAACTCCGAACGTAGAATATTTTCAGGGCGCTACAATTCGCCCGTTACCTCAAGGTTGGATCTTAAATAGTGGCAACTATTTATTCACAACCGATACAAATGATTTAGATGTTTACACCTGTTACTGTCCTTCAAAATAGTCACCAACGTTGTGTAGAACCCGTTGCCAGCGATGTGGAAGGCGTAGTATACAATCAGCAGAGCATGTTCTGTTGATGGTGCGAATGGAGCGGTCTAATTCCTATCGAATCCCTGCAACAGTTCTGATACGAATGCCACGATGTGGCTCCTTCATCTTCGGAATCAAATGAAAGTCACAAGGACTAAAGTCCAGGGAGCTTGGTGGATGGTACAGTACTTCCCAGTCCCATTGACCTAACAGAGCAGCCACAGCTTACGCTGTATGCGCCCGCGCTTTGTCGTGCAAAATTATAGGTGGTTTGTGCAGAAACTGTCGCCGTTCTTTCGAAAATTTGGTCGCAGGTGAACAAAAACGACCAGCTTTAAGAAATAAGCGGCGACACAAATACTTTATTGCATCGACGCCACATTGAACGACTTGCGAGTCAGAGATGGGATGAAATGATGAGGACAACACAACACCCAGTCCCGGAGTGGAGAAAATCTCCTGCTCCAGCCGGGAATCGAACCCGTGCCCCTTGGTGTGGCATTCCGCTGCGCTGACCGCTCAGCTAACGGGGACAGACATTTCTACCCCAATAATACGTTCATTAACAAATTTCCAATTCGTGATTCCCTTTTTCTATGCTTTCTTCATCCTAATGCTGACTCTTGCTTTCGGTCTTATCGCTTTGGACACTCACTCTCAATATGTACATATGTACCAAGTTCTTCTTCTCCTTTGCCTTTCCTCTTGGTGTCAGAGGATACGACAGATACCTTGCACGTTCCCACATCCAAATGTCATTTTCCCTTTTTCTTCGCCAGTTCGTCGTCCAAGATTCCAGTTTTTCTGAGGCACATTATTAGGCTTTTTAGTATTTTAATTTTTTCACGTGAGTGAGGAACTGGTCCACAGCACAACCCCCAACATGCGGGACCATGTAATTTATTCTCAAAGTTTTCTTCGTTTGACCTTTGGTAAGCCAAGCTCAATCAAAACATAAAAACACATGGTCCATAATATGTCGGATTAGTCTTACGCCCGCGTTAGTTACCTAGTTACCCGTGGAAAGAGTATCAACCATGTCTCTCAATAAAGAAACGATAACTTTTAAGCACGTAAGTATAACTAGAACAACCGGTTTAATGTCAGATTTTCAGATAACAATGTTCGCCTATGTGACATGTAGCCGGAAGAGGCACAGTTAGCGAAGAACACCTTTAAATCACAAAAAGAAAGAAATATGAAATATGTTTATCATTGGTGATGAGAAACGATAAAGTTAACGTCGTGCACAAAAGCACAGCACGTTGATATACAATAGCAGATGCGAAGATTTTCGTTACTAATATTCTTTACTCATTTTCGTAATGGAGCAAAATCTTTCACACGTACAGCCTGATCCGAACATGGACCTTCTCTCTCAGTTTCGTGATGCAGGCGCAAAAATTATTGCTGTGGAAAGTCATTTGTACTTCGTACTGCAAATACACTCCTGGAAATTGAAATAAGAACACCGTGAATTCATTGTCCCAGGAAGGGGAAACTTTATTGACACATTCCTGGGGTCAGATACATCACATGATCACACTGACAGAACCACAGGCACATAGACACAGGCAACAGAGCATGCACAATGTCGGCACTAGTACAGTGTATATCCACCTTTCGCAGCAATGCAGGCTGCTATTCTCCCATGGAGACGATCGTAGAGAAGCTGGATGTAGTCCTGTGGAACGGCTTGCCATGCCATTTCCCCCTGGCGCCTCAGTTGGACCAGCGTTCGTGCTGGACGTGCAGACCGCGTGAGACGACGCTTCATCCAGTCCCAAACATGCTCAATGGGGGACAGATCCGGAGATCTTGCTGGCCAGGGTAGTTGACTTACACCTTCTAGAGCACGTTGGGTGGCACGGGATACATGCGGACGTGCATTGTCCTGTTGGAACAGCAAGTTCCCTTGCCGGTCTAGGAATGGTAGAACGATGGGTTCGATGACGGTTTGGATGTACCGTGCACTATTCAGTGTCCCCTCGACGATCACCAGTGGTGTACGGCCAGTGTAGGAGATCGCTCCCCACACCATGATGCCGGGTGTTGGCCCTGTGTGCCTCGGTCGTATGCAGTCCTGATTGTGGCGCTCACCTGCACGGCGCCAAACACGCATACGACCATCATTGGCACCAAGGCAGAAGCGACTCTCATCGCTGAAGACGACACGTCTCCATTCGTCCCTCCATTCACGCCTGTCGCGACACCACTGGAGGCGGGCTGCACAATGTTGGGGCGTGAGCGGAAGACGGCCTAACGGTGTGCGGGACCGTAGCCCAGCTTCATGGAGACGATTGCGAATGGTCCTCGCCGATACCCCAGGAGCAACAGTGTCCCTAATTTGCTGGGAAGTGGCGGTGCGGTCCCCCACGGCACTGCGTAGGATCCTACGGTCTTGGCGTGCATCCGTGCGTCGCTGCGGTCCGGTCCCAGGTCGACGGGCACGTGCACCTTCCGCCGACCACTGGAGACAACATCGATATACTGTGGAGACCTCACGCCCCACGTGTTGAGCAATTCGGCGGTACGTCCACCCGGCCTCCCGCATGCCCACTATACGCCCTCGCTCAAAGTCCGTCAACTGCACATACGGTTCACGTCCACGCTGTCGCGGCATGCTACCAGTGTTAAAGACTGCGATGGAGCTCCGTATGCCACGGCAAACTGGCTGACACTGACGGCGGCGGTGCACAAATGCTGCGCAGCTAGCGCCATTCGACGGCCAACACCGCGGTTCCTGGTGTGTCCGCTGTGCCGTGCGTGTGATCATTGCTTGTACAGCCCTCTCGCAGTGTCCGTAGCAAGTATGGTGGGTCTGACACACCGGTGTCAATGTGTTCTTTTTTCCATTTCCAGGAGTGTAACTTATTCTTCAGCCGTGTCTTGCACTGCAGGTCGATAAGTTCCATCTGTAGATCACTCGGACCATCTTCAACTGATGCAGACAACGACAGTGCAAAGGAACGAATGATAGGAGACACTCGTAATGTCTACAAATAGTGCTCGAAATTGCTCCTTAATTTTTACAGTTATTGACACGTGTTCTTGATATCTGGATCTTTCTTGGGCCAAATCAAAGGTAGGGAGACGTACAGCGTTTTCAGTCAGTAGCTGGCTCTCATAAAGAACAAGATTCCTTTCAAAAGAAATTATTTTCACCTTGCAAACTGACGTTCAGGCTCTTCAGATGAGACTCGATGTCCACGAGAAATGCGAGGTCTCATAGCTGACAAGGGTCAGTTCACTCTTTTCCTTCTCATGTAAGTAATGTACTACGGCCAAACGTAAACCAAAAATCTTTCCAGCATTTTACTTCGACCGAGCCAGCGTAATTCTGTGCAGTGAGATATGTCGCCGTACTCCGCTCCCAATTCTTCCAAGAACTGCCGAAACTGGCGATGCGTAAGGTCATGTATTTTCAGATAGTTTAGAGTACACATACCAATTTGCATGATGTTTCTTAAGGTTAATGATTTAGCAAAAAGCGCCTCTCGATTCAGAATGCAGTGAATTTCATACAAAGTCTCCTCTGTGTTCCATAGCTTTTTGCACATCAGTGCTATGAGTCCCCTCTAATGGTCTCATATAGCCGGTGCTCTATCCGTGGTCACTGAGATTAACGGATTCCAATCCATACCGACACCATCAATCGCTTGCTCGAAAGCTTGCAGTAAGTCTACACCTGTCGTAGTCCTTTCAAAGGCGCTAAGCCTGGATGATCATCTGTCACATGCAGAGAGTTATCGAACTGTATCTGTAAGATCTGTTGCTTCACCCAACTTAATAGAGAAAGCGATAAAATTTTTAGCCTTATTTATTTACTGCCTCTGCACATCAAAGGCTAGATCACTTAAACGTCACGTCACTGTTTGTTTGGAAAGGTCGATTTCCTGAAGCCTGCTAACATTCGTGGGACACAAAAGTTCTGCACTATGAATGTGACAGTCTTTTGGACACTCCCCTTCGCAAAACGGTTTTCCGGATCTTGCTAGTCTTAATGCAATTTTGAAAATACGTCGCAGTGCAGATGTACTACGGTTGTCATTCTTGGAAACTGAAAACAGTACGAACTACAGTAAAATAGATACTGATGTAACACAAGAAACTAGGAGCTCAAGAAGTAGGCCGCCTATTATTCGGCAGCACAGCAATCACTGTGAGCTTTCACCTATAGTTGTGAGGAAGAATTCCAATTCCCAGTCGTGTTTAAATGACTGAGAACACAGATCATCCCTTCTTTGCATTCTAGCAATGCTCGCCATTTCTCTTTACGTCTCACGGAAGGCTGGAGTCGCCAGAGGGAAGCAAGACTGGGTGTGCTTCGGTCCTCCTGGTACCGCTTAAACAAGGAAGCGGAACCGTCGCCGCCTATTTGGTATACGTGTGTAGCCAGAGATGTCGCTGTTTCGCTTTGCCCGCTGGCTGAGGTGTGTGCACCTCTGACGCACTTCCTCAGTTTCGTAAACTGAGCAGTATTTGGCCGGCTCTGCCTTTGAGGAACATGTTCTTTGTGAACCTTCGGCAATTCAAAAAAGTCTTGGTGGCAGCGCTACTGACCTGAATTACTTTTCTGAACGTTCTGTTCGATAGAGGACTTTTTTATCAACCGCGTAACAGTTCTAAGAACTTTGTTAGTGGGGGTCTTTACTCAGTTTCCTATATGTTTGTGTATCTATTAAATTGTTAATCTTACTATCATAGTCTGTCATATTCAAAATAACCGTTGCATTTCCCTTGTCAGTAGAAAGAAAGGTAACAGTATCGCTCTCATTCAGGCATTTTATCGCATTCCTTTCACTCACAGTTTAATAATTTTTTGGAGGCTTTGAAAAAGACAATACTCTTAAGCTTCTATGCGAATTTCTTCAGCTGTAACCGTGTCCACACTTCGAATGCCTGCTTCTACACTGGCTGTTATTTCTTCCGTGGGCACAACTCGTGGTCTAATTGCAAAATTTCCGACCTTGACAAGCAGAGATGTCTCATCGCAAGATAAAGAATATCAGCATTAATTGATAACCGTGCGGGAAGCGTCTAAATGGGACCTTCAAAGAAGCTACAATCTCGACCACGACACAAATGCCCGGAACATATTATTAACTGGGAAAAGTATTACCAACAAAATATGTACATGTCGATTAAAAAGCTCGGCAAGAATAGTCTAGGAAATTGTTTGTTTCCTTCTGGAACTTAGGTGACCATTCACAACAAAATTATTATCTTCGGGGTAAGGGCGTGGAATGGTTCTGGAAATCAAAAATCAACTTTGTTCAAGTATTTCCTAGAGACGGGAAATCAAAGTCTCCAGGTTTGTAAAACATTCTTTCTGAACACATTTCAGGTATCCGATGTATGACTGTACCGTTCTATATCGAAGCCGCGTGTTAGTGTTATAGTTGACTTTCATGGCAAGAAGGCTTCAGGCAATAAAACTGAAGATGACACGGATGCCATGGAACATATAAACTCGTTTCGGCCTATCAAAGTCATTACACAACAAACAAAAATCTTCGAAGACAATACTTAAACGCAGACGTGTCTATCTCCAAAATTTACGTCATCTATATCCAGATTTGTGATGAAGAACATGAAACACCAGTATACGAGAAATTCTGTTACTATGTCATTTCAACAAAATTTAATCTCCAATTCAAGATACAAGCAGTGTCTATGATGAAATTATCATCGAGATTGTAGTGAAATAAAATGAAGCTATATTGCTGACCATATTGCAGGAAAGAGACGTGTGCTTAAGAGAAGCTGCGTAGGCTAGGAAGAATCTGAACCCACAAGGGGAGGCCATGACGTCGGTGCTGTGTCGCCCGAACAAGACACAGCCAGGACAAAAGCACCACAGGTGCAAAGATGCGAGCTGGTGCCAGTGCCATAGAGACTCGCCACTTGCACGACTTCCATCAGAACCACGGGCGGCGCTGAGGATGAAGATATCGAGTTCGTCTCAGCCAATTGCCGGCCGAATACAATCCGCCAATGACCGGATGACAATGGACAGAAGCCTACTCCGAAAACAGAAGAGCAGCTCTCACCCAGTTGGTTATAGATCATCGTCCAGGGCTGACTTAGACAGGAAAAGTCGTTTAGTGAACTCTTGGAAGTGAACAGACAGTTGTGGTAAATTACATTTGTTCTGTACTGTGAAAGTTACAGACGATCTTTTGCACTTAGCCACTGAGGGCCTTCTTTCTGTGTCACGTTAAAAGCAGTGTTGCAGATATCGTTATTGAACTAGTCATAAAGATAAGTAAACCTTTCAATCCATTTTTGTGACTTTGTTACTAATTTGTTGAAGTGTTTTAGAACCTTCGTACTTCTTTTCTTTTACCTGACCCTGGGACATAGCTGTGTAATAGTAGCAGGGAGAAATTGTCTTAGCGAATTTCTGCACCAGATGCCGTTTTACGAACTCACAAACTCGGCCTACCGTAACAACAGTGGCAACGCGGCCTCCACAACAGTAGCGACGAGGCCTTTACAAAACTGGCGACGAGCGTGTACAAAAGTCGGGAACACAGGTATACTACAAACTTTGTACACATTTAGTAGGACACTGAAACAACATACGAGGTGCATTCAAGTTCTAAGGCCTCCGATTTTTTTCTAATTAACTACTCACCCGAAATCGATGAAACTGGCGTTACTTCTCAACGTAATCGCCCTGCAGACGTACACATTTTTCACAACGCTGACGCCATGATTCCATGGCAGCGGCGAAGGCTTCTCTAGGAGTCTGTTTTGACCACTGGACAATCGCTGAGATAATAGCAGCACGAGCCAGGTCAGGTGAGTAGGGAGCATGAGGAATCACTTCAAAGTTGTTATCACGAAGAAACTGTTGCGTAACGTTAGTTCGATGTGCGGGTGCGTTGTCTTGGTGAAACAGCACACGTGCAGCCCTTCCCGGACGTTTTTGTTGCAGTGCAGGAAGGAATTTGTTCTTCAAAACATTTTCGTAGGATGCACCTGTTACCGTAGTGCCCTTTGGAACGCAGTGGGTAAGGATTAGGCCCTCGCTGTCCCAGAACATGGACACCATCATTTTTTCAGCACTGGCGGTTACCCGAAATTTTTTTGGTGGCGGTGAATCTGTGTGCTTCCATTGAGCTGACTGGCGCTTTGTTTATGGATTGAAAAATGGCATCCACGTCTCGTCCATTGTCACAACCGACGAAAAGAAAGTCCCATTCATGCTGTCGTTGCGCGTCAACATTGCTTGGCAACATGCCACACGGGCAGCCATGTGGTCGTCCGTCAGCATTCGTGGCACCCACCTGGATGACACTTTTCGCATTTTCAGATCGTCATGCAGGATTGTGTGCACAGAACCCACAGAAATGCCAACTGTGGAGGCGATCTGTTCAACAGTCATTCGGCGATCCCCCAAAACAATTCTCTCCACTTCTCGATCATGTCGTCAGACCGGCTTGTGCGAGCCCGAGGTTGTTTCGGTTTGTTGTCACACGATGTTCTGCCTTCATTAAACTGTTGCACCCACGAACGCACTTTCGACACATCCATAACTCCATCACCACATGTCTCCTTCAACAGTCGATGGATTTCAATTGGTTTCACACCACGCAAATTCAGAAAACGAATGATTGCACGCTGTTCAAGTAAGGAAAACGTCGCCATTTTAAGTATTTAAAACAGTCCGCATTCTCGCCGCTGGCGGTGAAATTCCATCTGCAGTACGGTGCTGCCATCTCTGGGATGTATTGACAATGAACGCGGCCTCATTTTAAAACAATGCGCATGTTTCTATCTCTTTCCAGTCCGGAGAAAAGAAATCGGAGGCCTTAGAACTTGAATGCACCTCGTAATATGCAAGTCATAAGGTGCACTAGTCTGACAGTTCCGAGAAAATCGCAACAGTTTTACGAGTGTATTATGTAACTAATGTATCTGTCCATAGAGATCTGGTATTAGCGTTCCTGGTGGGCAAGTGGTTAGCGTTCGAGCTATGCCGGCACGGTAGATCAGCGTGTTCGGTCAGAGGGTTACGTGCCCTCTGTAATAAAAAAAAACTGAGTCAAACGATTAACAACGAACATGGATGTCTTACGACGTCCGCCCCGAGCAGATTGAACGAACAAAAGCGAACAAAATGAGATTTAAAAAAAAAAAAAGCTAGAGAAGGCTAACTTGTATGAGGCGACGGTTCGATTCCCGCTCCACTTTAATTCTTAATTAATATTTCTTTCATCACTGGACATATTATTTAATTTATATGAAATTTGAGAGGTAATATAACCAAAAAAAACACGTGTATTTGCATGAAGTTTTAGAGAATTTTATGTTATTTCACTACTTACTATTTTTAAATAAATTTAATTATTAGAACAAATATATTTACAAATATCGACAAGTAGATGAAAAAACGCATAGAGTTTTACTGAAAATGAATGCCTGTCGTGATTTGCGAAATCCCCTTATACATGCAGTCTGGTAAGGTATCCGGAACTAGTTCATACCTCGCCACTTCGATCTGCAGGCACAGAGGCAAGCCTCATTTGGTAGTCAACTTGCGTAGCGGCGAGACGTTGCTAATCTAGCAAGAACCAGTATTTTAGGTGCAAATTTTTTGAATATCACAGACTTTACACGTGTACTAAAAACAACCAAGGTTTGAGCGGGAGTCGAACCGTCACGTTATGCACGTTCGCCTTACGAAGTTCGAACGCTAACGACTTTTTTCATTTATTTTATTTTTTTCCGGATTCGCGTTTTGCCCACGCATTTCTGAAATTACCTAAAACTACACAAAAAAGGAAACGTAATGCCACTGCCACTTTTGCCCAAAATATTTATGAACAAGCTCCAAAAGAAATGCTCCACCACTTCAGGCACTGGCCCTACCACAAAAGACCCCAACAACTTATAGCAAAAAACGGAAAAATACAGGAATGGAGCATATATGAAAGTACTTTTTAATTAATTAATTAATTTCATAAATGAATGCATCTCCATCGCATGAGCACGTCCTTGCAAAGACTGGCGATCGCTTCGATATCAGCAGGAAAGAAAATCGCGCGTGGTGGCGACACATCAGTGGATCATCGGTGCATATCTTCTCGGAAGTGTTTGTGAATAGCCGTTGAGGGGATCGTATCTGTTAAATGGAAGAAGGGTCATATGTCGGCTGCTCTTTACATGGATGATCCAGCTGCGAGGGCGGTTGTGTAAACCTCTCCGCAGAAAGTTCGAGAAATATTGTTGATACTTTGGGTTCTTGACTACTGCACAACTTCGGTCGTTAATGTATTGCCAGAAATCGACGGCTGATTTGTCAGCAGCAGCAGACTGGCAATGGACTGCGTGCACGCTGATTCAAGGCACTGAGCAGGTCTTTGAACGCGGAAAACAGTCCATGTCCGCGAAGTGAATCATTTGTGTGGTGATGCTGTCAGGAGTCGTGCGTGTGATGAATGCCAGCATCTGGCAGTCGAAAAGCCAAACATTACTCGACTCGCCGCACGGAAGTCGATGGCCTATCCTCTTCTTCCACGCAACGCGAGGTACATAGTGGTGATGGCGCCAGGTGGATCCCGGGGAGACGAGACTGGCAGATCTGCTTCCCATTAACCGTCACATACGAAGTGTATTAGACGTCCGACGCAAGAAATGTGCACTAAGCGCCACACGGCATTCCACCGGACGAGGGGATGTTTTTCTTCAATCACGTCCGGTTTAAGCCGCAATAGCAGCGAGACATATATTATCTTGGCCGTCGGTAGGAGTGGGAAGCACGGTCCTGATGTACTTATATTCCACAAAGAAATAGCTCAGATTGAGAAACGGCGGTGGGACGTCTGTTTTGACCACCATGAACTCTAACGCCCCACACCAACGCACAGTTAGATCAGTTACAGATAGACGAGTAAAACTCCTCTTGTGATTTTGTCGGAATTTCCATTGTAGTGCACCTTACTACTTGCACATTATGTTGTTTTGGTGGCCTACTAAAGGTGTGCAAAGTTTGAAGTAAATCCCTGATCCCAATGTCGTGACCTCGTCTTGTCAGATGCAGCAATTAACTGTCCACATCCGTAGCGTGCTACAAGAGAAATTCCTCTCATTCAGCACCGTTTCTTAAAATACATTCCTTGCATTACAAATACAGGTCAAAAACGGTTTGCTAAAAATGACGTCAGGTATGAAGACAAAGATGAATTGTTCTATGTGTGAATACGTAGGTAAACGTAGTCAGTACAATACCGGATATAAAAATATTACACATGGAACTGTCATAATGTGTATTATTTTGCAATTATTTTTCCAAGTCCCGTGAAGGACTTCGTGCTGGTGGCAGGCGCAGCCCGGGGCTGCTACTGGCGGTGCACAGTCATCATGTTGTCCCGCGTAGCTATGGCGGTGCTGTTGATCTCAGATGACGGGAAGTGATTCCTGGCTTAAAATCCAGGCTTATTTATATGTCTCTGGCGCACATTTGTTTCACTAAAACCCGGCACCTAGTTATGTCGCCCTTATCGAGAGACTTGCCTGGTGTGGTGACATCGCCCCACTCACTACGCTGCTACCGCTGTGATGTGCAGATTACTGCTCCGCTCCGTTCTAATCGCCTCGCAATCCAGTTGCGTGTCTGTTATTGTAAGCAACATGTCGCCACATAGGCGACTACCGACTCGCAGCTATTAACGTAACGCTCCACGCCAGCTTTCTCAATACTTCTTATTACTTTTGCCAAAGAGTTATAACTTTTGCTAAAAGATTTGGTAGTGGCACTACGGAATTGACACGATTTTTACAGTTAACAAATTGCTATCAGGGATTCCTTCACAATTCCGCTCTCGTCCTCCCACCACTCAATAAGTTTATGAAAGAGATTAAGCATTTGTTTAATGCAGACATGAACGTAACGGCGGAAGGTGGAACGGATGTATAGAGAAACGATTCAGAGAAGCGTCAGCGTAATTGCGAGAAAAAGATTTTCGTGTAGAAAACCTTATGAGAAACAAGGTCTTTCAAGGCACAGGGTACTGGCTGAGATTGTAGAAAAATAGTTGTTCTCCTAGCAGAACCTGCAGTGAGCTTACCCGTGAAATGTACACTTTGGAAGATACAAAGTATATGTTTGCAGCAGTAAAACAAAGTTTAGGTGCAATGAAGCCAAATAATTTTGAACCCAAAATTCAGTCCTGTTAACTGATTAATTTTTAATTTATGTAATGAGATTGGTGGCTGCTACCTCGAAGTTAGTAAGTTTCGCTGTAATTAATACATTATTAACGTCAACTGGAAACGAAATATCAGTTTCCAACCTTTATTTGAAAGTACTTTTTTACAGACCTTCTGCCATTCATGCAATTTTACAGATGAAAACCGTGGGGCATTGCACCAATTTATTTCTCGTACACGTAAAAAGGTGATTTAAATAGATATTAGAGTCAATGATGTCGAGAAACAGTGGAAACCGAAAATATTGAGCAAATCTCCAGGGCTCGTTGGAATCCTTATGACATTCTGTATAACATTTATTACGTTTCTGTTTGGCACTCTTTTAACCACAATATACTGAAGAACCCTCGAGTGAAACACGGTGCCCAGTGGTTGGAAGAAAGACCAGATCACACCTGTTTAAAAGAAGGGTAGCAGAAGCGATCGACCAAACTGTCATCCAACATTCTTGACGTCGATTCGCTATAGAATCTTAAAATATATTCTGAGCTCATGCGCAGTCAGGTATCTCGAACAGAATGGCCTCCACCGTGCCAGCCAGCATGGATTCCAAAACACCGATCATGTGAAACCCAACGCATACTTCCCTCACATGACATACCGAATACCATGGATCAAGGCAGTCAGGTAGACGCAGTATCTCTCGATTCCCGAAAAGCATTAGGCTCAGTGCCACATCTAAGCTTATTATTAGAATTATCAAGCCAAATCTGCTTCTGTCATCGACAGATGCAGAAGTAACTTCGAGAATGCCCCATGGAAGTGCGTTGGAAACTTTGTTGTCGATGGTGCATACGAATGACCTTGCGGACAGTATTTATAGTAACCTCAGTCTTTCCGCAGATGATGCAGTCATTTGTAATGAAGCACTCTCTGAAAGGAATTGTACAAATATTCCGTTGGATCTTGATAAGATTTCAAAGTGGTGTGACGATCGGCAACTTGCCTTAAATTCTCTGAAGTATAAAACTATGGACTACACAAAACGAAAAACTGTTGTGTCCTCTAACTATAATGTGATTTTTTCCACCGTGGACAAACTCTAGGGATTGATTAATGAGAGGATATGGAACAAAAAAGGTGCATTGAACTTATGTCAGGAAATGAATGGTTTCCATGCTAGAGACTATTTACTCAATCACACATTGTTACAGATACTGCGGTCTAATACGCTCTGGACCATGCAGCCGCTGTTACAGTATGTGCTGATAATGAATTTCCATGTGTCTCAACGCATGCATGTCCACGCCATAGCATTTTCTGTCTCATACATTCACGTCGGCCAGGCTGCATCCGAACTGTTTCAAAAGCAACATGGATAAGCTGCTCCAGTATCTCCAAATCTGAAATGGGCTCTGCATAAACGATATTGTTGAGATGGCCCCATAACCAATGACAAAACAGCTTCTGATGTGGAAAGTCTGTCTCTAGTAAGCCTTGAACACGCTATAAATGATAAGGGTAGTATAATTGTCATGGAGAATGTTCCTCACAGTCGTCTGTCTTACCCAGTGCTGGCGGGCCAACTGCCTGATACTGACACGGAGGTCGCCTTCCACAGAGTTAATCACATTTCCTTCCGAGTCTGGTGTCTGAACATTTCACGTACGTTCTTCATGACTTCCTGGTTCCTTAAACAACCCTGTCTCAGATAAACAGCGAAACACTGTTGCAAACATTAAATGCTGTGGTGTTATCGCTGGGGATAGGTCTCCTAAAACAACCTACTGCCCGTTGCCATTTGCCTTTCCGTAAGTAAACACCAGATCGGCAAGCTCTCTATTCGAATACGGAACCATTGCGTGCAACACTATATCACAGCCGCTACCAGATGATTCAGCAAGAGAAGTGAATCGGACACAACATTATCAATCACAATGGCAGGAGAGAGCGCTGGGGCATGATGTATGAGGAACTGTAGCACCCCCTAGGAGGAAACCATGTATATTGTAACTGTGGCTGCATGGTACAGCGCGTATTAGACTGTAGTCTCTGTGACAAAGGTTAATTGAGTAAATGGTCTCTAGCATGGAAACCACGCATTTACGGACGTAAGTTCATTACACCTTTTTTGTTCCGTATCCTATCATCGATCAGTCCCTAGAGTAAGTATACGATGGAAAAAGTGACCCTTTATAGTGTCAATGAGTCACAGTTGAAATTGGTCAATTCATACAAACACCAGGGTGCAAAACTTTGCAGGGATATGAAATAGAACGATCACATAGGCTCAGTTGTGTATAGAGCAAGTGACAGACTTCGGCGTATTTTTGATATACTAGGGAAATGCAATCAATCTACAGAGGAGATTGCTTACAAATCGCTCGTGCACCCCACCCCAGAATTCGCTTAAGCGTGTGGGACGCGTACCAAATAAGATTAACAGGGGCTGTTGAATGTTTACAGAGAAGGGCAGCACGAATGGCCAAAGGTTTGCTTGACCCTTGGGAGAGGGTCCCGGAGTCGCTGAAAATACTGAACTGACAGACTCTTGAAAGTAGAAGTACGCTATCCCGTGAATACCTACTAACAAAATTTCAAGTTCGGACTTTAAATGATGACTATATGACTGTACTGCTAGCCCCTGGCCGCGCGGTATTAGCCGAGCGGTCCAAGGCGCTGCCGTCACGGACTGTGCGGCTGGTCCCGGCGGAGGTTCGAGTCCTCCCTCGGGCATGGGTGTGTGTGTGCGTCCTTAGGATAATTTAGTTAAGTAGTGTGTAAGCTTAGGGACTGATGACCTTAGCAGTTAAGTTCCATAAGATTTTACACACATTTGAACATTTTTTTGCTATCCTCTACTTGACACTCTCGTAGGGACAGTGAGATCAAGATTGCATATTTTACAGAGGCACTCAAACTATCACTCTTCACACTCTCTATACGCGAATGCATAGGTATAGCCAGACGTACCTTCTGCCATGCACTTCATAGTGATTTTCAGAAGTAGACGCAGATGTAGATATTAACTCTAAGAGAACGAGGCAGCCCTTGGGACTGTTACAATATCCTTACTGATAGGAACACATATGAACGACACCGTGCATGAGATGGGAAACTTTACGGCTGTTCACAGATGATGCCGTTGTGTGTAGAGAGGTCACAGCACTAGACAATTTTAACGAAACGGCAGAACAACTGGTGCAGGAACTGAAACATATGCTTCAATACGAACAACTATGTCGTCTTGCGCAATAGCGGACGGAGGGACCCTTTATTACTTTATTAGTCGATGTGTTATCAATCACTATCAATCGTCCGAGCCATTGAACATTTATTATGAAGCATCTAGAGAGATTTAAAGAGAAACGACCACATAAAATTAGTTATTGAAAACGGAAATTCCAGACAGCAAGCCGCTGGATTAATCCTAAGGAAATGTAGTTCTTCCAGGGAATAGGTGGTTTCTACAATCCTCCTTCGGTTGAAAACTGAGCCTTCCTCGTGAATCCGAAACCTCTTACTGTGTTGGATTTACAAAACCAATAAAGAAAATACAATTAACAGCTGTATGACTTGTAACGCCGGAAATGCATATCCTCCTATTTCCATCTATTGTACTATTATTTTTTTCCTTGTTTTGTTACCTCAAGATATGACATTTCTGTCTCTTTATATATTGTAATTGTTTTACTGTTTGTATATATATATTTATGTACTTATGTCGATGTATAATTGGTTTGTTTCGTAAATATTATTTGTATTTTTACGCTGGGTCTTGCCTAGGGAAAACTGCTATCGAACGATTACATCGATAGGTCGTGTGAAGAATCAAAGTGTGTAGGATCTTTGGTAGTGTTAACTCTGCCGCGTGGAGCGCGGGCAGGACAGTAAGAGTCTGGCGGGAGTAGCGAGTGGAGCAGGGTGTTGTGTGACGCTCCCGCGAGTTGCCGCGCTTTCGGGGTTTGGCAGCATGTAATTACGCTCGACTCGCGATGATAGTTTCTGACATGGTGTCGCGGACGGGAAGCATTAGCTGGCGCACATCAAGAGCCAGTTTCGCCTGGTGACCGTGTCGAGAAGAAGGCGCGCCAACCTCCAGCTTCTGCAACAGCGACGGCCGACAATGAGTGACTGTCGCCACCTCCTCGATCGACGGCTTCAAACCTTCAATCAACCAACAAGGAAGACTAAAAGCACGTAAAGTTTCAGAACTGTATGGCAGACCTCAGCTTTTCAAATTGTTCCATTTGCCTCGCAAAATTACAGCAACTTAGCATGAACCTTTGTTGCTCATTGTCCCAATTGCATTGCCAAGCAGGGTCCCTTCCTTTTCCGAAATGAACCCGAGTGTCGTTGAAATTCAAACGCCAGCATAATTCCATTTCACTGCTTTAATTTCAAAGTTCAATTTAAGCATTAGCTGGCTACAATAGTCAGATTACACAAGCACAAATTAAGAGTGCGAGTTTTGTTACCGTATTTTAGCTTACCTGTGACTGCAGCTCAGCTTGGTACGTACTAAATTTTACTATTGTTAATTGTTCAGAATCGTTTAATTCAAGTTCAAAGTTAAATCTCTTCTTTCTAAATTGCGTAGATTCAAGTAGCTTTAGAAATGATTGTTGAGGTAGCCCAAGACTAACTGTATTTCGATGTGCTTCAGAAAGAAAGCTTACTATTAACTTCAGTCACTAAATTAACTTTCGATTTCCTGGTTTCATTAATTCTTTTGCTAAATTAAGTGTAGAGAAATTTATTACTTCTGACAAACTTTCAGTTTTCACACTACATGTGTCAACCTTCAGTTGCCACGCTTCTAGTGCTAATTATATGTGTAATAACCTTTCTTTTTCAGTTATTATAGTAATTGTCCATAGGACTGGCGACCGTAATTGCCCCCAAATCTCAAATATCTAATTACCGCTAGTTGATCGTTAACGTAACGGCCACACATTTACTTTCTTTATTAACCTTATCCCTATTTCAAAATTAATTTCCACCAGTTTGACTTGCATTTTTCCTTTCATTTAGATGTAACCCTTTCCTCCCTCTTTACCGACAGGTTAACTTCGGTGACGATTGCTTTTCCAAAATTCCCATTAGGTACACGCGGTTTCATTTTTCACTGTCATTAAGGTCGATAAGTGAGGGGGAGGTTACACGTGGCGACCTGATGACAGGACAATCTTCAGATTTGAGGTTGTTCTGGACACGAATTTTGCATTGTGCAAATCTCGTAACAAAGTACTGGTTACGAAATGGTCGATACGTCGGCGAGAATATTAGTGTGAGGAATCCTAATTAGATTTGAGATTTGGCATTTATATTGAAAAATATTAAAATGAGTGAAGGCAACAATTGCCAAAATTTGGTAGACTTGGATACGGAACAATCGGTCGAACAGTGGGAAACGCGCACCACGGTACCCATTGTTCAGGGGCAGGCGGCTAGCATGAAAGACGCGACCGCCGAAACGCAACAAAGAGCAGAAATGGAATTCCAAACTTTAGAAATTGTTTCGGAATCGGAAGTGAAAATCAAATCTGAATCCGTTGATGACGAATACGGGGGGACAATTAAAGAGGAAGCCGCTGCGGAAGTAAAACCGGTAGTTTCCGGGAATTTAACTGATTTATTGAATGTTTTGATTAACGAAATCAAGAGTCAATCGGCAGAAATTAAAGCTCTGTCTGCCAAGCAAGACGATCAGGCTGCCAAGCAAGAAGCTCAGGCTGCCAAGCAAGAAGCTCAGGCTGCCAAGCAAGAAGCTCAGGCTGCCAAGCAAGCAGATCAGGCTGCCAAGCAAGTAGCTCAGTCTAAAAAAATTGAACGAATGCTAGACAATCAGAACAAAGCTATTAATGTTGTTAACAACAATGTTGAAGTTGTTAACGCAAAAGTTGATAAAATCAAAGACGATATTGTCGTGATTAATACCGAAATCGGTAATCTTAAACAGAAAATGGTAGGCGTTCAGGCGGAAATTGCGAGCATAAATACTCGTTTTGATTCCGAAATTAGCAGAATCGAGAAAAGTGTAGGAGACGCTGTTGCTCCGATCATCGAGAATAAGGTGACGGAACAAATTCAATTAGTGAGAAAAGAGGATCAACAGAAGGTGGAAACTTTAAAGGCTTTAGTATCCGAAGTAGATACCAAAGTGACGAAGCAGGCTAATACCTGCGAAGAGAAAAAGAGGGAAGTGGAAACGCTTGCGACAACCACTTGCCAAGTGATTACGAGGGTGTCGGAATTAGAAAGGAAACTTGACGAAAAACAGAGCTATGTGCCAATCTGTGCACATAGTTCGGAGTTGTTGACGAAAGAGGAGCGGTTCGACCCCTTGAAAAAAGGCTGTATACACCCGACGGATTTCATTAAAAATTGTGAAAGAGTTTTACCCAGATCATGGACTAATGAGAGAAAAATTAATGCGGTTATTGATGTGTTGGCTGGTGATGCCAAGCGTTGGGGCTTAAACCTCAACATTACGAACCTGACTTTTGACGAGTTTAAAAATTTGTTTCTGTCTGAATACTGGTCAGAGCAGAAACAGCAAGGTGTCTGGCGAGAATTTGTCGTATCGAGGCCTTTCGATGCGAATTCGCGCGTTTCGATGAAGGAGTTTTGTGAGGGCTGGATCCGCAAGTTGGAATATTTGCGTGATCGCCGCACGGAATTCGAAATAGTCTGGGAACTCTACAAGAAGCTTCCAGATGATACAAAACGCTACGTAGGAAGCAATTACAGGACAATCAATGATTTCCTGGAAAGAGTTGAGGACGAGGACAATTGGCGCAATAATCGCGACAGTGGTAGAGGCCGTGGTAACAACAATGGGTACCACAACTACGATAACCATGCGAATAATGCATACCGCAACCATGGCAGCAATAACAATAATGGCTCGGACCGTAATAACAATCGGTACAATGCAAATAATAACAGGAATAACGGAAACCAGTATCATACTAGCGTGATACGGGCTTCGCGCAATAGTAATAACGTCAGAGGGTGTGATAAGCCGCCTCAGCAGCATCCGGAGAGTGTATCTGCTGGGACGAGACAGGGAAACCATTAGCCGCGCCGGTGAGGGGCCGACCGGGCGTGGAGAAGTTTTGGCGGCCCAATAACAGCAGAAAACCGAGGTGTCGTCGTTATGAAAATTCCGTATGGAATAATCAACGGCGGGAGAGTGTGCCAGTGTTAGGAGAAATGAGTGCGCCCACAAGTAGTAGATCAGCTGTATACACGGCAGTAGAAAATACATTCACTGTCAGTAAGAACAAAGTAAGTAGTGTTCCGGAAATAGATTATAAAGTGGCAGCTGTAACACCCACAGCAGAACTGGAGATTGAGTTTAAGAATGATTCGCAATTGTTGAGGGAAGATCAGATGTCGGATAACACGTCCGTCATTGAGCGAGGGGATGCAGAGACGGATGAGGTCTGGTTAAGGCAGTTCGGTCGCTTATACGACGAACTAAGAGATTATAGGGGCCTGTACGGGATAAGTGGTTATGGAGAGCGCGGGCAGGATTTGCCGCGTCTCTTCCCACAGGAAGATAGTATTTGTGAATTGATAGAAAGTTCTGGCCCTAACCGGCAGACTTTACTAGAAACAGTTGATGTTAATGGGGAGCACGAGCAAGATGCGTCGTGTTTCGTCCCGCAGGAGTTGAATGTTGAAGTAGTAACGGAAAGTTCTGGCCCTAACCGGCAGACTTTACCGAAAGTTGTAATGGTAGAAGTAGCCGACCCATCCGACGCCAACCTCCAGTTTAAACATTGCGAAAGTATTGAGGAGAAAGATTACGAGAATTTTAGTGATAGCCGGACACGATTGGTAGAAAAGCATGTGGATTACAGCGTGTATGAGGTTAGAGCTGACATTATACGGTCAGACGATAGCAGTGTGGGTTGCGCAGATCTAGCGGAAGTAATTGCAGAGACTACTGGGCACATTCTTCCAGGTAGATTGGCAGATGAGATCAATCTGACCAAAGTGGAATCAACGAAGGTGACAATTAGTGAATTGATAGCAAAGCAACACTCACTAGTTGACGATTTACAGGAAAAGGTTTCGGTATTGGAGGCGAAGCTACAGACTAAACCTCAGGACAGACGTGTTGAAATTAAAACTGTATGTGATCAGAGGTTGAAAAAGCCGCCAGACAAGCCGAATTTAGGATCAAAGCCGGATGGGTTTTTCTGGAATGACCTGGATATAGACGAGGATTTACTGTGGGAAAATAATGAAACAGTCGAGGACAAGTGTAGACAGATAGTAGTGTCTGTTAATATGCACGACCTACGACTAAACGTGTTGATTGACACCGGTGCAGAATTGAGTACTGTATCTGGGAAAATATTTGAGTTACTGAAAGACAGACCCGGCATCGTAGTTATGCCAGTAACAGGAGTGAAAATTATCGGTGCTACTGGGAAGGCCAGTAAACCGGTCACAAAACAGATTTTTGTCAACTTCGAGATATGTGGGGCACGATTTGAGCAAGAGTTTGTCGTCGTGCCAGACTTAACTACGGAAGTAATTATCGGGTTAGATTGGCTATTAAAGTACCGTGCAGTGATTAATTGCGAAAGCAAAACTTTGACATGTACGTCCCAAGATAAAACAATAGTAGTTAGTTTTGACGAGGCAGGAGACGGTGTGCATAGGCAATACCAGCCTATACACATTGTTAACTAGCCGAATGGTATTGACGTAGGTATGAATTTGAACTACTGTAATGTGAGGAATCTCGGCATTGACAAAAGTGTAGAAAGTGAATTGGAAGAGATAATCAAATTCCCTCCACGGATTAACATTAGAATTGGTGTGAAAATAGATCGTTTGCGAGAAGTAATGAAGCTAAAAGCCGATGCTCGCATACGTCGTCATGACGCTAAAGCGCGTTTTGCTAAGTTTGCAATCGGAGACGTAGTACTTGTAAAAGCTCATGAGAAATCGAGCGAGATAGACCATGAAAACTCTAAATTTAAGTTTGTTTATAATGGACCATATAAAGTCATTGGTATACCTCACACAAATGCTTATTGCTTAGAGTATCCAAGCTCTGGAAAACGATTAGGTATACGGAATATAGTAGACTTGAAATTGTACCAACCTAGGATCGATTAATACCACACAATGGGTAATTTGTACAGTATGTAAATATAGAGTGTAAGATTTAAGGTTTGCTAGATTGCCATGCTTTTGCCTGACCAAGAGAACATTAAAGAAGTTATAATTAATAAGTAATTAATTTTGATTAATCAATTTAATTTTAATCAATTTAATCATGATCCAATCAACTGAAAAATCCAAGCTGCTAGTTTAAGTTTTCAGCTGAGTCACAGCAGATTAAGGAATGTAAATATGATTTTGTAAATAGCTGTAATATTTCATAAATATGTGATTAACTAGTCACTGCCGCTGTACTTAGACGCTGTTTTAAGTTTCAGGCTAGTGTGATGATGGACAGTGTTGAGTTATCCACTGTGATAGTATTAAGGGACTCCTTGAGATTACTCGGGAGTGAGATTTTCCGAAAGAATTCAGTGAAACGGAAGTTCTGGAAACGCCTTCACAAGGGCGAGTGAGATCAAGCGTGCCGCACACGCGGGCGCAACAATACTGGCGATGCGAGTCGCTGTCGGCTCTTGTGCCGCTGTTGGCTCTTGTGCCGCTGTCGGCATTCTTTGTACTTGCGAGTACGGAAGGTGGAATTGTTTTTCTTCCTGGACAGCTGAAAGAATTCTGCTGTCAATATTGATGTTTTTGTCGATCTGCTGTACATTATTTTCTTGTTTAGCGTTAAATAGATTCTCGTGACGAGAATATTAATTATGAAAAGGTTATATAAAATGTGTAGTCTACTTAATTATTTATTTGCGTATTTTTATCTACCTGTTTTTATGACCATGCACTCTAATTAATATTGCAAATAGTATTCCAGTTCTCATAGTGTTACGAATTTTAATGATTTTGGAATAGCTAAACCATTTTCTGTATTTTCTATGAATTTTAATATGTTGTCAACCTGTTTTATTTTGTGCAAGATGACAGAGTGGAATAAGATTAGGAGTGTCTCCACTCAATTATTATGGTCTAAAAATTGATTTATGGTTAATTAGACGAATGCTAAATTTTGTTGATGTTTTGAGCATATGCATTTCCGCTGTTTCTTTTTTTGGACATTTTCTGAGTCTGTTTACGTTACACGAACATCCTCAGACAATGTGGGGCACGTGTAACGCCGGAAATGCATATCCTCCTATTTCCATCTATTGTACTATTATTTTTTTCCTTGTTTTGTTACCTCAAGATATGACATTTCTGTCTCTTTATATATTGTAATTGTTTTACTGTTTGTATATATATATTTATGTACTTATGTCGATGTATAATTGGTTTGTTTCGTAAATATTATTTGTATTTTTACGCTGGGTCTTGCCTAGGGAAAACTGCTATCGAACGATTACATCGATAGGTCGTGTGAAGAATCAAAGTGTGTAGGATCTTTGGTAGTGTTAACTCTGCCGCGTGGAGCGCGGGCAGGACAGTAAGAGTCTGGCGGGAGTAGCGAGTGGAGCAGGGTGTTGTGTGACGCTCCCGCGAGTTGCCGCGCTTTCGGGGTTTGGCAGCATGTAATTGCGCTCGACTCGCGATGATAGTTTCTGACATGGTGTCGCGGACGGGAAGCATTAGCTGGCGCACATCAAGAGCCCGTTTCGCCTGGTGACCGTGTCGAGAAGAAGGCGCGCCAACCTCCTGCGTCTGCAACAGCGACGGCCGACAATGAGTGACTGTCGCCACCTCCTCGATCGACGGCTTCAAACCTTCAATCAACCAACAAGGAAGACTAAAAGCACGTAAAGTTTCAGAACTGTATGGCAGACCTCAGCTTTTCAAATTGTTCCATTTGCCTCGCAAAATTACAGCAACTTAGCATGAACCTTTGTTGCTCATTGTCCCAATTGCATTGCCAAGCAGGGTCCCTTCCTTTTCCGAAATGAACCCGAGTGTCGTTGAAATTCAAACGCCAGCATAATTCCATTTCACTGCTTTAATTTCAAAGTTCAATTTAAGCATTAGCTGGCTACAATAGTCAGATTACACAAGCACAAATTAAGAGTGCGAGTTTTGTTACCGTATTTTAGCTTACCTGTGACTGCAGCTCAGCTTGGTACGTACTAAATTTTACTATTGTTAATTGTTCAGAATCGTTTAATTCAAGTTCAAAGTTAAATCTCTTCTTTCTAAATTGCGTAGATTCAAGTAGCTTTAGAAATGATTGTTGAGGTAGCCCAAGACTAACTGTATTTCGATGTGCTTCAGAAAGAAAGCTTACTATTAACTTCAGTCACTAAATTAACTTTCGATTTCCCGGTTTCATTAATTCTTTTGCTAAATTAAGTGTAGCGAAATTTATTACTTCTGACAAACTTTCAGTTTTCACACTACACGTGTCAACCTTCAGTTGCCACGCTTCTAGAGCTAATTATATGTGTAATAACCTTTCTTTTTCAGTTATTATAGTAATTGTCCATAGGACTGGCGACCGTAATTGCCCCCAAATCTCAAATATCTAATTACCGCTAGTTGATCGTTAACGTAACGGCCACACATTTACTTTCTTTATTAACTTTATCCCTATTTCAAAATTAATTTCCACCAGTTTCACTTGCATTTTTCCTTTCATTTAGATGTAACCCTTTCCTCCCTCTTTACCGACAGGTTAACTTCGGTGACGATTGCTTTTCCAAAATTCCCATTAGGTACACGCGGTTTCATTTTTCACTGTCATTAAGGTCGATAAGTGAGGGGGAGGTTACAGACTCTTCATTGATTTGTTTATTCAACATTCCCTCGTGGAAGTAACTGCAGAAATGACGTTATACGTCATGTGAGACCTTGAGTCTTGATGAGTCCTCCATAAATCTAGAGCAATGACTCATTATGAGTATCTGCAATCGTGTGTCATTGTCACTCGCTCAGTTCACTGCGTTGGTGCTATTTGTAACTGAAAAAAATTTCCTAGAGAAGATCTGTCGGGTCATAAAAGCAAAATAACTTATGAAGTCTGAAACTTACATGAATACGATACGTGGTTGAGTCACATTAATGTGACTACCACTTACGTTCGACGTCAACGTACAACAACCACTAACAAACGGCAGGTTGCAGCACTTGCCAGTGGAGGGTTTATAAAGCATGTCAGGGGGAGGCGGAGAACAGTGTAGTCGTGATCGTAATACGAAAACGGAGCGAGTTATCTCATATCCGAAAGGACATGATCATTGGCTTTCTTTGCCAAGGGTGGAAGCATTTTCGAAATGGCTGAGTGTGTAAACTGTCCCCCATACAGCTGTAGTTAAAGAATGCCATGCACGGAAAAATGTCATATACAAAACAGGCGCCGAGGCAAGTGGGATGCACCAAAAGTCGTAGATTACAGCGGGGAACAGGCGAATAAATGTGCAAATGTTCATCAACTGAGTGCCAAATGAACCAAGTTGCTTCCAACAATGTCTCCTCAACGACTGTTTACCGAACGTTGCTGCTTTACATTGGCGACGAAGGCAGATCTTATCAGTTCCAATGGCTTCCATTCGGTTTGAGTGTCTCTTCTGCCGCTTTCATCCGCGCTTTGGACATGGTTTTACCGGAAACCCTCCGGAAAAGAATTACGTGTTATATTGATGACGTGTCAATCGCGGAAGAATCATGATCAGAGCACCACAGAGTTCTCGCGTCATTATTACAGGCGCTGAGAAATTGAAACGTGATTGTCAACCTGGGCAAGTCTGAATTTGGGAGAAAGGAAATTGACTTTCTGGGACTATCAAAAGGTATCCGACCTGACCCCGATAATTGCGGGCGATTAAAGAGTATGCGACGCCTAGAAAAAAGTACCAATTACGTGCGTTCCTCGGCTTAATAAACTCTTAGAAACGGTTCCTTAGGATAGAAAGTGTTACCACTCCGCGACTATGCGAACTGACGGGTAAAAGCACAACTTGGAGTTGGGACAGTAAAGCACAATAAGAGTTTGATTCATTAAAAAGGGGATTGTTGAGTGTGCCCATCCTGATACACCCAGACTTGGGGAAGGAATTTTGTATATCTCCCGATAGTTCGCGGTATGGCATTGCAGTTATCATTTTCAAGAGAGCAACATTGACCCGCAAACGGTGGCTCTCCCAAGTCGTGTTTTAAACCAAGGCGAGAGAAACTACTCGGTGACCGAACTAGAGGCATTAACCATTGTGTGGGGGTTAACAAAGTTTCGGTACTACCTGTATGGTCGCACTACAAAGGAATATTCGGACCACAGGGCGTTGCAGTTCCTCATGACGGGGAATCTTACGCGCAATCGATTATTGCGCTGAGCTTTGCATCTTCAAGAATTTTCCTTCAAAATTTTCCATATTCCTGGTCCACAAAACATGGTAGCAGATGCCCTATCACGGGGCTCGATTGGACTGATGCAGGGGAAAGATGAGGAGTTCAAAGAGAATAGGTTCGATCTAATGTATATGAGCCCGGTTACTTTTGAAAATTACTTAAGTGTGGCCGTGAGCAGTATTGCAAGAAAGCAAGACAAAGATGAGGTGTGGAGCTCCGTCAAAACCAAACTGCAGGACGGGAGCGCCGGAAAATGGCGTCGGTTCTACTCGTTGAGGAAGGGCGTGTTGTTTTTCAGACGTAACATCAGCAGTGATGAGTGGTTGGTTTATGTGCCAGAAGAAGTAATTAATATGGTACACACTCTTCAGTTATGGTCATTTCGGGGCGCGTAAGTGCTGTATGCAATTGAAGCAAATTGTGCATTTTAACAGTATGGAACGTAGGGTCAAAAGACTGCTTCGAACGTGTAAGGTTTACCAGAGGGCAAAAAATTCGATCCAGTGTTGTTGAGCACCCATTCACCCTATAATACTGAGTAGACTAAAGGAATTAGGAGCGGCGGATCAGTTTGGGCCCCTCCCGCAGGCCACACCGGGATATCGGTATGTCCTTATTGTGGTGGAGCTAGTCTCGAAGTTTCTAACATTTACCGCATTGCGCGCTGCGACCGAGAGAACGGTGGCATCTCCACTTAAGAGGAATTTCCTCAGAGAGGTAGGAAGCGTAAAGAAATTAATCTCGGACAATGGTCCACAATTTCGGTCAAGGTCTTGGTTAAACACCCTAGGGCGAATGTGGATAAAGCTGGTGTACATTTCCCACTATTTTCCCGCCGGAAATCCCGCGGAAAGGGTCATAAAGGATCTGGTAAAACTATGCACAATATACTTCCACAATAAGCACCGGCAGTGGGATCAATATCTGGCCGACTTTCAGGGGATATTGAACGAAATTCCACATGGGACCATGAAGCTCAGCCCTACGCCAGTCCTGAGAAATCAGCCACCGCCCAACAGAGTAAGAGAACTGATAGATTGGTCAGCAGAAAGGCGACAACGACATAGTGAAGTGGTAGGGTTGGCAACAGAGAATAGTGAAAGGGGAGTGCAAAGTAGGAAAAGGCGGCAAAATGGACGAATAAGGCAGTTAACTCTTCAAATAGGAGACCAAGTTCTCGTTAAAACTCATAGATTGTCCAAAAGACACCAGTACATTTGCAGCAAATTTTTCAATGTGTATTCTGGACCCTTTCGCTCACCAGAATGCTATTGAAATAGAAACGATCGGGTCTCGTAGGCCTAGGGGTTTGCATCACATAACTGATATCATGAAATGGATGGAGTAAGAATTAGAGGCGGAATTGTAATCTTTCGTAAACAGGGGAATTAATAAGCTTTGTATAAAAATAGTACTCTACAACATAATGTGTAAAGGGATTTGGTACTCTTTACTGTCTTTGCCTGGTCATCTATTAGGTATGAACTGTAATAACGAGTATCGAAGGAAGATATTCGTACGTTATGATCGTGATTTGCTCTGGAGGAGCGATGATCAGTTGCAAGGGAAACAAGAAGAAATTATGCTAGGAAAGGTAAACCTTTCGGAATGTACAATGATGGAGAAACGCGCCGTAGATGGGCTTATGTGTAGTAATGGCTGGCGCTGACGGAACGACGGGACCATTTGTCGGTTGCTAGTTGTATTTTTGTTACAGTGGTGTGCAGAGACGCAGCGCTATGAAGCGTTACTGACTTAGGCAGTGATGACTTTGAGAGACCCCGAGGCAGTCTGTGAAGAGTGCATGACAGACCATACCTAGGAAAATCATACGGAGGCAAGTTAAGGAGCCTGGATGTAAACCATCCAGAGAATGGCAGGACTAACTAAAGCCGGCCAGGGTGGCCGAGCTGTTCTAGGCACTACACTCTGTCATCATATGACAAAATTGCATTAAGCTTACCTCGCCAGGTAATGAGAAATATACATGCTTTCAAGAAACATATAATTAACCTTATGAAAACTTCTCTTAACATTAAATTCAGCAAAGAGTGTATGTCACTTAAAACAGTTCCGAAATATTTCAAAGTCAAAATTAGCTGCAAAACTAAAGCTGCCAGATTTGCTAAGCAAAAATGTGAAAATATATGGCTAGAAACAGAGATTAAAATGCAATACAAGAAAAACGAAAACTTAATCAGTCATGCACAACTTCATCTGCAGCTAGGACAGAGCCTCTCACCTTTACAATTCTCACACATCCTACAGCACATAGACGATAAAGTAGATAAAGAACTAAAGATTATCTTAAGCAAACACAAAAAGAAAATTGAAGCCTTAAAATCTATGAAGAATTCAGAGTTTGATAAAAACAAACAGCTAAGCCAACACAAATTTTTTGATAGAGTTTTTAATACAACTGACATCCAATTTAGTAGCAGTGAACTCACTTTGTTAAATAAAGGTCTGAAACATAATATTGGAACAAATCTCAGTAATCACAACGTTAAAAATATTATAGCATGCACAAAATTTGCTTCTGACACAGCAAAACTAGACATATGTGAGGAAAATGCAGTTGCATACAAGACAAATAAACTGATAATAAAACAACTTCATACAAATAATACCCGCAAAAACACTGAACTTAAAGATTTGAAAAATATTAACAGCAAACTGTCTGAAAGTAAAGCACCCATAGTAAATGCTGACAAAGGAAATTCTTTAATCGTAATGCATGAAAGAGAATATGAAGAGAAAACCTTGCAATTTTTCCATAGCAACAATATTACTGAAATAAAGACAGATCCTACAGTAAAATCCCAAACTAAACTCCGAAAGCTCCTACAAAACTGTAACTTTTTACTGAACAAATATGAAATACGTAACTGCATAGCAATGAATCCCTCAGCACCAAAACTGCGTGCACAGCCAAGGTTCATAAAGAAAATTGCCCCATTCGCCCGATTGATAACTCGAGAAACAGCCCTGCATACTTCATAAGCCGTGAATTAAAAGACCTCACTATCAAATACTATACATTTGAAAATAACATCATACATAACACACATGATCTCATAAGCTTAATTAAAGACATACACATCCCACCAACAGCTAAATTAGCATCACTAGACACAGTCAACGTGTACACGAACATCCCTGTCAAAGAGACTATTAACATTATAAGAAACAATCTGCTTAATGATAAGATAATTAGTGTTGCAGAGATCTGTGCACTCACAGAAATATTTTCACTCATTCTAGAGCATAATTACGTTAGCTTCAACAACAAACTGTACCAACAACATGATGATTTGGCAATGGCAAGTAGCTTAGCTGGGATATTGGCTGACATTTACATCAACCATATAGAGCAAAAATTCTTCTCAACCAACCAGCACAACTCAAACAAAATAATATACTACAGAAGATATGTTGATGATACAATCTTGCTTTTTGATGGTACAAGCAATGAAATAGATACATTAACGGCATACCCCCATGAACCATGGACCTTGCCGTTGGTGGGGAAGCTTGCGTGCCTCAGCGATACAGATGGCCGTACCGTAGGTGCAACCACAACGGAGGGGTATCTGTTGAGAGGCCAGGCAAACTTGTGGGTGCTGAAAACGGGCAGCAGTCTTTTCAGTAGTTGCAGGTGCAACAGTCTGGATGATTGACTGATCTGGCCTTGTAACATTAACCAAAACGGCCTTGCTGTGCTGGTACTGCGAACGGCTGAAAGCAAGGGGAAACTACAACCGTAATTTTTCCCGAGGGCATGCAGCTTTACTGTATGGTTAAATGATGATGGCGTCCTCTTGGGTAAAATATTCCGGAGATAAAATAGTCCCCCATTTGGATCTCCGGGCGGGGACTACTCAAGAGGACGTCGTTATCAGGAGAAAGAAAATTGGCGTTCTGCGGATCGGAGCGTGGAATGTCAGATCCCTTAATCGGTCAGGTAGGTTAGACAACTTAAAAAGGGAAATGGATGGGTTAAAGTTAGATATAGTGGGAATTAGTGAAGTTCGGTGGCAGGAGGAACAAGACTTTTGGTCAGGTGAATACAGGGTTATAAATACGAAATCAAATAGGGGTAATGCAGGAGTAGCTTTAATAATGAATAGGAAAATAGGAGTGTGGGTAAGCTACTACAAACAGCATAGTGAACGCATTATTGTGGCCAATATAGACACGAAGCCCACACCTACTACAATAGTACAAGTTTATATGCCAACTAGCTCTGCAGATGATGAAGAAATTGATGAAATGTATTATGAGATAAAAGAAATTATTCATGTAGTGAAGGGAGACGAAAATTTAATATCCGTGGGTGACTGGAATTCGAGAATAGGAAAAGTGAGAGATGGAAACATAGTAGGTGAATATGGATTGGGGGAAAGAAATGAAAGAGGAAGTCGTCTGGTAGAATTTTGCACAGAGCATAACTTAATCATAGATAACACTTGGTTCAAGAATCATAAAAGAAGGTTGTACACATGGAAGAATCCTGGAAATACTAGAAGGTATCAGATAGATTATATAATGGTAAGACAGAGATTTAGGAACCAGGTATTAAATTGTAAGACATTTCCAAGGGCAGATGTGGACTCTGACCACAATCTATTGGTTATGAGCTGTAGATTGAAGAAACTGCCAAAAAGTGGGAATTTAAGGAGATGGTATCTGGACAAACTGATTAAACCAGAGGTTGTACAGAGTTTCAGGGAGAGCATAAGGAACAATTGTCACAAATGGGGGAAAGAAATACAGTAGAAGAAGAATTGGTAGCTCTGAGGGATGAAGTAGTGAAGCCAGCAGAGGATCAAGTAGGTAAAAAGACGAGGGCTAGTAGAAATCCTTGGGTAACAGAGAAATATTGAATTTAATTGATGAAAGGAGAAAATATAAAAATGCAGTAAATGAAGCAGGCAAAAAGGAATACAGACATCTCAAAAATGAGATCGACAGGAAGTGCAAAATGGCTAAACAGTGATGGCTAGAGGACAAATGTAAGGATGTAGAGGCTTATCTCACTAGGGGTAAGATAGTTACTGCCTACAGGAAAATTAAAGAGACCTTTGGAGAAGAGAGAACCACTTGTATGAATATCAAGAGCTCAGATGGAAACCCAGTTCTAAGCAAAGAAGGGAAAGCAGGAAGGTGGAAGGACTGTATAGAGGGTCTATACAAGACGTACTTGAGGACAATATTCCGGAAATGGAAGAGAAATACCCTCAGACTTCAAGAAGAATATAATAATTCCAATTCCAAAGAAAGCAGGTGTTGACAGATGTGAAAATTACCGAACAATAAATTTAATAAGCCACAGCTGCAAAATACTGACGCGAATTCTTTACAGACGAATGGAAAAAGTAGCAGAAGCCAACCTTGGGGAAGATCAGTTTGGATTCCGTAGAAATATTGGAATACGTGACGCAATACTAACTTTACGACTTACCTTTAAAGCAAGATTAAGGAAAGGCAAACCTACGTTTCTAGCATTTGTAGACTTAGAGAAAGCTTTTGACAATATTGACTGGAATACTCTCTTTCAAATTCTAAAGGTGGCAGGGGTAAAATACAGGGAGCGAAAGGCTATTTACAACTTGTATAGAAACCAGATGGCAGTTATAAGAGTAGAGGGACATGAAAGGGAAGCAGCCGTTAGGAAGGGAGTGAGACAGGGTTGTAGCCTCTACCCGATGTTATTCAATTTGTATATTGAACAAGCAGTAAAGGAAAGAAAAGAAAAATTCGGAGTAGGTATTAAAATCCAGGGAGAAGAAATAAAAACTTTGAGGTTGGCCGATGACATTGTAATTCTCTCAGAGACAGCAAAGGAATTGGAAGAGCAGTTGAATGGAATGGACAGTGTCTTGAAAGGAGGATACAAGATGAACATCAACAAAAGCAAAACGAGGGTAATGGAATGTAGTCGAATTAAGTCTGGTGATGCTGAGGGAATTAGATTAAGAAATGAGACACTTAAAGTAGTAAAGGAGTATTGCTATTTGTGGAGCAAAATAACTGATGATGGTCGAAGTAGAGAGGATATAAAATGTAGACTGGCAATGGCAAGAAAAGCGTTTCTGAAGAAGGGAAATTTGTTAATATCGAGTATAGATTTAAGTGTAAGGGAGTAGTTTCTGAAAGTATTTCTATGGAGTGTGGCCATGTATGGAAGTGAAACATGAACGATAAATAGTTTAGACAAGAAGAGAATAGAAGCTTTCGAAATGTGGTGCTACAGAAGAATGCTGAAGATTAGATGGGTATATCACATAACTAATGAGGAGGTATTGAATAGAATTGGGGAGAAGAGGAGTTTGTGGCACAACTTGACAAGAAGAAGGGACCGGTTGGTAGGATATGTTCTGAGGCATCAAGGGATCACAAATTTAGCATTGGAGGGCAGTGTGGAGGGTAAAAATCATAGAGGGAGACCAAGAGATGAATACACTAAGCAGATTCAGAAGGACGTAGGTTGCAGTAAGTACTGGGAGATGAAGAAGCTTGTACAGGATAGAGTAGCACGGAGAGCTGCATCAAACCAGTCTCAGGACTGAAGACCACAACAACAGCAGCAGCAGCAGATCTAAGCAAAATGCACAAAAATTTTAAATTCACATTTGGATATGAAACTAATAAAAGCATTAACTTTCTTGACGAGAAAATTGGCAATAGTAAGAATAAACATCAGTTTAGTATCTACAGAAAACCTACCACCACAGATGTCAGTATTGGCAAATCGTCTTGCCTCCCCCGCCAAAAAAAAAATTGCGTATTTCAGAACGATGCTAAACCGAATTAGAAAAGTACCAATGAGTGACACAGACCAAAAAACTGAAATCAATATATTAAAACAGTTGCTCATAATAATGGGTATAAACCCACAATAATAGATAAACTCCAAAACAAAATGCAGACAAAAACCACAGATCCACTTCAAAGCAGTCACTTCAAGCTAAAGTCACTGAAGCCAAACCTAAATATGCTAGTCTCCCATACATAGGTCCACTTTCATACCAAATAGCAAACTTATTTAAAAAGAAGAAAAATATCACAATCAGTTTTTCCACAAATAATAAATTACGACAAAAAGTAATGCCTCATGGAAATACCTCCAAGAGTCCCTACCGTAAATCAGGAATATACAAACACAAATGTGATACATGCCCAAAATTCTACATTGGAGAGACAGGCAGAAGTTTTGAAATTAGATACAAGGAACATATTGATGCTTTAAGACTTGGTAACTTGAACAAATCAGCATTTGCAGCCCATATTGCTGAAAAAAACCATTCAGTGGGAAACATTGAGGACAACTTAAAAATTTTGCATCTAGCAGAAAAAGAAGCCACTATGAATATATTAGAAGAATTAGAAATGCACACACACAAAAGCAGCACTCCAGACTATATCCTTAACGATCAAACAGAGTTAGATAACACACCTTTCCTGAAAAATTTCCAAAAATTACTTTCCAGCCTCCAAAGCAAATAACATTAGTACACCTATCTGCAGATCAAGTAGCAAATTTATATGGTACTATAATTCTCATGGTGCTAAATGTAATTAAGTAATAGACTATTTGACCTATACAGTTCTCTCTCTCTCTCTCTATGTGTGTATATATATATATATATATATATATATATATATATATATATACTGTTACATTAATTATAAAGTTTTTTAATGCATATATATATACAAAATATTGTATGAAAAATATATTATATATATATATATATATATATATATTAAAAGACTTTATTATTAATTTAACAATATCAACTCAAAAATTCAAAGTCTCTGTACTAGTGAAAAGGCATTACAGTTGCGTAAATGAATATATTATCTTTTCCAAACATAGGACAGCATCGTCAAATGTTACGATATTCATAGCATCTGTGATACTCATATGTTTGTAAGCTCTTTGTATGTATCAAAACATGTGGTGCGTGGTAGAAATCTTCTCAGTGACAAATCTAAAGTGTTCGGTGGGAACAATTTACGTGTGCAACAATTAGAATGCAGTGGGAATGCATTTACATCTGTTGGACGAATGTTACGAAAATAAACAGTCCAAACCGACGTTTCACGTAAGCCACATGCAACGGAAATCTGTAACGCAGCCATCTGTGTGTGACGTGTTTATAATTATGTATTATTTATGTTTTAGGAGAATTAATCTGTAAAAAACACACCACATGTCATAAAGAAATTGTGTAAACCGTCTGAGGATGAATCACAACGATTCGAAACCGGTAACGGTACCCTTGGAATAAAGGAACTGAAAATAAATCTATGGCTGGTTGCTCTCCTAACACCATCAACATTTGTCTTCAAACAATAGCCTTGGTCTCCATCGTATCATCATATGACAAAATTGCAAGAAATACGTTTGTTATTGTAGGACGTCTCCAATATTGTAAAGACTTCTACGGACGTATTTCCTTTATACAATTTTTATGCAGAAATCAAAAGACCTTGCAGTGTTAAGTGTAAAGTGCCTCACAGATGAGCATGGACATTTTATTGGCCTGAGTTTGGAAGCGAACGTGTAATATATAGCGATGTAGGATTGTTCTACTTTTGTTAATAACTATTTGCCATTAGTTGTAAGGCTCTGGAGAAATTCAAAGATACTTAGGTTCTGATGTATAGTAGGTTAAGTTAAAATCGTGCTTGGTACAAACAAGAGTGATTGAGGGCCCTTAAGAGTAATTGGGAACCACCAAAATTTAAGGGACTAACAACTGTTTTATTTAAATGTTGCAAGGTGACGGCGAGCAGCAAAGGGCAACCGGCCGGCTCCGGACGGCAAGGAAACGGGACGACCCGTCCCTGTCAAACAACTGATCCCGTGGACGTGAGCGGCAGGCTGGCATCTGGCGCTACCCTCCCCCCTCGTCCAAGCGACAGTGGAGGCAGCTGAAAGACGACAGCGGCTGAGGCGGCGCCCACTGATGCACAGCCCCAAGCTACAGTACGCGGCCTGGCAACCTGCGGCAAGGTAACGGACGGTCAGAGCGGCTGAACTCTTTGCACTACAAAGGAGAGCCCTGTTGTTATCGCTACGACACATCTTGTCAGACGGAGATCGCAATGTCGCTCCACCAGGACACAGGAGGCTGCGACTTTGGCAGTGGCTATTAGCGCTACTGAACCTGTTAGTTGGTGACGGTGAACACTGCCGCTTTTGCAAAAGTCAAGGGATAAAGGACAAACTACTAAGGGCTGCTTGCCTCATTAGTAACCTTTGTTGGATGCAAGAACACTGAGCATAGGGAGAACGCACTGTAGAACTTTCAAGGCAAAGACATCGGACTTTGAATTTAGAAAGAGGGGGCTGTTAAATAAACCGATATTTGAATAACGTGTGTGTGTACTCTTGATGAACTTACGTTTTGGTAATCCATGGCGGTGAAGGCTAGGCGCAAACATCTGTGCCAGACAAAAACAAACTGTTCATCATACGTGCAGTGTAGTTGTTGGACATACAGTTTTATTTGGATTGCTGGAACTGATGTACCGTTAGTCCAATCCAGACCTTTAGTACCAATAATGATTTTAAAAAAGGGAACTGGTTTACGACAGTGTGTTGACTGCAAATGGACAACTAGCTTGCCACCAGAATTTTGCATAAAGTAATTGTCTACGGAACAATAAAGTTAAAGAGACAGCATGAGTTAAACAGTCAGCAGAGTGCAATAAGCTACCTCCAAGTTCCTTTGGAAGGAAGCCCTCCCCAACAATTACGCTAGATGGTGCACGTGTGACTTCATAGTGCCGTGTGACTACCAAATAGCGTGTGAGCTGGTCCTGTAATCATATGAATTTCGGGGATCTTCGTCCAGATATTCTCATCTTAATATCCTGTGTTTTAGTTTACGACTTAGTTAAATATGTTGGGTAGGATATAAAAATGTTGATTGTCTTACGTTAGTTATTTCGCTTGTGTTTCCTTTCTTTGATGAAACGTGTAACAGGACGATACTTTGTTTACTGAGTGACAGTTTTGAGCAGAGAGGAAAGAGGGAATGTTTTGCTTTAGAATAACTGAAGTTATCTCTAATCTTAGGAGCGTGATCGATAGTATGTTGTTTTCTGTCATTATCAGCCTGAAAATGGGGCACTGAGATGAACAAAGGTTTGCTGGCTCAAGGCAAAATGTTGTCTAATAACTCAATCAGAAAGTAGGTCGACGGTGTTTCCCTCATTTCTGTCTGACCAGAACTAAATTTTTATGTTGACAAGGAGGCCATAAGCCTGAAAATAGTGGATATAACGTAGTCAAGTGTTATCTGATCATAACGTTTAAAAGGACTCTCACTCTGATAAAGATAGATCATTACATTGGTTTCACGACACATACATAACTTGATTGCTAGTTGGTAAAGAACAAATTAGATAAAATTTAATGTGTCAGAATACAAAGTAGCTTTTCGATTAAATTTGTGACCTACCTAATGTGCTACTGTATAATTTTGTACTAGTTTAATTTGACATTTGGAGTTAATCCAAGATTAGTTGTTGAGAGTCTCATTATTAGTGTAGTCAAGTAGAATCTGTTTCAGATACGTATTTTCTTTATCAGGGTTTCTGGTTGGTGACTAGGGAATATACATAACAATAAATGTTTATAGAGCCATTGAAGACTTGGAGTTTAGTATTATTAATTGCATTGAATGTTTACTTATTTTCCGATGTTTTGTACAATTGATGGATAGGTAATGGACATAGCAGAAAATATTTTGTAGCCATTTTAGGCTGAGTGTTCTATATTATTGATTGTATTGAATACTCACTACTTTTTCAATGCTTTGCATAGAACACATTCTGTATTATTGAGATACACTAACAGTCACCCTTGTTACCAGTATTTGATTACTATGTCTTAGGATAATTTAATGTTTACTTAATGAGTACCAACCTGTATTAGATGTAACTGTTTTAATTCATTAATCTGATTTCATTTATAGAAGTTTTTTGAAATATTATTAATATAATTACATAATGAGTACCAACATGTTCTGGATCTAAGTGTGATTAATTAAGGTGATTTCAGTTACAGAATTTTAGTAATGTTATGAATAGTTGTGGCAGTGGCCACTGTGTCAATGGTCTTGGCAAGTTAACTATTTCAAATGATGTATCTTGAACCTTGCCGAACAAAACAAAAAAAAGTAATAACTGATTGGTGTAGCATGGAGATTGGGGTCCCCGCTTCGTGGCACCAATTGAAAACTGTCCTGGACTGTCATTCCATCGGAAAGATAGCCCTGAGTCCATTTTCTTCGACGTTACCCGAGAGTGATGAAATGGAACTTGTTGCCCCGTTCCATATTTTTTTCAATAAATTCCGCTACAGGAGAACTATACCCAGAGTGTTTTGACTCTGCAAAAGCAAATTCCGTGTATAAAAAACAGAAGAGAATGGAGAAAGCGGCGTTTATTTATTTATTTATTTATTCATTTTATTTCATGTGTGCCACGCTTCCTTGTATCCTTTTCCATTTGCAACCTTGGACCGCATGAATGAGATAGTATGTAATGTAGCAGAAAGCTCTGGTCAGAGGTCGTAGCATTGCATGTGTTGAGTCGTTCTGTGGTAGGATTGTACCAACTCCTTAAACGTGAACAAGTTTTAAAAAGATGGTGGGCAAGTCGGGTCAGAGAGATCGCGAAGGCCCGAGTATTAGCTCCGTTAGGTTAGCGAACGATCCCCTCCACCACCTTTTGAACAAAGAACGGTTAGGCGAGGTGTCCGGTCGAGCTCTTGTTCCTGGGTCGCGCGCTGGACAGACATGGAGACACCGCTCTCGTGTTGGTGGTGTTAACAGTGGTATTAGATTGTTTGAAATCTGCTCTGTAATGAGGTCCAGATGTGGAAACCAGGTGCGAGATTACCACTAAACCCCATAAGGGAACTTATTTTCATAATTTATTAGAATTTCAGTAGAACTTTACGTTTGTGCCTTGGTCAGGCCACGCACCATGGGCCTTAAGCTCACGGTCGTATTATTGCTCTGTGCTTAACAGAAATTCACTCATTTAATGTATTTTAATCTGCTGTTTCATTTACAGTAATATTTTGGGGGATTTTTATTTATTTTCCATATGTTTTCTTTGTGAACTTGCTTTCGCGCCACGTGGTCGGTTGGAACAACCGCCACATTGATAAATCGGAGTTTGGGTCTGAAAAACTATTGTACACGATGAATAATCATACGATGGTTGGCGAGTGTAAAGTAGGAAAGGAATAATCCTGTGTGTCCGTAATTTTCTGGATTTCTGTGGGCTACCTAAACTTGCCCACGTGTATTCAATAGCAATGAAGTGATGATGTTTCTTGTACTCCCCCATAACTATTTGATTTGTAGGCGATGTTGTGCGATAAGTATAATACATGGCTTAAACTAGTGCTACTAGGAAAAGTATCGGATTTTAATGCCTATTAATTTGATAAAGACTTGCGAAATGCTCTTTCACCCTGACCTAGTTTTGCTTGTAGTTCACTGGTTCAAATGGCTCTGAGGACTATGGGACTTAACATTTGAGGTCATCAGTCCCCTAGAACTTAGAACTACTTAAACCTTACTAACCTAAATACATCACACACATCCATGCCCAAGGCAGGATTCGAACCTGTGACCGTAGCAGTCGCGCGGTTCCGGATTTGCTTGTAGTGTCTTTGCTGAACTTGTTCTGAGTCACCTATAGTAACTGAATGTAATAAGCGAATGTTTAGGTATAATTGTGTGTCTGTATGAAATTACATTGAAGCCAGGTCTGCGCTCCCCTATCTCATTCCATAATTACGTGGCGAAACCGAACCATGTTAATTAGAGAGACCAGTTTTGTTGATGTATGGTGCAAGAGAAACACGACTAGTTGTTGAAATACCATTGGTACTGAATAAATATCAATTAATCTCTACCCTCGACTGATTATTTGCTTCCTCCATCATAAAGAATAGGGGAAAGTCAGTACCACAGTTCTGGGTCATGAAAGCAAGTAAAAGCTATATACTGCCTATTAAGCTCTGTATAGGTGCCTTCTGTAGTGGTTCAAAAATATTGCGTTATCTGTTGTGTTAAACTTTTTACCGGTTGTTTAAAACCTTCCGCTATTAATTATTAATACCCGGAAATAACTCGCAGGGGTCAGTAATTTCGTGGACCACACGAATTTAAGAGATCATTAACTACAGACGGCAGCTTGCACGAGTGGTTGGACATGACAATGCGACAGTAATCTTCGTACTTAGGTAGAATTTTACCACCACCAGTACAGGTAGGTTACGTTGCAGTATAAAGAGGTAGTTGTGTTTCACATGAACTATATATTCTGAGTCCATGCTGACTATTTGTCAACAAATCGTTTTCTTCGAGGTACCAAATAATGTTCGAATACAGTATATGTTCCGAATCCCTACTGCAAATCGAAGTTAGTGCAAAGGGTCTGTAATCCAGCGGATTGCTTCTACTTCCATTTTTGGGTATTGGTGTGGCTTGAGCAATTTTCCAGTCTTTAGGTACTGATGTATCTATGAGCGAGCTATTGTATATGATTGCTAAATATGGAGCTATTGCATCACCACACTCTGAAAGGCACATGGCTGACATACAATCTGGACCTGAGTCCGTGCCTTTATTAAGTGATTTAACCTACTTAGCAGGTGTTCTTGATTGGAATTCAGGAATATTTACTTCGTCGTCTTTGGTGAAGGAGTTTCGGTAAACGGTGTTTAATAACTCAGCTTTAGTGGCACTGTCATCAGTGACTTCACCGTTGATACCGCGCAGTAAAGGTATTGATTTCGTCTTACCAGTTGCTACATGTGTCGCTGGCATCAACAACGTTATGTATTTTACGAACTAAATCAAATAAGTCAGTACTTAAGAGTTATTTGAAGTGTGGTGTTCATGTAAAATATGTTAAGAATTTCAATCTCTGTAACAAGGTAATAGCGCGCTATCCATACGTATATGTAGGTCGTGGACAGTGATAGATAATCTCTGCTCTTATTAATATGTTCTGTGTGTTCTACTATCTTGTAAAACTATTATATTGAAGCCAGGTGGAGAAAACGCCGTCCAAAGAGACGTGAATCGCAGTCGATGTATTCGAGTTTGCCTATAAGAAAATAAGTTCATGTCCCACATCCCCCCATCTAGCCATAGTCCCTTGTGTATCCGCCCAATTACATCGGCAGATGTGTGACAGCTATCAGTAATAAATCTTATTAACGACGCTGTAATCTTTAGTCAGTCGATTGGCAGCTCTGAATGTTAGTCTTTCTCTCTTTTAGGCAAGTTTTGCCACAAATCGTCATCAACCCCAATTCGGTATAGTACTGCCTGCGATCTATGTGTCCACCCTCAGTGTTCTACTGTAGCACTTCATTTAAAACGAAACATCTCTTCTCCTTTTAACTGTTAGTCGTTCACATTTCACATCTGTACAAGGCTACACGCCAGACAATGGTACGAACAAATTTAAAAAATGGTATCCAGTTTCTAGCCTTACAGTACCTTCCAGATGGATAAATAATTGAAGGTGAAGGAATAAAGATTATGCTTTAGTATTTTATATAGCACGTTTGTTCTAGAGGTTGGTGTATATGATATGTCAAGCTGTTATTGACTGAACCGTTTATCTGGAACTCTACTTCGCTGCTTAATATTTCATATATTTTTGAACTAATAATAACACACAATTCCGTCCCTTCGTCTTTACAATTACACCATCAGTGGAAAGGAAGGCTTGTGATGATACTATCATTATAGTGGAAACAGCTACTCGGGTCTAGGTTTAACACAAGGATCATTTCGCAATGGTACAGTATTGGTCACAGTAATACAATCTGGATAATTAAGCTACGTGGCGCGGTAGATAGCGGCAGGTGGAGTTGTGTCAGTCAACGTGGAAATAACGCCGTTTCTGATACCTCACCATCCAGCCGCTCTCCACTCTGCTGCCATTTCTGTTCCAAAGCCACTTCTGTCTTTTGAAATAACAAAGTCGTATATTTAACAAAAATATCAAAAAGAGGGTGTACATAAGAGGTATTATAATATTTGTGGTATTCTGAAAAGTCACGCTACTTTAAAGTGTACTGTGAATGCAACTTCCTTACAAACAGGAATGAGGATAGGTTGAGTAATATGTTGCCGCTGGGGAACAATTTATCCAGTACTAGTAATAAGACTACAGAGCGCTATCTATTCTGGTATGCAACTGTATGTAATGTGACAAGTATTTGCTGCTAATATGTATGTTTCATGTGATTTGTATTATCTTACAACTACTGTGCCCGACTTCTTGGAACTGAGGTAACTAGTAATAATAAATTAATGAGAAGATATTGAATAACTAATACTATAGTAATTTGCGACAAAACTTATCTTTGCTCGTGATTTTTGGCTGTAGCTTTGAAACTATTCATGTGGAACTGCGGTTCGGAACACTCTCATTGAGCCACAATTACTGAGTGGCGGAATGATACTTCTCACCATAACGGTAACTATTACATCTCTTCTCATGTCATCCACTATGGAGATATACAAGACTCCAAGCACCAATTTGGCTCACACAGAGCTTTGTGAATCAACAAAATGTTCACAGAAAAATATCTACCTTTACATCACCAAGGAGCATTAAGTGTTCCGTGCAACACACACCACTTCCAGGAAACAACGGCTGGTCTTTGTCTTCCATCACAATTTGCTTGGTACGTACCTATCTGAAAGTTGTTGTAAAATATTCTTGAACTTTCTACACCGAAGCTCAACATTGTTAGTATTGGAGATGAAATTTTCTTGGTGACGTTTGAATAAATCTGAAGATTGTTCCTTGTCGCTCTTGCTATGCAGAAATATGTCTCTATCCTCCTCTATATTGCTGTTTACAGCCTTATTAAGTGATGCTGTAATGGCCTTATGATCATTCATTCGCAAATCTACGTTGAGTAGAAAATTTTGGTTTTCTTGTCACCAGGAGATCTAAAACGTTACCTACATGAAACGCTTCACTGAGTAACTATTCAAGGTATATTTCATATATAAGGCACTTAAACTAATTTTAAACGATTTGTTGTCTCTGCTACCCGCTCTAATCACTTGTGTCTCCAGGATATATATCTGGTAAGCTGTAATCGATATCTAATAGTATGACACGACGAAGTCATTTTGGGGAAATAATAATGTCTATCTGCCCCCAATTCAAATAGTAACTCTGCATTCTGAGATATTACAGTTATATGTGAAGTGGTGGATAGCAGTACGTGGGAGCTGTGTCAGTCTACGTGGAAATAAGTTCGTTGTTGACACAATTGCATCTAGCCACTGTCTACTCTGTCTGCCAGTCATCTTCCAGTGTCACGTGTGTTATTGTATCTAACAACATTCTATATTTAATGAATAAATATGAAAAATAAATTGTAGTTAAGAGGCAAATAGAAGTGTTTGTGGTATTCTGACATTGTGATGTTACTTTAAAATGTATTGAGAATGCAACATTCATATACACAGAAATGTAGACAGATTGACAAATGTGTTGGGGCTGTGGGACAAGTTATAAAGTCGTAGTAATAAGTTTACAGAGCACTACCTACACTGGTAAGCAATTCTCTGTAATGCGACCAGAATATGCTGCTGTAATGTATATTTTATTTGTGTTATATCATCTTACAACAATATTATTATGAAGGAAGTTGGAGAAATTCGTAAACGCTGAGAGATGTGCTATGAATGTGGAAACGTTTCATAATCTAACGACGCTTCATTCTGAGAAAAATATCTTATGTGGTCATTTCTTATCATACTCGTTTATTGTTAAATCTCACACTTAGCAGAGAGGGTTTATTAAAAGGAAGTCACAACTGTTTTACAATCCACTGCATTTACAGATTTCTAAGGCAGTCCAAAATGATAACTGTAGTAATTTAGTATATACCAATATTTTTCCAATGGTGACAACAAAAAGATTATTACGAATCTATTCCTTGTCCATGTAGGGTATTTCTAAGCCACCCAGATGGTAAACAGACGTACTTGAAGTGGTGGGTCACAGTAGATAAAAATATGTCAGTCAGTATAAAACTAAGACATTGGAGACCTCACACAGTGTAGCTCCTACCTACTCTGTGAAAACTGTCTCTGACGTTACCAACAATGAAAGATATTTCAACTAAAATTTTTCAGACTTTTCCAGGTTACTGATACATTATGTGATGTCAGTGACCACTAAAAGTGTCAATGAGACAACAAATATCAAGAGAGCCATTTGTCAACCTGTCACAATTATTATGCACATGCCTGAAATAACCAGAAATGTTAATGATCTAGGAAAGATTTTACTAGTTTAACATCGCCTGACAAATTTCTTGTGATGTCCAAAACATAAAAGTTACTTCGAATTTGATTCTCTTCCAGATCTGATATCTATAAGCCAGATACTGATGTGATGATAAGTTGTATTATGATTCACAGTTGATGAATGTCTGTCTGTCAAAGTGAAAATAAGTAAATGTAGACAGCACTTCATCTAACCACCATCCACATCGTTATTTCGACACATACTATTCTCACACAAACCTCATATGTAAAACAATAACGGTAAGAGAGGTGTTTTTAAGAAATCACTCTTCTTCCAAAGTCAACTGCAGAGCTGTAGAAAAGTTAGATATGCAATTATTAATACGATTATTTGCTTCGTTCGATGTTTCACAGCATTATATTTAAAAGGATACGCAATGCTATTTCTAGGTCTTCAGGATCCTACTTCTAGTGATAGTGCAGGCTGAGGATAATATTGTCTTTATAAGGAAAGCGAATGCTCCAATTGCACCATCAATATGATTACTTAAAATATCACTGTCTGCCTATTCCGCTTCTTTTTCGTATTTAAGTGGCAGAAGAAAATACTTCAGATAATTAACTGTAAGTGGAAACTAATTTCTTGCGAATTAAGGACGTAGCAATAGAAACTGAGTCCGATGGATCATAATGAGAAGCAGCTGTAGGTAGAACCATTCTGTGTGCGTCATAGTCTCACAAGTGAGGTGGTGCAATACATTTGTTCAATATAAAAGTGAACGAAAACAAAAGACGCTCCTCATTAGGGGCAGACAAGACTGCTGTCATTCTGATAAACACAAAGTCGTTTGTCAAATGGATATTAATGGTGAGTATTACATTATGAATATGTAATTGTAGGCTGTAATTTAACAAGTAATAGACTAATAATTGTAAATTAGTTAACTCGGAATAAAATTGAACTGACAACTTTGTTTAAGACTTCTTACGAAAGATGTCAACAAATTGTTAGGGAGCTACATTTTTTGTATTTAAGTGTGAAAACATAATGAGAAGCAAAATCAATGACTTTCAAACTGAACTGAATATGAAAGACCCTGTTCACCGTGTGTTTCTCCAAGGTGATGTCAGAAACCATACCATTTGTGATTAGGCTGGTATTTGCGGATTTGTTTCGTTTTGTGTAAATATTGTTAGCGCAAATAAATACCTATTAAAACTTTTTACATGCATATCAAGATGTCACATGCATACTTCGGCTATTTTTTGTTGGATGCAACATTGATTTGGAGAGAAGCATTATATGCTGATCTGACTGAAACTAGCTCCATCTTTGCATTAAATTAAATCTCAAGAAGATTTGAACCAAAACAGTAAAATAAACTTTATGTTGTAGAGGTAATCTAATGCTCTATTAGTTTCAGTGTTAAGATCCTATAAAATTGTGATTATTTATTCCTTATATATAATGCATTCTGCCGTCTGAGAAATACCAGCTGAATGTGAAGTGGTGAATAGCGATAGATGGTGTGTCAGTTAACGTGAAAGTAACTTCGTTATAGGCACCCCTGCATCTAGTCGATGTCAATTCCGCTCCCAGGTGAGATCTACTGCTACATGTGTCACTCGCTCCAACAACGTTCTATGTTTATTTAAAATACATCAAAACATTTAGTAGATAAGAGTTATTGGCAGTTTGATGGTAATGTAAAATATATTACGAATTTCAATGTCTGTTATAAGGTAATAGCGCGCTATCTATACATCTACACAGCCATGAAAACAGCGATAACTAATCTCTCTAATTACTAGCATGTTCTATATGTTCCACTATCCTACACCACTATTATATAGAAGGCAACTGGAGAAAATTCTTTCCAAAGGGAATATCAGTTTCAGTCGATGTATACGGGCCTGCCTATGTGAAGTAAAGTTTGTGTCTTACATCCTTCCATCTGCCCGCAGTCCCCATGTGTGTCCATCTAAGTACACCGTCGGAGGTGTCACTGCTATCAGTAATAACTCATATTAATGATGTGGTCAGCAATTAGCCAACTGGTGGCTCTCAATGTCAGTCTTTCTCTCTTTTAGTAAACTTTTGCCACAAATCGTCCTCAGTCACAAATTAGATTCAGTATTACGTCTGATTTATGCGTCCATCTTCAGTGTTCTACTGTAGCACTTCATTTAAAACGTAGTATCTCTTCTCCTTTGAACTCTGAGTCATACATCTCTCACATATATACAACTGTATACTCCAGACAATGGCACAAACACATTCTATAAAAATAATCCAGTTTCTAGCCTTAAAATACCTTCCAGATGGATAAATATTTGATGGTCAAATAATAAAAATTATGCTTCAATATTTGATCCAGCCAGTTGCTCTTTTGGTTGGTGTATATGGTATCTCATGCTACTCGTAGGTGCATAGTTTACCTTGAACTCAAACGAGCGGTGCTGGTTACTGTTATCTACCCCTCCACTCAGCGAACGAGGGGGTCTGATATGGAAAATCAATTCTTAAGCCGGTGAACCCAGGCATTGCCACGTGTGGAGATCACCTACATCTTGGCTGTTAATTGAAGAAATCTGCCATCGGTGTACCTATAATACGTCAGTGAGTAGAGGAGGGGGGAAACTGTACTTTAGGACAAACAGCCATCTATATGAAGTACAATAGAATTTATTATACGAATTACCATGCATATTTGTTGTCAAGGTGCAGAAATCGTAAATGTAGGGAAATCCTATAAAAACCAGGAAGATCCCATAGAAAAATTAAGACAAGGAAAATATTGTTCAAGGTCACTATCAACTTAATACCCAATATCTGCTAACAGTAATTCGGTGGAAATTTTTTATCCAAACCAAAAATGTATACTGTGGCAATATAACAAAACAACTGTAGATGGGCAATAATCCCTCTCTTCCAGATCACTTGCTCAAATTTGAACTTCAAGATCACATTTCAATTATGTGGCGGACATGGATGCAAGGGAATGCGAGTAATTACTCCAGTCTGATGCAGACCTGAAGTGAAAGCGCGCTGGTGACTTCAAAATTTAATGCCAGAGCAACGCCTCATTTATCTGTCAGAGAATGCAGTGACAATCTCGGCGGTGGTTTGCTGTTGCGTTCACCGTCTCCCGTATTTGTTAACTTGACAAAACTATGCTGCCCTCTGACTGAATTTCCGTCCCTAGCTAACACCTGACTTTGTACACGCGCCAAGGCTGGACAATATGAACGATGTTGCCTTCAAAAATTCTCACAAAAATGTTAAGTATAACAGATCATTTCCTGCCCTCCACTATGGCGATATACCGGTACAAGAAATCCACTACAAATTCGGCTGGTCCAGCGCTTTGCGAATCAAAAAAGTGCTCAAGGAAAAATATCTATGTTGATGTCACAACAGGGTACTAAGTGCTCCGTGTAACACACGACACCTCCAGGGAGAGATTGCCCAATTATCCCTACGTAATTGATTATATTGTCGCTAACTTCCCCCACTGTACCGCAGCTACACTTCTTTCCGCGACTGGTATCGGCTAATAGGCGTCGTTGTTACTGTCCAACGTCGCTTACTCGACCAATAGGAATGACCGAAACATACTCCCGTTTATGCTGACTTCTTCTTGACCAACCAGCGTTAAAAGCTCTACGAGACCAGGTACTCAGCACTGTCGACGGTAGTAACACGTGATTTTACTGTTTATACTGGGCGCGTGACTCTGAATTTGTGCTTTCGTCTCGCTAATCCAAGTGATGTGTCAAATGTCCACTAAATTGCCTCCCTACTGTGAAGGTCACTTTGTTGCAGCTCGATAAGTGTATTTCGCTCTCGCGCTTCTGTGTTGTCAACTGGTAAACCTGTTTCACTTCAATTTCACTTTACTGCCTAAATATTAGATATTTGTCTACATGCTAATGTTACTAGCAAGTACATGTGTGTTATTATTACACTTTGTGATATGTAGATTACCTAGATGCAGTTGAAAGTATGGATTGTGACACATGAAATGAAGTGGCGTATTGAGTAGATTCGACCTAAACAGTAAATTAACATAAGAAGTGGTAATTTTTACCCTGACAACATACATATCCTCCCCCTTTCTCAGTTACTTTTGTGCTTGGTCAATCAATAATTGAGAACTGATTAATACTAAGCAAATTGCATAAAAGTTCTCATAGTGTAAATTCAAACTCCACAAGTGATGTAACCTCGATTGTCCAGCATCTTTAAATTATACTTAATGTAAGTACATAATGCAATTTTTTTTTTTAACTCTCACTGAATATAGAAATTTTTTTTTCATGTCCTGCTTCCTAATATTCCTTATATTGAGCTTGCATGAAGTGTTATGTATCAGTAAATTATAAACCAAATCCTCTTTTACCTTTGTATGACTCTGAATTATGATGTTAAATAATATTTGAAATTTACATTTTAAAAATCTTTGTCTAAAATTGGCATTAACAAATCCTCATTACCACTTATGTAAATTAAGTGTGATGATGGTGATGAGTGAAGATGAGGAAACTGCCTCTTAACCTATTAACTTAAATGTCCTCAACCAGGTCTATCCAAATGATTAGTATACAATGTATTCTGCATTAAATTCAACATATACATAACACTGTTAATAAATTTTTCATATCTTTAAACAAGTAAAATACTTAGTTATCACATATATGTAATGTTTTTGTTGATACTCATCAAATATATATGAGAACATTATGCTAATTATTAAGAAAGGTTAACCTAGATAATTTACATATAAAATATACACAAATTATATATATATATAGTTAACCTAGATAATGTACATATAAAATATACACATATTATATATATATATATGTGTTGAGTCACTATTGCCACCTAGAATAACTGTGAAAGTATGATAGTAGCTGAAAAGTTTGTGGGACACATGTTGCATGGGACATTGTGAGGGGGGGGGGCATAATATGATATTGATTCTTTGTTGCTAGGTGGGGTTGTGTCAGAGATATGAAAGGGAACTTTGGTTTTCGAAATGGGATGCTATGGTTTGTTACTTATTTTCTGATAGTGGCTATCGATATGAATCCAATGTGTTTAACAGCAAGGTCTTTGAAGGTCAACGAAGGTCAAGAAGGTGGCATGACTCTCCATTTACAGGTGTTCGAAGTGATGACCATTGATACTAATGCAGTGCTGCAATCTTCTTGTCATGGATTGAGTGGTATTCCTTATCACTTCGGCACTTATCAAAGCACAGGCTCCACCAATTCTCTCTCGTATATCGTGCAAATAGTAAACATTCGCCAAATACGGCATATTCGTGTAACGTGCCATTGACGTGTAAACACTATTCGACGATTTCGCAATACAACACTAATAGGAATGGTAAGACTTTTGAATCAAGCGAATGTGAATGATGTATTCCTTTGAAGAACAAGTTCATATGCTTCTCATTTATGGAGAATGCCAACGAAATGCAGTGAGAGCTAGAGACTTATACACTGAAAGATATCCTCAACATACTCACTCTCCACGCCGTACATTATAATATGTGTATGTAAAATGAGAAGAACTGGATCTTCAACGCATCGGAAACGTATCCGGCAAAGGAAGGTTACTAACGAGGAAACGGAAATTTGCACTCTTGCCACTGTGGTTCGAAATCCTTCTGTTAGTTCGCGTCAAAGCGCAAAGGAATCTGCCATGAGCCAGAGTAGTGTTGTTCGTGTTCTGCATCGCCATAAATATCCCCGTTGCCATATCACTCTCCACCAAGAATTATCTGGTACGGATTAGATGCGTCGCATCGAATTCTGCTGATGGGCTCAACTGCAGATTTAGAGGTATGACACGTTTATTCATTTGATTTTATTTACTGACGAGGCTACATTCACGAACCATGGAAATGTTAGTTTGCATAACATGCATTATTGGGCAACTGAAAATCCATGTTGGCTGCGGCAAGTTGCGCACCAAAAACCATGATTGGTGAATGTATGATATGGGATTCTGAAGAATAGAATTATAGGCCTCTATTTCATCGAAGGAAATCTTAATGGTAGGAAGTACTCCACATTCCTGCAAGTAACATTAAGAACTTTAGGAACAAGGAACAGAAGGTGGTATCCACACTATTGGTGTCCGGCACATTTTTTGCTGATGGCTAGAAATGAGTAGCAGAGATGATTCCCAAATCGTTGGATTGGACGCGGAGGAGATGCGTCGTGCCCGTTCGTTCGCCAGACTTCACGCCTCTGGATTATTTATTGTGGGGATTCGTAAAAGACATTGTTTATAAAGACGTTTCAATTACACCTGCTGATTTGCGAGAGAGAATTGTCAGACCATGTGCCTCGATAAGTGCCGATGTGATAAGGAGTACCACTCAATCCATGATAAGAAGATTGAAGCACTGTATTGACACCAATGGTCATCACTTTGAACACCTTCTGTAAATGGACGTTCATGCCACCTTTGTGGCCTTCATTGACCTTCAAAGACTTTCGTCTCGATAGCTGCTCTCAGAAAATAAGTACCAAACTATAGCATTCCATTAAAAAAAAAAGAAAAAAAAAGTTGACCTTCATATCTCTGAAGCGACCCCACGTAGCAACAAAACACCAACGTCATATTATAACCCCCGTTGTCCCATGAAACATTTGGCCCACAAACTTTTCAGCTCCTATCATACTTTCGGAGTTATTCTTGGTGGCAACAGTTAGTGACTCACCCTGTATATATATACATATATGTCCAGGGTACACACAATTTACAAATATGGTACCAACAACGATAGATGTTTAAAGGAGAACCTAACGGAAAGCATTGCTGTTTTCACATAATTTCCAGATCCTTGGGGTATTTTGAGAAATTGCTGACGATTAAAAGGGTTTTTTGAATATGAATGTTTGCCAGATTGGAATGGAAATGGGTGAGTGACACAAAAAAGGGAAGAATCAATATATTTACATTCCAGTTGTCGTACGGATAACTGAAATAAACAGAAATAGCAGTGGTCGAGAAAAGATTCGTTACTTCACCATGGTCTCACACATTTCTTGCGGAAACGGAAGGCTATTTCTGATCTGATTCTTTTCTAGATATATATCTGTAAGCCAGATAGATATACGATACTAAATCGTGTGGTGCTTCGCGGCTGATGAATGTCTGTCAACGAGGAAATATGTCGTTTTAGACACTACTTCGTCTAGATGCCACCCAGACCGCCGTTTGTCTCTACTATTTACACATAAGCATCATCGGTAAAAAAACATAACAGTGAGGGAGATGATTTTAAGCAATCAGTATTCTTCAAACGTTAACTGCACGATGGTGGAAAAGATTGCGAATCAATTCTTAATGTATTTTACTGTGTTCGATGTTTCACAGCATTCTTTTCTAAATATGGTACACAAATCTATCTCTAGGAGTCTAGACTCTACTAGTAGTTAGACTGGCGGGTGACGATTATATTGTCGTAATAATGAAAGTGAATGCTGTATTGTTGCATCAGTATTATTTCATGAAGTCTGATTGTCTGGCTATTGTACTCCATATTCGTATATCAGTGAAGGAACAATGGTAAATATATCGGATAATTAATTTTAAAACACTCATGACACTGAGTTGCATTAAGGGGATTTGATTAGTACTACCGGTTTCGGCCGTAAGCTATCATCTGATACGAAACTCACTTGAAACAGTTCATTTGTCATGAATATTGAAACGCAAGGCAATGAATACTTTAAGCCACGATAAACACGTAATGTAAATCTTTCTTGGCATTTACAAGGTGAGCTATCATCCTATTCATGAATATGATTTGCGCAAAAGATTATGGCTTAAGACCGAAACCGCTAATACTAATAACATTCAATTAATGAAGTTCAGTGTCATGAGTTTTTTGAAACATATATCGACTGCTGAAAACTATCTGAAATATCCTATGATAATTAGTTATGAGAGGCAATTATTTCCTAACGAAATAATGACGTAACAACAGAAACTTAGTTAGAAGAAGCATAATGAGGAGTATTTGTAGTACTAGAACCATCCTGGGTACATTGTAGTGCGTCGCAGTCTGAGAAATGAGATGGTGCAAACACCTTGGTTCAGTAGCAAAATTTACACAAACAAGAGGTGCCTCACACGATGGGTCAGACAATGTTACTTCCAACCTGATATACACACTGTCATTTGTCAAACTGAACTTAATGGCAACAGTTTTATTGTGAATGTTCAAAGGTTGGCAATAATGTAACAAAAATAGATACGTCGGTGTAAATAATTGAAATCGGAATAAAATGAACTGGTTAGATTATTTAGGACTTAGCAGGAAAGATATCACAAATACTTAGAGCACTATATTTGTTTTCTTTCAGTTTAAAGACTTTGCACGTGCTCCTCCAAGGTGACGTCAGATGCCGTACCATTTGCGATTAGGCTGATATTTGCAAATCTGTTTTGCTTCGTGTAAATATTGTTAGCTGAAATAAATACCGCTTAATAACTTTTTCGTGCATTTCTAAATGTCGTTTGCGAACATTGGTTAGTTCTTTGTTAGGTACAACATTTATTTGGAGAGACGCGTTATGTTTACATCTGATTAAAACCAGATCCACTTTCTAATCAAGTTAAATCGAAAGAAGGTTTTTAACGAAAACATAAAAATACTCTTTATATGGTACAGGTAATCTGTTATAGAAATATGATTTCCTTTACTGCTTGTTACCAATGCAGTTATTTACGTTACCTATGAAGAAATAACAGTTACATGTGAAGTGGTGGGTAGCTGTGTCAGTGAACGTGGAGTTGAGTGCCTTCTGGACACCACTGCATCTAGTCGCTGCCATTTCGCTCCCAGGCAAGATCCATTGCCATATGTGTCAGTGGGACCAACAACGTACTCTATTTAAACAAAATATATCAGACATTGTTATCTTTTAGAACAGTGACGTTCATGTAAAATATGCTACGAATTTCAGCCTTTGTAATAAGGTAGTAGCGGATTAAACATATAGATATTCAGCCATGTAGAGAGCGATAAGTAATCTCTGCTCTTATTAATATGGTGTCTGTGTTCTGTCCTCTTACATCACTATTATTTGTGAACCAAGCTGGAGAGATGAGGTTCAGTCGATTTATGTGTGCCTGTCTGTGTGAAAGTGAGTTCATCTAATACGTTCCTCCATATAGACGCATTCCCCTTGTGTATTCGTCTAGTTATATCAGCGGGTCGCTGTTATCGCTGACAAGTCATGTTTATGTTATTGTGGTCTGTAGTCAGCCAACTGCCAGCTGTCAGTGTTAGTCCATCTCTCTTTTCGTCAAGTTTTGTCGTTAGTCGTATTCCCTCCCACATTCGATTCAGTATTACCTTCGATTTAAGAGTCTACCTTGAGTGTTCCACTGTAGCACTTCATTTAAAACTAAATATCTCTTCTCCGTTGAACTGATAGTCGTTCACGTGTCACTTCCGAACAAGGCTACATTCCAGACAATGGCACAACACATCCGGTAAATATTATTCAATTTCTAGCCTTTTAATAACTTCCAGATGGATAAATACTTGACCATCAAGGAATAAAGATTATGGTTTGTTATTTGATCTAACACAGTTGCTCAAGAGTTTTACGTACGTGAATTGTCATTATATTGTTAACCGCATAGTTTACCCTGAAATTTACGTCACTGCTTAATGTTTTATGTTTTATGTTAGATGTAATCATAACAAGCAACTCCGTCCTTGGTGTTTAGAATCCTGCTGGCTGTGAGAAGGCATTGTAGTGGTGATATTATCATTATAGTGGAAACCTCTCCTCTGTTCTATCTTTAACAAGATTTAAATAAATATCTGGATCTTTATATAATTATTTATTTATTTTATCGAAGAGTCACCTCACAATGATATACTTTTTGTCACAGTAATACAATGAAAACCAGCACCTCACAACATAGACAAAGAAAAAATTCTAAAGTATGACCTATAAGGATACAACAGATGGCGGGCATGGGCTTGATGAAGGAAACATCCTAGCATTCGCCTGCAGTGGTTTAGGAATACTACTGACACCCAAATCGGGATTGCGAGACAAAGGAAAGTCCATGTTCTCGAATACTGGGTCAGTGCCTTAACAACAACTGTAATACGTCTTTAATTTTGTGCCTATTATACAATGATCTTCGATAGTCACTCAAATATCTGCTGGTAACTAATAACTGTACAGAATACCGAATCCTGGGGCACCAATACTTAAGTCTGCGCTGTGTCTCGTTCCTGGCCTACCCGCTATTCAGCTGGAAAATAAAAACAGCATTAGTAAGACATTAGTACTATGCAGTTTAGATCCTGACACATGACATTCTTGCAAATGCACTATACCTTATTCACGTGTTGTCTTTCTTCATGGACAATCGCATGTGGAGAGATCGGGCCGCTATTGAGGTTGTGTAAGGGCTTCCCAGTGAAACCTCTGCAGCGTAGTCGGAACGATCTTGGCTATGTGTAGGCCACACCACATCCGTGCCCATCCATATGCCGTCGACAAAGAAAAGCATGCATGATTACAATCATTATACCGTAACCCCTTTTACCATGCCCTCCAGGTCCTAACTTTCTTGAAAAAGCAATAAACTGTGATCGAGTGCTGAAATGCAAAATGGTATGGTAGTTCACACCATTTTATTATTAGCAACGAGTCCTCAAAGTAAACTTTCATGGTGTGGTATATATTCAACATGAAAAACATTTTAGCTTGGTTTTCGTAATGTCTTTCATTTCGTTAAGCAGTTGTGTAGTATTTATAATATATTACTTTAGGTTTTTTGTCTTTTTTCTTTGGATACTGTATCCCCATAGGGGCGATTGTTCCACGATTCCATATAGAACTAAGAGCGGAGTACTTACCAGTATTATTCCTGCATTGTTTCCATGTTTGCAGCCATCGATCCCCAGAACAAAGTCCCATAGCTGAGAACTGTGTGTATGTACAAATAATCTATCAGTATAAGTCGCAATTTTCCGAGTGCTTCTCCAAGGTGATGTCAGACGCCGTACTATTTCTATTATGCTGATATTTGCAAATCTAATTCGCTTCTAGTAAAGTTGTTAGCTGAAATAAACACAGCTTAATACTTTTTACGTACATTTCAAAATGGGAGTTTCGTACTTCGGCTAGTTTTTTTCTTAGATACAACATTTCACTGCAGAGAAACAATATGTGCTCGGCCTATTAACAGCAGCACCACCTTCTCATCGAGTTAAATTGTACGAAGGTTTTGAAGCAAAACAGGAAAATGCACTTTTTATGGTACAGTTAATCTAATGTTGCATTAGTTTAAGTGTTAATCTATTATAAAGATACGATTGTTTTCTCCTTGGCGTCAATGGTGCTAGTCACACTGCTCATGGAGAATATATGAGATATGTGAAGTGGTGGATGGCGGTAGATGAAGTTGTCAGTGAACGTGGAAATAATTTCGTATCGACACTAATGCATCCAGTCGTTGTTCACTCCCCTACCGGGCGAACTCCACTGTCCCACATGTCTCTCGTACTGAAAAGACGATGTTAGTCTTTAAGCCACGTGCGTTTTTCCAAGGAGGTGTCAGACGCCATCTCAGTGGTGTTTACGCTGATATGCGCAGTTCTGTTCTGAAGAGCGTAAAGAGTGTCAGTAGAAATAAGTATCGCATCAAAGTTGTTACGTGCCAGTCCAAATGTCAGTTGCATATTCCGGCGATTTTTTTGTTACATACGACATTTCATTGCAGAGAAACATTAAGTGACCGTCAGGCTAAACCATTAGATCCTTTTCAAAAGTTTCTGCGTTTCAGATATCATCTGAAGCAAACAGTTATGACTTTTAACCGAAACAGGACATAAAGTTTTATTTATCACAGGCACTATAATTTATGTGTACTAGTGTTAAACCACTATTAAGATATGGAGATATCTGTCTGTCACCAGTCCGTCTAGTTACTTTGCATTCGAAGAAATTGAAGTGGAGGATAGTGATAGATGGAGTTGTGTCATTCAACTTGGAAATAAGTTCGTGCTGACACCTCTCCATGTAGCCACTATCCAATCTGCTGCCAGTTAGTTATATTCCCAAGCCACACCTGTCGTCGGAACCAACAAAGTTGTATATTAAAAAAAAAAGTAGTACTTAAGTGGTATCCCAGATTGTTGTGAGATTCTGAAAGTGCTATGTCACTTTAAAATTATTGTGAATACAGCTTTCTTAGATACAGGAATGCGGATAATTTGATAAATGTGTTGGGGCTGGTGGGCAGGTCATCTAGTTATAGTAAAAATATTATAGCCCACTATCTATACTGGTACGCAACTATCTGTAACGCGACAAGTATTTGCTGCTGTTACGTATATTTTTCGTGTATTATATCGTCTTACAACTATTGTGTCCGATTTATTGGACACTGAGGTGACTAGTAATAATAAAGTTAATCAGAATACTCTTAATAACTAATACTTTACTAATTTGCAACATAACGTATCTTTGCTAACGAGGGTCGGCTGTAGCTTTGAAACTGCACACTTGAAGTTGCAGTTCAGAACACTCTAAATGACCCACGATTACTGAGCTGCGAACTGGTACCAGTCCAGAATGGCTGTACTGTGGCTTCACTATAGCCATCTGAAAACACAATTCGTAGACACTTGTCCTATTGACAATGAAAAATGTAAGCTTCCAAGACAACGCAGTCAAAGCACACGGCTATCTTTGAAGATCTCTCTTTTTGAGAAACGAGTGGGGACATCAGCTAGAAACATATGCCAAATACTAAGGTCTTCAGCCCCTTGGTGTTATAAAGAATTTTACCTTCCAAGTCAATACATTCAAACGCTATGGCCGCAAATATCACGTGTGTTGATACTAGCAAATTCAGTCCTAAGAACTTATAAATAAAATGTGTATAAACATGTCGGGAAAGGTGGTCTAGCGGTAAAGGGCGTAAGTGGAAAGCGAGAGTTGGCGAATCATATTTAAGTCGAACCTCTGATATTTCAATCCTCCTTTTATCGAAGCCTTCACCTCTCAACTATGTGAGGAGCCCGCAGAAACAACACGTAGTATGAATTCCACGGTAAATCCTAGGCCTCTTATCCGCTGTTAGATAACTGGGGTAGGTTATTAACATGCAAGTCGTCGAAGTGGCGTCGAAGAGGGTGACTTGCACCAGTTCACTGAGGCACACGAAATTATTATTATCTATACAGGGCGGTCCATTGATCGTGACCAGGCCAAATATCTCACGACATAAGCGTCAAACGAGAAAACTACAAAGAACGAAACTTGTCTAGCTTGAAGGGGGAAACCACATGGCGCTATGGTTGGCCCGCTAGATGACACAGCGATAGGTCAAACGGATATCAACTGCGTTTTTTTAAAATGGGGACCTCCATTTTTTATTACATATTCGTATAGTACGTAAAGAAATATGAATTTTTTAGCTGGACCACTTTTTTCGCTTTGTGATAGATGGTACTGTAATAGTCACAAACGTATAAGTACGTGGTATCACGTAACATTCCGCCAGTGCGGAAGGTATTTGCTTCGTGATGCATTACCCGTTTTAATATGGACCGTTTACCAATTGTGATCAAAATGCCCAACGGGCTTGTGCTATGTATGCTGCTCGGTATCCTGGACGACATTATCTAACTGTCCGGACCGTTCGCCGGGTAGTTACGTTGTTTAAGGGAACAGGAAGTGTTTAGCCACATGTGAAACGTGAACCCCGACCTTCAACAAATGAGGATGCCCAAGTAGGTGTTTTAGCTGCTGTCGCGGCTAATCCGCACATCAGTAGCAGAAAAATTGCTTGATAATCGGGAATCTCAAGAACGTTGGTGTTGAGAATGGTACATCAACATCGATTGCACCCGTACCATATTTCTATGCACCAGGAATTGCATGACGACGACTTTGAACGTCGTGTACAGTTCTGCCACTGGGCACAAGAGCAATTACGGGACGATGACAGATTTTTTGCACGCGTTCTATTTAGCGACGTAGCGTGATTCACCAACTGCGGTAACGTTAACCGGCATAATATGCACTATTGGGCAACGGAAAATCCACGATGGCTGCGACAAGTGGAACATCAGCGACCTTTGCGGGTTAATGTATGGTGCAGCATTATGGGAGGAAGGATAATTGCCCCCATTTTATCGATGGCAATATGACATAATCAACAAATGGTCATCTTACATCAGTCAAGCTGAAGTCATGCTGTGAAACAAAAAGAAATTGAAATCAACGAGCATAGAGACATGGCCTGAGAAGTGGTTAATTATCTTGAAAGCAAGCAATAGGGGAGAGTATTGTACTTTGGAACACACTTCAGACTTTCGCTTCTAGCCAACAATGTAACAGATGCTTATATATTTTTTTATTCCATTTTTTAAATGATAGCGTTCATAATATGCGCTGCAGTATTTTTTTGGAAATTTCAGTAATTACTCCGGAAAAGTAAAATTTTTCGAATGATGAAAAACATTTCCACTGTACAAAGTCATGCTTTACCTAAGAACGAGACTCTGTTCTAATTTAAAAGCGACCCAGTCGAGAAAATCTGGTCAGTGCTGTGTTTAATAATATATGTGTTACACTACTACTCTGCGTACATAGAACGAACTCATTTCATTTGCATAAATCACTTGCTCCGTGGTAGTAGACCTTCAGTTTCAAGGTACAGGATGCTGTACGTCTGACGATATACGGCTTAACCGTCCACATGTTACGTAACTAGTTCTAAAATTATACAGAATTTTATTCAGCGTAGAACTCTGTAACTGATGAATCAACAATATCCTCCAAACGACTTTAAACTAAACTCCAAGAACAAAAAATATGAACCTAGAAAGAGTTACTGAAATCTGTCACAAATTGATATGTGTACAGTATCGGCGGAAAATAGAAAATTGTAAATTTATGCGGTCGATGAATCAATGTGTGTCGCTGCAGCGCTGTTCCAACGCGCAGCTGGAAAGGGTAATAAATATGGTACATTTCGATACCAGGGAATAACTTCTTGGCGAATTTCATTCTGTCTACGCAGCTGGATAGCAACTATACCTCGCAGATAGACGCGTGAACAACATAAGCGGATGTCAGCATTTGAGGGACTACGTGTAGTTAGGCTCAAAGAAGCCTGTTGAAGAATTTGGCGAATCACTCAACATTTGAATAGGGGCGATGCCTCGACGATGTTGGCAGGAATGGATGAACCATGGCCGAACACAGCATCAAGAAGGAAGCGGTCGACCTAGAGAGATCACAGGACGTGAGGACCAAATAGTCAGAGAGGCACTGAGAGCACCATATTCATCATTATCTTCGATCCGACGTGCAACTGGTGTTTCAACGGCCGCGAGCACCATTAACAGCTGCCTCACAAAATGAAATCATTGAGCCCTAAGCGCAATCTATGATTGGCCTATGTTAACCAACAAGCCCGTTTGGACTGTTGTCGAGCACATTCGGACTGTAATTTTATTGACTGGAGGAGAACTGCCTTCAGTGATGCGCCTCACGCTGAAATGAGCCCTGATGACCAGAGGAGACGCATCTGGACGCGCCCCGGACAGCCGTTGGATACCAGTCCGACTGTCCCCCGCCACACTGACCGACAAATAGGAGTGATGGTCTGAAGTGCCACTCCATTTCATAGCAGGATCCCTTTAACTGTGATCAGCGGCACTCCTACAGCACAGCGGTACGTCGACGGTATTCTTCGATCGGTTTTGATGGAACGCCATCGACGCCTTACGCTAAAAAAAAAAAAAAAAGAAAAAAAAGAAATGCCCACCTGCACGCAGGAGAGTTTCTACTGCTTGTCTCTATACTTACCAAACCCAACATTGGTCAGCAAGATCACCAAATCACCGGTTCTCTCCTCAATCGAGAATGCATGTAACATTGTGAGCTGAGTCCTCCAACCAGACCGGGATTTTGACGATCTAACGTGCCAGTTGGACATAAGTTTCATGCTATCCCTCAGAAGGACATCCAACAGCTCCACGATTAATCACATACCAAGCGAAATAACTGACAGCGTATGGTCCAGAGGGGACCAAAGCGTTACTGAGTTGCTCAATTTGTGAATCTCTTTGCCTTAAAACTTTTTTTTCTTAGAGTGTATTACGTTGGACTATAATATGTAGAACTTGTCGATATATACCGGTTCTCTCACTTAGTAGCTGTCAGATGCATTTGACATATTGTCTACGACGATATTTGCTATTTTTCTTTTTTAATGTGTACATAGAATCATTCTAAATCATTATTCCTCATCACATGTAAGCAGGCCAAGAATAAAATGCAGACCTATTTTATTTATTGTTATGTACATGATGACTCCAGTAGCACTCTTTCTTCAAGTTCTATCGTTTCAGGTTCCAGGCCTGGTAGAAATTGTAACTTTATAAAAATACAGGTACTGGTATGTTTACGTTACAGGGAATATACGATAGTACTTCCTATACAGGCATCTCTTGGTATCTCGGACTTATCACTGACGTGCAGCCAGAGATAAAATGCTGCCGCTGGGCCACTGCACGGGTACTTGTGTGACCTAGTTTATTAGATTTCAACTGGACGTCATTTCAGATTGCTGTTCTACACTTTATTGGCGGATTGACTTGAGTGTATCTGGATTATTCTCTTCGTGTGGTCAACAATTTACAATGTTCTGCCCAACGGAATGAAATCGTTAAATCGGAATCTATATGCCACAAGTCGTCTTACAGCGTGTGGTGAAGGGTACTTTGTGTAGCACTAGTACTCCCCTTTTCCTGTTCCACTCGCAAATGGCTCACAGGAAGGACGATTGCTGTAATGCCTTCTTGTGAGCTTGAATCTCTCTATTTTTACCATCATGGACTTCTCGTGAGATGTATGTAGGAGGAAGCAATATATTGGCTGATTGTTATACAGATCTACACTGCTGGGTTGAGAGAGGACAAGTTACTCTCTCACCTATGTTTCGTATACGGAAAATTATTAAAGATTTTGTTACAACCTTATGCACCTTGAGCAAGACTCTAGAAAGTTAATGGCCTGAGCAGACATTGATGGAGCCTGTTATTGCGCTAAAAGCGTGCGGTACTTTTATGGTTCTTAGTTTGTAGAACCAGCATGTTGCAAGTTGAAAGCAATTGGCGGCAAGCCACCCCCTCAGTAAATCTTGCCAGACAGGCCCACAGCCGTACAGGGCAGATAGAGCAGCCCCTAGTCGAGACAGGTCTCCAGCAGGAAAATGCCGCTATACCTGCATTGGCGGCAGCCTGTATTGCTATAATGTGTTGCCTAATTTGCATGCAAAGGGGGCATATCTAGCTTACATCATCACATGGAGAGACCCAAGACACTCCACCAGAAATTTTTTTTATCTTACGCTGATCTGTGATGAAGTAAATTAACGATAGGCATCAAGATGAAGTTCCTTTTATTAAATTTTTCACAGTTACACATTCAAATTCCTTCTAATGTTCACTCATGTAGAAGATTTCATTTCTGGATTACTATTTCTATTGTGATATTATGTATAGTTGCAGAATATGCTTATTAAATCTTAGCACTCTCACGAAGCAAATGGACCTTCAAGCAGATCCGAGAATAAGCTCAACCGAGTCGTAGAGTGAAGGGCTTCCCTCGTGGGGCGGTGCAGTTCATTGATCACTTAGCATGCTAGGCTACAAAGGAACTGCTAGCATGTTCTTGCTGTTGTCACTATGTCAGGCACCACAATACAAGTGTCGGCAGACATTGACTGTCTGAGATATTTAAGCCATAAAGGCAGATGTCCTTTCAGAGGAGTGTAGTTTCACACAGTTAAGCAATGTAACTATGTCATGTTCCAACGGTAGAAACGTTTTTACTCTTAGGCTGCATATTAGTCATAAGTATACACTATCCGTTTTTGTGGTGAACAATTATATACTGAAAAAAACAGCTTATTTTTGAAAACTTGGGCTCCACTGCAACTGTAAACAATTTTTCATGCTCACTTATTTTGCAGTGTGAACACGTGCAAGATTGTACTATTTGATGATAAAAAATTGCTCTCATCTAACAATGATGAGCTCGTAGTTACTAGATAACAACTGCATCATGTCCACTGAGGCGCCACTACATTTCCTTTTCAGATTACTAAATTTTTTGTGTAATTTTCGCTCACAGTACTATGTTATACAACGCTCATAAAATAAGAAAAAATTAACAGACCTTTCTTAATGCAAGCAACATCAGAAACTATGTTAGAGGATATTAGTTGACAGGTTCTCTTGACAAATGTAGTTCACAACATGTCTCTCTGAAGCAAGTTTATTAGTGTTAAATTTTCCTTGTGTCACATATATTTAAAAAAGCAAAGTTATTACTCATGATATCAAAATTTTGGAAAACATTATTTTATGACATATGATAGTTTTTAAAAAGAAAAGTAGTTCCAAGTTGAATTTCGCTGAAATTTTGAGTAAAATATTTAAGCAGCATTTTTTAAAAAAAAGGAAGTTCTGTAAATCATATAGCATGAGACAGAGATTTGGGAGCACTGATACACGCAATACGCATACAGATTTTCTATAATACAACACAAAATTTTATTTATGAGTCTGATGAGTAAACTCCTAGTACGAAACGTGCACTGCGAACGTAGCTGAAAGGTAACTTAATTATTTGAGTTATATTGTGTGAAATGGAGATTCCTCGTATTGTGTGTTGATATTGCTATCATATTTTTACGTATTTTATCTATGTACGAATATGATGTATGATATTCTTCCACAGAGCATGTTATTAGAAATGAAGAAGGCAGTATGATACCTTGCCATTTTCTACATGCAAGACTGTTAGGATTACCTCCCTGGTTTCAATGGATGTTTCTGTTAGTTACTTTTTGAGATTCCTAAACTAGTTGACGAATGAATACTGCAATTTTGTCGTAGTAATTCCATTTTTAAAGAGACATTCTGGGGCGGCAGTTATAATTAAATTTTCTTTTCGTTGTTAAATTTAGTTTATGCGATTTTTAAGTACCACTGAGATTTACAAGGGCTAGAAAATTATTTGTGCAGACAGCCAGAAACCGATGGACAACGTGGTGCCTATAATCTCCAGTCGACAGTTCCATAACTCATCTCAACAAAACTGAAATAAAATGTTCTAACTGTGTACGTATAATCCAGAAAAGTTAGGAACTAAGAGGATAAATGGAAGTCAACTGTCATCTAACAAGTACCGGTAACCATATTCACGCTAGTTCCTTTGCACAATTAATATTATTGTAATTAATTGTAAATTTCCTATCGTAATCTGCACTCAAGATAGTTCAGAGACAACTTCTGCTCGAAATCCCAAGTACTGCTAATTATCGTTCCATCTGTTAATTAAGTACAGTAAACTGCTCAGTTTAAAAGTACGAATCATCTGTGCAATTTACCACACTTTACTCTTCATCACTGCTAGGGACACATGAAATATGAACTTCGATACTGAAACAGTCTTCCCTATGAACTATTAATCCACTGAAGTTTAATTTTGAACATCTGCGCAAAGCCTTCTACCAGATTCTATTACATGTTTTAAATTTTCCAGCTAAACGTAACCAAAAATTTAAATCTGAATAGCCGATGTGACTTTTCACAATGAAAGTCAAATTCAGTATCTTCAGGTTTACGATTCCACTTACTCCTCAGTATCTCTTTAAAAACTATGTTGTGTATAAAACTGAACATCAATTAACGAAATGTGTACCTGAAACATTATTTTGTGATTGCCCTAAGGCACCCTCCCTTCCTCCTTGGAAGTACATTTATTGAGTATGCATTGCTATTACTAAGAGTGTGCTAAATGAATATACTTACACATTAGTGCCCTTTTAAAAAGTATGCAGTTAACACATGCGAACAACTGTTAACGAATTTTTTTAAAAAAATTGATTTAGAGTGGGCGTTAACTATCACAACGCCCTCCCCTTGGTGATACACGATACTGAAAATATGTTGGTATTGGTAGGGTTAGTATGTTATGTGACTTGTAAATATTAAGTACAAATTAAGAAATCTTTTCTGTGTGTCTGTGGAACGAATATTTGCTGCTATGTTAGAGAGTTAATAGGTTTTCATGAACTATTAGCTCCAGAAATAATAGTTATTGCTGTTTACGTTGTGACATACTTTGATGATGAAGGAACATTTGCCGTATTTTGAATTTTTACTGTATCTCAGTTTTATGAAACTGGAGAAAGATTTTCATGCAGAATTTACTTCTGATCAGCGTTATTGAAACTAAGTTGTAGTATTTTCTATGCTCCTTGTAGTGAAATAGTGAAAGGTAAATTGATTTAAGATAAAGATACTTTGGGAATTTTAGTGCAGTTTGTAAAGGAAATTTTACATAATAAGAAGTCAGAACGAAACTGTTTCATTGTTCTATTGTAACCAAGAAATGCAGATTTTATTAATAATTCTAAGGTACCTATAATCTAGTTAGTGAAAATCACGATGGAATATATAAATATTAGATCTGTGTTTGGAAATGGAAAGTTATGTATACAGGGAGCCTCATTGATCGTGACCGGGCCAAATATCTCACGAAATAAGCGTCAAACGAAAAAACTACAAAGAACGAAACTTGTCTAGCTTGAGGGGGGAAACCAGATGGCACTGCGGTTGGCCCGCTAGATGACACTGCCATCGGTCAAACGGATATCAACTGGGATTTTTTAAAATAGGAACCCCCCACTTCTTATTACATATTCGTGTAGTACGTAAAAAAATATGAATGTTTTAGGTGGACCACTTTTTTCGCTTTGTGATAGATGGCGCTGTAACAGTCACAAACATATGGCTCACAATTTTAGACGAACACTTGGTAACAGGTAGGTTTTTTAAATTAAAATACAGAACGTAGGTAAGTTTGAACATTTTATTTCGGTTGTTACAATGTGATACATGTACCTTTGTGAACATGTCATTTCTGAGAACGCATGCTGTTGCTGTGTGATTACCTGTAAATACCACATTAATGCAATAAAGGCTCAAATTCATGTCCGTCAACCTCAATGCATTTGGCAATACGTGTAAAGACATTCCTCTCAACATCGAGTAGTTCGCCTTCCGTAATGTTCGCACATGCACTGACAATGCGCTGACGCATGTTGTCAGGCGCTGTCGGTGGATCACGATAGCAAATATCCTTCAACTTTCCCCACAGAAAGAAATCCGGGGACGTCAGATCCGGTGAACGTGCGGGCCATGGTATGGTGCTTCGACGACCAATCCACCTGTCATTAAATATGCTATTCAATACCGCTTCAATCGCACGCGAGCTATGTGTCGCACATTCATCATGTTGGAGGTACATCGTTATTCTGTCGTGCAGTCAAACATTTTGTAGTAACATCTGTAGAATATTACGTAGGAAATCAGCATACATTGCACCATTTAGATTGCCATCGATAAAATGGGGGCAATTATCCTTCCTCCCATAATGCTGCACCATACATTAACCCGCAAAGGTCGCTGATGTTCCACTTGTCGCAGCCATCGTGGATTTTCCGTTGCCCAATAGTGCATATTATGCCGGTTAACGTTACCGCAGTTGGTGAATCACGCTACGTCGCTAAATAGAACGCGTGCAAAAAATCTGTCATCGTCCCGTAATTGCTCTTGTGCCCAGTGGCAGAACTGTACACGACGTTCAAAGTCGTCGTCATGCAATTCCTGGTGCATAGAAATATGGTACGGGTGCAATCGATGTTGATGTACCATTCTCAACACCAACGTTCTTAAGATTCCCGATTATCAAGCAATTTGTCTGCTACTGATGTGCGGATTAGCCGCGACAGCAGCTAAAACACCTACTTGGGCATCCTCATTTGTTGAAGGTCGGGATTCACGTTTCACATGTGGCTAAACACTTCCTGTTCCATTAAACAACGTAACTACCCGGCGAACGGTCCGGACAGTTAGATAATGTCGTCCAGGATACCGAGCAGCATACATAGCACAAGCCCGTTGGGCATTTTGATCATAATTGGTAAACGGTCCATATTAACACGGGTAATGCATCACGAAGCAAATACCTTCCGCACTGGCGGAATGTTACGTGATACCACGTACTTATACGTTTGTGACTACTACAGTACCATCTATCACAAAGCGAAAAAAGTGGTCCAGCTAAAACATTCATGTTTCTTTACGTACTATACGAATATGTAATAAAAAATGGGGGTCCCCATTTTAAAAAACGCAGTTGATATCCGTTTGACCTATCGCTGTGTCATCTAGCGGGCCAACCATAGCGCCATGTGGTTTCCCCCTTCAAGCTAGACAAGTTTCGTTCTTTGTAGCTTTCTCGTTTGACGCTTATGTCGTGAGATATTTGGCCTGGTCACGATCAATGGACCGCCCTGTATAGATAATAATAATTTCGTGTGCCTCAGTGAACTGGTGCAAGTCACCCTCTTCGACGCCACTTCGACGACTTGCATGTTAATAACCTACCCCAGTTATCTAACAGCGGATAAGAGGCCTAGGATTTACCGTGGAATTCATACTACGTGTTGTTTCTGCGGGCTCCTCACATCGTTGAGAGGTGAAGGCTTCGATAAAAGGAGGATTGAAATATCAGAGGTTCGACTTAAATATGATTCGCCAACTCTCGCTTTCCACTTACGCCCTTTACCGCTAGACCACCTTTCCCGACATGTTTATACACATTTTATTTATAAGTTCTTAGGACTGAATTTGCTAGTATCAACACACGTGATATTTGCGGCCATAGCGTTTGAATGTATTGACTTAGAAGGTAAAATTCTTTATAACACCAAGGGGCTGAAGACCTTAGTATTTGGCATATGTTTCTAGCTGATGTCCCCACTCGTTTCTCAAAAAGAGAGATCTTCAAAGATAGCCGTGTGCTTTGACTGCGTTGTCTTGGAAGCTTACATTTTTCATTGTCAATAGGACAAGTGTCTACGAATTGTGTTTTCAGATGGCTATAGTGAAGCCACAGTACGGCCATTCTGGACTGGTACCAGTTCGCAGCTCAGTAATCGTGGGTCATTTAGAGTGTTCTGAACTGCAACTTCAAGTGTGCAGTTTCAAAGCTACAGCCGACCCTCGTTAGCAAAGATACGTTATGTTGCAAATTAGTAAAGTATTAGTTATTAAGAGTATTCTGATTAACTTTATTATTACTAGTCACCTCAGTGTCCAATAAATCGGACACAATAGTTGTAAGACGATATAATACACGAAAAATATACGTAACAGCAGCAAATACTTGTCGCGTTACAGATAGTTGCGTACAAGTATAGATAGTGGGTTATAATATTTTTACTATAACTAGATGACCTGCCCACCAGCCCCAACACATTTCTCAAATTATCCGCATTCCTGTATCTAAGAAAGCTGTATTCACAATACTTTTAAAGTGACATAGCACTTTCAGAATCTCACAACCATCTGGGATACCACTTAAGTACTACATTTTTTTTTAATATACAACTTTGTTGGTTCCGACGACAGGTGTGGCTTTGGAAAATAACTAACTGGCAGCAGATTGGATAGTGGCTACATGGAGAGGTGTCAGCACGAACTTATTTCCAAGTTGAATGACACAACTCCACCTATCACTATCCTCCACTTCAATCTCTTCGAATGCAAAGTAACTAGACGGACTGGTGACAGACAGTTATCTCCATATCTTAATAGTGATTTAACACTAGTACACATAAATTATAGTGCCTGTGATAAATAAAACTTTATGTCCTGTTTCGGTTAAAAGTCATAACTGTTTGCTTCAGATGATATCTGAAACGCAGAAACTTTTGAAAAGGATCTAATGGTTTAGCCTGACGGTCACTTAATGTTTCTCTGCAATGAAATGTCGTATGTAACAAAAAAATCGCCGGAATATGCAACTGACATTTGGACTGGCACGTAACAACTTTGATGCGGTACTTATTTCTTCTGACACTCTTTACGCTCTTCAGAACAGAACTGCGCATATCAGCGTAAACACCACTGAGATGGCGTCTGACACCTCCTTGGAAAAACGCGCGTGGCTTAAAGACTAACATCGTCTTTTCAGTACGAGAGACATATGGGACAGTGGAGTTCGCCCGGTAGGGGAGTGAACAACGACTGGATGCAGTAGTGTCGAGACGAAATTATTTCCACGTTCACTGACAACTTCATCTACCGCTATCCACCACTTCACATATCTCATATATTCTCCATGGGCAGTGTGACTAGCACCATTGACGCCAAGGAGAAAACAATCGTATCTTTATAATAGATTAACACTTAAACTAATGCAACATTAGATTAACTGTACCATAAAAAGTGCATTTTCCTGTTTTGCTTCAAAACCTTCGTACAATTTAACTCGATGAGAATGTGGTGCTGCTGTTAATAGGCCGAGCACATATTGTTTCTCTGCAGTGAAATGTTGTATCTAAGAAAAAAACTAGCCGAAGTACGAAACTCCCATTTTGAAATGTACGTAAAAAGTATTAAGCTGTGTTTATTTCAGCTAACAACTTTACTAGAAGCGAATTAGATTTGCAAATATCAGCATAACCAGAAATGGTACGGCGTCTGACATCACCTTGGAGAAGCACTCGGAAAATTGCGACTTATACTGATAGATTATTTGTACATACACACAGTTCTCAGCTATGGGACTTTGTTCTGGGGATCGATGGCTGCAAACATGGAAACAATGCAGGAATAATACTGGTAAGTACTCCGCTCTTAGTTCTATATGGAATCGTGGAACAATCGCCCCTATGGGGTTACAGTATCCAAAGAAAAAAGACAAAAAACCTAAAGTAATATATTATAAATACTACACAACTGCTTAACGAAATGAAAGACATTACGAAAACCAAGCTAAAATGTTTTTCATGTTGAATATATACCACACCATGAAAGTTTTCTTTGAGGACTAGTTGCTAATATTAAAATGGTGTGAACTACCATACCATTTTGCATTTCAGCACTCGATCACAGTTTATTGCTTTTTCAAGAGAGTTAGGACCTGGAGGGCATGGTAAAAGGGGTTATGGTATAATGATTGTAATCATGCATGCTTTTCTTCGTCGACGGCATGGATGGGCACGGATGTGGTGTGGCCTACACATAGCCAAGATCGTTCCGACTACGCTGCAGAGGTTTCACTGGGAAGCCCTTACACAACCTCAATAGCGGCCCGATCTCTCCACATGCGATTGTCCATGAAGAAAGACAACACGTGAATAAGGTATAGTGCATTTGCAAGAATGTCATGTGTCAGGATCTAAACTGCATAGTACTAATGTCTTACTAATGCTGTTTTTATTTTTCAGCTGAATAGCGGGTAGGCCAGGAACGAGACACAGCGCAGACTTAAGTATTGGTGCCCCAGGATTCGGTATTCTGACCAGTTATTAGTTACCAGCAGATATTTGAGTGACTATCGAAGATCATTGTATAATAGGCACAAAATTAAAGACGTATTACAGTTGTTGTTAAGGCACTGACCCAGTATTCGAGAACATGGACTTTCCTTTGTCTCGCAATCCCGATTTGGGTGTCAGTAGTATTCCTAAACCACTGCAGGCGAATGCTAGGATGTTTCCTTCATCAAGCCCATGCCCGCCATCTGTTGTATCCTTATAGGTCATACTTTAGAATTTTTTCTTTGTCTATGTTGTGAGGTGCTGGTTTTCATTGTATTACTGTGACAAAAAGTATATCATTGTGAGGTGACTCTTCGATAAAATAAATAAATAATTATATAAAGATCCAGATATTTATTTAAATCTTGTTAAAGATAGAACAGAGGAGCGGTTTCCACTATAATGATAATATCACCACTACAATGCCTTCTCACAGCCAGCAGGATTCTAAACACCAAGGACGGAGTTGCTTGTTATGATTACATCTAACATAAAGCATAAAACATTAAGCAGTGACGTAAATTTCAGGGTAAACTATGCAGTTAACAATATAATGACAATTCACGTACATAAAACTCTTGAGCAACTGTGTTAGATCAAATAACAAACCATAATCTTTATTCCTTGATGATCAAGTATTTATCCATCTGGAAGTTATTAAAAGGCTAGAAATTGAATAATATTTACCGGATGTGTTGTGCCATTGTCTGGAATGTAGCCTTGTTAGGAAGTGACACGTGAACGACTATCAGCTCAACGGAGAAGAGATATTTAGTTTTAAATGAAGTGCTACAGTGGAACACTCAAGATAGACTCTTAAATCGAAGGTAATACTGAATCCAATGTGGGAGCGAATACGACTAATGACAAAACTTGACGAAAAGAGAGATGGACTAACACTGACAGCTGGCAGTTGGCTGACTACAGACCACAATAACATAAACATGACTTGTCAGCGATAACAGCGACCCGCTGATATAACTAGACGAATACACAAGGGGAATGCGTCTATATGGAGGAACGTATTAGATGAACTCACTTTCACACAGACAGGCACACATAAATCGACTGAACCTCATCTCTCCAGCTTGGTTCACAAATAATAGTGATGTAAGAGGACAGAACACAGACACCATATTAATAAGAGCAGAGATTACTTATCGCTCTCTACATGGCTGAATATCTATATGTTTAATCCGCTACTACCTTATTACAAAGGCTGAAATTCGTAGCATATTTTACATGAACGTCACTGTTCTAAAAGATAACAATGTCTGATATATTTTGTTTAAATAGAGTACGTTGTTGGTCCCACTGACACATATGGCAATGGATCTTGCCTGGGAGCGAAATGGCAGCGACTAGATGCAGTGGTGTCCAGAAGGCACTCAACTCCACGTTCACTGACACAGCTACCCACCACTTCACATGTAACTGTTATTTCTTCATAGGTAACGTAAATAACTGCATTGGTAACAAGCAGTAAAGGAAATCATATTTCTATAACAGATTACCTGTACCATATAAAGAGTATTTTTATGTTTTCGTTAAAAACCTTCTTTCGATTTAACTTGATTAGAAAGTGGATCTGGTTTTAATCAGATGTAAACATAACGCTTCTCTCCAAATAAATGTTGTACCTAACAAAGAACTAACCAATATTCGCAAACGACATTTAGAAATGCACGAAAAAGATATTAAGCGGTATTTATTTCAGCTAACAATATTTACACGAAGCAAAACAGATTTGCAAATATCAGCCTAATCGCAAATGGTACAGCATCTGACGTCACCTTGGAGAAGCACGTGCAAAGTAGTGCCTAGCACGTTTGGTTCAGTATGAAAGATACTAACATCGCTTGTTATGATGTCTTATGTATCCATTTACCTGAAAGAAAACAAATATAGTGCTCTAAGTATTTGTGATATCTTTCCTGCTAAGTCCTAAATAATCTAACCAGTTCATTTTATTCCGATTTCAATTATTTACACTGACATATCTATTTTTGTTACATTATTGCCAACCATTGAACATTCACAATAAAACTGTTGCCATTAAGTTCAGTTTGACAAATGACAGTGTGTATATCAGGTTGGAAGTTACATTGTCTGACCCATCGTGTGAGGCACCTCTTGTTTGTGTAAATTTTGCTACTGAACCAAGGTGTTTGCACCATCTCATTTCTCAGACTGCGACGCACTACAATGCACCCAGGATGATTCTAGTACTACAAATACTCCTCATTATGCTTCTTCTAACTAAGTTTCTGTTGTTACGTCATTACTTCGTTAGGAAATAATTGCCTCTCATAACTAATTATCATAGGATATTTCAGATAGTTTTCAGCAGTCGATATATGTTTCAAAAAACTCATGACACTGAACTTCATTAATTGAATGTTATTAGTATTAGCGGTTTCGGTCTTAAGCCATAATCTTTTGCGCAAATCATATTCATGAATAGGATGATAGCTCACCTGTAAATGCCAAGAAAGATTTACATTACGTGTTTATCGTGGCTTAAAGTATTCATTGCCTTGCGCTTCAATATTCATGACAAATGAACAGTTTCAAGTGAGTTTCGTATAAGATGATAGCTTACGGCCGAAACCGGTAGTACTAATCAAATCCCCTTAATGCAACTCAGTGTCATGAGTGTTTTAAAATTAATTATCCGATATATTTACCTTTGTTCCTTCACTGATATACGAATATGGAGTACAATAGCCAGATAATCAGACTTCATGAAATAATACTGATGCAACAATACAGCATTCACTTTCATTATGACGACAATACAATCGTCACCCGCCAGTCTATCTACTAGTAGAGTCTAGACTCCTAGAGATAGATTTGTGTACCATATTTAGAAAAGAATGCTGTGAAACATCGAACACAGTAAAATACATTAAGAATTGATTCGCAATCTTTTCCACCATCGTGCAGTTAACGTTTGAAGAATACTGATTGCTTAAAATCATCTCCCTCACTGTTATGTTTTTTTACCGCTGATGCTTATGTGTAAATAGTAGAGGGCAAACGGCGGTCTGGGTGGCATCTAGACGAAGTAGTGTCTAAAACGACTTATTTCCTCGTTGACAGACATTCATCAGCCGCGAAGCGCCACACGATTTAGTATCGTATATCTATCTGGCTTACAGATATATATCTAGAAAAGAATCAGATCAGAAATAGCCTTCCGTTTCCGCAAGAAATATGTGAGACCATGGTGAAGTAACGAATCTTTTCTCGACCACTGCTATTTCTGTTTATTTCAGCTATCCGTACGACAACTGGAATGTAAATATATTGATTCTTTCCTTTTTTGTGTCACTCACCCATTTCCATTCCAATCTGGCAAACATTCATATTCAAAATACCCTTTTAATCGTCAGCAATTTCTCAAAATACCCCAAGGATCTGGAAATTATGTGAAAACAGCAATGCTTTCCGTTAGGTTCTCCTTTAAACATCTATCGTTGTTGGTACCATATTTGTAAATTGTGTGTACCCTGGACATATATGTATATATATACAGGGTGAGTCACTAACTATTGCCACCAAGAATAACTCCGAAAGTATGATAGGAGCTGAAAAGTTTGTGGGCCAAATGTTTCATGGGACAACGGGGGTTATAATATGACGTTGGTGTTTTGTTGCTACGTGGGGTCGCTTCAGAGATATGAAGGTCAACTTTTTTTTTCTTTTTTTTTTTTTTAATGGAATGCTATACTTTGGTACTTATTTTCTGAGAGCAGCTATCGAGACGAAAGTCTTTGAAGGTCAATGAAGGCCACAAAGCTGGCATGAACGTCCATTTACAGAAGGTGTTCAAAGTGATGACCATTGGTGTCAATACAGTGCTTCAATCTTCTTATCATGGATTGAGTGGTATTCCTTATCACATCGGCACTTATCGAGGCACATGGTCTGACAATTCTCTCTCGCAAATCAGCAGGTGTAATTGAAACGTCTTTATAAACAATGTCTTTTACGAATCCCCACAATAAAAAATCCAGAGGCGTGAAGTCTGGCGAACGAACGGGCACGACGCAACTCCTCCGCGTCCAATCCAACGATTTGGGAATCATCTCTGCTACTCATTTCTAGCCATCAGCAAAAAAAGGGCCGGACACCAATAGTGTGGATACCACCTTCTGTTCCTTGTTCCTAAAGTTCTTAATGTTACTTGCAGGAATGTGGAGTACTTCCTACCATTAAGATTTCCTTCGATGAAATAGAGGCCTATAATTCTATTCTTCAGAATCCCATATCATACATTCACCAATCATGGTTTTTGGTGCGCAACTTGCCGCAGCCAACATGGATTTTCAGTTGCCCAATAATGCATGTTATGCAAACTAACATTTCCATGGTTCGTGAATGTAGCCTCGTCAGTAAATAAAATCAAATGAATAAACGTGTCATACCTCTAAATCTGCAGTTGAGCCCATCAGCAGAATTCGATGCGACGCATCTAATCCGTACCAGATAATTCTTGGTGGAGAGTGATATGGCAACGGGGATATTTATGGCGATGCAGAACACGAACAACACTACTCTGGCTCATGGCAGATTCCTTTGCGCTTTGACGCGAACTAACAGAAGGATTTCGAACCACAGTGGCAAGAGTGCAAATTTCCGTTTCCTCGTTAGTAACCTTCCTTTGCTGGATACGTTTCCGATGCGTTGAAGATCCAGTTCTTCTCATTTTACATACACATATTATAATGTACGGCGTGGAGAGTGAGTATGTTGAGGATATCTTTCAGTGTATAAGTCTCTAGCTCTCACTGCATTTCGTTGGCATTCTCCATAAATGAGAAGCATATGAACTTGTTCTTCAAAGGAATACATCATTCACATTCGCTTGATTCAAAAGTCTTACCATTCCTATTAGTGTTGTATTGCGAAATCGTCGAATAGTGTTTACACGTCAATGGCACGTTACACGAATATGCCGTATTTGGCGAATGTTTACTATTTGCACGATATACGAGAGAGAATTGGTGGAGCCTGTGCTTTGATAAGTGCCGAAGTGATAAGGAATACCACTCAATCCATGACAAGAAGATTGCAGCACTGCATTAGTGTCAATGGTCATCACTTTGAACACCTTCTGTAAATGGAGAGTCACGCCACCTTCTTGACCTTCGTTGACCTTCAAAGGCCTTGCTGTTAAACACATTGGATTCGTATCGATAGCCACTATCAGAAAATAAGTAACAAACCATAGCATCCCATTTCGAAAAACAAAGTTCCCCTTCATATCTCTGACACAACCCCACCTAGCAACAAAGAATCAATATCATATTATGCCCCCCCCCCTCCCAATGTCCCATGCAACATGTGTCCCACAAACTTTTCAGCTACTATCATACTTTCACAGTTATTCTAGGTGGCAATAGTGACTCAACACATATATATATATATAATATGTGTATATTTTATATGTACATTATCTAGGTTAACTATATATATATATAATTTGTGTATATTTTATATGTAAATTATCTAGGTTAACCTTTCTTAATAATTAGCATAATGTTCTCATATATATTTGATGAGTATCAACAAAAACATTACATATATGTGATAACTAAGTATTTTACTTGTTTAAAGATATGAAAAATTTATTAACAGTGTTATGTATATGTTGAATTTAATGCAGAATACATTGTATACTAATCATTTGGATAGACCTGGTTGAGGACATTTAAGTTAATAGGTTAAGAGGCAGTTTCCTCATCTTCACTCATCACCATCATCACACTTAATTTACATAAGTGGTAATGAGGATTTGTTAATGCCAATTTTAGACAAAGATTTTTAAAATGTAAATTTCAAATATTATTTAACATCATAATTCAGAGTCATACAAAGGTAAAAGAGGATTTGGTTTATAATTTACTGATACATAACACTTCATGCAAGCTCAATATAAGGAATATTAGGAAGCAGGACATGAAAAAAAAATTTCTATATTCAGTGAGAGTTAAAAAAAAAAAATTGCATTATGTACTTACATTAAGTATAATTTAAAGATGCTGGACAATCGAGGTTACATCACTTGTGGAGTTTGAATTTACACTATGAGAACTTTTATGCAATTTGCTTAGTATTAATCAGTTCTCAATTATTGATTGACCAAGCACAAAAGTAACTGAGAAAGGGGGAGGATATGTATGTTGTCAGGGTAAAAATTACCACTTCTTATGTTAATTTACTGTTTAGGTCGAATCTACTCAATACGCCACTTCATTTCATGTGTCACAATCCATACTTTCAACTGCATCTAGGTAATCTACATATCACAAAGTGTAATAATAACACACATGTACTTGCTAGTAACATTAGCATGTAGACAAATATCTAATATTTAGGCAGTAAAGTGAAATTGAAGTGAAACAGGTTTACCAGTTGACAACACAGAAGCGCGAGAGCGAAATACACTTATCGAGCTGCAACAAAGTGACCTTCACAGTAGGGAGGCAATTTAGTGGACATTTGACACATCACTTGGATTAGCGAGACGAAAGCACAAATTCAGAGTCACGCGCCCAGTATAAACAGTAAAATCACGTGTTACTACCGTCGACAGTGCTGAGTACCTGGCTTCGTAGAGCTTTTAACGCTGGTTGGTCAAGAAGAAGTCAGCATAAACGGGAGTATGTTTCGGTCATTCCTATTGGTCGAGTAAGCGACGTTGGACAGTAACAACGACGCCTATTAGCCGATACCAGTCGTGGAAAGAAGTGTAGCTGCGGTACAGTGGGGGAAGTTAGCGACAATATAATCAATTACGTAGGGATAATTGGGCAATCTCTCCCTGGAGGTGTCGTGTGTTACACGGAGCACTTAGTACCCTGTTGTGACATCAACACAGATATTTTTCCTTGAGCACTTTTTTGATTCGCAAAGCGCTGGACCAGCCGAATTTGTAGTGGATTTCTTGTACCGGTATATCACCATAGTGGACGGCAGGAAATGATCTGTTATACTTAACATTTTTGTGAGAATTTTTGAAGGCAACATCGTTCATATTGTCCAGCCTTGGCGCATGTACAAAGTCAGGTGTTAGCTAGGGACGGAAATTCAGTCAGAGGGCAGCATAGTTTTGTCAAGTTAACAAATACGGGAGACGGTGAACGCAACAGCAAACCACCGCCGAGATTGTCACTGCATTCTCTGACAGATAAATGAGGCGTTGCTCTGGCATTAAATTTTGAAGTCACCAGCGCGCTTTCACTTCAGGTCTGCATCAGACTGGAGTAATTACTCGCATTCCCTTGCATCCATGTCAGCCACATAATTGAAATGTGATCTTGAAGTTCAAATTTGAGCAAGTGATCTGGAAGAGAGGGATTATTGCCCATCTACAGTTGTTTTGTTATATTGCCACAGTATACATTTTTGGTTTGGATAAAAAATTTCCACCGAATTACTGTTAGCAGATATTGGGTATTAAGTTGATAGTGACCTTGAACAATATTTTCCTTGTCTTAATTTTTCTATGGGATCTTCCTGGTTTTTATAGGTTTTCACTACATTTACGGTTTCTGCACCTTGACAACAAATATGCATGGTAATTCGTATAATAAATTCTATTGTACTTCATATAGATGGCTGTTTGTCCTAAAGTAGAGTTTCCCCCCTCCTCTACTCACTGACGTATTATAGGTACACCGATGGCAGATTTCTTCAATTAACAGCCAAGATGTCTGTGATCTCGACACGTGGCAATGCCTGGGTTCACCGGCTTAAGAATTGATTTTCCATATCAGACCCCCTCGTTCGCTGAGTGGAGGGGTAGATAACAGTAACCAGCACCGCTCGTTTGAGTTCAAGGTAAACTATGCACCTACGAGTAGCATGAGATACCATATACACCAACCAAAAGAGCAACTGGCTGGATCAAATATTGAATCATAATTTTTATTATTTGACCGTCAAATATTTATGCATCTGGAAGGTATTTTAAGGCTAGAAACTGGATTATTTTTATAGAATGTGTTTGTGCCATTGTCTGGAGTGTACAGTTGTATATATGTGAGAGATTTATGACTCAGAGTTCAAAGGAGAAGAGATATTACGTTTTAAATGAAATGCTACAGTAGAACACTGAAGATGGACGCATAAATCAGACGTAATACTGAATCTAATTTGTGACTGAGGACGATTTGTGGCAAAAGTTTACTAAAAGAGAGAAAGACTGACATTGAGAGCCACCAGTTGGCTAATTGCTGACCACATCATTAATATGAGTTATTACTGATAGCAGTGACACATCCGACGGTGTACTTAGATGGACACACATGGGGACTGCGGGCAGATGGAAGGATGTAAGACACAAACTTTTCTTCACATAGGCAGGCCCGTATACATCGACTGAAACTGATATTCCCTTTGGAAAGAATTTTCTCCAGTTGCCTTCTATATAATAGTGGTGTAGGATAGTGGAACATATAGAACATGCTAGTAATTGGAGAGATTAGTTATCGCTGTTTTCATGGGTGTGTAGATGTATAGATAGCGCGCTATTACCTTATAACAGACATTGAAATTCGTAATATATTTTACATTACCATCAAACTGCCAATAACTCTTATCTACTAAATGTTTTGATGTATTTTAAATAAACATAGAACGTTGTTGGAGCGAGTGACACATGTAGCAGTAGATGTCACCTGGGAGCGGAATTGACATCGACAAGATGCAGGGGTGCCTATAACGAAGTTACTTTCACGTTCACTGACACACCATCTATCGCTATTCACCACTTCACATTCAGCTGGTATTTCTCCGTAGGCAGAACGTATTATATATAAGGAATAAATAATCACAATTTTATAGGTTCTTAACACTGAAACTAATAGAGCATTAGATTACCTCTACAACATAAAGTGTATTTTACTGTTTTGGTTCAAATCTTCTTGAGATTTAATTTAATGCAAAGATGGAGCTAGTTTCAGTCAGATCAGCATATAATGCTTCTCTCCAAATCAATGTTGCATCCAACATAAAATAGCCGAAGTATGCATGTGACATCTTGATATGCATGTAAAAAGTTTTAATAGGTATTTATTTGAGCTAACAATATTTACACAAAACAAAACAAATCCGCAAATACAAGCCTAATCACAAATGGTATGGTTTCTGACATCACCTTGGAGAAACACACGGTGAACAGGGTCTTTCATATTCAGTTCAGTTTGAAAGTCATTGATTTTGCTTCTCATTATGTTTTCACACTTAAATACAAAAAATGTAGCTCCCTAACAATTTGTTGACATCTTTCGTATCAAGTCTTAAACAAAGTTGTCAGTTCAATTTTATTTCGAGTTAACTAATTTACAATTATTAGTCTATTACTTGTTAAATTACAGCCTACAATTACATATTCATAATGTAATACTCACCATTAATATCCATTTAACAAACGACTGTGTGTTTATCAGAATGACAGCAGTCTTGTCTGCCCCTAATGAGGAGCGTCTTTTGTTTTCGTTCACTTTTCTATTGAACAAATGTATTGCACCACCTCACTTGTGAGACTATGACGCACCCAGAATGGTTCTACCTACAGCTGCTTCTCATTATGATCCATCGGACTCAGTTTCTATTGCTACGTCCTTAATTCGCAAGAAATTAGTTTCCACTCACAGTTAATTATCTGAAGTATTTTCTTCTGCCACTTAAATACGAAAAAGAAGCGGAATAGGCAGACAGTGATATTTTAAGTAATCATATTGATGGTGCAATTGGAGCATTCGCTTGCCTTATAAAGACAATATTATCCTCAGCCTGCACTATCACTAGAAGTAGGATCCTGAAGACCTAGAAATAGCATTGCGTATCCTTTTAAATATAATGCTGTGAAACATCGAACGAAGCAAATAATCGTATTAATAATTGCATATCTAACTTTTCTACAGCTCTGCAGTTGACTTTGGAAGAAGAGTGATTTCTTAAAAACACCTCTCTTACCGTTATTTTTTTACATATGAGGTTTGTGTGAGAATAGTATGTGTCGAAATAACGATGTGGATGGTGGTTAGATGAAGTGCTGTCTACATTTACTTATTTTCACTTTGACAGACAGACATTCATCAACTGTGAATCATAGTACAACTTATCATCACATCAGTATCTGGCTTATAGATATCAGATCTGGAAGAGAATCAAATTCGAAGTAACTTTTATGTTTTGGACATCACAAGAAATTTGTCAGGCGATGTTAAACTAGTAAAATCTTTCCTAGATCATTAACATTTCTGGTTATTTCAGGCATGTGTATAATAATTGTGACAGGTTGACAAATGGCTCTCTTGATATTTGTTGTCTCATTGACACTTTTAGTGGTCACTGACATCACATAATGTATCAGTAACCTGGAAAAGTCTGCAAAATCTAACCTTTTCGTTAGTTTTTTAATTGAAATATCTTTCATTGTTGGTAACGTCAGAGACAGTTTTCACAGAGTAGGTAGGAGCTACACTGTGTGAGGTCTCCAACGTCTTAGTTATATACTGACTGACATATTTTTATCTACTGTGACCCACCACTTCAAGTACGTCTGTTTACCCTCTGGGTGGCTTAGAAATACCCTACATGGACAAGGAATAGATTCGTAATAATCTTTTTGTTGTCACCATTGGAAAAATATTGGTATATACTAAATTACTACAGTTATCATTTTGGACTGCCTTAGAAATCTGTAAATGCAGTGGATTGTAAAACAGTTGTGACTTCCTTTTAATAAACCCTCTCTGCTAAGTGTGAGATTTAACAATAAACGAGTATGATAAGAAATGACCACATAAGATATTTTTCTCAGAATGAAGCGTCGTTAGATTATGAAACGTTTCCACATTCATAGCACATCTCTCAGCGTTTACGAATTTCTCCAACTTCCTTCATAATAATATTGTTGTAAGATGATATAACACAAATAAAATATACATTACAGCAGCATATTCTGGTCGCATTACAGAGAATTGCGTACCAGTGTAGGTAGTGCTCTGTAAACTTATTACTACGACTTTATAACTTGTCCCACAGCCCCAACACATTTGTCAATCTGTCTACATTTCTGTGTATATGAATGTTGCATTCTCAATACATTTTAAAGTAACATCACAATGTCAGAATACCACAACCACTTCTATTTGCCTCTTAACTACAATTTATTTTTCATATTTATTCATTAAATATAGAATGTTGTTAGATACAATGACACACGTGACACTAGAAGATGACTGGCAGACAGAGTAGACAGCGGCTAGATGCAATTGTGTCAACAACGAACTTATTTCCACGTTGACTGACACAGCTCCCACGTACTGCTATCCACCACTTCACATATAACTGTAATATCTCAGAATGCAGAGTTACTATTTGAATTGGGGGCAGATAGACATTATTATTTCCCCAAAATGACTTCATCATGTCATACTATTAGATATCGATTACAGCTTACCAGATATATATCCTGGAGACACAAGTGATTAGAGCGGGTAGCAGAGACAACAAATCGTTTAAAATTAGTTTAAGTGCCTTATATATGAAATATACCTTGAATAGTTACTCAGTAAAGCGTTTCATGTAGGTAACGTTTTAGATCTCCTGGTGACAAGAAAACCAAAATTTTCTACTCAACGTAGATTTGCGAATGAATGATCATAAGGCCATTACAGCATCACTTAATAAGGCTGTAAACAGCAATATAGAGGAGGATAGAGACATATTTCTGCATAGCAAGAGCGACAAGGAACAATCTTCAGATATATTCAAACGTCACCGAGATAATTTCATCTCCAACACTAACAATGTTGAGCTTCGGTGTAGAAAGTTCAAGAATATTTTACAACAACTTTCAGATAGGTACGTACCAAGCAAATTGTGATGGAAGACAAAGACCAGCCGTTGTTTCCTGGAAGTGGTGTGTGTTGCACGGAACACTTAATGCTCCTTGGTGATGTAAAGGTAGATATTTTTCTGTGAACATTTTGTTGATTCACAAAGCTCTGTGTGAGCCAAATTGGTGCTTGGAGTCTTGTATATCTCCATAGTGGATGACATGAGAAGAGATGTAATAGTTACCGTTATGGTGAGAAGTATCATTCCGCCACTCAGTAATCGTGGCTCAATGAGAGTGTTCCGAACCGCAGTTCCACATGAATAGTTTCAAAGCTACAGCCGAAAATCACGAGCAAAGATAAGTTTTGTCGCAAATTACTATAGTATTAGTTATTCAATATCTTCTCATTAATTTATTATTACTAGTTACCTCAGTTCCAAGAAGTCGGGCACAGTAGTTGTAAGATAATACAATTCACATGAAACATACATATTAGCAGCAAATACTTGTCACATTACATACAGTTGCATACCAGAATAGATAGCGCTCTGTAGTCTTATTACTAGTACTGGATAAATTGTTCCCCAGCGGCAACATATTACTCAACCTATCCTCATTCCTGTTTGTAAGGAAGTTGCATTCACAGTACACTTTAAAGTAGCGTGACTTTTCAGAATACCACAAATATTATAATACCTCTTATGTACACCCTCTTTTTGATATTTTTGTTAAATATACGACTTTGTTATTTCAAAAGACAGAAGTGGCTTTGGAACAGAAATGGCAGCAGAGTGGAGAGCGGCTGGATGGTGAGGTATCAGAAACGGCGTTATTTCCACGTTGACTGACACAACTCCACCTGCCGCTATCTACCGCGCCACGTAGCTTAATTATCCAGATTGTATTACTGTGACCAATACTGTACCATTGCGAAATGATCCTTGTGTTAAACCTAGATCCAAGTAGCTGTTTCCACTATAATGATAATATCATCACAAGCCTTCCTTTCCACTGATGGTGTAATTGTAAAGACGAAGGGACGGAATTGTGTGTTATTATCAGTTCAAAAATATATGAAATATTAAGCAGCGAAGTAGAGTTCCAGATAAACGGTTCAGTCAATAACAGCTTGACATATCATATACACCAACCTCTAGAACAAACGTGCTATATGAAATACTAAAGCATAATCTTTATTCCGTCACCTTCAATTATTTATCCATCTGGAAGGTACTGTAAGGCTAGAAACCATTTTTTAAATTTGTCCGCACCATTGTCTGGCGTGTAGCCTTGTACAGATGTGAAATGTGAACGACTAACAGTTAAAAGGAGAAGAGATGTTTCGTTTTAAATGAGGTGCTACAGTAGAACACTGAGGGTGGACTCATAGATCGCAGGCAGTACTATACAAAATTGGGGTTGATGACGATTTGTGGCAAAACTTGCCTAAAAGAGAGAAAGACTAACATTGAGAGCTGCCAATCGACTGACTAAAGATTACAGCGTCGTTAATAAGATTTATTACTGATAGCTGTCACACATCTGCCGATGTAATTGGGCGGATACACAAGGGACTATGGCTAGATGGGGGGATGTGGGACATGAACTTATTTTCTTATAGGCAAACTCGAATACATCGACTGCGATTCACGTCTCTTTGGACGGCGTTTTCTCCACCTGGCTTCAATATAATAGTTTTACAAGATAGTAGAACACACAGAACATATTAATAAGAGCAGAGATTATCTATCACTGTCCACGACCTACATATATGTATGGATAGCGCGCTATTACCTTGTTACAGAGATTGAAATTCTTAACATATTTTACATGAACACCACACTTCAAATAACTATTAAGTACTAACTTATTTGATGTAGTTCGTAAAATACATAACGTTGTTGATGCCAGCGACACATGTAGCAACTGGTAAGACGAAATCAATACCTTCACTGCGCGGTATCAACGGCGAAGTCACTGATGACAGTGCCACTAAAGCTGAGTTATTAAACACCGTTTACCGAAACTCCTTCACCAAGGACGACGAAGTAAATATTCCTGAATTCCAATCAAGAACACCTGCTAAGTAGGTTAAATCACTTAATAAAGGCACGGACTCAGGTCCAGATTGTATGTCAGCCATGTGCCTTTCAGAGTGTGGTGATGCAATAGCTCCATATTTAGCAATCATATACAATAGCTCGCTCATAGATACATCAGTACCTAAAGACTGGAAAATTGCTCAAGCCACACCAATACCCAAAAATGGAAGTAGAAGCAATCCGCTGAATTACAGACCCTTTGCACTAACTTCGATTTGCAGTAGGGATTCGGAACATATACTGTATTCGAACATTATTTGGTACCTCGAAGAAAACGATTTGTTGACAAATAGTCAGCATGGACTCAGAATATATAGTTCATGTGAAACACAACTACCTCTTTATACTGCAACGTAACCTACCTGTACTGGTGGTGGTAAAATTCTACCTAAGTTCGAAGATTACTGTCGCATTGTCATGTCCTACCACTCGTGCAAGCTGCCGTCTGTAGTTAATGATCTCTTAAATTCGTATGGTCCACGAAATTACTGACCCCTGCGAGTTATTTCCGGGTATTAATAATTTATAGCGGAAGGTTTTAAACAACCGGTAAAAAATTTAACACAACAGATAACGCAATATTTTTGAACCACTACAGAAGGCACCTATACAGAGCTTAATAGGCAATATATAGCTTTTACTTGCTTTCATGACCCAGAACTGTGGTACTGACTTTCCCCTATTCTTTATGATGGAGGAAGCAAATAATCAGTCGAGGGTAGAGATTAATTGATATTTATTCAGTACCAATGGTATTTCAACAACTAGTCGTGTTTCTCTTGCACCATACATCAACAAAACTGGTCTCTCTAATTAACATGGTTCGGTTTCGCCACGTAATTATGGAATGAGATAGGGGAGCGCAGACCTGGCTTCAATGTAATTTCATACAGACACACAATTATACCTAAGCATACGCTTATTACATTCAGATACTATAGGTGACTCAGAACAAGTTCAGCAAAGACACTACAAGCAAATCCGGAACCGCGCGACTGCTACGGTCACAGGTTCGAATCCTGCCTTGGGCATGGATGTGTGTGATGTCTTTAGGTTAGTAAGGCTTAAGTAGTTCTAAGTTCTAGGGGACTGATGACCTCAAATGTTAAGTCCCATAGTCCTCAGAGCCATTTGAACCAGTGAACTACAAGCAAAACTAGGTCAGGGTGAAAGAGCATTTCGCAAGTCTTTATCAAATTAATAGGCATTAAAATCCGATACTTTTCCTAGTAGCACTAGTTTAAGCCATGTATTATATTTATCGCACAACATCGCCTACAAATCAAATAGTTATGGGGGAGTACAAGAAACATCATCACTTCACTGCTATTCAATACACGTGGGCAAGTTACGGTAGCCCACAGAAATCCAGAAAATTACGGACACACAGGATTATTCCTTTCCTATTTTACACTCGCCCACCATCGTATGATTATTCATCGTGTACAATAGTTTTTCAGACCCAAACTCCGATTTATCAATGTGGCGGTTGTTCCAACCGACCACGTGGCGCGAAAGCAAGTTCACAAAGAAAACATATGGAAAATAAATAAAAATCCCCCAAAATATTACTGTAAATGAAACAGCAGATTAAAATACATTAAATGAGTGAATTTCTGTTAAGCACAGAGCAATAATACGACCGTGAGCTTAAGGCCCATGGTGCGTGGCCTGACCAAGGCACAAACGTAAAGTTCTACTGAAATTCTAATAAATTATGAAAATAAGTTCCCTTATGAGGTTTAGTGGTAATCTCGCACCTGGTTTCCACATCTGGACCTCATTACAGAGCAGATTTCAAACAATCTAATACCACTGTTAACACCACCAACACGAGAGCGGCGTCTCCATGTCTGTCCAGCGCGCGACCCAGGAACAAGAGCTCGACCGGACACCTCGCCTAAGCGTTCTTTGTTCAAAAGGTGGTGGAGGGGATCGTTCGCTAACCTAAGGGAGCTAATACTCGGGCCTTCGCGATCTCTCTGACCCGACTTGCCCACCATCTTTTTAAAACTTGTTCACGTTTAAGGAGGTGGTACAATCCTACCACAGACCGACTCAACACATGCAATGCTACGACCTCTGACCAGAGCCTTCTGCTACATTACATACTATCTCATTCATGCGGTCCAAGGTTGCAAATGGAAAAGGATACAAGGAAGCGTGGCACACATGAAATAAAATGAATAAATAAATAAATAAACGCCGCTTTCTCCATTCTCTTCTGTTTTTTATACACGGAATTTACTTTTGCAGAGTCAAAACACTCTGGGTATAGTTCTCCTGTAGCGGAATTTATTGAAAAAAATATGGAACGGGGCAACAACTTCCATTTCATCACTCTCGGGTAACGTCGAAGAAAATGGACTCAGGGCTATCTTTCCGATGGAATGACAGTCCAGGACAGTTTTCAATTGGTGCCACGAAGCGGGGACCCCAATCTCCATGCTACACCAATCAGTTATTACTTTTTTTGTTTTGTTCGGCAAGGTTCAAGATACATCATTTGAAATAGTTAACTTGCCAAGACCATTGACACAGTGGCCACTGCCACAACTATTCATAACATTACTAAAATTCTGTAACTGAAATCACCTTAATTAATCACACTTAGATCCAGAACATGTTGGTACTCATTATGTAATTATATTCATAATATTTCAAAAAACTTCTATAAATGAAATCAGATTAATGAATTAAAACAGTTACATCTAATACAGGTTGGTACTCATTAAGTAAACATTAAATTATCCTAAGACATAGTAATCAAATACTGGTAACAAGGGTGACTGTTAGTGTATCTCAATAATACAGAATGTGTTCTATGCAAAGCATTGAAAAAGTAGTGAGTATTCAATACAATCAATAATATAGAACACTCAGCCTAAAATGGCTACGAAATATTTTCTGCTATGTCCATTACCTATCCATCAATTGTACAAAACATTGGAAAATAAGTAAACATTCAATGCAATTAATAATACTAAACTCCAAGTCTTCAATGGCTCTATAAACATTTATTGTTATGTATATTCCCTAGTCACCAACCAGAAACCCTGATAAAGAAAATACATATCTGAAACAGATTCTACTTGACTACACTCATAATGAGACTCTCAACAACTAATCTTGGATTAACTCCAAATGTCAAATTAAACTAGTACAAAATTATACAGTAGCACATTAGGTAGGTCACAAATTTAATCGAAAAGCTACTTTGTATTCTGACACATTAAATTTTATCTAATTTGTTCTTTACCAACTAGCAATCAAGTTATGTATGTGTCGTGAAACCAATGTAATGATCTATCTTTATCAGAGTGAGAGTCCTTTTAAACGTTATGATCAGATAACACTTGACTACGTTATATCCACTATTTTCAGGCTTATGGCCTCCTTGTCAACATAAAAATTTAGTTCTGGTCAGACAGAAATGAGGGAAACACCGTCGACCTACTTTCTGATTGAGTTATTAGACAACATTTTGCCTTGAGCCAGCAAACCTTTGTTCATCTCAGTGCCCCATTTTCAGGCTGATAATGACAGAAAACAACATACTATCGATCACGCTCCTAAGATTAGAGATAACTTCAGTTATTCTAAAGCAAAACATTCCCTCTTTCCTCTCTGCTCAAAACTGTCACTCAGTAAACAAAGTATTGTCCTGTTACACGTTTCATCAAAGAAAGGAAACACAAGCGAAATAACTAACGTAAGACAATCAACATTTTTATATCCTACCCAACATATTTAATTAAGTCGTAAACTAAAAAACAGGATATTAAGATGAGAATATCTGGACGAAGATCCCCGGAATTCATATGATTACAGGACCAGCTCACACGCTATTTGGTAGTCACACGGCACTATGAAGTCACACGCGCACCATCTAGCGTAATTGTTGGGGAGGGCTTCCTTCCAAAGGAACTTGAAGGTAGCTTATTGCACTCTGCTGACTGTTTAACTCATGCTGTCTCTTTAACTTTATTGTTCCGTAGACAATTACTTTATGCAAAATTCTGGTGGCAAGCTAGTTGTCCATTTGCAGTCAACACACTGTCGTAAACCAGTTCCCTTTTTTTTAAATCATTATTGGTACTAAAGGTTTGGATTGGACTAACGGTACATCAGTTCCAGCAATCCAAATAAAACTGTATGTCCAACAACTACACTGCACGTATGATGAACAGTTTGTTTTTGTCTGGCACAGATGTTTGCGCCTAGCCTTCACCGCCATGGATTACCAAAACGTAAGTTCATCAAGAGTACACACACACGTTATTCAAATATCGGTTTATTTAACAGCCCCCTCTTTCTAAATTCAAAGTCCGATGTCTTTGCCTTGAAAGTTCTACAGTGCGCTCTCCCTATGCTCAGTGTTCTTGCATCCTACAAGGGTTACTAATGAGGCAAGCAGCCCTTAGTAGTTTGTCCTTTATCCCTTGACTTTTGCAAAAGAGGCAGTGTTCACCGTCACCAACTAACAGGTTCAATAGCGCTAATAGCCACTGCCAAAGTCGCAGCCTCCTGTGTCCTGGTGGAGCGACATTGCGATCTCCGTCTGACAAGATGTGTCGTAGCGATAACAACAGGGCTCTCCTTTGTAGTGCAAAGAGTTCAGCCGCTCTGACCGTCCGTTACCTTGCCGCAGGTTGCCGGGCCGCGTACTGTAGCTTGGGGCTGTGCGTCAGCGGGCGCTGCCTCAGCCGCTGTCGTCTTTCAGCCGCCTCCACTGTCGCTTGGACGAGGGGGGAGGGTAGCGCCAGACGCCAGCCTGCCGCTCACGTCCACGGGATCAGTTGTTTGACAGGGACGGGTCGTCCCGTGTCCTTGCCGTCCGGAGCCGGCCGGTTGCCCTTTGCTGCTCGCCGTCACCTTGCAACATTTAAGTAAAACAGTTGTTAGTCCCTTAAATTTTGGTGGTTCCCAATTACTCTTAAGGGCCCTCAATCACTCTTGTTTGTACCAAGCACGATTTTAACTTAACCTACTATACATCAGAACCTAAGTATCTTTGAATTTCTCCAGAGCCTTACAACTAATGGCAAATAGTTATTAACAAAAGTAGAACAATCCTACATCGCTATATATTACACATTCGCTTCCAAACACAGGCCAATAAAATGTCCATGCTCATCTGTGAGGCACTTTACACTTAACACTGCAAGGTCTTTTGATTTCTGCATAACAATTGTATAAAGAAAATACGTCCGTAGAAGTCTTTACAATATTGGAGACGTCCTACAATAACAAACGTATTTCTTGCAATTTTGTCATATGATGATACGATGGAGACCAAGGCTATTGTTTGAAGACAAATGTTGATGGTGTTAGGAGAGCAACCAGCCATAGATTTATTTTCAGTTCCTTTATTCCAAGGGTACCGTTACCGGTTTCGAATCGTTGTGATTCATCCTCAGACGGTTTACACAATTTCTTTATGACATGTGGTGTGTTTTTTACAGATTAATTCTCCTAGATCATAAATAATGCATAATTATAAACACGTCACACACAGATGGCTGCGTTACAGATTTCCGTTGCATGTGGCTTACGTGAAACGTCGGTTTGGACTGTTTATTCTCGTAACATTCGTCCAACAGATGTAAATGCATTCTCACTGCATTCTTATTGTTGCACACGTAAATTGTTCCCACTGAACACTTTAGATTTGTCACTGAGAAGATTTCTACCACGCACCACATGTTTTGATACATACAAAGAGCTTACAAACATATGAGTATCACAGATGCTATGAATATCGTAACATTTGACGATGCTGTCCTATGTTTGGAAAAGATAATATATTCATTTACGCAACTGTAATGCCTTTTACACTAGTACAGAGACTTTGAATTTTTGAGTTGATATTGTTAAATTAATTATAAAGTATTTTAATATATATATTTATATATATATATATATAATATATTTTTCATACAATATTTTGTATATATATATGCATTAAAAAACTTTATAATTAATGTAACTATATATATATATATATATATATATATATATATATATATATATATAGAGAGAGAGAGAGAGAGAGAGAGAGAGAGAGAGAGAGAGAGAGAGAGAGAGAGAGAACTGTATAGGTCAAATAGTCTATTACTTAATTACATTTAGCATCATGAGAATTATAGTACCATATAAATTTGCTACTTGATCTGCAGATAGGTGTACTAATGTTATTTGCTTTGGAGGCTGGAAAGTAATTTTTGGAAATTTTTCAGGAAAGGTGTGTTATCTAACTCTGTTTGATCGTTAGGGATATAGTCTGGAGTGCTGCTTTTGTGTGTGTGCATTTCTAATTCTTCTAATATATTCATATGGCTTCTTTTTCTGCTAGATACAAAATTTTTAAGTTGTCCTCAATGTTTCCCACTGAATGGTTTTTTTCAGCAATATGGGCTGCAAATGCTGATTTGTTCAAGTTACCAAGTCTTAAAGCATCAATATGTTCTTTGTATCTAATTTCAAAACTTCTGCCTGTCTCTCCAATGTAGAATTTTGGGCATGTATCACATTTGTGTTTGTATATTCCTGATTTACGGTAGGGACTCTTGGAGGTATTTCCATGAGGCATTACTTTTTGTCGTAATTTATTATTTGTGGAAAAACTGATTGTGATATTTTTCTTCTTTTTAAATAAGTTTGCTATTTGGTATGAAAGTGGACCTATGTATGGGAGACTAGCATATTTAGGTTTGGCTTCAGTGACTTTGGCTTGAAGTGACTGCTTTGAAGTGGATCTGTGGTTTTTGTCTGCATTTTTTTGTGGAGTTTATCTATTATTGTGGGTTTATACCCATTATTATGAGCAACTGTTTTAAGTATATTGATTTCATTTTTTTGGTCTGTGTCACTCATTGGTACTTTTCTAATTTGGTTTAGCATCGTTCTGAAATACGCAATTTTTTGTTGGCGGGGGAGGCAAGACGATTTGCCAATACTGACATCTGTGGTGGTAGGTTTTCTGTAGATACTAAACTGATGTTTATTCTTACTATTGCCAATTTTCTCGTCAAGAAAGTTAATGCTTTTATTAGTTTCATATCCAAATGTGAATTTAAAATTTTTGTGCATTTTGCTTAGATCTGCTGCTGCTGCTGTTGTTGTGGTCTTCAGTCCTGAGACTGGTTTGATGCAGCTCTCCGTGCTACTCTATCCTGTACAAGCTTCTTCATCTCCCAGTACTTACTGCAACCTTCGTCCTTCTGCATCTGCTTAGTGTATTCATCTCTTGGTCTCCCTCTATGATTTTTACCCTCCACACTGCCCTCCAATGCTAAATTTGTGAACCCTTGATGCCTCAGAACATATCCTACCAACCGGTCCCTTCTTCTTGTCAAGTTGTGCCACAAACTCCTCTTCTCCCCAATTCTATTCAATACCTCCTCATTAGTTATGTGATATACCCATTTAATCTTCAGCATTATTCTGTAGCACCACATTTCGATAGCTTCTATTCTCTTCTTGTATAAACTATTTATCGTTCATGTTTCACTTCCATACATGGCCACACTCCATAGAAATACTTTCAGAAACGACTCCCTTACACTTAAATCTATACTCGATGTTAACAAATTTCCCTTCTTCAGAAACGCTTTTCTTGCCATTGCCAGTCTACATTTTATATCCTCTCTACTTCGACCATCATCAGTTATTTTGCTCCACAAATAGCAATACTCCTTTACTACTTTAAGTGTCCCATTTCTTAATCTAATTCCCTCAGCATCACCAGACTTAATTCGACTACATTCCATTACCCTCGTTTTGCTTTTGTTGATGTTCATCTTGTATCCTCCTTTCAAGACACTGTCCATTCCATTCAACTGCTCTTCCAATTCCTTTGCTGTCTCTGAGAGAATTACAATGTCATCGGCCAACCTCAAAGTTTTTATTTCTTCTCCCTGGATTTTAATACCTACTCCGAATTTTTCTTTTCTTTCCTTTACTGCTTGTTCAATATACAAATTGAATAACATCGGGGAGAGGCTACAACCCTGTCTCACTCCCTTCCTAACGGCTGCTTCCCTTTCATGTCCCTCTACTCTTATAACTGCCATCTGGTTTCTATACAAATTGTAAATAGCCTTTCGCTCCCTGTATTTTACCCCTACCACCTTTAGAATTTGAAAGAGAGTATTCCAGTCAATATTGTCAAAAGCTTTCTCTAAGTCTACAAATGCTAGAAACGTAGGTTTGCCTTTCCTTAATCTTGCTTTAAAGGTAAGTCGTAAAGTTAGTATTGCCTCACGTATTCCAATATTTCTACGGAATCCAAACTGATCTTCTCCAAGGTTGGCTTCTACTACTTTTTCCATTCGTCTGTAAAGAATTCGCGTCAGTATTTTGCAGCTGTGGCTTATTAAACTTATTGTTCGGTAATTTTCACATCTGTCAACACCTGCTTTCTTTGGAATTGGAATTATTATATTATCTTTGAAGTTTGAGGGTTTTTCTCTTCCATTTCCAGAATATTGTCCTCAAGTACGTCTTGTATAGACCCTCTATATAGTCCTTCCACCTTCCTGCTTTCCCTTCTTTGCTTAGAACTGGGTTTCCATCTGAGCTCTTGATATTCATACAAGTGGTTCTCTCTTCTCCAAAGGTCTCTTTAATTTTCCTGTAGGCAGTAACTATCTTACCCCTAGTGAGATAAGCCTCTACATCCTTACATTTGTCCTCTAGCCATCACTGTTTAGCCATTTTGCACTTCCTATCGATCTCATTTTTGAGATGTCTGTATTCCTTTTTGCCTGCTTCATTTACTGCATTTTTAAATTTTCTCCTTTCATCAATTAAATTCAATATTTCTTCTGTTACCCAAGGATTTCTACTAGCCTTCGTCTTTTTACCTACTTGATCCTCTGCTGGCTTCACTACTTCATCCCTCAGAGCTACCAATTCTTCTTCTACTGTATTTCTTTCCCCCATTTGTGACAATTGTTCCTTATGCTCTCCCTGAAACTCTGTACAACCTCTGGTTTAATCAGTTTGTCCAGATACCATCTCCTTAAATTCCCACTTTTTTGCAGTTTCTTCAATCTACAGCTCATAACCAATAGATTGTGGTCAGAGTCCACATCTGCCCTTGGAAATGTCTTACAATTTAATACCTGGTTCCTAAATCTCTGTCTTACCATTATATAATCTATCTGATACCTTCTAGTATTTCCAGGATTCTTCCATGTGTACAACCTTCTTTTATGATTCTTGAACCAAGTGTTATCTATGATTAAGTTATGCTCTGTGCAAAATTCTACCAGACGACTTCCTCTTTCATTTCTTTCCCCCAGTCCATATTCACCTACTATGTTTCCATCTCTCCCTTTTCCTATTCTCGAATTCCAGTCACCCACGGATATTAAATTTTCATCTCCCTTCACTACATGAATAATTTCTTTTATCTCATATTACATTTCATCAATTTCTTCATCATCTGCAGAGCTAGTTGGCATATAAACTTGTACTATTGTAGTAGGTGTGGGCTTCGTGTCTATATTGGCCACAATAATGCGTTCACTATGCTGTTTGTAGTAGCTTACCCGCACTCCTATTTTCCTATTCATTATTAAAGCTACTCCTGCATTACCCCTATTTGATTTCGTATTTATAACCCTCTATTCACCTGATCAAAAGTCTTGTTCCTCCTGCCACCGAACTTCACTAATTCCCACTATATCTAACTTTAACCCATCCATTTCTCTTTTTAAGTTTTCTAACCTACCTGACCGATTAAGGGATCTGACATTCCACGCTCCGATCCACAGAACGCCAATTTTCTTTCTCCTGATAACGACGTCCTCTTGAGTAGTCCCTGCCCGGAGATCCGAATGGGGGACTATTTTATCTCCGGAATATTTTACCCAAGAGGACGCCATCATCATTTAACCATACAGTAAAGCTGCATGCCCTCGGGAAAAATTACGGTTGTAGTTTCCCCTTGCTTTCAGCCGTTCGCAGTACCAGCACAGCAAGGCCGTTTTGGTTAATGTTACAAGGCCAGATCAGTCAATCATCCAGACTGTTGCACCTGCAACTACTGAAAAGACTGCTGCCCGTTTTCAGCACCCACAAGTTTGCCTGGCCTCTCAACAGATACCCCTCCGTTGTGGTTGCACCTACGGTACGGCCATCTGTATCGCTGAGGCACGCAAGCCTCCCCACCAACGGCAAGGTCCATGGTTCATGGGGGTATGCCGCTAATGTATCTATTTCATTGCTTGTACCATCAAAAAGCAAGATTGTATCATCAACATATCTTCTGTAGTATATTATTTTGTCTGAGATGTGCTGGTTGGTTGAGAAGAATTTTTGCTCTATATGGTTGATGTAAATGTCAGCCAATATCCCAGCTAAGCTACTTGCCATTGCCAAACCATCATGTTGTTGATACAGTTTGTTGTTGAAGCTAACGTAATTATGCTCTAGAATAAGTGAAAATATTTCTGTGAGTGCACAGATCTCTGCAACACTAATTATCTTATCATTAAGCAGATTGTTTCTTATAATGTTAATAGTCTCTTTGACAGGGATGTTCGTGTACACGTTGACTGTGTCTAGTGATGCTAATTTAGCTGTTGGTGGGATGTGTATGTCTTTAATTAAGCTTATGAGATCATGTGTGTTATGTATGATGTTATTTTCAAATGTATAGTATTTGATAATGAGGTCTTTTAATTTACGGCTTATGAAGTATGCAGGGCTGTTTCTTGAGTTATCAATCGGGCGAATGGGGCAATTTTCTTTATGAACCTTGGCTGTGCACGCAGTTTTGGTGCTGAGGGATTCATTGCTATGCAGTTACGTATTTCATATTTGTTCAGTAAAAACTTACAGTTCTGTAGGAGCTTTCGGATTTTAGTTTGGGATTTTACTGTAGGATCTGTCTTTATTTCAGTAATATTGTTGCTATGGAAAAATTGCAAGGTTTTCTCTTCATATTCTCTTTCATGCATTACGATTAAAGAATTTCCTTTGTCAGCATTTACTATGAGTGCTTTACTTTCAGACAGTTTGCTGTTAATATTTTTCTAATCTTTAAGTTCAGTGTTTTTGCGGGTATTATTTGTATGAAGTTGTTTTATTATCAGTTTATTTGTCTTGTACGCAACTGCATTTTCCTCACATATGTCTAGTTTTGCTGTGTCAGAAGCAAATTTTGTGCATGCTATAATATTTTTAACGTTGTGATTACTGAGATTTGTTCCAATATTATGTTTCAGACCTTTATTTAACAAAGTGAGTTCACTGCTACTAAATTGGATGTCAGTTGTATTAAAAACTCTATCAAAAAATTTGTGTTGGCTTAGCTGTTTGTTTTTATCAAACTCTGAATTCTTCATAGATTTTAAGGCTTCAATTTTCTTTTTGTGTTTGCTTAAGATAATCTTTAGTTCTTTATCTACTTTATCGTCTATGTGCTGTAGGATGTGTGAGAATTGTAAAGGTGAGAGGCTCTGTCCTAGCTGCAGATGAAGTTGTGCATGACTGATTAAGTTTTCGTTTTTCTTGTATTGCATTTTAATCTCTGTTTCTAGCCATATATTTTCACATATTTGCTTAGCAAATCTGGCAGCTTTAGTTTTGCAGCTAATTTTGACTTTGAAATATTTCGGAACTGTTTTAAGTGACATACACTCTTTGCTGAATTTAATGTTAAGAGAAGTTTTCATAAGGTTAATTATATGTTTCTTGAAAGCATGTATATTTCTCATTACCTGGCGAGGTAAGCTTAATGCAATTTTGTCATATGATGACAGAGTGTAGTGCCTAGAACAGCTCGGCCACCCTGGCCGGCTTTAGTTAGTCCTGCCATTCTCTGGATGGTTTACATCCAGGCTCCTTAACTTGCCTCCGTATGATTTTCCTAGGTATGGTCTGTCATGCACTCTTCACAGACTGCCTCGGGGTCTCTCAAAGTCATCACTGCCTAAGTCAGTAACGCTTCATAGCGCTGCGTCTCTGCACACCACTGTAACAAAAATACAACTAGCAACCGACAAATGGTCCCGTCGTTCCGTCAGCGATAACCATTACTACACATAAGCCCATCTACGGCGCGTTTCCCCATCATTGTACATTCCGAAAGGTTTACCTTTCCTAGCATAATTTCTTCTTGTTTCCCTTGCAACTGATCATCGCTCGTCCAGAGCAAAACACGATCATAACGTACGAATATCTTCCTTCGATACTCGTTATTACAGTTCATACCTAATAGATAACCAGGCAAAGACAGTAAAGAGTACCAAATCCCTTTACACATTATGTTGTAGAGTACTATTTTTATACAAAGCTTATTAATTCCCCTGTTTACGAAAGATTACAATTCCGCCCCTAATTCTTACTCCATCCATTTCATGATATCAGTTATGTGATGCAAACCCCTAGGCCTACGAGACCCGATCGTTTCTATTTCAAAAGCATTCTGGTGAGCGAAAGGGTCCAGAATACACATTGAAAAATTTGCTGCAAATGTACTGGTGTCTTTTGGACAATCTATGAGTTATAACGAGAACTTGGTCTCCTATTTGAAGAGTTAACTGCCTTATTCGTCCATTTTGCCGCCTTTTCCTACTTTGCACTCCCCTTTCACTATTCTCTGTTGCCAACCCTACCACTTCACTATGTCGTTGTCGCCTTTCTGCTGGCCAATCTATCAGTTCTCTTACTCTGTTGGGCGGTGGCTGATTTCTCAGGACTAGCGTAGGGCTGAGCTTCATGGTCCCATGTGGAATTTCGTTCAATATCCCCTGAAAGTCGGCAGATATTGATCCCACTGCCGGTGCTTATTGTGGAAGTATATTGTGCATAGTTTTACCAGATCCTTTATGACCCTTTCCGCGGGATTTCCGGTGGGAAAATAGTGGGAAATGTACACCAGCTTTATCCACATTCGCCCTAGGGTGTTTAACCAAGACCTTGACCGAAATTGTGGACCATTGTCCGAGATTAATTTCTTTACGCTTCCTACCTCTCTGAGGAAATTCCTCTTAAGTGGAGATGCCACCGTTCTCTCGGTCGCAGCGCGCAATGCGGTAAATGTTAGAAACTTCGAGACTAGCTCCACCACAATAAGGACATACCGATATCCCGGTGTGGCCTGCGGGAGGGGCCCAAACTGGTCCGCCGCTCCTAATTCCTTTAGTCTACTCAGTATTATAGGGTGAAAGGGTGTTCAACAACACTGGATAGAATTTTTTGCCCTCTGGTAAACCTTACACGTTCGAAGCAGTCTTTTGACCCTACGTTCCATACTGTTAAAATGCACAATTTGCTTCAATTGCATACAGCACTTACGCGCCCCGAAATGGCCATAACTGAAGAGTGTGTACCATATTAATTACTTCTTCTGGCACATAAACCAACCACTCATCACTGCTGATGTTACGTCTTAAAAACAACACGCCCTTCCTCAACGAGTAGAACCGACGCCATTCTCCGGCGCTCCCGTCCTGCAGTTGGGTTTTGACGGAGCTCCACACCTCTTCTTTGTCTTGCTTTCTTGCAATACTGCTGAGGGCCGCACTTAAGTAATTTTCAAAAGTAACCGGGCTCATATACAGTAGATCGAACCTATTCTCTTTGAACTCCTCATCTTTCCCCTGCATCAGTCCAATCGGGCCCCGTGATAGGGCATCTGCTACCATGTTTTGTGGACCAGGAATATGGAAAATTTTGAAGGAAAATTCTTGAAGATGCAAAGCTCAGCGCAATAATCGATTGCGCGTAAGATTCCCCGTCATGAGGAACTGCAACGCCCTGTGGTCCGAATATACCTTTGTAGTGCGACCATACAGGTAGTACCGAAACATTGTTAACCCCCACACAATGGTTAATGCCTCTAGTTCGGTCACCGAGTAGTTTCTCTCGCCTTGGTTTAAAACACGACTTGGGAAAGCCACCGTTTGCGGGTCAATGTTGCTCTCTTGAAAAATGATAACTGCAATGCCATACCGCGAACTATCGGGAGATATACAAAATTCCTTCCCCAAGTCTGGGTGTATCAGGATGGGCACACTCAACAATCCCCTTTTTAATGAATCAAACTCTTATTGTGCTTTACTGTCCCAAATCCAAGTTGTCCTTTTACCCGTCAGTTCGCATAGTCGCGGAATGGTAACACTTTCTATCCTAAGGAACCGTTTCTAAGAGTTTACTAAGCCGAGGAACGCACGTAATTGGTACTTTTTTCTAGGCGTCGCATACTCTTTAATCGCCCGCAATTATCGGGGTCAGGTCGGATACCTTTTGCTAGTCCCAGGAAGTCAATTTCCTTTCTCCCAAATTCAGACTTGCCCAGGTTGACAATCACGTTTCAATTTCTCAGCGCCTGTAATAATGACGTGAGCACTCTGTGGTGCTCTGATCATGATTCTTCCGCGATTAACACGTCATCAATATAACACGTAATTCTTTTCCGGAGGGTTTCCGGTAAAACCGTGTCCAAAGAACGGATGAAAGCGGCAGAAGAGACACTCAAACCGAATGGAAGCCATTGGAACTGATAAGACCTGCCAAACCAGTGAAATGCCGTGTATTTTCTGCATTCATTTGCCAATTGGACCTGCCAGAAGCTTGTTCGAAAATCAATCAACATAGGCACATACGCACCATGACATTTCTAGAGCGGGGTGTCAAGCGTCTCGACCGATCAGTTTCTGTCTCAGTAACACACTACTGGCCATTAAAATTGCTAAACCAAGAAGAAATGCAGATGATAAACGGGTATTCATTGGACAAATATATTATACTAGAACTGACATGTGATTACATTTTCACGCAATTTGGGTGTACAGATCCTGAGAAATCAGTACCCAGAACAATCACCTCTGACCGTAATAACGGCCTTGATACGCCTGGACACTGAGTCAAACAGAGCTTGGATGGCGTGTACAGGTACAGCTGCCCATGCAAATCAACACGATACCACAGTTCATCAAGAGTAGTGACTGGCGTATTGTGACGAGCCAATTGCTCGGCCACCATTGACCAGACGTTTCCAATTGGTGAGAGATCTGGAGAATGTGCTGGCCAGGGCAGCAGTCGAACATTTTCTGTATCCAGAAAGGCCCGTACAGGACCTGCAACATGCGGTCGTGCATTATCCTGCTGAAATGTAGACTTTCGCAGGGATTGAATGAAGGGTAAAGCCACGGGTCGTAACACATCTGAAATGTAACGTCCACTGTTCAAAGTGCTGTCAGTGCGAACAAGAATTGACCGAGACGTGTAACCAATGGGACACCATACTATCACGCCGCGTGATACGCCAATATGGCGATGACGAATACACGCTTCCAATGTGCGTTCACCGCGACGTCGCCAAACACAGATGCGACCATCATGATGCTGTAAACAGAACTTGGATTCATTCGAAAATATGATGGTTTGCCATTCGTGCACCCAGTTTCGCCGTTGAGTACACCATCGCAGGCGCTCCTGTCTGTGATGCAGCGTCAACGGTAACCGCAGCCATGGTCTCCGAGCTGATAGTCCATGCTGCTGCAAACGTAGTCGAACTGTTCGTGCAAATGGTTGTTGTCTTGCAAACGTCCCCATCTATTGACTCAGGGATCGACACGTGGTTGCACGATCCGTTACAGCCATGCGGATAAGACGCCTGTCATCTCGACTGCTAGTGATACGAGGCCGTTGGGATCCAGCACGGCGTTCCGTATTACCCTCCTGAACCTACCGATTCCATATTCTGATAACAGTCTTTGGATCTCGACCAACGCGAGCAGCAGTGTCGTGATACGATAAACCGCAATCGCGATAGGCTACAATCCGACCTTTATCAAAGTCGGAAACGTGATGGTACGCATTTCTCCTCCTCACAAGAGGCATCACAACAACGTTTCACCAGGCAACACCGGTCAACTGCTGTTTGTGTATGAGAAATCGGTTGGAAACTTTCCTCATGTCAGCACGTTGCAGGTGTCGCCACCGGCGCCAACCTTGTGTGAATGCTCTGAAAAGCTAATCATTTGCATATCACAGCATCTTCTTCCAGTCAGTTAAATTTCGCGTCTGTAGCACGTCATCTTCGTGGTGTAGCAATTTTAATTGCCGGTAGTGTAGTACTGATCTGGCTTCAGTCCAGAACTAAACGAATCGACCCGTTCTTCTTCACAATCGGATGTATCGGACTGTTGTATGAGCTTACAGCCGGTTCTATTATAACTTGTTCCAGCATAGTCTTAAGTTCCTGTTCTACAGCTGCACGGCGCACAACAGGTATGGGATAAGTTTTCTCAGCAAACGGTGTATGTGGCTTCACCTTAAATTCGTACTGGAAATTTTCTATGGGCCCAGGCGAATCTGAAAAAACGATTTGGTACTTCCTGAGAATCCCACGTATTGTTCCCCTATCTCTGTTGATTCTAAATGCCGCGTTTTCTCACTTATTACCTCCTCAACTGTGTTCTCTTTATCCCGATCTCCTTCCTCTGTATCTAACATGCACAGGCACACTTCGGCGTCATCATCCTCGCCGATCACGTGTATACCAAGGGAGACACATCCCACTCCTTCTGCTCGTACCTCATCGAAAACAAAACTCATTTTTGTTTGGTGATCGCGCAAACGGACGCACATACCATCAAAATCTAGAATGGACTTATAATGTCTTAGAATGTCTAGGCCAAGCACTGCCTCAATTGGTAGTGACGGCACTATCATGAACACGGCTGTAAATTCGTACGACTTGCTATAGTTCTCCTGTACCGGAATTTATTAGAAAAATGTGGAACGGGACAACAAGTTCCGTTTCAATACTCATGAAGTAATGAGTGCTATCGATGTCAAATTGATTCCATATTTTTAAATTTCCAGAAGGCTTTCGACACTGTTACTCGCAAGCGTCTTCTAACCAAACTGCGTGCCTATGGAATTTCGCCTCAGTTGTGGGACTGGATTCGGAATTTCCTGTCAGAAAGGTCACAGTTCGTAGTAATAGACGGAAAGTCATCGAGTAAAACAGAAGTAACATCCGGCGTCCCCCATGTAAGAGTTATACGTCCTTCATTGTTCCTGATCTTTATTAACGACATAGGAGACAATCTGAGTAGCCCTAATAGATTCTTTGCAGATGATGTTGTCATTTACCGTCGTGTAAAGTCAAAAGATGACCAAAATGAACTGCAAAATGATTTAGATAAGATATCTGTATGGTGCGAAAAGTGGCAGTTAAACTTGAATAAGGAAAAGTTGTGAAGATATTCAAATGAGTACTAAAAGAAACCAGCTACATTTTGATTACGCGATAAGTCACACAAATCTGAAGGCTGTAAATTCAGCTAAATACTTAGGGATTAAAATTACAAATTACCTAAATTGGAATGATCACATAGATAATGTTGTGGGTAGAGCAAACCAAAGACTGGTACTCATAGGCAGAACACTTAGAAGGTGCAACAGGTCTACCAGAGTGACTGCTTACACCGTCTTGTCCACCCTATTCTGGAGTACTGCTGTGCGGTGTGGGCTCCGCATCGGGTGGGACTGACGCATAACATCGAAAAAGTACAAAGAAGGGCAATTCGTTCTGTATTATCGAGAAATACGGGAAAGAGTGCCAAAGACCTCATACGAGGATTGGAGTGGCAATCATTAAAAAAAAGGCGTTTCTTGTTGTGACTGGAGCTCCTCATGAAATTTCAATCACCAGTTTCCTCCTCCGATTGCGAAAACATTCTATTGACACCCACCTACATAGGGAGAAATGATCATCATGATAAAATAAGAGAAATCAAGGCCTGCATAGAAAAATTGAAATGCACGTTTTTCCCGCGTGCCGTTCGAGAGCCGAAAGGTAGAGACACAGCATGAAGGTGGTTCACTGAACACTCTGCCAAGCACTTTATTGTGAATAGCAGAGTAATCATGTAGCTGTAGATGTAAATGTAGCGATAGTCTCACCTGGGAGTGGAGTGCACAGCGACAATGTGTTGGGGTGTCTAGAACGAAATTGCTTCCATGTTCGTTGACACTCCTCCATCTACCGCTATCCACAACTTCACATGTTGCTGACAGGAGGCTTCAATAGCTACATGACAGCCAAGGAGGAAGTAATTACATTTTTATAGCTCCTTAACACTATATCTAATAGAGCATTGCGTTAGCTGTACAATAGAATTGTGTATTACCCTGTTTTGGTGAAAATCTTCTTGCTATTCAGCTTCATGAAAAGATGGAGCTGGTTTTAATCAGATCAGCACATAATGCTTCTCCCCGAATAAATGTTGTATCTAATACAACATTCGCCGAAATATGCTAATGGCATTTTGAGACGCACTTAAAAATGTTTGAAAGCGGTATTTTTTTCAATTAGCAATATTTGCACAAAGAAAAACAGACTTGCAAATATACGCCTAATCACAAATGGTGTGACTTCTGACGTCACCTTGGAGAAACATGCAGAAATTAGGGACTTCCATATACAGTTCAGTACGAAAGACACTAATTTCTCTTGTTATTTTATCTTCACTCTTAAATAAAAGAAATGTAGCTGCCTGACAATTTGTCGATATCTTTCGTATGAAGTCTAAAATATACTTATCAGTTCAGTTTTATTGCAGCTTAAATAATTTATACATTCAGAATGTAATAGTTGTCATTACATCTACATCATACTCTGCAAGCCACCTAATGGTGTGTGTCGGTGGGTACTTTCGGTACCACTATCTGATCCTTGCTACACTGTTCCACTCGCGAGTAGTGCGTGACTCTAATTTCTCGAACTTTCTCCTCGTGGTCAATACGCGAGATGTATGTGAGGGAAAGTAATATGTTATCTGACTCCTCCTGAAAAGTGCTGTCTCGAAATTTGAATAGTAAATCCCTCCGCGATGCAAAACGCCTCTCTTGTAACGTTTTCCAGTGGAGTTTGTTTCGCATCTCCGTAACGCTCTCTCTCCAGCTAAACGATCCCGTGACGGAACGCCCAGTTCTTCGTTGGATCTTCTCTATCTCCTCTATCAGTCCTACCTAATAGGGATCCCAGATAGATGAACAATACTCCATAATTAGACGAAAAACCGCCTTATAAGCCACCTCTTTCGAGGATGAGATACATTTCCTTAAGATTCTTCCCATGAATCTGTATCTGGTGTCTGCTTTTCCCACTATCTGTTTTATACGGTCATTTCACTTAAGAACGCTCTGCATAGTTACGCCTCGATATTTTACGGCATTCGTTGTCTTCAGGTGTCTTCATCAATAGTGTAGCTGTACAGTAGTGAATTTTGGCCGGCCGAAGTGGCCGTGCGGTTAAAGGCGCTGCAGTCTGGAACCGCAAGACCGCTACGGTCGCAGGTTCGAATCCTGCCTCGGGCATGGATGTTTGTGATGTCCTTAGGTTAGTTAGGTTTAACTAGTTCTAAGTTCTAGGGGACTAATGACCTCAGCAGTTGAGTCCCATAGTGCTCAGAGCCATTTGAACCAGTAGTGAATTTCTTTTCCTGTGTATGCGCAATATGTTACATTTATTTACGTTCTGGGTCAACTGCCAGAGTCTGCACCATTCATCAATTCTCTGCAGGTCGTTCTGCTAATTATTACTATCTTCTGGCGTTGCTGCTTTGATATAGACAACTGCATCATCTGCGAATAGCTTTAGAGAGCATCCGACGCTTCTAATAGATGATTTGTATATACTTTAAACAGCAACGGTCCTATCACACTTTCCTCTGGTACTCCAGATATTACCTTTACATCCGTCGATTTAGCTCCGTTAGGAGCGACGTGTTGCGTTCTGTCTGCAAGAAAGTCTTGAATCCAATCGCAGGTCTGCTCCGATACTCCGTAAGCTCGTATTTTTTTCATTAAACGGCAATGAGGGACGGTGTCAAATGCCTTACTGAAATCAAGGAACACGGAATCAACCTGAGTGCCGTTGTCCACTGCGCTGTGAATCTCATGGAGGAACAGAGCCAGTTGAGTTTCGCAGGATCTCTGTTTGAGGAATCCATGTTGACTTTTACAGAGGAGGTGTTCATCTTCCAGAAACGTCAGAATTCTTGAGCGTGAAACATGTTGACCTCAAAGATATAGGTCTACAATTGTGTGGATCTGTCTTACGGCCTTTCTTAAAAACGGGAAATACCTGAGCTTCTTTCCAGATGTTAGGTACCTTTCGTTGCTCAAGCGATCTACGACAAATTACTGCTAGAGGGGAGCAAGTTCTTTCGCATAATCTTTATAGAATCTTACGGGCATCTCATCTGGTCCTGAAGCCTTTCCACCACCAAGCGACGGTAGCTGCTTTTCAGTTCCGCGATCGGCTATCTCAATATCTGCCATTTCGATGTCCGTACGACGATAAAAAGGAGGGACAGTATTACGATCTTCCGCGGTGAAACAACTTTGGAAGACCGAATTCAGTATTTCGGCCTTCTCTGTTATTTTGGCCTTCTCTCTTATTTTCCGTTTCGGCGCCGGTGTGGTCGCTGAGAGAATTAATAGATGATTTTGACTTACTTACTGACTTGACATGGCAACGGCCTTTCCACAGTGGATACACCGGTTCCCGTCAGATCACCGAAGTTAAGCGATGTCGGCCGTGGCCGGCACCTGGATGGGTGACCATGCGTTGTTGCCATTTTTCGGGGTGCACTCAGCCTCGTGATCCCAATTGAAGAGCTACTCGACCGAATAGTAGCGGTTCCGGTCAAAGAAAACCATCCTAACTAGCGGGAGAGCGGTGTGCTGACCACACGCCCCTCCTATCCGCATCCTAATCTGTGGATTACACGGCGGTCGGATGGTCCCTATGGGCCACCTGTGGCCTGAAGACGTAGTGCATCTTCTACTGATTTTACATACGACCAAAACCTCTTAGGGTTTTTACTCAAATCGCTTGACAACGTCTTACTTTGAAATCATTGAACGCTTCTCTCATTGCTATCCTTACGCTCATTTTCGCTTCGTTCGGCTTTTGTTTATCACCAAGGTTTTTTCTTCTTTTCAAATGGTTCATATGGCTCTGAGCACTATTCGACTTAACATCTGAGGTCATTAGTCCCCTAGACTTAGAACTACTTAAACCTAACTAACCTAAGGACATCACACACATCTATGCCCGAGGCAGGATTCGAACCTGCGACCGTACCAGCAGCGCGGTTCCGGACTGAAGTGCCTAGAACCGCTCGGCCACAACAGCCGGCTTACTTCTCTTCAATCTGAGATGAAATGCTCTTTGTTTACGTAGCGCTTTTCTAACACGGTTATTAAATCATGATGGATCGTTCCCATCCCTTAAAACCTTACTCGGAACATGCTTGTCTAGGGCATATTGAACGATGCCTTTGAATATATTTCATCTGTTCTCCACATCTTCGTCCTCATCGCCGAATATTTGATGCTGACTGCTGAGATATTCTGAAATTTTTATCCTGTCAGCCTTGCTGAACAAATACATCTTCCTACATTTCTTAACATTCCTTGTAGGACCCGTCGTCATGCATGGTGTCACAGCCTTATGATCACTGATACCTTCTTCTACGTTAACTGATTCAATAATTTCAGGTCTGTTTGTTGCCAGAAGGTCTAAGACGTTATCCTTAAAAGTTGGTTCTTTAACTATCTGCGCAGGGCAATTTCCGGACAAGACATCCAGAACAATGTCACACTATTCCCTGTATCTGACACCAGTTTTTATGACGTAACACTCCCAGTCTATATCTGGCAAATGGAAGTCATCCCCCTATTACAACGGCATGATCAGGAAAATTAGTAATGATATTCGGCAAGTTCTGTCTGAGCACTCTACAACCAGAGATCCCGACCCAGGTGGTCTCAAAAACATCGGATCACCATTTTTTAACATTATTTGATACTCAGTTTCACCCAGATTATTTCATATTCGGAATCCGTGATAACCACTCTAGATTTTATGGAATTTTTATTGCAATAAACACGCCGCCACCATTGGCGACTAACCTATCCTTACGATAAACATTCCTGTCTGAACTTAGGATTTAGTTATCATTGACGTCTGGTTGCGACCAGCTTTCTGTTCCCAATACTATCTGTGCGTTATAGCCTTCAGTAAGCGATACTAATTCGGGGACCTTTCCTCGGACGCTCCAGCAGTATACTAAAATCATATTAATCTTTTTTATCTCCGATCTGGGAGGACCAAGCTTCTATGAGGTCACTGTGGCTGATTTAACAGGCAAGTCGTCTTTGTTCCCAAGGGAGGGATTCTCTAACCTAAAAAAGGCCTATGTGCACGGCACACGCACTCCGCTGTCCTAGTAGCCGCTCCCTGCGTGTATTGCACGCCTGATCTGTTAAGGAGCCGCCTGACCCTGTGGTTTAGACCTTCCACTCTGCTCCAAACCAGAGGACCGTGATCTATTTGACAAACAGCAGTATGTATATCAAAATGACAGCTGCCTTGTCTGATCCCTAATGTGAGCCATATTTCTCGTCCTTTATTTTCCTATTAAAAAGAGGAATTGCATCATCTCACTTCAACATCTACATCTACATGAATACTCTGCAAATCACATTTAAGTGCCTGTCATAGGGTTCGTCGAACCACCTTCACAATTCTCTATTATTCCAATCTCGCGGAAAGAACTCCTGCAACTACCATCTATATGCCGACGACATCCAACTGTACATAAGTGCAAGCCCCAAGAACATTGCTGACGCAGTAGCGAGTATGAACGCAGATCTTTGCTCTGTTTCTCGATGGGCACAGAACCTAGGTCTGAAACTAAACCCCAAGAAATCCCAGGTCATACTTATATCTCATCCAAAGTTAATCAGTCGGTACTTTCGTGAAACAGTCCCTCAAATACTCCTCAATGGTACCCAACTACCATACCAAAAAACAGTAAAAGACCTTGGAATAATCTTGGATGAACACCTAAACTGGGAAGAACAAACAGTCACAGCTTGCCGGAAATCGCTCTCCTCCCTACATGCAATTCAAAAATTTAGAAAAATATTTCCAACCCATGTTAAACAAAAATTAGTCCAAACACTAGTCTTGCCTAATCTTTACTACTGTGATGTAGTTCAACACGGCACAAATAGTGAAAATTCGAGACGCCTCGAGCTAGTGATGAATGCTTGCGTTAGATACGTATGCAATATACGGTTGTATGATCATATCAGTCCTTCATACTCCCAGCTAGGTTGGATACGCCCACATAAGGCACGCGATCTCCACACGATGTGCTTACTTCATCGATTTCTTAGCCACTGGTGCCCCCAATACTTATCTTCTCATATTAAACACCTATCATCATTCCACAACCGCAATACCAGATCGGATACGTCTAGCATCTTGGCTGTACCTTTACATAACACAAAATCTTTCTCCGTGTCATTCTCCATCTCAGCCATACGACTATGGAACGCGCTCCCCTGTGATCTGCGTCTTATCCAAAACCACTCAACATTCAAGAGGGAACTCAAGACTTACATATTAGGGACGGTATAGCCACCATTGTTGTGCCCCTCTCATCTTTTTCTTTCTCCTCTCCATCATAGCTTCGAATCTTACCATTCTATTTCTCTTCCTCTAACCTATCTACCTCTTCTATATCTCTTTCACCCCACTCCATCGTCTTATGTCTCTGCTTGATGAGAATAACTCACAAGCTGCAAGAGTATAACGAGAAAATTCCCAACTAGCAATAGGACTGACATTCATAAAAGAAAAATATGTTTACTTTCATATACATAGTCATTATTATTATTATTCTTGATTGTCATAATTATTTTTTGATTGTTATAATTATCATTGTACTACTTTTATAATCTCTATTTTTTTCTTTAACATTAATACTGTATAACATGTTATATGTCCTTAATGTTCTGTAGAAACTGAAATTTGTTGAATCTGAGTATGCCTGGTTAGGTGTAAGAGAGGGCCTGAAGGCCCTAATCTTGCCAGGTAAAATAAATGCATAAATAAATAAATAAATAAATATATCTTTCCATATGAGCTCTGATTTCCCTTATTTTGTCGTGGTGATCGTTCCCCCCTATGTACGTCATTGTCAACAAAATATTTTTGCATTCGGAGGAGAAAGTTGTTGACTGGAATTTCGTGAGAAGATTCCGTCTCAGGTAAATACGCCATTCTTTTAATGATTTCCAGCCCAAATTCTGTATCATTTCTGTTGACACTCTCTCCCATATTTCGCGATATTTCAAAACGTGCTGCCTTTCTTTGAACTTTTTCGATGTACTCCGTCAGTCGTATCCGGTAAGGATCCCACACCGCGCAGCAGCATTCTAAAAGAGGACGGACAAGCGTAGTGTAGGCAGTCTCCTTAGTAGGTCTGTTACATTTTCTAAGTGTCTTGCCAATAAAACGCAGTCTTTGGTTAGCCTTCCCCACAACATTTTATATATGTTGCTTCCAATTTAAGATGTTCGTATTTGTAATACCTAGGTATTTAATTGAATTTGCGGCTTTTAGATTAGACTGATTTATCGTGTAACCGAAGTTTAACGAGTTCCTTTTAGCACTCATGTGGATGACCTCACACTTTTCGTTATTTAGGGTCAACTGCCACTTTCCGCACCATTCAGATATTTTTTGATCGTTTTGCAGTTTATTTTGATCTTCTGATTACTTTATTAGTCGATAAACGACAGCGTCATCTGCAAACAACCGAAGATGGCTGCTCACATTGTCTCCCAAACCATTTATATAGATAAGGAACAGCAAAGGACCTATAAAACTACCTTGGGGAACGCCAGAAATCACTTCTGCTTTACACGATGACTTTCCGTGAATTACTACGAACTGTGACCTCTCTGACAAGAAATCGCAAATCCAGTCACATAACTGAGACGATATTCCATAAGCACACAATTTCACTACGAACAGCTTGTGTCGTACAGTGTCAAAAGCCTACCGGAAATCCAAGAATACGGAATCGATCTGAAATCCCTTGTCGACAGCACTCAGCACATCAGAGAGCTAGTTGTGTTTCACAGGAATGATGTTTTCTAAACCCATGTTGACCGTCTGTCAATAGAGTGTTTCTTTCGAAGTAATTCATAATGTTCGAACACAATATACGTTCTAAAATCTTGCTGGATATCGACGTTAACGATATGGGCCTGTAATTTAGTGGATTACTCCTACTACCTTTCTTTAATATTGGTGTGACCTGTGCAACTTTCCAGTCCTTGGTTACGGATATTTCGTCGAGCGAACGGTTGTATATGATTGTTAAGTATGGAGCTAATGCATCAGCATACTCCGAAAGGAACATAATTGGTATACAGTCTGGACCAGCTTTTATTATGTGATTTGAGTTGCTTCACTACTCCGAGGGTATTTACTTCTGCGTTACTCATGTTGTCAGCTGTTCTCGATTCGAATTCTGGATTATTTACTTTGTCTTCCTTTGTGAAGGCACTTCTGAAGACTGTGTTTAGTAACTCTGCTTTGACAGCACTGTCTTCGATAGTTCCTCCATTGCTACCACGCCGAGAAGGCATTGATTGTTTCTTGCCGCTAACATACTTCACATACCACCAGAATCTCTTTGGATTTTCTGCCATGTTTCGAGACAAAGTTTCGTTGTGGAAACTGTTATAGGTGTCTCGCATTGAAGTCCGCGCTAAATTTCGAGCTTCTGTAAAAGATCGCCAATCTTGGGGATTTTGTGTCTGTTTAAATTTGGCATGTTTGTTTCGTTGTTTCTGCAACAGTTTTCTAACCCGTTTTGTGTACCAAGGAGGATCAGCTCCGTCGTTTGTTAATTTATTTGGTATAAATCTTTCAACTGCATTGAATTTTTAAATAGGTATATTTTTCTCTTATTTTTCGAGGATTTGGGGATTGCAATATTCAACCTCGCCACTATATCCCTGCGTTCACTAATCCCTGAATCAGTTTTGAGGCTCGTTAGTAACGCAGGATTATTTGTTGCTAAGAGGTCAAGTGTGTTTTCACAACCGTTTACTATTCGCGTGGGCTCATGAACTAACTGCTCGAAATAATTTTCAGAGAATGCGTTTAGTACAATTTCGGATGATATTTTTTGCGTACCTCCGAAATTAAACATGTATTTCCGCCAACATATCGGGGGTAAATTAAAGTCACCACCAACTATTATCTATGAGTCGGGTACGTGTTTGAAATCAAACTCAAGTTTTCTTTGAACCTTTCAGCAACTGTATCATCTGAATTGGGAGATCGATAAAAGGATCCAATTATTATTTTATTCCGGTTGCCAACAATGACCTCTGCCCATACTAACTCACAGGAAGTATCTACTTCGATTTCACGGCAAGTTAAACTACTTCTGACAGCAACAAACACGCCACCGCCAACCGTGTTTAGCCTATTCTTTCGTAACATCGTTAGGTTCTTCGCAAAAATTTCGACTGAGTTTATATCCGGCTTTAGCCAGCTTTCAGTGCCTATAGCGATTTGAGCATCGGTGCTTTCTATTAACGCTTGGAGCTCTGCTACTTTCCCAACACAGCTATGACAATTTACAACTGTTATACCAATGGTTCCTGTATCTACGTTCTTCCTGTGTTCAACCTGCACCCTTTGTGACTGAACCCCATATTGAGTTTTCCCGAGACCGTCTAACCTAAAAAACCACCCAGTCCACGCCAAGCAGCCCCTGCTACTCGTGTAGCCGCCTCCTGCTTATAGTGGACATTTGACCTACTCAGCGGAACGCGAAACCCAACCTGCCTTTGGCGAAAGTCGATGAATCTGCAGCCTACACAGTCGCAGAACCGTCTGAGCCTCTGATTCAGGCCCTCCACTCAGCTCTGTACCAGAGGTCCGCAATCGGTCCTGTCGACTATGCTGAAAATGGTCAGCTCTGCTTTCTTCTTGCAAGCAAGACTGGCAGCCTTTACCACTTCTGTTAGCCTCTCGAAACCAGAGAGAATCTCTTCTGATCCAAAGTGACACACATCATTGGTACCGACGTGAGCTACCACCTGCTGTTGGCTGCACCCTGTGCTCTTCATGGCATCCGGGAGGAGCCTTTCCACATCTAAAATGACTCCACCCAGTATGCACACGGAGTGCATAATGGTTTTCTTACCCTCCTTGTCAGCCAAGTCCCTAAGGGGCCCCATAACGCACTTAACGTTAGAGCTCCCAACCAACAATAATCCTACCCTCTGCGATTGCCCGGATCTTGCAACCTGAGTGGTTTCCTCTGAAACAGGACAGGCGACAGCATCTGGCTCAGCGACAGTGTCAGCCACAGACAGCACCTGGAACTTGTTTGTCAGGCAAACCGGGGAGGCCGTATGTGCGGCCACCTGGGATGTCCTTCGCCGCCTGCTTCGCCCCGGGGCGACCTCACACTCGACCTCAGTGCGAGCAGTAACTGGGTTGGCCACCGGACAGGACCGATCGGAGGACTCTAACGTGCTGGATGTCCGTTGGCTCCCCACGGCCGGCCCACAACAGTGGTGTCCATCCACTGTAGCCTCAGGCTGTGTAACCGAAACCATCACAGCCTGAAGCAGAGAGCGAAGTGTCACCAACTCGGCTCGCATTTCCACCATGGTGCAGCTGACTTTGGAAGAAGAGTCATTTCTTAAATTCAAGCGACGTAAGATTGTGCTCCGTTGCCACACTCATAGCACATCTCTCGTCGTTTACTAATTTCTCCAACTTCCTTCATAGTAATAATGTTGTAAGATGAAATAACACAATTGAAACAAAAACAATAGCAGCATACTCCCGTCGCGTTACAGAGAAATGCAGACCAATATAGATAGTGCACTATAAACTTATTATTACAACTAGATAACTTGTCACTCAACCTCAACACAACAGTCAATGTATCGACATTTCTCTGTGTACGAATGTTCCGTTCCTAAGGTACATCACAATTTTAGTATAACACAGCCACTTGTAACACTTCTATTGTAGAATTTTTCTTTCATTTTTATTGATTAAATATTGAATGTTGTTGAATACAACGACACATGCGGCACTGGAAGATGACTGATAGACAGAGCAGACAGCGACTAGATGAAGGGGTGTCAACAACGAATTTATTTCCTCGTTGAATGACACAGCTCCATCTACTGCTAACCATCACTTCACATATAACTGTTATATCTCCGAATGCTGAATGCTACTTGGATTGTAGCCATGCTGATACAATCATATATTTATAGTGAATTAACACAAATACTCACACATTACATTACCTGTAATATACATAACTCCATTTTCTGTCTCGTTTAGAAATCGTAACAGTTTGCTAGAAGGAGGATAAACCACATTCACTGGATGCTTTTATAAACACCCATTCCTTAGGAGCAGCTATGGCGGAACGTTACAGGGGAACTTTGGAAACGTCTCGCTTAGATGACATGATAATGACATACCATTAGGTGGAAATTTCAGCTTACCAGCTATATACGTTAGAGACTCATGTGATTAGGGCGGGTAGCAGAGGAAAGCAATCATTTGAAATTATTTTAGAAACATTATTCGAAATTTACCTTGAATGGTAAATCAGTGAACCAACTCGTATAGGTAACGTCTTAGAACGCGTGGTGACAAGAGGAAATACAAATTTCGACTCAATGTAGACTAGCGAATGAACGATCATAAAGAAATTACAGCATCATTTCATAAGTCTATTAACACCAATATAAGGCAAGATAGAGACATATTTCTGCATAGCTATACCGATAACGAACAGGTTTCAGATAACCGCAAAGGTTACCAAGTAAGTTTCGTTTCCAACACAAACAATGTTGAGCATCGATGTAGAAACTTCATGAGTATTGTCAATAAGCCTTCAACAGTATGTATCGAGCATAGTTGTGAGGGATGGAAAGGCAAGCTGTTGTTTGACATCGGTGTTACGAATCTGCTACGATAACAAAGAGAGCTTCATTGTAAGTCGAAAGGTGGTCCAAGCCTCTCACACAAACAAAACTTGAGTGAAGCTGAAATTAGCATGGAAAGAGGTGTGCGTGAAACGTCCATCGAGTTCTAAAGTACAATTATATCTACAGACTTGACGGAAAATTCTAAGAATTTTTGTCTGAAGTTAAATCAGTAAGAGGATCACAGCCATGTGTCAAGACACTCTGTGGCCACAACGGCTTTGAAACGGAGGTTGACACAGAAGAAGCTGAAACACTAAACGTTTTTTTCCCTAAACTGTTTGCGTCAGGAAGATTGGACAGTAATTCCACCATTAACACGTCACACGAAATTAAAAACAGCATAAATGTAAATTGGGATGGAAAAAGTGGCTGATATTCTTTCGCAGGATAGGTTACTAGACCTAATGGAATACCATTGCGTTTATACAGACAGTGTTCGAAAGAACTTGCTACGCTTTTAGCAGTTATATACCATAGGACAATGGAGGAGAGAAGCTTTCCTAATCTATATCTACATCTACGAGATTACTCTGCTATTCACAATAAAGTGCCTGGCAGAGGGTTCAATGAACCACCTTCAAGCTGTCTCTCTACCGTTCCACCCGGGAATGGCACGCGGCAAAAATGAGCACTTAAATTTTTCTGCGCGAGCCCTGAGTTCTTTTATTTTATCGAAATGATCATTTCTCCCTATGTAGGTGGGTGCCAACAGAATGTTTTCGCAATCGGAGGAGATGACTGGTGATTGAAATTTCATGAGAAGATCCCGTCGCAACGAAAAACGCCTTTGTTTTAATGATTGCCACTCCAATTCACGTATCATGTCTGTGACACTGTCTCCCATATGTCGAGATTATACAAAACGAGCTGCCCTTCTTTGTACTTTTTCGATGTCATCCGTCAGTCCCACCTGATGCGGATCCCACATCGCACAGCAATACTCGAGAATAGGGCGGACAAACGTGGTGTAAGCAGTCTCTTTAGTAGACCTGTTGCACCTTCTAAGTGTTCTGCCAATGAATCGCAGTCTTTGATTTGCTCTACCCACAATATTATCTATGTGATCGTTTCAATTTAGGTTATTTGTGATTGTAATCCCTAAGTTCAAAATTGTTCAAATGGCTCTGAGCACTATGGGACTCAACTGCTGTGGTCATCAGTCCCCTAGAACTTAGAACTACTTAAACCTAACTGACCTAAGGACATCACACACACTCATGCCCGAGGCAGGATACGAACCTGCGACCGTAGCAGCAGCGCGGCTCCGGACTGGAGCGCCTAGAACCGCACGGCCACCGCGGCCGGCAATCCCTAAGTATTTAGCTGAAATTACAGCCTTCAGATTTGTGTGACTTATCGCGTAATCAAAATGTAGCTGGTTTCTTTTAGTACTCATTTGAATATGTTCACAATTTTTCCTTATTCAAGGTCAACTGCCACTTTTCGCACCATGCAGATATCTTATCTAAATCACTTTGCAAGTCGTTTTGATCATCTGATGACTTTACAAGACGGTAAATGACAGCATCATCAGCAAAAAATCTAAGATGACTAATCAGATTGTCTGCTATGTCGTTAATAAAGATCAGGAATGATTGGATGAAGAGCGCAGGTCATTTCCACTTTTAAAACATATCATCTAAGAGACAAACTACAGTGTTGACCTAATACATCGGTCTATTGTAGAATTTCGAAATGTGAATTACACTCGCGTATTATGACATTTCTGGAAATTGAGAATCTCCTTTGTAGAAATCAACATGGGTTACAAAAACCACGATCGTGTGAATTCCAACTCGCTCCAATAATCACTATATTTTTCCTTTTCATGAAAATTGTCATGGTTCGGTGAACTTGGAGATTACTGGAGAATGGTAGGCTAATGAAATTTTCTGTAGCAAATCATTACGCTGCAGAGTATTTGGTGTTATGTTTCATGCAGAGGGGGCGTTTATTCTATGAGATACAAGGTGGAAATTCTACGTTTTTTTCACGCCGGGAGTTTCGCACCCAAATGGTAATTAAACTGTCTAGCACTGTTTACCCGAGATGGATAATCAAATGAACTTATTCTGTTAAGTCAATGTTGTTAGTAATAAGCCCAGCTTGAAGAATCCAGCAATGTCCACTTGAAAAAATTACATTTTTGCAACTTGTAGAAAACCTTCTATTTTGTCCTTAATTTATACAGTATTAGAAACTGATAAAATGTGTAACTTTATAGTTGAGAACCTCGTGTTGTTAGTTTACTACATGCCAAGTTTCAAGTCAGTCATGTCTTTAATCCCTGATATTAAGAAGCCAAACCTTGAAGATTTTCTGCCGCTGAATTTTTCTGGTGACTTTCTGTAAGCGTTTCTAACTGAATATGGTTCGTATCGTTCTTCTCATTATCATTCTTAAGGAAACGCACAGATACGCACAAGGCGGCCACATTTCATTTCTTTCAACAAAAAAGTAGCCAAGATTTAACAGCACAAAATGGCCAGATATTCAATCGCTCTCTTACGCAAAGTCGAAAATCGAGTCAAACAAGTTATTAAATCTCAGCCAATATGGCTTCGACGAACGTTAAACCGTACCAACGTCAATAGGGGACGCGCGTGACTGGTCACCTAAAATTTCGACAAAATCCGCGATGGTCGAGCAGGAAAATGTTCCGAAATTAGGTGATTTGACTTGATTATGATGACGATGTTTGCTTTGTGGGGCGCTCAACTGAGCGGTCATCAGCGCCTATACAATGTACACAATTTTGACACAATCTAGTTATTACGTAGTCCAATATAGCCACTGCTACGAACGTTGATGATGATGATGAAGTGATGAGGACAGCAAAAACACCCAGTTCCATGGCAGAGAAAATCCCCAACCCGGTGGGGAATCGAACCAGGGACCCCGTGATCCAGAGACAGCAACGCTAGCCACTAGAACACAAACTGCGAACTGAATTGAAATGTAATGACACTTTCGAGATCTGTTTGAGCAAGTGTCTACGAACTTGTGTTTTCAAGCGGTTGTAGTGAGGCCAGAGTAAGTTCGTTCTCAGATTGTATCACACCGATACTCAGTAATCGTGGTTCGCTAAGTGTGTTCTGAACCGCAACTCCATCTGACTAGTTTCAAAGCCACAGCCAAAAATCACGAGCAAAGATAAGTGTTCTTTGCAAATTTATAAAGTTTACTTATTCCATATGTTCTAACTAATGTATTATTGCTAGCCACCTCAGCGTCCAAAAAGTCGGACACATCGTTCTAAGATAAGACTTTTCACGTGAAATATACATATCAGCAGCAAATACTTGTCACATTACAAGCAGTTGGGTACCAGAATAAATAGCGCCCTATAACCTCATTAATAAATCTGGATAAATTGTCACACAGCCCCAACACATTACTCAACCTATCCGCATTCCTGTACGTAAGGAAGTTGCAATCACATAACAGTTAAAAGTAACATGACATTTTCAGAATACCACAAACATTGAAATACCTCTAAAGTACTATATCGTTTCGATATTTTCCTCAGATATACGACTTTGCTATTTCCAACGACAGATGTGGCTTTGTAACAGAATTGGCAGCAGAGTGGACAGCGGTTAGATGGTGAGGTATTAGAAATGAAGCTATTTCCACGTTGACTGACACAGCTCCACGTACCGCTCTCCACTATTTCACAGAAAACTGTTATTTCTCCGGATGTAGCTTAACTATCTCGATTGTATTACTGCGTCCAATACTGTTCCATTGTCAAGTGAACCTCCGATTAAATAAATGAATATTACGTAAAAATCCAGATATTTATTTAAGTCGAGTTAAACCTGGAGCAGAGTAGCTCCTTCCACTGTAATGATAATATCATCACAAATCTTCCCACCCACTTACGGTGTGATTCTAAAGATTAACGGACGAAGTTGTGTCTTATGAGTACTTCAAACATACATGAAATATTAAGCAGTGAAGTAGAGTTCCAGGTAAAATTTGCAGTCAATAACAGCTTGACATATCATATACAACAACATCTAGAACAAATGTGCTGGATCAAATTCCAAAAACATACTCTTTATTTGTTATCCGTCAATTATTTATCCATCTTAAAGGCAGTGTAAGGCTAGAAAACGGGTAACTTGTTTTTTTACTTTTTTGTTTTGGTTCTGCCATTGTTGCGTGTAGCCTTTTACAGGTGTGAGACGTGAACGACTAACAGTTCAAAGGAGAAGAGATATTTCTTTCTAAATGAAATGCTACAGTGGGACACTTAAGGTAGAGTTATATATCGCAGGCAGTACTATATAGAATTTGGGACTGTGGACGATTTGTAGCAAAACTTGGCTAAAAGAGAGAAAGACTCACATTGAGTGCTGCCAGTCGACTGACAAAAGACTAAAACATCGTTAATACGAGTTATTACTGTTAGCGGTCACACCTCTGCCGATGTAATTAGGCGGATACACAAGGGACTATGGAGAGATGGGGGGATGTGGGACATGAACTTATTTTATTATAGGCAAGCACATATACAACGACTGCTACTCACCTCTCTTTTGACGGAATTTTACCACCTGGCTCCTATATACATTTATTTGTGTAAGATACTAGAACACACAGCTGTACAATTGAACTGCGTACTATCCTGTTTTGGAGGAAAACTTCTTGCTATTCTACTTCATGAAAAGGTGGAGCTGGTTTTAATCAGCACATAATGCTTCTCCCCGAATAAATGTTATACCTACACAAATTCACGAAAGCATGCAACTGGCATTTTGATACGCACTTAAAAATGTTTCAAAGCAGTATTTTTTTAGATAACAATATTTACACAAAGCAAAATAGACTGGCAAATATAAGACTAATCACAAATGGTGTGGCTTCTGACGTCACCTTTGAGGAACGCGCGGAAAATAAGAGTTTCATATCCAGTTCAGTACGAAAGACACTAATTTCTCTTCTCGCTGTATCTTCACTCTTAAATAAAACAAATGTAGCTGCCTGGCAGTTAGTCGATATCTTTCTTATTGCTGCTTAACTGATTTATACATTCAAAATGTAATAGTTGTCATTAATATCTATTTCACAAACGGCTGTATGTTTATCAAACTCACAGCGGCCTTGTCTAACACCTGACGAGAGCCATCTCTTTTTCTTTCCCTTTATTTTGCTATTAAACTGAAGTACTGCACCATCTCACTCTTCCTGTTCCCACCGCTGGGATACGAATAAGGAGCACCATAGGAAGATAGTTATACATCATGCAATCCTACTGGTGCCACAAATGAACATCCGCTTGTTGTACAATTACAATATTATCGTAAGCCTGCCCTCTCACTAGAAGTAGGATTCTGACGTCCTGGAGATAGCGTTGTGTATTCTGTTTAAAAATATTTCTCTGAAACATCGAACAAAGTAAGTAGTCATAGTAGTTATTACATTTCAAGTATTTCCACCACGGTGCAGCTGACTTTGGGGGAAGTGTAAGTTCTTAAAATCATCCCTCTTACCGATGATGCTTGTGTGAGGATAGTATATGACGAACGACGTTGTGGATGGCGGCTACATGAAGCGATATCTAAAACTGTGTATTTTCACTTTGACAGACAGATATTTATTTACCGCGAACCGGAACGCAACTTATCATCACATCAGTGTCTGGCTTTTTGATACCAGATCTAGAAGAGAATCAGATTCGAAATAACTTTTTAAAATATCACTAGAAATGTGCCAAACGATGGTAAATTAACAAAATCTTTTTTAATCATTACTATTTATGGTTATTTCAGCCATCTGTACAATATCTGGACAGGTAGACATATGGTGTTCTTCATATTTCTTGTCCTGTTGAAAATTTTAATGGTCACCGATATCACAGAATATACATCAATGATGGGAATAGTCTGAAAAATTTACCTGTTTAGTTAGTTCGTGGAGTAAGTATAGGCTTCACCGAGTGATGTCTCCAACGTTTTAATTAATCGTTGACTGACACACATTTATCTACTGTGAGCCAACACTTCAGGTAGTTACATTCTTCAATCAGGGTTAGAAATACCCTACATGAACAAGGATTATATTCGTAAAAATCTTTCTGCTGTTGTCACCGCTAGAAACATTTTGGTATGTACCAAATTAATATAGTTATCACTTTGGACTAGCTTAGGATTATATAAATCGAGCGGATTGTGAAATAGTAGTGATTTTCTTTTAATAAAAGTTTCTTAAAAATGTGAGGCCTAACAATAAATAAGTAAGATATGACATAGCCACATAAGACGTTTGTCTCTCAATTAAGCGACGTTGGACATTGCTACTTTGCCACACTCATAGCGTATATCTCGTTGTTTACAAATTTCTCCAATTTCCTTCATAATAATATTGTTGTTGGACGAAATAACACAAATTAAATAAATATAACAGCAGCATCCTCCCGTCGCGTGCCAATATAGACTGCGCTCTATAAACTTATTATTACAACTAGATAACTTGTCATTCAGCCCCAACCCATTAGTCAATGTATCGACATTTCTGTGTGTACGAATGTTGCATTATTAATACATTTTAACGTAACACCATAAATTCAGTATACCACAGCCATCTGTAATACCTCTATATTACAAATTATTTTTCGTATTTATCGATTAAATATTGAATCTTGTGGGATACAACGAATTTATTTCCACGTTGACTAACACAGCTCCATCTACTGCTGTCCACCACTTCACATGTAACTGCTATATCTCCGAATGCTGAATTACTACTTGGATTGAAGCCAGATCATAAACTTATAGTGAAATAACACAAATACTCATACATTACACTACCTGTAACATACATAACTTCATTCCCTATTTCGGTTAGAAATCGTAACTGTTTGCTAGAGGCATATACGACACTTATAGCTCTCCAGGTGACACTGCTATCGCTGGACGGATTTACATCGATAGTAGGTCGGATGTCATAATCTTCTGGCTGATCAGTGTAACTTTCAAGGAGGATAAACCACCTTCACTGGATGCTTTTATAAACACCCATTCCTTAGGAGCAGCTATGGCGGAACGTTACAGAGGAACTTTGGAAACGTTTCGCTTAGATGACATGATAATGACATACCATTAGGTGGAAATTTCAGCTTACCAGCTATATACGTTAGAGACTCGAGTGATTAGGGCGGGTAGCAGAGGAAAGCAATCATTTGAAATTATTTTAGAAACATTATTCGAAATTTACCTTGAATGGTAAATCAGTGAACCAACTCGTATAGGTAACGTCTTAGAACGCGTGGTGACAAGAGGAAATACAAATTTCGACTCATTGTAGACTAGCGAATGAACGATCATAAAGAAATTACAGCATCATTTCATAAGTCTATTAACACAAATATAAGGCAAGATAGAGACATATTTCTGCATAGCTATACCGATAACGAACAGGTTTCAGATAACCGCAAAGGTTACCAAGTAAGTTTCGTTTCCAACACAAACAATGTTGAGCATCGATGTAGAAACTTCATGAGTATTGTCAATAAGCCTCCAACAGTATGTATCGAGCATAGTTGTGAGGGATGAAAAGGCAAGCTGTTGTTTGACATCGGTGTTACGAATCTGCTACGATAACAAAGAGAGCTTCATTGTAAGTCGAAAGGTGGTCCAAGCCTCTCACACAAACAAAACTTGAGTGAAGCTGAAATTAGCATGGAAAGAGGTGTGCGTGAAACGTCCATCGAGTTCTAAAGTACAATTATATCTACAGACTTGACGGAAAATTCTAAGAATTTTTGTCCGAAGTTAAACCAGTAATAGAATTAAAGCCATGTGTCAAGACACTCTGTTGCCACAACGGCTTTGAAGCGGAGGTTGACACAGAAGAAGCCGAAACACTTAATGTTTTTTCCCTAAACTGTTTGTGTGAGGAAGATTGGACAGTATTTCTGACATTAAAACGTCACACGAAATTAAAAACAGCATAAATGTAAATAATAAATGTTGGGATGGAAAAATGGCTAATGTTTTTCTACAGGATACGTTACTAGACCTAATGGAATACCATTACGGCTATAGACACAATGTTCGAAAGAACTTGCTCCGCTTCTAAGAGTAATATATCATAGGAGAATGGAGGAGCTTTCCTAATGATTTGATGAAGAGCAAAGGTCATTCCCACTTTTAAAACGGGTCATCTATGGGATGAACTACACTATTGACCCAAGGCATTGGTCTGTTATACAATTTCGAAATGTTTTTACTCTGACATATTATGACATTCTGGAAACTGAACATCTTTCTCTGTGGAAATCAACATGGGTTACAAAAACCACGACCGAGTGAAACCCAACTCGCTCCAATACACATTATTTTTTCCTTTTATGAAATACGTCATGGTTCGTCGAATTTGGAGATTAATGGAAAATGGTGGACGAATTAAATTTTCTGTCGCAAATTCTTGCGCTACAGAGTAGCTGGAATTATGTTTCATGTAAAGCGTACGTTAATTCAACGAGATACAAGGATCAAAATTCTACTTTTCTTTCATGATTGGTGCTTCGCAACCAAAAGTTAATTAAATTATCCAGCACTGTTGCCCCGAGATGGATAATCAAATTTTTATTTTCTTATAGGCAAGCACATATACAACGACTGCTACTCACCCCTTTTTCGACCGAATTTTATCACCTGTCTTCTTTATATATTTATTTGTGAAAGATAATAGAACATACAGAATGTTTTACTCGTAATATGACCAGAGATTAGTTATCACTGTCCAAATAGCTGTATATACGTACGTATAGCGCACTGATAACTTTTTACAGAGACTAAGGAACATAACATATTTTACATATACATCACACTTCCAATAACTCTTAAGTACTAACTCATTTGATGTATTTCGTACAAATACAGAACGTTATTGATGACAGAGACACGTGAAGCAATCATCTCGCCTGGAAGTATGGTGGACAGCGACTAGATGCAAGGGTGTCTAGAACGAAATTACTTCCATGTTCACTGACACACCTCCATCTACCGCTATCCACCACTTCACATGTTGCTGGTACCGAGAGAGGTGGTGCAGTGGTAAGCACACTGGACTCGCATTTGGGAGGACGACGATTTAATCCCGCGACCGGCCATCCTGATTTAGGTTTTCTGTGATATCCCTAAATCGCTACAGGCAAATTCCGGGACGGTTACTTTGAAATGGCACGACCGACTTCTTTCCCCGTCCTTCCCTAATCAGATGTGGCCGTTGACCTCGTTGTTTGGTTTGTTCCCCCAAACAACAAAACGTTACTAATAGGCTGCTTCAATAGCTACATTACAGCCAAGGAGTAAATAGTCTTATTTTTATGGCTCCTTAACGCTACATCTAAAACAGCGTTACATTAGCTGTGAAACTAAATGACGTATTTCAATGTTTTGGTGAAAACCTTCTTGCTATTCTACTTCTTGAAAACTTGGAGTCAAAATATAAGACTTCTTCCGAAATAAATTTCGTATCTAACAAAAATTCCCAGAAGCATGCAACTGGCATTATGAGATGCACTTAAAAATGTTTGAAAGTGATTTCCTTTTGAGCTAACAATATTTACACAAAGCGAAACAGGCTTGCAAATATACGCGTAATCACAAAAGGTATGGCTTCAAACGTCAACTTTGAGAAACACTCGGAAAATAGGGACTTTCATATTCATTTCAGTGTGAAAGACACTAATTTGTCTTCTCATTGTTTCTTCACTCTTAAATAAAACAAATGTAGCTGCCTGACAGTTTGTCTGTATCTTTCTTATGAAGTCTTACATATACTTATCAGTTCAGTTATGTATCAGCTTAACCAAGTTATACGTTCCGAACATAACAGTTGTCATTAATATCTATTTGATAAACGGCTGAATGTTTACCAACATGATAGCAGCCGTGTCTGACCCCTGATAGGAGCGATCTCTTTTTTTTTTCCTCTATTTTGCTATTGAACTGAAGTATGCACCATCAAACTACTCAGATTGTGATGCACTACAATTACCCAGGATGCTTGCAGTACTGCAAATACTTCTCATAATGCTCCTTCGAACAAAGTTTCAGATGTTAAGTCCGTAATTCAATAGAAATTAATTTCCTCTCACGGTAAATAAGTGGAAGTAGTTCTTTCCATGCCTACCATTGGAATACGAATAAGGAGCACAATAGGAAGATAGTTATATATCATTAAATCATACTGCTGATACAATTCACGTCAAATATACATGTCAGCAGCAAATACTTGTCACATTGCAAATAGCTGGTTAGCAGAAGAGATTGCGCCCTATAATCACAGTACTAAATCTGGATAAATTATCACTGAACCACAACACATTACGCAACATATCCGCAGTCGTGTATGTAAGGAAGTATCATTCACAAAACAGTTTAAAGATTCATGACATTTTCAGAACACCACAAACATTGCAATATCTCTTAAGTAGTATCTCACTTCGATATTTTTCTTAGATATACGAATTTGTTATTTCCAACGACAGATGTGGCTTTCTAACAGAAACATGTGGACAGTGGCTGGTTAGTGAGGTATTGGACACGACGTTATTTCCAAGTTGACTGACACACTTCCACCTACCGCTATCCACCACTTCACAGGCAACTGTTATTTCTCTGAATGTAGCTTAACTATCTGGATTGTACTACTATTGGACCATTGAGACAAAGATTCGTAACATATTTTACATAAATATTACATTTCCAATAACTCTTAAGTACTAACTCATTTGACGTATTTTGTACAAATATAGAACTTTGTTGATGGCAGCGACAAATGTAGCGATCATCTCTCCTGGGAGTTTAGTGGACAGCGAGTAGATGGAGGGGTGTCTACGACGAAATTACTTCCACGTTCACAGACACACCTCCATCTACCGCTGTCCACCACTTCACATGTTAATGATAGACTGCTTCAACGGCTACGTTACAGCCAAGGAGTAAATAGTCACATTGTTATGCCTCCTTAACGCTACAACTATTACAACGTTACATTAGCTCTAAAATAGAACAGCGTATTTTAATGTTTTGGTGAAAATCTTCTTGCTATTCTACTTCATGAAAAGGTGGAACTGGTTTTAGACAGATCAGAACATGATGCTTCTTGCCGAATAAATTTTGTATATAACAAAAATTCCCAAATGCATGCAACTGGCGTTTTGAGATGCACTTAAAAATGTTTCAAAGTGGTTTCCTTTTCAGCTAACAATATTTACACAAAGAAACAGGCTTACTAATATACGCCTTATCATAATATGTGTGGCTTCCGACGTTACCTTTGAGAAACACGTGAAAAATAGGGACTTTCATATTCAGTTCATTGTGAGAGACACTGAATTGTCTTCTCATTGTTTCTTCAATCTTAATTAAAACAAATGTAGCTGCCTGACAATTTGTCGATATCCTTCTCATGAAGTCTTACATATACTTATTAGTTCAGTTATGTATCAGCTTAACTAAGTTACCCATTCCGAATATAACAGACCTTTGATGAGAGCCATCTCTTTTTTTTCCTTCATTTTGCTACTGAACTGAAGTATTGCACCATCAAACTTCTCAGATTGTGACCCACTACAATGCACCCCGGATGGTTGCAGTACTACAAATACTTCTCATAATACTCCTTAGAACAAAGTTTCAGTTGTTAAATCCGTAATTCGATAGAAACTAATTTCCTCACACGGCAAACAAGCGGAAGTAGTACTCTCTGTTCCTAACGTTGCAATACGAATAACGAGCACAATAGGAAGATAGTTATATATAATGCAATCATACTGATGATACAAGTCACATGAAATATACATACCAGCATCAAATACTTTTGACATTACAAATAGGTGGGTAATAGAATAGATGGCGACCTATAATCTCATTACTTAACTTAGATAAATTGTCCTTCAGCCCCAACACATTACGCAATGTATCTGCAGTCCTGTGTGTAAGGAAGTATCATTCACAAAACAGTTTATACTGACATGGCTTTTTGAGAATACCTCAAACATTGCAATACCTCTTAAGCACTATCTCGCTTCGATATTTTCTCAAATATACGACTTTGTTATTTCCAACGACGGATGAGGCTTTGTAACTGAATTGGCAGCAGGGTGGACAGCGACTAGATGGTGAGGAATTAGGAAGGATTTTCTTTCCACATTGACTGACACAGCTCCACCTACCGCTATCCACCTCTTAGGAGGCAACTGTTGTTTCTGCGAATGTAGCTCAGCTATCTGGACTGTGTTACTGTGGACAATACTGTGCCATTGTGAAGTGATCCTCCGATGAAATAAATGAATATTACGTAAAAATTAGATATTTACTTAGCTGAGTAGCTGTTTCCACTATAATGATAATATCATCACATACCTTCCTTCCCACCGACGGTGTGATTCTGAAGATGAAGGGACAGAGTTGTGTGTTATGATTATCTAAAATGTATATGAAGTATTAAGCAGTGAAGTAGAGTTCCCTTTAAACCTTGCTGTCAATAATAGGTTGACAAATCAGATACAACAACTTTTAGAACAAAAGTTCCTGGATCGAACACTAAAACTTAATCTTTATATTGACCGTCAATATTTATCCATCTGAAAGGTACTATAGGGCCACAAACCGGATAACTTGTTATTTTATTTTGTTTCTCCCATCGTATTGTGTAGCTTTTTACAGATGTGAGACGTGAACGACTAACATTTCAAAGGAGAAGAGATATGAAGTTTTAAATGAGGTGCAACAGTAGGACACTGAATGTAGACTTATAGATCGGAGGCAGTACTATATCGAATTTGGGATTGAATACGACTTGTGGCAAAACATGCCTAAAACAGAGAAAGACTAACATTCAGAATGCCAGTCGACTGACCAAACACTGCAGAATCGGTAATAAGAGTCATTACTTTTAGCGGTCACACCTTGACGATGTAATTAGGCGGTTACACAAGGGACTACGCAGAGATGGGGGGATGCGGGACATAAAATTACTTTCTTATAGGCAAGCACATATACAACGACTGCCACTCACCTCTCTTTTGAAGGAATTTTCTCTACCTGGCTTCTGTATATATTTATTGGTGTAAGATAGTAGAAACCACATAACATTTTACTCGTAATAAGAGCAGAGATTAGTTATCACTCTCCAAATATCCATATATACGTATGCATACTGCACTGTTACCTTTTTACAGAGACTAAGATTCGTAACATATTTTACATTACATAACACTTCCAATAACTCTTATATACTATCTCATTTGATGTATTTTGTACAAATATAGGACTTTGTTGATGGCAGCGACACATGTAGCGTTCATGTCTGCTGGGAGTTGGAGTGGACAGCGAGTAGATGGAGGGCTGTCTAGAACGAACTTACTTCCACGTTCACTGACACACCTCCATCTACCACTATCCACCACTTCACATGTTACTGATAGGCTGTGTTGTGGCTTGGTCAGACAGACAAGCCACTATGAGATAGCCGAAAGACACGCGTTTAAGCTCACGCAGGCTGGCGTGAGGTCTGGAACAGTTAAAGGAGTTGAGTCTAGTAAAAAAAAGTACGTAGCTTCTGGAATACTTAACTTTAATCCATAATTGGTGAACATCGGTCTGACGGTACGTGCATCACAAGATAAATAGCAAATGATAATGGCGCCTTGCTAGGTCGTAGCAAATGACGTAGCTGAAGGCTATGCTAACTATCGTCTCGGCAAATGAGAGCGTAATTTGTCAGTGAACCATCGCTAGCAAAGTCGGCTGTACAACTGGGGCGAGTGCTTGGAAGTCTCTCTAGACCTGCCGTGTGGCAGCGCTCGGTCTGCAATCACTGATAGTGGCGACACGCGGGTTTGAAGTATACCAACGGAACGCGGCCGATTTAAAGGCTACCACATAGCAAGTGTGGTGTCTGGCGGTGACACCACATTCCTCCCCTGCAAATCGGCGTACGGTTGTGTTATAATGCTTCCGCCCGCCGTGGGGAGAACCCCATGTTGACGTATGCGACGAGGTGGGGAGCCTAACAACAGGCGAGGCTGTGCCACCCGCACTTTGCCATTCCGCCCGAGGGGAGCTAGGAAACGCCTGAAGACCTAGTCCAGGGTGCACGCCAACATGCGGTGTATGCGCCCGTAGAGAGACAGGAGGGGCCGAAGGGTCGACCTCCATCGAGCCGGGGCACCCGACGGGCGAAGACGACATATGGTCCGGAGCGGGCAAGAGTTCCATGGCGGAGGGCAACTGGTCACGGGAAGCGATCGGCGGCGCGTGACCCAGGGAGGCGCCCGGCAGTTGCAGCGACGCGTCCACGGCGGGCGTCGCCGGCGGGAGAACAGGCGGCGGCGGCGGCGGCGCGTCGCCATGGGGCAAAATGGAAGGCAGCGTCGGTAACACCCGGGACTGAGGCGAGCCAGTAGATGGGTCCCCAGGGCGCTGACCGGACGGCACCGTCGCTGAAAGCAGACGGGGAGCGGCAGATCCCGTGCGACGACAGAGGCGCAGCTGATTGACATGTCGACGCACCTCACCAGAGGCCCCCAAAACCAAATACATAGCCGGCCGAAGTGGCCGTGCGGTTAAAGGCGCTGCAGTCTGGAACCGCGAGACCGCTACGGTCGCAGGTTCGAATCCTGCCTCGGGCATGGATGTTTGTGATGTCCTTAGGTTAGTTAGGTTTAACTAGTTCTAAGTTCTAGGGGACTAATGACGTCAGCAGTTGAGTCCCATAGTGCTCAGAGCCATTTGAACCAAATACATAGCGCGGCCGAGACAGCGAAGAATGCGCCCTGCGAGCCAGTGCCGTGAACCTCGATAGTTGCGGTAGTAGACGACGTCGCCTGGAGCAAAAGCAGGTGTCTGCCGCTGCACAGGAACCTGATGCGGCGGATGTAGCAAAGACATCAAGGTTCGATGAGGGCGACCGTGAAGCAACTCAGCCGGCGAACGACCATCTCGAGGCTGAGAGCGATACGAGGACAAAAAGAGCAATAACGCGTCCTCCCGAGAATGCGACTCTTCCAACTTCAACATCTGTGACTTGAAAGTCCGGACCAATCATTCAGCGGCACCGTTGGACTGTGGCGAAAACGGCGCGGACGTCAGATGTTGAATACCATTGGCCTTGCAGAATGACTGAAATTCTGCGGACATGAATTGTGGGCCATTGTCGGAAACAATAGTCTGTGGAAGACCTTCAATGCCAAAGATAGCGGATAACGCTTGGATGGTGGCAGATGACGTCGTGGAAGACATCCGGACAACAAAAGGAAAATTACTGAATGAATCGACAACAACTAATCATCGAGCATTCCAGAATGGACCAGCAAAATCGATGTGCAAGCGATGCCAAGGGGAAGTGGCTTTTGGCCAAGCAAAGAATTTCCGCGGTAGTGTGGATTGTTGTTCGGCACACGTCATGCAAGAAGAGCACATATGCGTAATCGCAGCCTCGATTCCGAGCCAAGTACAGTGCTGACGAGCAAGTTGTTTCGTTCGCACTATACCCCAATGGCCTTGGTGGAGAAGCCGTAAGACAGAGGACTGTAACGAACGTGGGACCACGACCCTGGACTGATCATTATCAGAACGCAACAGCAAAACACCACGTCGAACAAAAAGTCTCTCCTTGTGAGCAAACAATCGGCGAACCAACGGATCCTCGATCCGTGACTTTGACAAGGGCCATTGCGTAGCAACAGAACGCAAAACGGTAGCAAGGACAGGGTCGGCAGCTGTGGCTGTAGCTACACGACGAAAACCAATAGGAAACGAATCGACCACGTCATCGGTTTCCGAATCAATGAACATGCAAGCAAGTTCGGAGGAATCGAATGCTCTATCCTCAGCAACAGGCAAACGGGACAACGCATCGGCGTTTCCGTGCTTAGCAGTGGACCGGTACAAGATATCGTAGCGGTACTGCGAGAGGAAAATAGACCAGCGAATGAATTTCTGTGCTGTATGTGGAGGTACAGGCTTGGTCGGATGAAAAAGCGATGTCAAAGGTTTGTGGTCTGTGATGATGGTAAAGTGACGACCATACAAGAAATCATGAAACTTTGTAACACCAAATACAAGAGCCAATGCTTCTTTCTCAATCTGTGAATAATATCTTTGCGCAGACGAGAGCAATTTGGACGCAAAGGCAATAGGGCGATCGTGCGAACAATCTTTGTGCGCAAGCACAGCACCGATCCCGAAATCCGATGCATCCGCCATCAACAAAAGGGGCTTCCGGGGATTGAATGGCGTAAGGCAAGTATTGGAAAGCAACGCCGATTTCAACTGGCGAAAGGCGCGTTCGCATTCCGTCGTCCAGACAAACGGAACACCTTTACGGCGTAAGCAATGAAGCGGAGCTGAAATTGAAGAGGCGTGGCGCACATAGCGATGATAATAATTTATTTTTCCCAGCACACTCTGTAGCTGCTTCAAATTCTGCGGCGAAGGCAAGTCCTGTATGGCACGGAGGTGCTCTGGACACGGATGTATGCCTTGGGCATTGAGTACATGGCCCAGATAGGGTAAGTCACGAGCAAAAAACACACATTTGTCCTTCCGCAAGCGAAGACCATTTTGTCGCAAGACCTGAAATAATGTTCTGAGATCGGCTAAATGTTCGTCTTCCGTCTTTCCGGAGATCACAATATCGTCCAGATAGTTTGCTGCAGTAGGGACCGACGCACAAACAGTTTGTAGATATTGCTGAAACAATGCAGGGGCGGATGCACACCAGAATGGCAGTCGTTTGAATCGGTACAAACCAAGATGCGTGTTAACCACCAAGACGTGCTGGGATTCTTCGTCCACCGGTATTTGCAAGTACACATCTGCTAGATCCAACTTTGAAAAATATTTACCCGGGCACAGATTGTCAAAAAGATCTTCCGGGCGGGGTAAAGGAAAAGTTGCAGTCACTAGTTGGGGATTCAGTGTTGCCTTGAAGTCCACACAAAGTCTCAATTTTCCGGAAGGCTTTTGCAAAATTACTAAGGGTGATGCCCAGAGAGAAGCCTGAACACGTTCAATTACACCTTGTGATTCCAAATCGTTTAATGTTCTTGCGACCTCATCACGCAATGCATGGGTAACATTGCGCGCTCTGAAAACTTTCGGTTGCATGTTTACTTTCACTTCCAAATGTGCTTTATAGTTCTTAGCGCAACCAAGGCCCAGTGCAAAAATGTCTGCAAATTCGTCACATAGACGAGAAACACTAGCTGAAGGCACAGTCTGGTTCACCGATAGGACCTGATTTACTATAGACAAGTTAAACAACTGAAACAAATCGAAACCAAACAAGTTCACTGCAGAAGAAGAACAAAGGACGTACAACGACACAAATTTTGTTTGTCCCTTGTATGTTGCAAGAAGGCTGCACTGTCCTAACACAGGGAGCCCGTGACCTGAATATGTAGTTAGCTTAACATTGTCGGCACGCAACAGAGGTGTGCCCAGCTGTTTGTACGTGTCGTGATTGATCAGTGAAATTGCAGCTCCGGTATCGAGCTGGAATGGTATCACTTTGCCGTGAATGTCCAAGTCCACAAAAAGTTTATTGTCCTGCTGATGACAAGAGCGACCGTCTCGTGCAACGTGAACTGACACTGGGACAGAATCACTTGCGACTTGACGGGATTTCCGGCGATGTCGACGCACACTATTTGTGGGACGAACACAGTCACTGTTAGAGAGAGTGGCACTGGGCGGAGTGGAATGAACTGCATGAATTTCCATGGGCGACGGTTCACGAGCCTGAGTATTCTTGGTTCGATTCCGATTCCGGCGTGAAGCAAAGGGCCTGGAATGGTTTTGAGCGTCCGATCGGAGCATTTTCTGGCAAACACTTTGAACATGTCCATTTTTATTACAGAAAAAGCAAATAGCTTGGCGTGACGGACAATTCTCACGCGAATGTCTAGTAGCACAGCGTGGGCATGATTTCACTGCATTTGCTTGCTGGCGCGGTACACGTGGCTGAGAGCCAGGCGGCTGTGGCGTGGCCGGGCGCGAGGACTGTTTACTGTTCCGTGCAGCTCGCCCGGCGGGCCGGTTAACCTGACACACGGGTGACGAAGTTTCAAATGATTTCTGAGCAAAGTCAAGTGTGTCCTGCCGATTCAATATGTCCATCACTTGTTGAAGGGAGGGATTGACTAGTTTCAAAATCTGTTCCCGTATACGAACATCAGAAACGTTCTGTGCAATTGCATCACACACCATAGTATCTGAATAAGGGAGTCCACACTGACACTCAAAAGCACAATCCCTAGTAAGGCCTTGCAAGATTGCAACCCACTCCCTATTAGTCTGACCGGCTGTACGTTTTGTATGAAAGACTGTATACCGTTTGACAACTACATCGACTGATTCTTTGAAATATGTAACTAACGCAGACAAAATTTCTTCGTGGGACAGAGTTGCTACGTCGCGTCGGGGAAATAATCACTATCACACGGTACGTCTGGACGCCTACGGAGGAAAGGAGTAAAGGCTGCCGCTCATTACCTTGAATTCTGTAGGCGGCGAGATGGAATCCAAATTGGCGTGACCACTCCGTCCAGCTTTCCAGTGCCGCATCAAAAGGACGAAAAGGTGGTGCAACTGCGTGTTGCGGCTGCGTGAGCGGTGGAGCGGCGGCTGCCGCATCGTTGTGCATTGCACGTTGACCCTGGAGGAGCTGTCCAAGGGCATCCAGTAAGGCCTGCGTCTGCTGGTTCTGTAAGCGATAAAATTCGGACAGTACATCTGGAGATTTTGGCGAAGCCATTACACAAGTAAATCAGTCTGTATCAATACGAACGCAAAATCCCATCCTCGTCGCCAAACTGTTGTGACTTGGTCAGACAGCCAAGCCACTATGAGATAGCCGAAAGGCACGCGTTTAAGCTCACGCAGGCTGGTGTGAGGTCTGGAACAGTTAAAGGAGTTGAGTCTAGTAAAAAAAAGTACGTAGCTTCTGCATTACTTAACTTTAATCCATAATTGGTGAACATCGGTCTGATGGTACATGCATCACAAGATAAATAGCAAATGATAATGGCGCCTTGCTAGGTCGTAGCAAATGACGTAGCTGAAGGCTATGCTAACCATCGTCTCGGCAAATGAGAGCGTAATTTGTCAGTGAACCATCGCTAGCAAAGTCGGCTGTACAACTGGGGCGAGTGCTAGGAAGTCTTTCTAGACCTGCCGTGTGGCGGCGCTCGGTCTGCAATCACTGATAGTGGCGACACGCGGGTCCGACGTATACTAACGGACCGCGGCCGATTTAAACGCTACCACCTAGCAAGTATGGTGTCTGGCGGTGACACCACAGGCTGCATCAATAGCTACGTTAGAGCCAAGGAGTAAATAGTCCCATTGTTATGCCTCCTTAACGCTACAACTAATACAACATTACATTAGCTCTAAAATAGAATAGCGTATTTTAATGTTTTGGTGAAAATCTTCTTGCTATTCTACTTCATGAAACGGTGGAACTGGTATTAGTTACATCGGAACATAATGCTTCTTCCCGAATAAATATTGTATCTAACAAACATTCCCAAATACATGCGACTGGCTTTTTGAGATGCACTTAAATATTTTTAAAGTGATTTCTTTTCAGCTAACAAGCATAACAGCTTTGAAAATATACGCCTAATTACAAAAAGTGTGGCTTCTGACGTCACCTTTGAGAAACACACGGAAAATATGGACTTTCATATTCAGTTCAGTACGAAAGACACTAATTTCTCTTCTCATTGTTTCTTCACTCTTAAATAAAACAAATGTAGCTACCTGAAAATTTGTCGATATCTATCTCGTGAACCCTTAAATATACTTAGCAGTTCATTTTTATTGCACCTTAACAAATTTATACATTCAGAACATAATGGTTGCCATTAACATCTATTTGACAAACGGCTATATGTTTACGAAAAGGACAGCGGCCTTGTCTGACCCCTGATGACAGCCAACTCTATTTTTTTTTTCCTTTATTTTGCTATCTAACTGAAGTATTGCACCATCAAACTTCTCAGATTGTGACCCACTACAATGCACCCCAGATGGCTGCAGTACTACAAATTCTTCTCATTCTACTCCTTGGAACAAAGTTTCAGTTGTTAAGTCGTTAATTCAATAGAAATTAATTTCCTCTCACGGTAAATAAGCGGAAGTAGTTCTTTCTGTTCCTACCACTGGAATACGAATAAGGAGCACAATAGGAAGATACTTATATATCATTAAATCATACTGCTGATACAATTCACGTCAAATATATATGTCAGCAGCAAATACTTGTCACATTACAAATAGCTGGTTAGCAGAAAATATTGCGCCCTATAATCACAGTACTAAATCTGGATAAATTATCGCTGAACCACAACACATTACGCAACGTATCTGCAGTCCTGTATGTAAGGAAGTATCATTCACAAAACAGTTTAGAGTATCATGACACTTTCAGAATACCACAAATATTGCTATATCTCTTAAGTAGTATCTCACTTCGATATTTTTCTTAGATATACGAATTTGTTATTTCCAACGACAGATGTGGATTTCTAACAGAAACATGTGGACAGTGGCTGGTTAGTGATGTATTAGACACGACGTTCTTTCCACGTTGACTGACACACTTCCACTTACCGCTATCCACCACTTCACAGGCAACTGTTATTTCTCTGAATGTAGCTTAACTATCTGGATTGTACTACTGCGACCACTATTGGACCATTGAGAAATATCCTCCGATGAAATAAATTAATATTACGTAAACATCCAGATATTTATTTAAATTGTGTTAAAACTAGAGCTGAGGTGTCGTTTCACCTACAATAATAATATCATCACAAGCCTTCCTTCCCACTGTCGGTGTAGTTCAAAAGATGAAGTGACGCAGTTGTTTGTTATGATTATTCAAACGTATATGAAATATTAAGATGCAGTGAAGTGGAGTTCCAGGTAAACTGTGCATTCAATAATAGCTTGAGGAATAATATACAACATCCTCTAGAACAAAAGTTCTAGAACAAATATTAAAACATAATCTTTATTCCTTGGTCGTCAATTACTTATCGATCTGGAAGCTACTGTAATGCTACAAAGTGGATAACTTGTTTTTTATTTCGTTTCTGCCATTGTGGCGTGCAGCCGTTTACAGATGTGAGTTGTGAACCACTATCAGTTCACAGAAGAGGAGCTATTTCATTTCAGATCAAGTGCTACAGAAGGACACTGAAGGTAGACTCACAGATCGGAGGCAGTACTATATCGAATTTGAGATTGAAGATGATTTGCTGCAAAACGTGCCTAAAACAGAGAAAGACTAGCATTGAGAGCTGCCAGTCCACTGACTAAAGACTGCAACATCGTCGATAAGAGTTATTACTGACAACGTTCACACGTCTGCCGATTTAATTAGGCGTATACACAAGAGACTATACAGAGATGGGGATCATGAACTTATTTCCTTATAGGCAAGCACATATACAATGACTGCCACTCACCTCTCTTTTGTGTGAGATATTAGAAAACACAGAACATTTTACTCGCAATAAGAGCAGAGAGTAGTTATCACAGTCCAAATACCCATATATGTAAGTATACTGCACTGTTACCCTTTTACAGAGACAAAGATTCGTAACTTATTTTACATAAACATCACACTTCCAATAACTCTTATGCACTAACTCACTTGATGTATTTTGTATAAATATAAGACTTTGTTGATGGCAGCGTGACATGTAGCGATCATCTCTCCTGGGAATCGGAGGGCATAGCGAGTAAATGGAGGGGTGTCTAGAACGAACTTACTTCCACGTTCACTGACACAGCTCCATCTACCGCTGTCCACCACTTCACATGTTACTGTTAGGCTGCTTAAATAGCTACGTTACAGCCAAGGAGTAAATAGTCACATTGTTATGCCTCCTTAACGCTACAACTAATACAACATTACATTATCTCTAAAATAGAATATCGTATTTTAATGTTTTGGTGAAAATCTTCTTGTTATTCTACTTCTTGAAAACACGTGGAAAATAGGGACTTCCATTTTATGTTCAGTAGGGAAGACAATAACTTGTCTTCTCATTGTTTTTCACTCTTAAATAAAACAAATGTAGCTGCCTGACAGTTTGTCGATATCTTCCTCATAAAGTCTTAAATATACTTATCAGTTCAGTTTTATTGCAGCTTAACAAATTTATACATTCATAGCATAATAGTTGCCATTAATATTTATTTGACAAACCGTTGTAGGTTTACCAAAATGACAGCGGCCTTGTCTGACCTCTGATGACAGCGATCTCTTTTTTGTTCCTTTATTTTCCTATTGAACAGAAGTATTGCACCATCTCACTTCTCAGATTGTGAGGCACTACTACATTGCGCCCAGGATGGTTGCAGTTATACAGATACTTCTCATAATGCTCCTTCGAACAATAATTTTGTTGTTACATACTTAATTCTTTAGATATAAATTTTCTCTCACAGTTAATAATTGGAGGTATGTCTTTCTGTTCCTACCACTGGAACGCAGAAGCAAAATAGGAAGATAGTTAGTTATACATCATGTAATAATACTGTTGCTACAATAGAACATCCGCCTGCCTCTAATGACAATATGATCGTAAACCTGCCCTCTCCCTAGAACAGTGATTCTGAAGACCTGGAGTCAGCTTTGTGTATTCTGTTCAAGTTAAAATGCTCTGAATCATCGAATAAAGGAAATAGTCATAGTAGCTATTGCATCTGAAACATCTCCAATATGGTATATCTGACTTTGAAAGAAGAGTGATTTCTTAAAATCACCTCTCTTCCCCATTATTCTTGTGTGAGCATAGTAGATGACGAAGGACGGTGTGGATGGCGGCCACATGAAGCGATATCTAAAACTGTATATTTTCACTTTGAGAGACAGATATTCATTAACCGCGAACCGTACACAACTTGTCATCACATCAGTACCTGGATTATAAATATCAGATGTAGATGAGTATCAGACTCGAAGTAACGTTCATGATTTAACATCAAAAGAAATATGCCAGGCGATGGTAAATTAACAAAAACTTTTCTAGATCATTAGTATTTATGGTTATTTCATCCATGCGCATAATATCTGGACAGGTAGACATATTGTACTCTTCGTATTTTTGTCCCGTTGATACTTTTAATGGTCAACGATATCTCAGAATATATCAATAATAGGGCATAGTCTGAAAAATTAAAACTTTTCGTTAGGTTTCTTTGAATTTTTTTTTTCACTGTTGCTACTGTCATAAATAGTTTTCATGAGTAGGTATAGGTGACACCGAGGGATGTTTCCATCGTCCATTCGTTGAACGACGCACCTTTATCTGCTGTGACCCATCATTTCAGGTATCTCCATTTATTTATCCCGCTCAGAAATACCCTACATGGACAGGGATTAGATTGTCACTACTAGATGCAGATTGGCATATACTAAATTAATACTGTTATAATTGTGAACTAGCTTAGCAATTTATAAATGCAGTGCATTCTGAAATAGTTGTGATTTTCTTTTACTAAAACCTTTCTACTAAGTGCGAGGTGTAACAATAAATGAATGGGATGTGACAAAGCCACATAAGACAATTGTCTGTGAATTATACGACTTCAGATTTTCATACGTTGAAACACTCATAGCACATCTCTCGGCGTTTGCCAATTTCTTCACCTTCCTTTATAATAATATTGTTGAAAAATGAAATAAGACAAATAAAACTTCCTGGCTGATTAAAATTGTGTGCCGGCCCGAGACTCGAACTCGGGACCTTTGCCTTTCGCTGGCAACTGCTCTACCAACTGAGCTACCCAAGCACGACTCACGCCGCGTCCTCACAGCTTTACTTCTGCCAGTACCTCGTCTCCTACCTTCCAGACTTTACAGAAGCTCTCCTGCGAACCTTGCAGAACTAGCACTCCTGAAAGAAAGAATATTGCGGAGACATGGCTGAGCCACAGCCTGGGGGATGTTTCCAGAATGAGATTTTCACTCTGCAGCGGAGTGTGCGCTGTTATGAAACTTCCTGGCAGATTAAAACTGTGTGCCGGACCGAGACTCGAACTCGGGACCTTTGCCTTTCGCGGGCAAGTGCTCTACTCCACTGCAGAGTGAAAATCTCATTCTGGAAACATCCCCCATGCTGTGGCTCAGCCATGTCTCCGCAATATCCTTTCTTTCAGAAGTGCTAGTTCTGCAAGTTTCGCAGGAGAGCTTCTGTAAAGTTTGGAAGGTAGGAGACGAGGTACTGGCAGAAGTAAAGCTGTGAGGACGGGGCGTGAGTCGTTCTTAGGTAACTCAGTTGGTAGAGCACTTGCCCGTGAAAGGAAAAGATCCCGAGTTCGAGTCTCGGTCCGGCACACAGTTTTAATCTGCCAGGAAGTTTCATAACAGCGCACACTCCGCTGCAGAGTCAAAATCTCATTCTGAAGACAAATAAAGCACACATAACAGCAACGTACTCTTGTGCACTACAGATAATTGCGTACCGGTATAGATAGTGCGCTATAAACTTATTAATACGACTAGATAACACGTCACTCAGCCCCAACACAACAGTCAATGAATAGACATTTCTGTGTGACACGAATTCTGCATTTCTAATACATTTTAAAGTAGCATCACAATTTCAGTATACCAAACCAACCTGTAACACTTCTATAATACATTTTATATTTAATATTTATTGATTAAATATTGAATGTTGTTGGGTACAACGACAATGTGGCAATGGAACGTGACTGGTAAACAGAGTAGACAGATGATAGATGAAGAGGTGCCAACAACAAATTTATTTCCACGTTGACTGACACAGATCCATCTACCGCTATCCACAAGTTGTCATATAACTGTTATCTGTCCCAATGCTGAATTACTAATTGGATTAGAGCCACATAGACATTCACATATTTATAGTGGATTAACACTAACACTAACACTAAATTATCTGTAATACACATAAATTCAAGGTGACGCTGTTATCGCTGGACGGATTTATTTCGATAGTAGGTCGGTGGTCATAATCTTCTGGGCGATCAGTGCAAATTTCAATGTGGGTAAAGCATCTGCACTGGATGCTTTTAGAAACATCCGTTTCTCAGGAACAGCTGTGGCGGACCATTTCGTAGGAAACTTTGGAAATGTTTCCCTTTGATGACTTCATCGTGACATACTATCAGGTGGAGATTTTAACTTACCAGTTACGTATATTCTGGGAAACTCAGGTTGTAATGTCAGGGGTTAGAGACAATGAATCGTGTGAAATTATTTTAAAAACCTGTATGCGGAATTTACTTTGTATATTTAACAACTAGACCGTCTACAGTAGGTATCGTCTTAGATCTCGTGATGACAAAAAAGAATCAAGATTTTCGTCTCAACGAAGAACAGCGAATTAATTATCATACGGGCATTACAGTATCACTTAATACGGCTGTAAATAGCAGTATAAGGATAGACCGGATATATCTCTGCTTAGCAAGAGCGACACAAGACAGATACCAGGTTACCGCAAAGATCACCTTGAAAATTTCATTTCCAACGTTGAAAATGGTGAGCATCAACGTGCAAATTTCAAGAATATTCTCAATTAGCGTCCGGCAGGCATTTGCGGAGCATTGTTGTGAGCGATGGAAATGATGAGCCGTTGATAGACATTCGGGTTAGAAATCTGCTACAAAACACAGAGAGCCTCAATGTAAGTTGAAAAGCAGCCAAAGACTCACGAACAAATAAAAATTGAATAGAGCTGAAATTAGCATAGAAAGAGGTGTGGGTCAAATTTTCATCGAGTTCTGTAGCAAAATTCTATCTACAGATTTGACAGAAAATTCTGCATTTTTGCCCTTTTTACAAGACCTTATATTTGTATTTAGTTTATTCAGTATTAGAAAGTGGTAGAAAAGTGAAACTTTATGTTTGAAAATCTTGTGTTGTTGGTTTACTGCACGCCGAATTTCAAGTTCTTCATGCCTTTAGCTGGTGGCCAAACTTTGAAATTTTTCCGTCTCCTTTTTTTCCTGGTAATTTTGTCTAAGCTACTAGCTGCAAATGGCTCATAGTATTATGTTCATCATTGTTCTTGACAGAACGCACAGATTTGTACAAGGCGGTGACATTTCATATCTTTCAGCAAAACAGTGGCGGAGATATAACATCTAAAATAGGCTCAAATTGGCCAGAAATTCACTTACGCTCTACGCACACTGAGTAAAACAAGTAAATAGTATATCTCCGCCAATATGGCTTCGACGAACTTTAAACCGTACCAATGTTCATCGGAGAGACACGTGGATGTTCACATAAAATTCCGACAAACTCAGTTATGTTCGAGCAGGACAGTTTTCCGAAACTGGGTGATGTGATATGGAATGACACGTACGAGAAAAGTGTGAACATGTGTTTACGAACCTTCGGTTTCAAGCGTCTGTAGTGAAGCCACAGAGGGCCATTCTCAATTTGCATCAGTCCACCACTCAGTAATCGTGCCTCATTCATTGTGGTCTGAATAGCAACTCCACGTGTGTAGTTTCAAAGGTACAGACGAAAATTGCGAGCAAAGATAGGTTTTGTTGCAAATTAATAAAGTAATAGTTATTTATAACGTTCTAATTATCTATATTATTACTAGCCACTTCAGTGTACAAGACGTCGACCACGACAGTTATAAGATGATATAATTCAAACAAAATATATATGTTAGTAGCGAATACTTGTCACATTACAGGTAGCTGCATACCGGAGTAGATGGTGCCCTACAATCTTATTAGTACTACTTAATAAATTAGCCTGAGCCCCAACAAATTACTCAACGACTCCGCCTTCCTGCTTGTAAGAAAGTTGCAGTCACAGTACATTTTACAGTAACATCACATTTTCAGATTACCTCAAACACTTTCAATACCTCTTTCGGTATATATATTTTAATATAAAACTTCGTTATTTCCAGCTACAGATGCGGCTTTGGAACACGACGGGCAACAGAGTGGACACCGGCGAGATGGAGAGATGTCGTCAGTGGTACTTATGTAATTTTGTTTGTCATTGTCTGTGTTTAAATATAGAATGTTGTTGGATTAAAAAACACCTATTGTACTGGAATTCCAGAGATAGACAGAGTAGACAGCGGCTATATGTAGGGGTGTCAACAACTATCTTATTTCCACGATGACTGACACAGCTCCATATACCGCTTTCCACCGCTTCACATACAACTCTTATATCTCCGGATGCCGAGTTTCTAGTTTATTGGAGCCAGATAGACAATATGACATCTCAATAGTGGTTTAACGTTCTAGTGGTACAGGACCTATCACAAATGGAAATGCAATTCCCGTTTTGGTCAAAACCCATATAAATGTTTCCTACACACGAAACTTGTATCACATTATCTTTGTGAAAAATATCTAATGGTTTACTCTCTTACTCAATTAATGGTTCACTGCAAAGAAATGTCCTATGAAATATAAAACTGGCCGATCTATGCAACAGACATTTCGACTGTCACGTAATAGTTTAAAGCGATATTTATCTCTGCTGACATTCGTTAGACGTTTCAAAGCACAATTGCGAATATTAGCCTAAATACAATTGAGCTGCCGTCTGACATCTCTTTGGTGAAACGCACGAAAATTAATGACTAAGATTGTGTCTTCAGTACGAGAGGCACCAATTTCGCTGCCCAAATTGTGTCCCAGTGTACTAAAACAAATAATGATGACTCACTTTTGGAAGACGACTTTCGAACGACTTACCAGATTCACACCGATTTATCTTTTTCGTTTTGCTACATCAATAAATACATCCCGTTTATGGAATCACAGTGTGGTTTCCGTAGTGTAGGAAGTACAATATCGGCTATTTTGGAGTTCACGGAATACTTAAAGCTGTAGAAGTGGATGACTGACATTTAGACACGTTCTTAGTCTGTTCTAAAGCTCCTGATACTGTTCACTATTACATTGCACTAAACAATCCAGAAGTACGAGAAGGAAGGAGAAAATAGTTCCACTCTTACCTCTAAAGCATTGTGCTAAAGACAGATATAATCCAGTCAACTCTTTATGATATGATTTTGTAAAAAATTTGTCACACATGTAAGACAGAAGCTTAGGTGCTACTCAGGATAGGACATTTTGATCATGCCTCTTCTTAATATTCTTAATCTATATTAGTTACTTTCCATATAGCATTAGACGTGCAGAAAAAGATTTCTTCGACTATGGCAGCAACATCGTAGTCACTGATAAACCTCCAGAGTTCGACGTACAGTTGGACAGTAGGTAATATATTGACATCGAACATAAAGTAACATTAAAAAAGAATACAAAACTCTCACATTACGCGTTAAGGATGAATTTACAGATTTTTTGACAAACGCAAAGGATGAATGTTAATTCTCAGTTAACGCGGAATGAGCACCCAAGGACACTGACAAGAAGAATGTCATCAGAATGTTACCGTTCTAAGGATTGTATCACCAATTGGTAACAGACAACGTCTTGTAGTGACAGACTGTTCGTACATCTACTCAATTCTTAGCTATGGGATTCTGTTCTGGTGATCGATGGCTGGAAACGTGGACACAATGAAGGGATAACACTGCTACGTACTCCACTGTTAGGTCTATACGGAGTTATGGAACCAGAGCCCCAGGGATTTACAGTAAGCATGGGAAAATCCAAAGACTTAAGACAATATTCTCTAAATACTACAGATCTATTTAATAAACCGCCCAAACAAAGGAAAGAAGTTACGAAAATACAGGGTGTATGAAAAAGAATCATCTGATTTGGCGTGTCTACATTTCTGAAACTAATACACATATACAATGAATTTTGTTTCTCTATGAGCGAGAAACTCAAAAAGTTGTTTTTTGTTTATATCTTTTAATAGGTGTTCGATTTATCCCACTTGTGATGCACGGCATACGTCAATGCGGTACTCAAATTGAACCCATACTGCAGCGAGCATGTCGTGGGTTACCGCTTCCACAGCTGCTCTTATGCAATATCACAGTTTATTCATTGTTGATGGTAACGGAGCACTTAAACAGCCTCTTTTATAAACCCCAACAAGGAATAATCACATATAGTCAGTTCCGGAGACCTTGGAGGCCAGTAATGTAAGGCTGAATCATTTGGTCCAGTGCGACCGATCCATCATTATGACTCCTTTAATTTAACACTTCCCACATTTCCACATGCCAGTGCGGCGGTGCCCCCTCTGTTGGCAAATGAAGTCGTTCGAAACAGTCTCGAACAGTGGGGAAAGAAAGTTCTCAAGAGGACTCCTCGTGAAACTATAGCGGATGAGTTCGACGTCCTTGTCAGACACTCGGGGACTGCCCGACAATTTGCCTTTATGAAAACAACATGTTTCTCAGAATTGTTCATGCCATCGTCTAATGCTCTGTGCTGTAGGAGGATACACACCATACCTAGTATGAAAGTCACGCTGAACAGTTATTACCAACCCGCTCTACGCAAAACGTAGCACACAAAAGGCTTTTCATTGTCCCAACACCATTTTTACAAGAAGTGAAATGGATGCACACTGCTGCTACCTAGCGGGAACCATGTAAAACTCGAGAATTAGCTCTTTCCAACAATACATTGATCTCGCACATACCTCAAATAACATAATACGGTAAAACTTTCTCAAAACGGAATCGCCTCCGACTCAAATAATTTTTCAAACTGGACAAGTTTCCGGATTACACAAAACTCACTGGGCTACGTGAAATTTGTCAGGTATCATGCACAATAGTACAGTAAAAATTTTTAATTATGCGTACACTATATTGACCTACCTTCACTCTAGCACAGTACATGTTAATTTACTGTATATTGAAGAACTGAACACTACAATATTACACTAAGTGATAAATAACACGGAATTTCTACATTTTTACTCGAACTTTAAATTCGTTTCTTATTGTATGTACATACATATTGCTCCCATGTTTATTTGCTTTACCTTTCACATTTTTAGCCACATATCAAGGAGGAAAACTGATTTTAATTTCATTTTCAAAATTGTCTTTTGTAAGCATGTTTTTGCACAATACAACAGCTCCAACAAGTTGGGAGAATTTGTGTTTGCTGCAAATTGCATAACATCGTTTTTGCATGGAGTAACTTCTTCGGGCGTATTTATTTTTCTAGGGACATCATTTTGCTCCCCTTCTTCTTCCTTTGTTTCTTCTTCATCATTCTCTGTGTTGCGGATTTCTATTAAATCTGGTGCTGAAGAGAAAGTCCAGTAAGTTAACAGGAAGTCATCACTTCGAATGTAATCATCTGCACTACATTAAATGTTTTGCAATTTCATTAATTCAGCAACTGCTGCTGAATTTTTTGAATTTCGATGGCCACAGATGAGTCTTGTTCTCCGCCTTCAAACCCTGCTTTGTTGAAGCACTTGATGACAGTTCCGTGTTTTATTTCATTTACTGCCAGGCCAATCCAATTTACTGCATCCAGGACAGAAACTGACTTTGCAAGAGCAAACGCACTTTCGGCTACTTCAACACTAAGAATAAGAGATTACATCAGTAATCACTTATAATGACACTTGAATGTGTAAATACCCTCTTTTCCATAGGTTTGTGAGGATGGTTGAACCTGGAGGGAACGGAGCCAATTTCACATCTGAAAACGATACTTTCCGTGGCAGGTTGCATTGTCTAAGGAAAGGAGAACTTGGCGATTTCCTTTTTTTTCATTTTGGCATTGAAAGAGCTCATCCATCCTTACTTAAGACCTCTCACTACCCATCTACGCCTTTTTATTGCTTCGCCATGTGACCGGAAGATCACTGACGTCTATGTTTTTGAAACAACGCGGTTTTGCCGACTTTTCAGTCGCCAGTGGCTTCTCCACTTCACCTGACATGTTTCCACACAGCAATACAGTAACTCTTTCCTTTGACATTTTCCCGCCGGCAGAGTTTTCACCACGAGTTTCTAGTGATTTTGAAGGCAGCGCGCAATAAAACAGTCACGTTTCATCATCACTGAACACGTCTTTCGCGTTATAATTCTCAATTAAATTGGTCAGTATTTTCTTCAATTCTGCTGCTACACTTTCCTGCGCATCCTTAGCTTCTCCACACTTCTGATTCCAAACGATGTTGTGCCTATCTTTGAAACCGTCCAGCGATCCTGTGGATGCCTTAAACTCCGTAATTCCAAGCTCTTTAACGACTTTCGGAGCCTCACCATGCAACATGGGTCCAGATGATGGTAAGTCTTTTGCCCGCGCACTTACTAACCATTCCCACGCTAATTCGTTAATTGCTTCATTTCCGGTCTACTTCGCCTTTCCTTTTATCTGCCCATTCCCTCTCATCCATTCATCCCATATCGATGGGGCGTTTCTACAGAGGTTTCACTGCGGAGCCCTTATACATCATTCATACAAGCCCGAGTTCTCGACATGCGCTTGTCGTATTATAAATCGCTGAAGAAAGGCAAGACGTAAAGAAGGTTTACAGAATTTGCCAGAAAATCGTGTCTCAGGATCTAAATTGCATACTAGTAATGTCTTGCTGAAGCTGTTTTTATTTTTTCAGGTGAATTGCGGAAGGACAGGAAAGAAACTCAGCGCAAACTGAAGTGTTCGTGGCGCAGGATTTCGCATCCCGTAAAGTTTGTAGGTAAGTGTGGCATCTTCATGTCCCAGCAGCCATTAGTGGATTTCTTGGTGTGTAGCGATAAAAAGTAAAACTACTTTTTCATGTTATTAGTTATCAACAGATATCTGAGTGCGTATCGTAGATCATTCTGTTGTAAGCATCAACAAATGAACGACGCAGTGCAGTTGCTAAGGCGAGCTTGGCTTCCCCTTTTCTGGCAATGCTGATCTGTGTCTCAGTAGTTTTTTTAGATCACCTCAAGGGACTGCTGGGATAGCTTCTTCATCAAAGCCAAGACGCACGCCCCCGCCCCCCCCCCCCCCAAAATCTGTCATGTTATTATAGACCATACTTAAGAATTTCGAGTACGTCTATGACGTACAGAGCTGTGTGTTTTGATTATATTGAACATATATGAAACATTAAGCAGTAAAGTAGAGTTCATGGTCAACTATACAGTTAACAATAGCATGAGAATTAATACACACCAACCTCTAGAGGAACTGCGTTGCATCAAATACTAAATCATAATCTGTATTCCTTGCTCGTTAACTATTTATCCATCTGGAAGGTATTGTAAGGCTTGATATTTATACATTTTTTGGGGATGTGTTTGAACCCAGGATTTCGTATCCCGTACAGTCTGGATTAAGTGTGGCATGTTTAAGTCCCAGAAATCAGTAGTGGGTTTCTCAGTTTGCGGTGATAAAAAGCTAAACGGAAATGAAACGTGAACGACTAATACTTCAAACGAGAAGAGACGTTTTGTTTAAATTTAGTGCTACTGTACAGTAGTCCCAAGGGAGTGTTCTAGAGCAGTTAATTTCCACAATAAATATAAACGACCGAATTGATAACGTCAGAAGTTCCGTGAAGATTTTCACGGATGGTGTTCTCGTATACAGAGAGGTCGCAACGCTAGAAACTTTTAGCGAAACTCAGGAAGCTCTGCAGAGGATCGACGCTTGATGTAGAGAGTGACAATTGACCCTCAGTGCAAATTCATGTAACATATTGCACATAAACGCGTTATTCTGTATTACACAATTGTATAACAATCATGGAAAGCAGTTATATCCATAAAATATGAAGGCACTTGCGTATTTAGCGATTTAAAGTGGAATAATTGCATAAAACTTACCGCGTTTAAGTTAGAGTGATATGCTTAGGAAGAATACTCAGCCCAACTATCAGTTACGTAGCATATAAAGCCTCATTCGACCAATAATGAATACTGCTTATCGTCAGCGATCCTTACCAGATAGTGTTGATCTAGGAAATAGAGATGATCCAAAGCAGAACAACATCTTTCGTAATGGCTTCATTTAGTATGAGCGAGAGTGTCACTCAAACGTTCAACCAATCCCAGTGGCTGGTAAAGGCGTTAAGCAGCCTGGTGTGGCTTAGTGTTAAATATCTGACAGCGTACATACAGAATAGTTCCTCCTACATATATCTCGCGAAAATTCGATGATGGTAAAATTACAGAGATTCGAGCTCACATGGAGGCATACCAGCAGTCGTTCTTCCTAGCAGCCATTTGCGAGTGAAACAGGATACGTGGAGTGACAATGGTAAACAAAGCACACTTTACCACAAGCCACAAAGTATCTTGTTACGTATAGATATAGATAATTCATAATTTCAGTCCGTGGGAGAGGTCATCGTAAATTTTAGGGCTGCCAAAAGAATAATTCTGATAGTCTACAGTTAAGCCAATCAGCCAATAATCTGTCGAACAGCAATCTATAATGACTTCCACTTCAAATGGTTTAAACAACAAGGTCACGCAAGTACCCAGAGCAGGAGCCCAGCAGCAGGATTTTAACTCTGACCACACGTCAGACGCTATGCATATGAGGCGACCTGCTTTCGTCTCTTATCGACTATCATTCTTAGCGAACATTGGACAGTTTCGACCTCACTGTCTACTATCGTAAATTCTCTGTAACATAAACATGCCAGTAACCGTATTTTTATAAAGTTACTGTTCTGCCATGCCTGATACCTAAAATGACTGAACTTGAAAAATGATTGCTACTGGAGTCTGTCGGACGTTCACATAAACTTTCTCTCCTAATAATATACACACACATCAAAAAAAGTTTTGCCTCACTCGATTCCGAGAGTCCCGGAATCTGTACCGAAAATTCCATTAGAGATCAACATAAACATAATTTATGCCCTTTTTATTGCTCATGAAAATCACACATTACATGATGTACCACCATAAAGGGAGACCTTCAGAGGTGGTGGTGAAGATTGCTGAACACACTGGTACCCCTAATACCCAGTAGCACGTATTCTTGGATTGATGCACGTCTTTATTCGTCGTGGCACACTATCCGCAAGTTCAATAATGAAGTGTTGGTTTACATTGTCCCATTCCTCAACGTCGATTCGGCGTGGATCCCTTAGAGTTGTTAGCGGGCCACGTCGACCATAAATAGTCATTTTCACTCCATCCCAGGCATGTTCGATAGGGTTGATGTCTGGAGAACATGCTGCTCATTCTAGTCGAGCGATGTCGTATCCTGAAGGGAGTCACTCACAAGATGTGCATAATGGGGGCGCGAATTGTCGTTGATGAAGTCGAGTGCCTCTCCAATATGCTGCCGATATGGTTCCACTATCGGTAGGAGTACGCCATTCACGTATCGTACAGCCGTTATGGCGCCTCCCATTACCCCCAGCAGCGTACGTCGGCCCCACATAATGCCACCTTAAAACAGCAGGGAACCTCCATCTTGCTGCAGTCGCTAGACATTGTGTCTTCACCATGACTGAGGTGCCTCCAAACACATCTCTGACAACTGTCTGTTTGAAGGAATATGCAACACTCACCGCTGAAGAGAACGTGATGTCAATCCTGAGCGGTCCATTCGGCATGTTGTTGGACCCATCTGTACCAGGCAGCATGGTGTTGTGGTTGCAAAGATGGACCTCGCCATGGACGTAGGGAGTGAAGTTGCGCATCATGCAGCCTACTGCGCACAGTTTGAGTCGTAACACGACGTCCTGCGGCTGCACGAAAAGCATTATTCAACATGGTGGCGTTGCTGTCAGAGTTTCTCCGAGCCATAATCTGTAGGTACCTGTCATCCACTGCAGTAGTAATCCTTGGGCGTCCTGAGCTAGGCATATCATCGACAGTTCCTGTCTCTCTGTATCTCCTCCATGTCCGAACAACATCGCTTTGGTTCACTCCGAGATGCCTGGACGCTTCCCTCGCTGAGAGCCCTTCCTGGCACATAGTAACAAAGCGGACGCGATCGAACGGCGGTACTGACTGTCTAGGCATGGTTGAACTACAGTCAACACGAGCTGTGTACCTCCTATCTGGTGGAATGACTGGAACTGATCTGCTGTTAGACACCATCTGTCGAACAGGCGCTGCTCATGCGTCGTTTTTGTATCTTTGAGCGGGTTTGACGACATCTCTGGACAGTCAATATAAATAGTCTACGTCTATCTTCAGGAGCTCTAGGAACGGGGGTGATGCAACACATTTTAGGATGTGTGGATATAAATAAACAAAGTCTGCATTTCATTATTGGCCTCTTAACATGTTATGAGGAAAAACGACTTACAATTTTTGTATGTACACATTATAAAAGATAAATGGCAAAATTTCTTCGGAAACAGCATCTGACGATTATTAAGAGAGAGACATTGTATACAGGGTGATTATAATTAAAGTTAGAAGCTGTAGAAATAACGCCATTGGTCAGAATGACGTCAAATTGCAACGGAATTTTTTCGGAGAATGGGTAAACTACTAGAATGATAACTGTGCAAACGTAGCTCTGCAGAAGTTCCCGACACTGAAGGGTTTGAAAAAAGGCGTTGGTCCGACGACTGTCGTGGGTCTGGAGAAAATGATTCGGAAATTCGAAAAGACGGGTTCTTGTGGTGTGCAACCTGGTAAAGGGAGGAAACGAATTGATTCAACGTCTGTGGAAGCAGTGGCCACAGCAGTGCAGGACTAGATGAGTGGAGGTGCGCAAACGTGTAGTGCACGGAGAATTGGCCGAACATTGGACATACCGGTGACCACGGAAAAACCTACGAAACATCCTTCTTTGCTATCCATTCAAAATTACAAATGTGGACGACTTGCTTCCTGTTGATCTGCCAGCAAGAGAGACCATTGCTTTAGAATTTCTTGGTCGCATGGAAGTGGACAATGACTGGCCGTGGAAGATTTTGTGGATAGAGGAAGTTCGCTTCCATTTGATAGGATATGACAATAGACAGTATTGTCGAATACGGGCAATGGAAAATCCACACGCAAATCAATCAGTACCACTTCATCCTGAAGAGGTCACTGTATGGTGCGGGTTTACAGCATTATTTATCATAGAGTCATATTTTTTCAAAGAGACCGGTGCTTCCGGTTCCTGTTAACTGTACCGTCACTGGTAAACGCTATGAGTGTCTGTCGCGCAACCACACCATTCCAGCTCTCCAACAGCGTGGATAAGTGGATGAGATTATTTGTATCCAATCTGGCGCACCTCCGAAACTTGGAAATCCAGTTAAGCAGCTGCTGAAGAGCCATTTCGGAAATGCTAGAGTGATCAGCCGCCATTTCCCTACAACCTGGCCGTCCCGATCACTCGATCTTAATCCGTGTGACTTCTGGCTGTGGGGCTATCTGAAAGATGTGTTCAGTGTTCCGACTGCAAACTTAGCTGCATTGAAGGCACGCACTGTGCAACACATTCTGAACGTGACACCGGAAACACTTCGGTAAGTTGTGGAACGTGGTGTTTCTCGATTTCAACTTGCACAAAACGGTGGGCAGCATATTGAACATGTTTAGCGCCAGTCACAGAGAGATGAATAGTCCGATTTCATTTTCATTGATGCTTTGTATGCGGTTTTTGACCTCAGGACAATTAAAACCCGACGTGATTGATGCTTTATATGGGGGTTTTGGCCTCAGTACAGTTAAAAACCTATGTGATTCATTCTTTTTGTGCGTTTTCTGGCCTCCGGACAATTAAAAATCGATTTTTCCTTTAGGATGTGATATGACCTTGCTTGATGGGCTTACGTAACTAGCAGTATCACATCTGTACACCCATGCACACTGAGTAGTACAGTTTGTTTAACTTGAAGCATACACCTTAGGCATTGTTTTATGATTCATTTGTAATTTGTAGTCGACCACTATTAAATTATGGTGCTTAGAGCGCCATCTATTGCTACATTTTGTAACTACTTACTTTTCTCCTGCCATCCGTTTTCCCCCTTATCCGATAATATTATGTTGCAATGTGACGTCATTCTGACCAGTGGTGTTATTTCTACAGCCGTTTGAAAGTTTAAATTTACTTGTAATCACCGTGTATATCGACAAATAACTTCGGTGTCATATTTACTTGTAGTGTGAAACTCACTAGTTATCTTATAGGAAATCTGGGATACAGTGCAAATCATTTATTTTAGGGCTAACATTACTATAGAAGTATTATTTTTGGACATTACGAGAGAGAATTGCACCTGAAATATAGTGTACCTAGGAACACGATGTTGCCTAGTTAGTATTATTACTTATTCTTTATATAATAGTGCTACACAATACACTCTAAGATAAAAAATACCGTCGCCCCACGAAGGAATTATCTGAGTGGGACGAAAATTGGTATATGTGATGTACATGTAGAGATATGCACATTATTGCAGCTTAAGAAGAACTGGATGATTTATTAAAGATAAAGAGCTTCACGAATTGAGTAAGTCAATACCGCTTCGGTCCACCTCTGGCCCTTACGAAACCAGTTATTCTTCACGGACTGTTTGACAGAGTTATTGCATGCCCTCATGAGGATTATCGTGCTAAATTATGTGCAACTGGCGCTTTAGGTAATCAAAATCTAGATCCGGTTGGAGGGGCCAGCCCAACAGCTGCAAACGTTCTCAATTGGGAGAGATCTAACGAACTTGCAGACTAATGTTTGGTTTGGCATGTACGAAGATGAGTAGTAGAAACTCTCCTCATGTGCCGGCGGGCATTAAATGTAAGCCCATGGCGGCTTGCCATTAAAGGCAACGAATCGGGGCCGAGAATATAGTCGACATACCGCCGAGCTGTACTGCGGATAACAGTCACAGGGCTCCTGCTATGAAACGGAATGGCACCCCAAATCACCACTCATGTTTGTCGGGTCGTATAGCGGTCGACAATCTTGTTGGTAGCCCACCACTGTCTGGGGCATTCTCCCGACACGTATTATCTAGTTATCAGGTCTCATTTCCAAGTGAGATGCATCACCGAAAGCTAATATATTCCAGTTAATGAGATTCGAGGTCGAATGCACCCGGCACCACTGTAAACGTGCTTGTCAGTGAACAGAGATCAATAATAGTCTGCGTAAGGTGCACCATGGGCTCATTCTGTGAGTCACCTGTTAATGGTCTTTGCGATCACTGGAACACCAGCTGCACTTCGAATCGAAGATAGCGATGAATACGGGGCTCTGAGTGCTCTCTGACTGTGGTTTGGTCCTCACGCCATGTCGTCTATATAGGGCGACCGCTTATTGCTAGACGATGTGTTCGGCCATGGTTCATCCATTCTTGCTAACAACGTCGAACTTTGGCATCGCACCTATTTGATGTTCGAGGGATTCACCAATTATTCCAACCAGCTTCTTTAAGTCCAGCTACACGTCATCTCTAAAATACTGATATCTGCTTATATTATTGACGCACATCTCTCCCAAGTATAGTTACTGTCCAGCTAAAAACAAATTCTCGATGAATTTATTCCGTGTTACTGACAGGTACGCTGTTTATTATCCTTGAAAAATGCTCGTTGAAACTGCTGTACAGTGTGTACGGTAATGCCATATTTCATAAGACGTACACCATCTTGTACCTTAAAGCTCCAGTTACCCGGCTGTGGAAATGAGACCTACAATTATATGTGGAACCCGGACTACGTGTTGTTTCTGCCTTCCTCACATCGTTGAGAGGTGAAGGCTTCGATAAAACAAACACTGAAATATCAGTGGTTCTTCCAAGATACGATTCACCTCCTCTCGCTTTCTATGTATGCACTTTACCGCTAAACAATCAGGCCCGAAGTGTATATGTACATTTCGTTTATCGGTTTTGATGGTTGAATTTCAGAGTATCAATATATGTGACAGTCATGTACGCAGCTTTTGAACGCACTGACTTGGGAGCTACAATTATTTACATACCAATGGGCTATACACCTTTTTATTTGACATATTTCAATTAGACGTCTGTACTCCTTCCACAGGAAAAGAGATCTTTAGAAACAGCTGTATCTTTTGATTGCGTTGACTTAGAAGCTTAAGTTTTTCACCCCGCCACTTAACCGTAGTCCTCAGTGTGTGTCTTAAACGTGAACGTGATACCTCTACCCGGTTCTAACAAAAAGAGGTCTTAACAGTCGTAGGAAATCCAGACAAATAGGCAATCAATCATCTTCAAGGCCATGTTGTTTCATTTAGTTGACTCGAAAGTCAGGATTCTGAGAACCAGAACAATGCCCTCTGTTCCTTCAGTGTCTTCATCGAGCTTATAGTATCAGTTTTCCGAAAATGAACAACAGAAAGAGGCTAAAATATTTCGAAAAATGTGAGCAGCAATCTTGAGAAATTTAAAATTAAAATTGGTATTAATTTTTGCTTGCCACCTGTGTGAGAGATTATTACAGATTTAAGAATCTAAAGTAAGCTACATAGCAAATGTCTTTGTAAGGAGACAGGTATCACCACTACCCTTTGAAACTTAAATTAAGAAACCAAATTACAGGTTAGGGGACCTGAATATAAAAACCCACCCATGCCTGATACTGCACAGCTATCTGGTGTGACCCCTATGGAGGTGGCGTTGCCGGTTCATATTCTTGTTTCCGTGGAGACAATGTCACCGTGCACCAATGCTCTACAGTGAGGTATTATCTGTCAATTTAAAAATAAAAACCACATGCAACTAAACACGCACAACAGTGTGCTGCAATGTAGCCTGTTGCCATGGTGCATTCCCTCGAATTTTTCAGTCATTCTGGGTATCGTTACCGCACATTCGAAAATCGAACGTGATTTTATGAATCCTTAAAAACAGTCTCTTTCCAACTGTGATTAGTTTCAAATCAATGATGGAAAACAGGCATCAACACAGACTTCGGAACTTAAATTAAGAAACCAAAATTTGAACAGATTTCGTAGGAATTTAACGGCAGTACGCGAATGATTTTTGTATGGCAAAACCTCATGTTACTAAGCTGTTGTGTCCGAGTTTCATGTTTATTTTGCCTCTAATCAGCGAGACGTAATAAGCCAAAGTTAAAACTTTATTCACAGTGCATTTTTTCCGGGTACTTGGCCTCTGTTTATGTAGCATTGGTTGCCCACTTTGGAAATGAAACAGACTGTTTTCCGAGGGTTTAAAGCAAGTTGATTCCCATAAGACTGATTTTGTAGCACTAGTAGAAAAGGCAATTAGTAAAAAGCGTCTCATATAGACTATTTTCACTTCTTCACCAAAATCATTATGTTTTCGACGACTTTGAAGATTATTGGAAAATATCAGGTAAATGTAGTTTTGTAGTACACATTCTTGTGCTACAGAGCCATCGTGTCAAAAGTCTAATGTTCAGGGTGATTTAATTGCACGAGATACAAGGATAGAAATTTTACATTAATTTCATGTCGCGAACTTCGCGCCAACTTCAATCAAATTACCAAGCGCTGTTAGCCCGCACTGGATTATCAAATACATTTTTCAGGTGGTTAAGACCATGGCCTTTTTAATACAGTCAGTTTCAAAAATTTGTAGAACATAATTTGTTTGCAAAATCAGGTCGAAAATACTGCACTTTCTTCCTTTTTACGCCATCCTGTACTTCCGCTCTGAATTTATTCTGTATCAGAAAATGGTACAAAACGAAACTTCATGTTTCAGAACGTTGTGATTTTAGGTTACTACGTGCCTACTATTACGTTCGCTATACCTTTAGTCCCTGGCGTACAAAAAGCAAAAGTATACAATTTTTCGATCGCCGACTTTTTCATGGGATTTTGTCAAATATTTTGTGACTGAACATGGCCCTTAAAATTATTTTCATTATTATTCTTAAAACAACGTGTAAAATTGTACAAAATGGCCACACTTCATTTCTTTCCATAAATTATTGGCCGAGATATAACGGCTCAAAATCGCCAGAAATCCACGCATGCTCTGCGTAAAGCAGTGCATGGAGTCAACCAAGTGCCAATATCTCGACCTAAACTGCTTTAACGAACGATAAACGTTATCAACGTTCATCGGAGGCATGCGTGAATGTTCACAAAAAATTTCTTCGAAATCCGCCATTGTCGAGCAGGAAAATGTATGCTATTTGACATGGAATAACGAGTAAGAGGTCGGTGTGAACAAGAGTCTACGATCTTGTGTTCTAAAGTGCCTCTTGTGAAGCCATTATACGGCCATTCTAAACTTGTATCAATTCACCACACAGTAATCGTGGCTTATTTAGAACGTTCAGAACCGCAACTCCTCGTCTGCAGCTTGAAAGCTACAGCAGAACCTGTCGATAAAAGATAAATTTTGTTCCAAATTAATAAAGTATTGCTTTTCAGGGTGTTCTAATTAACTGTATTATTACTATAAACCTTCAAGATATCGGACACAATTGTTGTAAGATTACATAATGCACGCTAGATATACTTAACAGCAGCAAAACTTCTGACTTACTGCATAACTTGTTACTCAGACCCAACACATTTCTTAACGTATCAGTATGTCCGCATGTAAGAATGCTGCATTCAGAATACATTATAAAGTAACATTGCATTTTCAAATTATCACAAACATCTGCAGTACCTCTTTAGTAACAGCTATTTTGATATATTTCTTTAATGCAATACTAGGTTGGTTCCGACGACTGATGTGGCTTTGGAACACGTCCGGCAGCAGAGTGGACACCGGCTAAATGAAGAGATGTCGTCAAAGAACTTATTTCCACGTTGGCTGACACAGTTCCATCTATCGCAGTCCACCACTTCACATACAATTGTCATATCTTCGAATGCAGAGTTACTAGTTTAATTGGAGGCAGACAGACAATATCGTATTTAATACTGGTACTCATGCATTACAGTACCTATGCAAATAAACCTTCATTTCCTGTTTGGATTAAAGGACATAACCGTTAGCTGCAGACGACACTACAATTGCATTATCTTTGTGAAAAGTATCTGACGTTTAATCTCATTGTCACCTAATGTTACTGTGCAAAGAAATGTATGTAACACGAAACTGGCCGATATATGTATATGGCATTTGGACTCTCACGTATTGCTGCTGACACTCTTTAGACATTTCAAAATAGAGTTTCGGATGTAAGCCTAACACTGTTGAGGCGGCGTTTGACTTCTCATTGGATAAACCTACGGATATTAATGACTAACATCGTCTTTTCGGTACAAGTGACATTAATTTCGCTTCGCAGGTGTCTTCCCACTGAAATTAAACAAATAACGATGACTCACTTTTTATTGGCGACTTTCGCACAACTTACCACATTCACACCGATTTATCTTTCTCATTTTGTTACATCATTAAATTGAGCCCATTTATTGGAGCACATTTTGGTTTCCGTAGAGGGAAAAGCACAATATCGACCATTTCGGAGTTCACGAAAGCGTTACTCACAATTGCTGCTGAATGACGTTAACTGCCATTCAGATACTTTGTTTGACTATTAGAGATCTTATGATACTGTTGATAGTGCTAAATAATCCAGAAACATGAGGAGTTAGCGATCAGGTGGTTCCAGCCTTACCTCGGAAACATTGTGCAAAAGGTAATCTTGTCCAGACAACTGTTGACGATACGTTTTTGTAACAAAGTTAGAAGACAAATGGCATACAAATATAGGTGCTCCTTAGGGTAGTGGATTTTGTCAATGTCGGTTCTTAATATTCTTAATATATATCAATGACTTTTCATACTGTATAATACATAGAAAAAAAATACTCAAAACTATATTTCTAAATACTGCAAATCTGTGTAATAAATTGTCCAAACGAAACAAAGACGTTATTAAAATATATAGTTTGAGGACTAAGAATAGTAACTAATATAGAAAGGTATTGACCACAACACCCTTTCGAAATTCAGTACACGATAACAATTTAATCCTTTTTCAAGAAGGCATGGTCAGGATCTAATGTGGATGATAAAAGGGACTGTGGTGCACCGACTGTACCCATGTAAACCTTTCTTCGTCGGACTAAATAGATGGCTACGGGTGTGGGTGAACCCATATGTTGCCAAGGTCGTTTGGACTACGCTGCAGAGGTTTCGCCTGAAGCCCTTGCACATTCTCCACGCAAGCCCAATCATTCCACACGTAAATACGCGTATCATATTATGAATCCCTGAAGAAACAGTGCGTGAACTCGGTATATTGCATTTTCAAGAAAGTCATGTGTCAGGATCTAAAATGCATAGTAGTAATGTCTTATTTTACCAATCGAACAGAGGGGAGCACACGAAGGAAACTTGAATGTTGGTGGCCCAAGAATTGATGTTCTGTACAGTCTGGGGAGTAGTATGGCTACGTTCGTTCTGGAACACTTTGAAGACGTATATACGCAACGAAGACGCTTACTACACCGGACCGTACCCATCTGAATCATCGCGCTCTGGCCGTTGTCCGAGGTCGGGCAGCCGTCCAGATGAGTCGGTTACGTACACTCACACACACACACACAATATTTACAACAACAGTTTGCTTTGTGAACAAATATACTTTGATTTGTTTCTTTAAAGGCCTTTAAAGGACACACACACACAATGTTTACAATTACAGTTTTCTCTGTGGTTGTGTACAAGAGGTTAAATTTGCATAATTTAATATGGGAATTTTGTGAACTTCCCTTTCTTACGAATTATCAGTTTAAGTATTAAAAGTGTCGCTTTAGGCCGGTTAAGGTGGAAAAAAACACTTTGCGTATGTCGTTTTTCCAGTGTGTTGTGCAAATGTAGGTTAGTTCGATTTGTGTACCACGGAAATAGGTCGATCGGTCAAACGCTAACAAAATTCGGTTTAGGTACCACGGAGATAGTTCGTTCTGTGTACCACATCATGTGTACCACGATTGATCAAGTCTGTCGCTATCCTTCGACTTTCCCAGAAGAGTGGCGGCGGCAAGGAGAACTGGAGCGAAGTGTAGCAGCCAAGATTCCTCACCCCTTGCAGTAATGGGAACTAAACCAAAAAGGTAGCAGGTAAGAGCTCGCCTGCGAGCTCGCAAATTTTGGAAATGGAAGACGTACCACCAATATCTGCATCTGAGAAACAGCACTTTACGTATTCAGAAAATTTCCGTTGACCAGTTTGCAGTGTATCCTTTGTCAAAGACTGTCTTCTATTTGCTAATGCTGACATAATCGCCAATTTTAAGTTTCGAAGGGCGTGGACCGATCATTTTGATTTTATTATACACCTCCGCTGGCTGCATTTTAATTGTCATGTGTTTCGTGTGATTATACTGCTTTACGAATCCTTGTACAATATTAATCAATTTGTGGGAGCCCTGAGCAGTAAATTTTCTGAATATAAGGCTCTTGAGAGTTATGCTGAAACGTTCAACTACGGAAGCTTTCATATTTGAAAAAGTGGACTAATGATTAATTCTGAGATGTTGCATTAACTTTTTGAAACTAGTGTTGTAAAATTATTTCCCAAGATCAATTTGTAAGTGTACTGGAACCGGCCTGCTTTCTGTGTAAGTTTTTTAAAGCGCGTTTGCAACTGCAACACCGCCTTTAGTCATCAGAGCAGCAACCCATGCGTATTTGGAATAAACATCAACCACTATTAATAAATATTTATATCCAGAATTCCATTTCGAATATGCAGTCATGTGAATTTGGTATGCCTGATGTAGGTTGCCAAATCCTTTTGTGATAACTGCCCACCTAGGATACGTTCAACGGGAAGGACGATGAAGCTCATCAGCAATCGCAGCTTGCATCTCTCTTTAACTTCATGCTTATTGAAAACGTCGGCCCAAGCCTAGTTCAACGCTGTTGGCTACTCAACAAAAGCGGACCACCACTGTTAGTAATAACGTCTGTACTCAGGTATTAGGGGAAATGGAATTAATGATGGACGACGAAATGAAAGAATCGCAAAGGCAATTACAATCTGTTCGGGAGGAAAACAAAGAAATGTGTGAGGAAAACAAACAAATTCAGGAGAAAATCGAAACTAAATTGAACACGTTAACAGATACCGTCAATAATTTGCGATCAGAGCTTACTGAGATGTTCGATGAAATACATGATCAGCTCAGAGAGGGATGTAAAGTCAAACGCGAAGAGATCGAAACGGAAACCTAAGAATTTCGGACCCACGTTGACAAAAAAATGCAAGCAAACAATTGAACTGGTTAGTAAAGCTCTTGACAAAACACAGGCGCAAAATGATGAAATCATTAAAAAAATAATACAAGCAAGAAGGACAAAAATCGATGAGCATAATGGTTAACGGCGTACGCATCTAGTGCAACGACTTGAACAATGAAGTATACAAAATCCCTAACATAACTACTGGCAGTGACGAAAAGTCAGTCGCACTTAGTAAAGAGAATTTGCGTAACAAAATTAATGCTGTGAGTTCAGAACTCACAGAAGTTACGACTTTAAATCACAAATTTAATTGAAATATCTACAACTAGTGACAGAAGACTACTAGTGCTCCAGAGCAATAAGTGCAAACAATATGAAAACTGTCAATAAAAAAATTCGGAATATGAAAACGTGCTTATTTTTCGCAAGTCAAGTTAAAGTGCCACCTCCAGCATGTGACTAGATGAGAAGAAACGCCGATTCCAAGAACTATCCCACTGAAGATGCATTAAAGTAAAATTAAAGACACGTCTAAAGGAAATAAAATACACTACAGCAAGAAAAGACAGTTTTTGTTTATGAAACGAATATCTCTTCGCAATGTTCGCTCGAAAACTCGTTTAAACGGATCTGAGTTCACTTATAGCAGAAATTCCTGTCAAAAGAGCTTCGTAGGCACATTGAACAGTCCGTGTTGATATACCAACAAATCTATCTTCTATGATACTGTATCTTTACATTGAGCAAATAGTATAGGCAAAAAAGGAGACATTTTAAAATGGAATTAAACTTCAAAGAGAAGAAATGAAAACTTGCGAGTTAACAAGATTAGCATTTCTCAAAACACAAAATTTGCGTACATCGAATATGAATTAAAGTGCTACGAATTCATTTCACAGTTCAGACAAGGAGAGAATATTTGAACAATAGTTTTACAGAAAGAAGATTATGTACGTGGAAGAGACCTGGGGACACTGAAAGGTTTCAGATTGATTATATAATGGTAAGACAGAGATTTCGGAACCAGGTTTTAAATTGTAAGGCATTTCCAGGGACAGATTTGGACTCTGGCTACATTTTATTGGTTATGGACTGCAGATTAAAAGCGAAGAAACTGCAGAAACGCTGGAGTTTAACGAGGTAGGACCTGGATAAACTAAAAGAACCAGAGGTTGTACAGAGTTTCAGAGGGAGCATTAGGGAACGACTGACCAGAACAGGGAAAATGAATACAGTAGAAGAAGAATGGGTGGCTTTGAGAGTGAAGGCATAGGAGGACCAAGTACGTTAGAAGATGAGGGCTAGTAGAAGTCCATGGCTAACACAAGAGATATTGAATCTAATCGATGAAAGGAGAAAATATAAAAAAAAATGCAATAAATGAGGCAGGTGAAAGGCAATACAAACGTCTAAATGAGGGCGACAGTAAATGCAAAATGACTAAGTAGGAATGGCTAGAGAACAAATGTAAGGATGTAGAGGCGTATATTACTAGTGGTAAGATAGAAGCTGCGTAAAGGAAACCTAAAGAGACCTTCGGAGGAAAGAGAACCACTTGCATGAATATCAAGAGCTCAGATGGAAAACCAGTCCTAAGCAAGTAAGGGAAAGCAGAAAGGTGGAAGGAGTATATAGTGAGTGTATACAACGATTATGTACTTGAAGGCAATATTATGGATATGGAAGAGGACATAGATGAAGATGAAATGGGAGATATGAAACTGCGTGAAGAATTTGACACAGCACTAAAAGACCTAAGTCGAAACAAGGTCCCGGGAGTAGACAACATTCCGTTAGAACTACTGATAGCCTTGAGTGAGCCAGCCATGACAAAACTCTTCCATCTGGTGGGCAAGACGTATGAGACAGGCAAAATACCTTCAGACTTCAAGAAGAATATAATAATTTCAATCCCAAACAAAGCAGGCGTTGACAGGTGTGATAGAAGATAGGTTAATGAAAGATAAAACCTACGTTTATAGCACTTGTAGACTTAGAGAAAGCTTTTGAGAATGTTGACTGTCATACACTCTTTCAAATTATAAAGGTTGCAAGGGTAAAATACAGGAGCAAGAGGGTATTTACAATTTGTACAGAAACCAGAAGGCGGTTATAAGAGTCGACGGGCACCAAAGAGGAGCAGTGGTTGAGAAGGGAGTGTGACAGGGTTGTAGCCTATCCCCAATGTTATTCAAAATGTATAATAAGCAAGTTGTAAACAAAACATAAGAAAAATTTGGAGTAGTAATTAAAGTTCAGGGAGAAGAAATAAAAACATTGAGGTTTGCCAGTGAGACTGCAATTTTCGCAGAGACAGCAAAGGACTTGCAAGAGCAGTTGAATGGGACGGACAGTGTCTTGAATGGAGGATATAGGATGAACATTAACAAAGGCAAAACGAGGATAATGGAATTTAGTCGAATTAAATCCGGTGATGCTGAGGGAATTAGATTAGGAAATGGAGCACTTAAAGTAGCAGATGAGTTATGTTATTTGGGAAGCAAGATAACTGATGATGGTCGAAGTAGGGAGGATATAAAATATACAGGGTGATCCAAAAGTCCATAAACACCCTGATAAAATCCAAATGGAATGGCAAACAAGGAAACAGAATCCCTACACACGAGGAACAGGAAGGGGGAAACTTTATAGGCTATGCCACCAACATGGCGGCCATCTTGAAAACCGTCATCTTGGATTCAACTCCAAAATTTCAAATGGGAATGTGGTCCTGTGACATATCAAACAGATAGAGAATTTCACCAGAAAAACAATGCCATTGTTATTTTAAACATAGATTTATTCATTCTTGGGTTATAACCAATTACTTGCGGCAGCAGTGGGACGCTCGGCAGCGTGAGTATTACGTGCTGAGAAGTCATAAAATGGAGTCTGAAACGGTGCAAAGTGACTATCCCATGCCTGATATGTTACATGTGTTTAACTGTTAGGTATCGTTTACTCATACTAACGTTTTAATCATTGTTTCCTTATTTACAGGATACAATATGTCCTTAACACATGAAGAACGCATTGAAATCACCTTGATATCAGGAGAAAGAAGCACACGGGTCATTGCTGAGGATTTCAACAGTCGTCACCCAGCCAGACAGCCCATCACTCACAGCGCAGTTGCCAAGCTTTTGGCTAAATTCCGAGCAGCAGGTTCTGTCACAGATAAACCTAAGGAAGACCAAAATCCGCCACCGATGAAGCAACAACAGTGAGCATGTTGGCATCATTTAGCAAGAGTCCGCAACGGAGTACTCGTCGCCTGTCGCAAGAATGTGGGGTTTGCCGCACCTCCATACTGCGAATTTTATCGCAGCACATATGGCACCCGTACAAAATTCAGCTACTCCAAATCCACACTGGATTGATGATTCCAAAATGGTCGAGTCACAAAAAGTAATGGTCTGGTGTGATGTGTGGGGTACCAAAGTCGTTGGACCTTTTTTTATTGATGGTAGGTTAACAGCCAACGGTTATCTGAGGTTATTGGATGAAAAAGTGTTTCCCTCGTTCTTAACGGAGGACGGGACATTTCCGGAATTCTTCCAGCATGCTGGAGCCCCACCACATTATGGGCACAATGTGCGAGCATACCTGGATGTGCAGTCCCCTCAAAAGTGGCTTGGTCGTAGGGTCGCTGTGGAGTGGTCTACCACATTCACCAAATTTGACTCATTTGGATTTTTTTCTTTGGGGTCATGTCAAAGCACTGGTTTATTCTGTGAAAATAAGGGATTTGCATCATCTAAAGCAGCGCATTGTTGATGCGTGTGGTCAAATTCAGTCAGATGTGTTGGTCAAAGTTCATCAGGACTGGGTTCGGAGGATTGCATTAACTATCCAACATAATGGACAACATATCGAGCCATTCCTATGGCTGTTGGTGATCTCTCGGGACTGTGTAACATCGGCGTAATGTCTCTTCGGCACATAACACAAATGCTATCGAGCGTCCCACCGCTGTCACATGTAACTGGCTATAGCCCGAGAATGAATAAAGCTATGTTTAAAATAACAACGGCATTGTTTCTCTGTTGAAATTCTCTATCTGTTTGATATGTCACATGACCACATTCCCATTTGAAATTTTGGAGTTGAATCCAAGATGGCGGCTTTAGAGATGGCCGCCATGTTGGTGGCATAGCCTATAAAGTTTCCCCTTTCCCGTTGCTCTTGTGTAGGGACTCTGTTTCCTTGTTTGCTACTCCATTTGAATTTTATGAGGGTGTTTCCGGACTTTTGGACCACCCTGTAGACTGGCAATAGCAAGAAAAGCGTTGCTGAAGAAGAAAAATTTGTTAACATCGAATACAGATTTATGTCTGGGTAAGTCCTTTCTGAAAGTAATAGTCTGAAGTGTAACCATGTGTGGATGTGGAACGTACACGATAAACAGTTTAGACAAAAAGGGAATAGATGCTTTTGAGATGTGGTGCTACAGTAGAATGCTGAAGGTTAGATGAATAGGTCATGTAACTAATGAGGAGGTACTGAAACGAATTGGGGAGAAGAGATATTTATTTGGTTTGGTTTGTGGGGAAGAGATATTTGTGTTACAACCTGACCTAAACAAGGGATCGGTTGGTGGAACGCATTCCAAAGCATCAAGGGATCACCAATTTAGTACTGGAGAGAAGCGTGGGGAGTGAAAATCGTACAGGGAGATTAAGGGATGAATACAGTAAGCATATTTAGAAGGATGTAGGCTGCAGTAGTTACTCGCAGATAAAGAGGCTTGCACAAAATAGAGTACCATGGAGAGCTGCATCAAACCAGTCTTAGGACTGAAGACCACAACAACATAACGACAGATTTATAGAAGAACGTCATAGATTACACAGGTACATTCGATAACCAACGAAGAGTTTTCAACTTGTATTGCTGAGAAAAGAAAATTACGACATAATTTCGCTGGAAGCAGAAATCAGCTGGTAAGCCCATCCTCAGGCGTCACAGAGATATCAATTTGGTAATTATGGTAAGTTTCAGGAGTAAAAATTGAAGACGAAAACCGAGACTTGCCCACAGTAAGCATGTTCAACTGCGTGCAAACTGCGTAGTTACAGAGAAGAAGAGGTTCGCACAGGATACACTAGCGTGAACACGTGCGTCTTCATTCCAAGACCACAACAATGTACTTTCCAGTCACATGAATGTGACCTCCTGTCAAAAGCCTGAATAACCACCTTTTGTAGTGCAGACCATTGCGAGAACATATACAGCAAGAGAGTCAACTAGGTTTTGGAAGTTACTGACAGGGTGTGGAGTCATGCCGACTCAAGTGCTACGGTCAGCTGCGCTAGATTTCTCGGTTCAGAATCCATGACGCGAACTCCCTGATGTGCACCAACAGTGCTTCTTCGACGATCATTCAGCAAATGCTACCAAATATCAGTCATTTGGCTCATCTGGCCTGTCAGACAAAAAGGAATACAAACGTCTCAAAAATGACATCGACAGGAAGTGCAAAATGGCAAAGCAGGGTTGGCTAGAGGATGTAGAAGCATGTGTCACTAGGCGTAAGATAGATACTGCCTACAGCAAAATTAAAGAGGCCTTTGGAAGAAAAAGAACCACTTGCATGAATATCAAGAGCTCAGATGGAAACCCAGTTCTAAGCAAAGAAGGGAAAGCAGAAGGATGGAAGGAGTATATAGAGGGTCTATACAAGGGCGATGTTGTTGAGGACAATATTATGACAATGGAAGAGGAGGTAGATGAAGACGAAATGGGAGATATGATACTGCCTGAAGAGTTTCAAGAGCACTGAAAGACCAAAGTCGAAACAAGGCCCAGGGAGTAGACAACATTCCATTAGCACTACTGATAGCCTTGGGAGAGCCAGCCCTGACAAAACTCTACCATCTGGTGAGCAAGATGTATGAGACAGGCGAAATACCCTCAAACTTCAAGAAGAATATCATAATTCCAATCCCAAAGAAAGCAGGTGCTGACAGATGTGAAAATTACCGAACTATCAGTTTAATATGCCGCGGCTGCAAAATACTAACACGAATATTTTACAGATGAATGGAAAAACTGGTAGAAGCCGACCTCGGGGAAGATCAGTTTGGATTCCGTAGAAATATTGGAACACGGGAGGCAATACTGACCCTACGACTTATCTTAGAGAATATATTAAGGAAAGGCAAGCCTACGTTTCTAGCATTTGTAGACGTAGAGAAAGCTTTTGACAATGTTGACTGCAATACTTTCTTTCATATACTGAAGGTGGCAGGAGTAAAATACAGGGAGCGAAAGGCTATTTGCAATTTGTGCAGAAACCAGATGGCAGTTATAAGAGTCGAGGGGCATGAAAGGGAAGCAGTGGTCGGGAAGGGAGAGAGACAGGGTTGTAGCCTAACCTCGATGTTATTCAATCCGTATACTGAGCGAGCAGTAAAGGAAACAAAAGAAAAATTCGGAGCAGGAATTAAAATCCATGGAGAAGAAATAAAAACTTTGAGGTTCGCCGATGACATTGTAATTCTGTCAGAGACAGCAAAGGACTTGGAAGAGCAGCTGAAGGGAATGTACAGTGTCTTGAAAGGAGGATATAAGATGAACATCAACAAAATCTAAACGAGGTTAATGGGATGTAGTCGAATTAAATCGGGTGATGTAGCGGGAATTAGGTTAGGAAAAAAAAATGGTTCAAATGGCTCTGAGCACTATGGGACATAACATCTGTGGTCATCAGTCCCCTAGAACTTAGAACTACTTAAACCTAACTAACCTAAGGACATCACACACATCCATGCCCGAGGCAGGATTCGAACCTGCGACCGTAGCAGTCGCGCGGTTCCGGACTGAGCGCCTAGAACCGCTAGACCACCGCGGCTGGCAATTAGGTTAGGAAATGAGACGCTTAAAGTATTAAATGAGTTTTGCTATTTGGGGAGCAAAATAACTGACGATGGTCGAAGTAGAGAAGATATAAAATGTAGACTGGCAGTGGCAAGGAAAGCCTTTCTGAAGAAGAGAAATTTGTTAACATCAAGTATAGATGTAAGTGCCAGGAAGTCGTTTCTGAGAGTATTTGTATGGAGTGTAGCCATGTATGGAAGTGAAACATGGACAATAAATAGTTTAAACAATAATAGAATAGAAGCTTTCGAAATGTGGTGCTACAGAAGAATGTTGAAGATTAGATGGGTAGATCACACTAATGAGGAGGTATTGAAGAGAATTTTGGAGAAGAGAAATTTGTGACACAACTTGACTAGAAGAAGGCATCAGTTGGTAGGACATATTCTGAGGCATCAAGGGATCACCAATTTAGTATTGGAGCCAAGCGTGGAGGGTAAAAATCGTAGAGGGTGACCAAGAGATGAATACACTAAACAGATTCAGGAGAATGTAGGTTGCAGTTCGTACTGGGAGACAGAGAAGCTTGCACAGGATAAAGTAGCATGGAGAGCTGCATCAAACCAGTCTCTAGACTGAAGACCACAACAACAACAACAGACATTTCTCCCACTACTTTCATATTAATATTGTTGTATGATGATGTAACTCAAATAAGATATACATAACAGCAGCATACCCTTGTCACATTACAGACAGTTGCGTACCAGTATAGATAGCGCACTATATACTTATTACTACCACTCGATAACTTGTCCGTCTACCAGAACACAGTTTTCAACGTATCGACATTAATTACACAATATTTTAATATTTTTTTGTTCAAACATAACTTGTTATTGGATACAACGGCGCATGTGTCACAGGTTCATGCCTGGTAGACAGAGCAGACAGCGGCTAGATGCTGGGATGTCAACAGCGAATTTATTTCCACGTTGAGTGACACACCTCCATCTACCGCTATTCACCACTTCACATATCACTGTTGTATCGCCTAATGCGGAGTCACTGCATGGATTGGAGACCACAGACAATATTACTTGGCGTAAATTACATGATCGTGTCATAGTATTATATGGCGATGTGAACTACCTAGTTGTGTACTGGGAGGCTCAGAGTGATTAGAGTGGTAAAGACAAGGAAGCGTGTGAAATTATTTTAAATGTCTTATCTGAAATTTACATTGAATGGGTAATCAGTGAAAACATTCGTATAGATAACGTATTAGATCTCCTGGTGAGTTTTAAGAATTTTTTACTTCGACAACTGATGTATCAAAGCGGCTCTTAACATGACAATATGGAGACCAGTTAACGTAGTGTGAATACTAGTCATTAAATATGTTGGCATACCAACACCATATGTGACCTAATACTCGCATTATATTCCCATTTCTGTAGCTTTCAGCACAAATCTTACAAACTGTTGTTTCAAATATTACAGTAATGGATATTCAGTGTGTAGATATGATAATGTGAAACTGAATGTAATACCATTTCACATGGAGAACAAGTAAATTCTATTAGGTCATTTAAAACAAAATGAACGACCTCATGACAACCTAAGAAGATGATCGAATTTCGGAGGAGATTAGAATAATTGTGTAGTGTTTACAAGAACCTTCATCTCTCAGGAGAGTATCCGGGATGTATGAGATACCGTACTGGGTAGAACGGAAAGAGTTAATCCAGTTTCTCTTACTCTTATATTTACGTAATGAAAACAGACTTACAAATATAATACAGTTATTAGTACCAGCCTATTGTTGAATTGCGTGTATTTACGTTACTCAGTACCAAATAAACGTATACTACCAATAGGGCCCTAGTACAGAATCACATGAAATTCAACTAATATGAATAGTACTCGCAATGAAGCTTCTCTCTGGTAATCAACCTACTGCTTCGAATATTTATAGTGGATTACATATATGAGAAAATCGAATGTGGCAGACTATCAGATGTCCTTTACGTCATGAGGATGATTCAACAGAATATCTTCCCTCTGAGTAACGAACATATCATCATTAGTCTGCCTTCTCGCTCTCAAGAGGGATCTAAAGTCTTAGAGAAGGACTTGTATACGCTAAAAAAATAAAAATAAAAATAAAAATCAAGCAGTGAAGCAGGGCATAAACTTACGAATTCACAATAACTTAAGAAATGGGTCACACTATCTTCATGTATACCCAGTTCCTTGTGTGTACAGAGAGTAAAAGAATCCGTTGGTGTTGTTTCCATTTAATTAAGAGATGGTGTTCGAGTTATGAGGTCAATACGACTCCCTTTCGTAAAAAAAAAAGTAGTATCATACTCTCCACGTGAAATTTATTTGGATGGACTTAATATGGTTATACTTTTCTCGTGACGAGTATTCTCAAAATATCAAGATGATTTCTTTCCTGTAGTGTCTTCCCGGAGACCTTCGAGCATCACTGTGAGACTTCCGAGCTGACCACACATCTCCGCACCCTACTGTGCACCTTTCCTTCAAATTTTTGCTATCTCTTACGCTAACCGAGTCTTGTAAGATCCCCGGTTTGATCAACTGTTCACAATAATGTATTCGAAGTGTACATTTTAGGCAGACTTTTTCATGGATGTATTACAGTTTCTGAGTGCTCGTCAAACGGATAGCAGTGCCACTCCTGACACCCCCAAAATGATTGGTTTTTGTGGTCGCTCCATCTTAAATATGTCCTATTAATGTCTCTGCACTTGTCGGTAGGGTTAACAAATAACGCCGAGACATTTGACCAACTGACGTGCTTTAATATGTATTTGCTTCCGTTAAAAGTTAAGGGACCTCTCTTGCCACCAAGTGTTATTAATTTGCAGTATTACATATCTTGACACAATTTCATTTCCTTCGAGTAACACAAAAGCTTTACAGGCGATTTTTGCAAGGTTATTCATGTGCAAACTGAATAGCAACAGTCGTGTCACATTTTCTTACCCTACACAAGACACAAAGTGAACTTTTGTTGCTGCATCCCCAATTTTAGAGACAATCAGCACTGTTTAATGACATGTTCTGTTTCATATGAAATCCTCAGCATTTAGAGAACACTCGGCAACAGAAACATTTCGAGTATTTAATCTCATTATCAAGCACAAATATTTTATATTGTTTAATTATGTAATGTTTGCGTGTGTGTTGTACTGCCTCTCTTACCCTGTTGTTATCTTTTTGTGGTTTTACTATTATCGTAAAAAAACACGTTTGTGAGTTTTAAAGAGCTGCCGTTAGAAAATAGCATTTTTTGTCTGTCTGTTTCCAGATACTGCACCTCTTTCATTGTGTGTAAATCCGCACACACGCAAACCGTCGTCACGGACGCCATTTATGGGAACCTAAATGTGGTGTATAGGTACACTAAAGCTTCCAAAAGAGTTTCGATGCTTTCAGAGGTGTACCATTTCTCGTCGATTACATTATTTACATCACGTTGTCACTTACAACCTCTACTATAACCATAGTGATTGATTATGCTTTACACATTACTTTATATCATTTTGTTGCAAATACTGAGTGGTATATATGAAGGAATTAACATATTTGCTGACTTGCAGTAGTTATTATAAACAGTTGTAAGCTATGAGTACATTAATAGATTCACCATGATGTTTATCATTCACAATTCCTTTCCTTGCATTTTGTGGTCACAAAAATTTTGAGCACTTCCATTAGCTCCACCTTAAGTGATTTCTAAAAGTGATAGAGTATCTTAAGATCTCTCTCTATGTTTCTGAATGAATGTGCTGTGTTTTTCATGCATGTTGCCAAGGCTTATTTTGTGAATTTGTTACCTGTATTGCAGCTGAGGTACCGCATATGAAGAAAATGGTATCAAATAACAGCAAAGTACTTAATTTGTGTTAACCAGTAACGCAACGACCCTATCCAGCTTCGCCACATGTCAGGACTCATTTAAGGGGCGTTTCAAATTACCGTTACATACTTCTAGGACTTGTAGAGCAGAGTGAGTACAAAATATCTCCGAATGCTGAGTTACTGGTTGGATTAGTGCCACATAGACAATGTCACATATTTATAGTGGATTAAAACTAACACTCACTCATTAAATTATCTGTAATACACAGATTCATTTCTTGTTTCGCTTAAAAATTGTAACGGTTTGCCAGAGCCATAGATGAAACTTGTATGTCTCCAGGTGATGCTGTTATCGCTGGACGGATTTATATCGATAGTAGGTCGGTGGTAATAATCTTCTGGGCGATCAGTGCAAATTTCAAGGTGGGTAAAGCATCTGCACTGGATGCTTTTATAAACATCCGTTCCTCAGGAGCAGCTGTGGCGGAACGTTCAGGGGAAACTTTGGAAATCTTTCGATTTGATGACATGATCGAGTCATACTATTAGGTGGAGATTTCAACTTACCATCTACGTATACTGTGGGAAACTCAAGTTATTATCGCAGAGGCTAGAGACAATGAATCGTGTGAAATAATTTTAAAACCTTATGCGGAATTTACTTTGTATATTTAACAACTGAACCGTTTAGGGTAGGTATCGTCTTAGATCTCGTGGTGACAAAGAGAACCTAAATTCTCGTCTCAACCAAGAACAGTGAATTAATTATCATACAAGCGTTGCAGTATCACTTAATACGGCTGAAAACAGCAGTATAAGGCAAGACGAGATATATTTCCGCTTAACAAGAGCGACAAGAATCAGATTCCAAATTACCGCAAAGGTCACCTTGAAACTTTCATTTCGAACACTGAAAATGGTACGAATGAACGTACAAAATTCAAGAATATTGCCAAATAGCGTTCGGCAGGCATTTGCCGAGCATTGATGTGAGGGATGGAAATGATGAGCCGTTGATAGACATTCGTGTTAGAAATCTGGTACAAAACCAAGAGAGCTTCAATGTAAGTTGAAAAGCAGCCAAAGACTCACAGAAAAACAAAAACTGAATGAAGCTGAATTAAGCATAGAGAGAGGTGTGCGTGAAATTTTCATCGAGTTCTGATGCAAAATTCTATCTATAGTCTTGACACAAAACTCTAAGAATTTTAATCGTACGTTAAATCAGTAAACGGATCAGAGGGGTCTGTCAAGACACTCTGTGACCACAACGGCTTTGAAGCGAAGGTTGGCACAGAAGAAGCCGAAACACTAAACTTCTTTTTCCTTTAACACTTTGTGTGAGGAAAAGCGGACTGTAGCTCCTCCATTAAATTATTGCACATAGTTGAAAACAGATTAGGACACTATACCCGACGTTAAACCAATACGATTACACACACAGTATGCAAAAAAAAATTCGTACTCTTCTAGCAGCACTTTACCATAGGCCAATGGAGGAGCGAAGCTTTCCTAATGATAGGAAAAATAAAGCACAGCTAATTTCCAGTTTCAAAAAGGGTCGTTTAAGTGGCGAACTAAACTATTGACCCTAGACTTCGGTCTGATATAGAATTCCGGAATGTGCTGTGCTCTCGCGTAGTATGACATTTCTGGAACCTGAATTCTCCTCTGTAAAAATCAACATGGTTTCCGAAAACAACAATCGTGTAAAACCCAACTCGACCCAGTATGCACTAATTTCACCTTTTCACGAAAATCGTGGTGGTTAGACGATTTTGGAAATTATTGGGAAATAGTAGGCTAATCAAATTTTCTATCACAGATCCTTATGCTACAGAGCTATTTGGTAATACGGTTCGTTTTCACTGTGCGTTTACTCTGCGAGATACAAGGCCCCAAACTTTACATTTTTTCATGCCGCGAGTTTCGCGCCCAAGTTTTATTCAAATTATCTAGCACTGTTAGCCTGAGATGGATAATCAAATACACTTCCTATTCTGTTAAAACAACGGTCTTTCTAATGAGCTGAGTTTGAAGTATTGTACAGAACACAGTTTTCTGCAAATCGACAATACTGCACGTTTGCCCTTTTAACAAGACCTTCTATTTGTATTTAATTTATTCAGTATTAGAAAGTGGTAAAAAAGTGAAATTTTATGTTTGAGAATCTTGTGTTGTTGGTTTACTACATGCCGAATTTCAAGCTCTACATGCCTATAGTTGGTCGCCAAACTTTGAAATTTTTCGTGTCTCCTTTTTTTTCTGGTGATTTTGTCTAAGCTTCTAGCTGCAATTGGCTCGTAAAATTATGTTCATCATTGTTCTTAACAGAACGCACAGATTTGCACAAGGCGGCGATATTTCACATCTTTCAACAAAACAGTGGCGGAGATATAACAGCTCAAATTGGCCAGAAATTGACTTGCGCTCTACGCACATGGAGTCAAACAAGTGAATAGCATATCTCGGCCAGTATGTCTTCGACAAACTTTAAACCGTACCAATGTTCATCGGGGACTCGCGTGGATGTTCACACAAAATTCCGCAAACTCAGTTATGTTCGAGCAGGACAGTTTTCCGAAACTGGGTGATCTGATATGGACTGGCACGTACGAGAAAAGTGTGAACATGTGTTTACGAACCTTCGGTTTGAAGCGTCTGTAGTGAAGCCACAGAGGGCCATTCTCAATTTGTATCAGTCCGCCACTCAGTAATCGTGCCTCATTGAGTTTGGGCTGAACGGCAACCCCACGTGTGTAGTTCCAAAGGTACAGACGAAAATTGCGAGCAAAGATAAGTTTTGTTGCAAATTAATGAACTAATACTTACAGGGTGGCGCACGAAATGTGTTACCATTTTGTTTTTGAATATAAACTTTATGGTCAATACAATGTGAAAGGAACATATACGACAATGAAGAGCCGGCCATGGAGATTTATTCTAACTCAGCACATGCTCAATATGTCCACCATTTCGTTTCCTAGCTTCCTTCAAACGAACACTGAAGTTAGTGATTACCCTACGGCACATGTCTTCCGTAATTTCACTGCAAGGTTGAAGAATAAGTCTTCTAGCTCCATTAAATCACGTGGACGTTTCGGGAAAATTTTTTCCTTTAGGTACCCCCAAAGAAAAAAGTCACATGGATTGAGGTCTGGACTACTGGGGGGCCTATTTTGTCCGTCATTGAAGCGACCTGGAAACCTGAGTGAAATGATCCGCATGTCGAAATGCTCGTGTAAAAACTCCAACACAGTGTTTGCAGTATGTGGCCTTGCTCCATCTTGCATGAACCACTGCGTGTTGAAGCGAAAGGTAGTAGCAAGAAGCTGTGGAATGAAGCTATTGCGAAGCATGCTCAAATAACGCTCTCTGTTCACAGTTTCTTCAAAGAAAAAGGGTCCAATCAGTCTGTGACTGGAAATTGCTGCCCACGCTGTAATCCTCGGAGCATAATGTTGTCGTTCATGAAGCACTTGTGGGTTTTCAGTGGCCCAAAAGCGTACATTTTGTTTGTTAACCACACCGTCTAAATGAAAATGCGCCTCGTCTGAAAACCAAACGTTGTTGAGAGTTTCTTCCCTATCCTCCGCCCACTGAGCAAACAGTAGTCTCTGCTGCTTGTGTTCTTAGTGAGCTTCTGTGTACAGGTCGTCTTGCATGAGTGCATATGGAAGTCACTTTTCAGAATGCGTTGAACGCAGCGTCTGGATATTCCCAGTTGCACTGATGCCTTTCTACACGATTTCTCGGGACTTCTCTGTACAGCAACTCGTACCGCTTCAATATTCTCCGGCGAACAAACAGGCTTAGGCCCAGGTCGCTTCGCTTCCAATACTGTTCCTTCCTGTACAAATTTATCGTACAACCTGTGGATGGTCTTCTTGCAAGGGACCCATTGTGTGTTAAACTGTTGTCGAAAACGCCTCTGAGTCACAACAACGCTTTTCGTTTCATGAAAAACTAACACAATCGCCGATCGTTGCTGTGGCGTCAGTCTTCCATTGTCAGCTATTGATGCTTACTAGTCTCCTAGCGGCAGTATCGTGAATTACACGTCATTTCGTAACTCATTTGTTTTTCCAAGCTCTGCTGGTACTGCTGTAGAGATCCCAGCGGGATATCTAATGTGCGTAGTAAATTGTGAAAGAAACAATTGGTAACACATTTCGTGCGCCACCCTGTATTTAGTACGTTCTAATTATCTGAATTACTGCTAGGCACTTCAGTGTACAAGAAGTCGGGCACGATAGTTGTAAAATGATATAACTCAATCAAAATATATATATTAGTAGCGAATACTTGTAACATTACAGATAGCTGCATACCAGAGTACATAGCGAGCTACAATCTTATTAGTACTAGTTAATAACTTAACCTCAGCCCCAACATAATACTCAACGCCTTCGTGTTCCTGCTTGTAAGAAAGTTGCAGTCACAGTACATTTTACAGTAACATCACATTTTCAGACTACCTCAGACATTTTCAGTACCTCTTTAGTAATACCTATTTCGGTATATATATTTTAATATAAAACTTCGTTATTTCCAGTTACAGATGCGGCTTTGGAACACGACTGGAAGCAGAGTGGACACCGGCGAGATGGAGAGATGTCGTCAGTGGTTCTTACGTAAAATTTATTTGTCATTGTCTTTGTTTCAATATAGAATCTTGTTGGATACAAAGACACCTGTGGTACTGGAACTCGAGAGGTAGACAGAGTAGACAGCCGCTATACGTAGGGGTATCAACAACGACCTTATTTCCACGTTGACTGACACAGCTCCATCTACTGCTATCCACCACATCACATACAACTGTTATATCTCCGAATGCTGATTTTCTAGTTTATTGGTGCCAGATAGACAATATAATATCTTAAGAGTGGTTTAACGCTAGTACCAATCCACTACAGGACCTATAACAAATGGCAATTCAGTTCCCGTTTTTGTAAAAAGCCACATCTGTTTCCTACACATGAAACTTGCATCGCATTATCTTTGTGAAAAATATCTGATGGTTTACGCTCTTACTCAGTTAATGATTCACTGCAAAGAAATGTCCTATGTAATTTAAAAGTGACCGATATAAGAAATAGACATTTGGACTGTCACGTAATAAGTTTAAAGCGATATTTATCTCTGCTGACATTTGTTAGAAATTTCAAAACAGAACTGCGATTATCAGCATAAATACATCTCAGCTGGCGTCTGACACCTCCTTGGAGAAACGCATAGAAATGAATGACTAACACTGTGTCTTCAGTACGAGAGACACCAATTTCGCTGCTCACGGTGTTTACAGCGTAGTAAACAAATAAAGATGTCTCACTTTTTGAAGACGACTTTCGAACGACTTACCAAATTCACATCGATTTATCTTTTCCGTTTTGTTACATCACTTAAGACATCCTGTTTATGGAATCACAGTTTGTTTTCCGTAGTGGAAGAAGTACAATATCTGCTATTTTGGAGTTCACGGAATACTTAAAGCTGTAGAAGTGGATGACTGACATTTAGACACGTTCTTAGTCTGTTCTAAAGCTCCTGATACTGTTCACTATTACACTGCACTAAACAATCCAGAAGTACGAGAAGGAAGGAGAAAATAGTTCCACTCTTACCTCTAAATCATTGTGCTAAAGATAGAAATAATCCAGTCAACTCTTTATGATATGCTTTTGTAAACAATTTGTCACACATGTAAGACAGAAGCTTAGGTGCTACTCAGGATAGGACATTTTGATCACGCCTCTTCTTAATATTCTTAATCTATATTAGTTACTTTCCATATAGCATTAGACGTGGAGAAAAAGATTTCTTCGACTATGACAGCAACATCGTAGTCATTGATAAACCTCCAGAGTTCGACGTACAGTTGGACAGTAGGTAATATATTGACATTGAACATAAAGTAACATTAAAAAAGAATACAAAACTCTCACATTACGCGTTAAGGATGAATTTACAGTTTTTTTGACAAACGCAAAGGATGAATGTTAATTCTCAGTTAACGCGGAATGAGCACCCAAGGATACCGACAGGAAGAATGTCATCAGCATGTTAAGTTCTTAGGATTGTATCATCAATTTGTAACAGACAACATCTTCTGGTGACGTACTGTTCGTACATCTACTCGATTCTTAGCTATGGGATTCTGTTCTGGTGATCGATGGCTGGAAACATGGCTACAATGAAGGGATAACACTGCTAAGTACTCCACTGTTAGGTCTGTACGGAGTTACGGAACAAGAGCCCCTAGGATATACGGTAACCATGGGAAAAGCAAAAGACTTAAGACAATATTCTCTAAATATTACAGATCTGTGTAATAAACCGCCCAAACAATCGAAAGAAGTTACAAAATATAGGGCGTATCAAAGAGAATCATCTGATTTGGCATATCTATATTTCTGAAACTAATATACATGTTGAATGCATATGGTTTCTTGATGAGCGAGAACTCAAAAAGTTGCTTTTTTCATATCTTTTAATAGGTGTTCAGTATATGCCCCTTGTAATGCACAGCATATGTCAATGCGGTATTCAAATTTTTCCCATACTGCAGCGATCATGTCCTGAGTTACCGCCTCCACAACAGCTTTTATGCAATATCTCAGTTTACTTATTGTTGTTGGTAACGGAGGCACATAAAAATAGAGTCTTTTATAGACCCCCCCCCCCCCAAAAAAGAAAATAAAAGAAATAAACACATATAGTCAGTCGCACTTCCAGATGCCACTGTGGCGGTGCACCCTCCAGTTGGTAAATGAAGTCGTTCGAAACAGTCTCGAACAGTTGGAAAAGAAAGTTGGCAAGCGGACTCCTCGTGAAGCTATAGTGCATGAGTTCAACGTCTGCGTCAGACACTCGTGGATGGCCCGACGATTTGCCTTTACACAAACAACCCGTTTCTCGGAATAGTTCATGCCATCGTCTAATGCTCTGTGCTGTAGGAGGATACACACCATACCTATTACAAAAGTCACGCTGAATAGTTATTACCGACACGCACTAAGCAAAACGTAGAACACAAAATGCTTTTTGTTGTCCCGACACAATTTTACAAGAAGTGAAATGGACGCACACTGCTGCTACCTAGCGGGAACCATGTAAAAGTCGAGAATTTGCTCTTTCCAACAGTACGCTATTCACGCACATATCTCATTTAACATAATACAATTAAACTTTCTCAAAACGGAATCGGCTAGGACTAAAATAATTTTTCAAATTGGACAAGTATCCGGATTACACAAAATTGTGGGCTACGTAAAATTTGTCAGGTATCATGCACAAAAGTACAGTAAAAATGTTTGGTTATGCATAAACTATATTTACCTGCCTTCACTCCAGCAGAGTAGGTCTTCATTTACTGTATATTGTTGAACAGAACACCGGACTCTTACGCTAATTTATAAATGTAACGAAATATCTATATTTTTACTAGAACTTTAAATTCGTTTATTATTGCATGTACATACATATTACTCCCATGTTTATTTGCTTTACATGTCACATTTTTCACCACGTATCAAGGAGGAAAACTTGTTTCAATTTTCTGTTCAAAATTGTCTTTTGTAAGCAATTTTTTGCACCACATAGTAGTTCCAGGAAGTTGGGAGGATTTGTGTATGCTGCAGAATTCATAAGATCGTTTTTGTATGCAGTGGCTTCTTTGGGCATATTAATTTTTCTAGGGTCATTATTTTGCTCCTCTTGTTCTTCCTTTGTTTCCTCTTCATCATCCTCTATGTTGCGGATTCCTATTAAACCTGTTGCTGAAGAGAAAGTGCAGTGAGTTAACAGAAAGTCATCACCTCGAATGTAATCATCTGCACTACATGAAGTGTTTTGCATTTTAATTATTGGTTCAATTGGCTCTGAGCACTATGGGACTTAACAGCGATGGTCATCAGTCCCCTAGAACTTAGAACTACTTAAACCTAACTAACCTAAGGACAGCACACAACACCCAGCCATCACGAGGCAGAGAAAATCCCTGACCCCGCCGGGAATCGAACCCGGGAACCCGGGCGTGGGAAGCGAGAACGCTACCGCACGACCACGAGATGCGGGCGCATTTTAATTAATTAAGCAATTGCTACTGCATTTTCTTTAACTTCGATGGCCACAGAAGAGTTTGTTCTTGACCCTCAAACCCTGCTTTGTTGAAGCACTTGATGAGAGTTTCGGGTTTCATTTCCTTTACTGCCTCCAAGATAGAAACTGATAGTGCAAGAGCAAACGCACTTTCGGCTTCATCAAGATTGTTAAACCTGGTGGGAACCAAGCCACATTCACATTTGATAACGGTACTTTTGGTAGTAGGTTGCATTGTCCCAGGAAAGGAGAACTTGGGGATTTCCTTTTTTCATTTTGGCACTGAAAGAGCCCAGCCATTCTTCCATAAGATCAGTCACCATCCACGCCATGTGACTGGAAGCTTACTGACGAATATGTTTTTGAAACAACGCTGTTTTGCCGCCTTTCCAATCACCAGTGGCTTCTCCATTTCACCTAACATGTTCCCACACGGCAGTGCAGTGAGTCTTCCTTTGGACATTTTTCCGATGACACTGCATTGATCTCGAATTGCTGGCGATTTTGAAGGCAGCACGCGATAAAACAGTCCCGTTTTATCGGCACTGAACATATCTTTCGGGTCATAATTCACAATTAAGTTGGGCAGGATTATCTTCCATTTGTTGCTACACTTCCCTGCAAATCCTTAGCTTCCCCACACACTTCATTCCGCACGATCTTGTGCCGAGCTTGGAAACTGTCCAGCCATCATGTGGATGCCTTAAACGCGGCAATCCAAAGCTGTTTAGCGACTTTCAGAGCCTCACTCTGCAAGAAGGGTCCTGATAAAGGTAAGTCTTCTGCCCGCGCACTTATGAACACTTCCCACGCTACTTCGTTAATTTCTTCATTTCCGGTCTTCTCCTCCTTTTCTTTAATCTGCCCGTTCCTTTTCATCCTTTCATCCCTAATCTTATCCTTGTTTCTTAAAGTGTCATAAATTTGTGTTTTACCGCATTTGAAACTCAACATACTTTCGCGCCCAGAGAGTTTGTCTTTCTCACTCTCCTCGATTACGTTAATTTTTTCGTTAAGTGTTAAAGACACATGCCGTTTCTTCTACATCATGTTATTGTATTTCTTAAAGGGCTACTAGTCAACTGAAACTGGCATAAAATAATTACCTTTCCGGGTAAAACCATTGTTTAACCGAACAATACGTAGCTCTTTCACTGCGCACATTGCAGCAGAGTGTTGGCAGATGCGTAACAATTGTTTAACGGAATAATACCCAGCTCTTTCACTGCGCACATTACAGCAGAGAGTTGGCTGATGCGTGACAATGTACCTCTCTGCGCCGTTGTGCGGCAATAATGAGGAAAACGAGAAAGCCGACAAACAGAATGCTGACGAACTAATCGTTTTTCTTTGATGTGCTGTACCGACACTGAGCATAACTTATTCGTTGTTGCACAAAGGGGCGCGGATTTAGTTCCACATTAGCAGCGACGCGCTGCGCTGGACCTCTTTTCTTGGTTTTGAGCCGCTTAACAGAGTTGTTAAAATAACGTTCTTGAAGAGTTGTGAAAAAGTAATGAACTGTAATACATTAGTAGTGTATGGGCTCTATTCCGCAATATACAATCAATGAATAAGTAGCTTCTAAGATTTGCTTTCCGTTTCCGCTTTTGGCACGTTCTGCTTTATACAAAAAATCGGCATAAAGAAGTACACTCGATGCGTCGGGACTGAAATACTTGTATGGTTTGGGCAGATTGCCGAATTATACACGCGCAGATTTGAGCAAGTTTTACTATGATTTTTTAAAAATCGGATGGTTCTTTTTGATACACCCAGTACATTCGCTCAAAATCCACCTAAAATGTTATTTGTGGTTAAGAGTATGATACACAGTGAAAAGTAACTTGGAGGACTCGGTGTAGTGGCTCATAATGAAAGGTATTAGCTAAGACACCTTCTCCATATTTCAGTAAACGATCACTGATTACTGGTTTTGCAAGAAAGTTACGCTTAGAATCTCAAGCGCATGGTAAGGAACACTGTCGTACGATCATTGTTCCCATGCTCACCATTCTTCGTCCGCGACAAATCGATGGGCCGTTTTTACAGAGGTTTCATTGAGCAGCACTTATACATCATCCACACAGGCCCGATCTCTCGACATGTGCTTGCGGTATTATGCATCGCTGAAGAAAGACAAAACGTGAAGAAGGTTTGCAGAATTTGCCAGAAACTCATGTCTCACGATCTAAATTGCATACTAGTAATGTGTTGCTGAAGCTGTCTTTTTTTTTTTTTTTTTCTCAGGTGAAAGGTGAGGACAGGAAGGAAACTTAGCCGAAACTGAAATGTGCTTGGCCCGGGATTTCGTATCCCGTACAATCTGGCATTAAGTGTGGCATCTTCATGTCCCAGAAGTTATCAGTGGTTTTCTTAGTGTGCGGTAGTGTAAAGCAAAATTGTGTTTTCGTGTTATTAGTTATCAACAGATATCTAAGTGAGTATCGTAGGTGATTCTCTAGTAAGCACCAAATGAATGACGCAGTGCAGCTGTTAAGGCGAGCTTGACATATCCCTTTTCTGGCAATCCTGAAGTGTGTTTCAGTAGTTTTCTTAAATCACCTCAGGAGAGTGCTGGGATAGCTTCTTCATCTAAGCCAAGCTGCCCCCCCCCCCCTACGCTCCAATACTGTCATGTCATTCTAGACTTTCGAATACGTCTATGCTTTGAGCTGTTGACTTTTATTCTATTACTGTGGCATACAGAATATCATTGTGACGCGATTCTTTGATAAAGCAAATAAATAATTACTAATTACCCATATATTTACTTCAACTGTGTTATAGATAGTAAAGAGCAGCTGTTCCCACTGTAATGATAATTCATCACTACCCTGCCTTCTCACTGCCAGTAGGGTTGTCAAGTCTAAGGTACAAAGCTCTGTGTTTTGATGAAATTCAACATAAATGAAACATCAAACAGTAAAGTAGATTTCAAGGTCAACTATGCAGTTAACAATAGCATGAGAATTAATACACACAAACCTCTAGAGGAACTGCGTTGCATCAAATATTAAATCATATTCTGTATTCTTTGCTCGTTGGTTATTTATTCATCTGGAAGGTATTGTAAGGCTTGAAATTCAAACATTTTTTGGGATGTGTTTGAATACAGGATTTTGTATCCCGTTTACTCTGGAATAACGTGTGGCACGTTTATATTCCAGAAGTCAGTAGACCGTTTCTTAATGTGCGGCGATCAGAAGCAAAACGGAAGTGAAACGTGAACGACTAAGACTTTAAAGGAGAAGAGATATTTCGTCCCAAAAGAGTGTTATAGAGCAGTTAATTTCCAGAATAAATATAAATGACCGAGTTGATAACGTCAGAAGTTCCGTGAAGATTTTCACGGATGGTGTTCCCGTATACAGAAAAGTCGCAGCGCTAGAAACTTTTAGCGAAACTCAGGACCATCTGCAGAGGCTCGACGCTTGATGCAGAGAATGACAATTGACCCTCAGCGCAAATTTATATATCATATTGCGTAGAAACAGGCATTAAAATGTGATATTCTGTAATTACACAATTTTATGGCCATCACGGGAAGCAGTTATATCCATAAAACATGAAAACACTTTCGTATTTAGCGATGAAAATTGGAATAACTGCGTAAAAAATATCGCATCTAAGGTAGAGTGAGATTTAAAGGCATTAAGCAGCCTGGTGTGGTTTGGTGTTAAATATCTGACAGTGTGCATGCGGAAACAGAAAATGAATATATTGCTTCCTCCTACACATACAGGATGAGTCACCTAACGTTACCGCTGGATATATTTCGTAAACCACATCAAATACTGACGAACCGATTCCACAGCCCTAACGTGAGGAGAGGGGCTAGTGTAATTGTTTAATACAAACCATACAAAAATGCACGGAAGTATGTTTTTTAACACAAACCTACGTTTTTTTTTAAATGGAACCCCGTTAGTTTTGTTAGCACATCTGAACATATAAACAAATACGTAATCAGTGCCGTTTGTTGCATTGTAAAACGTTAATTACATCCGGAGGTATTGTAACCTAAAGTTGAAACCTCCGACGTTCAGTTGCGTGTTGTAACAAACACGGGCCACGGTCGGCGAGCAGCATCTGCAGGGACATGTTTACGATGACGACCGTGTTTACGAGTGTGGCTGTAGTGCACTGTTGTGGTTTGGTCTAGCTGTCGCAGTGTCCGCATGTAGCGCTTGCTGCTATTGTTATTCTGCATTCGTCTCCGCACGCAGACCAACTGTAGTACACCGTGTTACCAGACGTCTGTGATAGTGTATTGTTGTAGGAACTGTGACCATGGTGTATTCGAACTCTGAAAAGGCGGAGATGATACTCATCTATGGCGAGTGTCGACGAAATGCAGCTGAAGCCTGCAGGGTGTATACAGAACGGTACCCGAACAGAGAACATCCAACGTGCCGCACATTGCAAAACATCTACCGCCAACTGTATGCAACAGGTATGGTCGTAGCACGCAAACGGGTCCGTAACAGGCCCGTCACAGGAGAAGCGGGTGCAGTTGGTGTGTTAGCTGCTGTTGCCATGAACACGGGACATTGCGAGAGCCGGTGGACTGAGTCAAAGTAGTGTCATGCGCATACTGCATCGTCACCGCTTTCACCCGTTTCATGTGTCGCCACATCAGCATTTACATGGTGATGACTTTAATCATCGAGTGCAATTCTGTCAAGGGGCATTAACAGAGAATGCGTTGCAGATCTACCTGTTTACCGATTAAGCGGGTTTCACAAACCACAGGGCAGTGAATCTACGGAACATGCATTACTGGTCCGTGGACAATCCTCGCTGGCTCAGACAGGTAGAGCGACAGCGACCGTGGACTGTAAATGTATGGTGCGGAATCATTGGCGACCACCTCATTGGTCCTCACTTCATTGCAGGGGCCCAAACAGCTGCAACATACATCGCGTTTCTACAGAATGATCTGCCAACGTTGCTCGAAAATGTCCCACTGGAAACGCGTCGACGTATGTGGTATCAGCATGATGGTGCACCTGCACATTCCGCAATTAACACTAGGCTGACCCTTGACAGGATGTTCGACGGGCGTTTCATAGGACGTGGCGGACGCATAAATTGGCCAGCCCGTTCTCCTTATCTTACACCTCTGGACTTCTTTCTGTGGGGTACGTTAAAGGAGAATGTGTACCGTGATGTGCCTACAACCCCAGAGGATATGAAACAACGTATTATGGCAGCCTGCGGCGACATTACACCAGATGTACTGCGGCGTGTACGACATTCATTACGCCAGAGATTGAAATTGTGTGCAGCAAATGATGGCCACCACATTGAACATCTATTGGCCTGACATGTCGGGACACACTCTATTCCACTCCATAATTGACAATGGAAACCACGTGTGTACGTGTACCTCACCCCTCATGGTAATGTAAATGTGATTCAATGAAAAAGACCAATAAAAAGGTGTTAGTATGTGGACGTAATGTACTTTTCCAGTCTCTTCTGTACCTAAGGTCCATCACCGTTCCCTTTGGGTCCCTACATAATTTGGTGCTCTCCGATATACACGATTGAACAGCGGAGGAGTGGTACTCAAGCGTCAACTTTAGGTTACAATATCTCCGGATGTAATTAACATTTTACAATGCAACAAACGGCACTGATTACGTATTTTTTTATATGTTCAGATGTGCTAACAAAACTAACGGGGATCCATTTTAAAAAAACGTAGGTTTGTGTTAAAAGACATACTTCCGTGCATTTTTGTATGGTTTGTATTAACCAATTACACTAGCCCTTCTCCTCACGTTCGGTCTGTGGAATCGATTCGTCAGTATTTGATGTGGTTTACGAAATATATCCAGCGGTAATGTTAGGTGACTCACCCTGTATATCGTGAAAAGTCCGTGATGGTAAAATTACAGAGATTCCAGCTCACATGGAGGCATACCAGCAGTCGTTCTTCTTACCATCCATTTGCGAATGGAACAGGAACCGTGGAGCGACAATAGTACACAAAGCACGCTTCACCACAAGCCATAAAGTAACTTGTTACGTATAGATATCAGTAATTCACAATTTCAGTCCGTGGGAGAGGTCATCGTAAATTTTAGGGCTGCCAAGAGAGTAATTCTGATAGTCTACAGTTAAGCCAATCAGCCAATAATCTGTCGAACAGCAATCTAAAATGACGTCCACTTCAAATGCTTTAATCAACAAGGTCACGCAAGTATCCAGAGCAGGAGCCCAGCAACAGGATTTTATCTCTGGCTACACGTCAGAAGCTAGGCACATGAGGCGACCGGCTTTCATCTCTTACCGGTTGTCAGAGGAGTCATTCATAGCAAACATTGCACAGTTTCGACCTCACTGTCTACTATCGTAAATTCCCTAGAAGATAAACTTGCCAGTAGCCGTGTTTTTATAAAGTTACTGTTCTGCCATGCCTGATACCTAAAATGTCTGAACTTGAAAAATGATTGCTACTAGAGTCTGTCGGATGTTCACATAAAATTTCTCTCCTAAAAATAGACACACACATCAGAAAAAGTTTTGCATCACTCGGTTCCCAGAGTTCCGGAACCTGTGCAGAAAATTCCAGTAGAGATCAACAGAAACGTCATTTCCGCCCTTTCTATTGCTCATGAAAAACACACATTGCATGGTGTACCACCATACAGCGAGACCTTCAGAGGTGGTGGTGAAGATTGTTGTACACACCGGTAGCTCTAATACCCAGTAGCACGTCCTCTTGCATTGATGCATGCCTGTATTCATCGTGGCACACTATCCACATGCTCAACAATGATCTGTTGGTCTACATTGTCCCATTCGTCAACGGCGATTCCGCGAAGATCCCTCAGAGTGGTTAGTGGGTCACGTCGACCATAAATAGTCCTTTTCAATTTATCCCAGACAAGATTCGATAGGGTTGATGTCTGGAGAACATGCTGGTCACACAAGTCGAGGGGAGTCGTTATCCTCAAGGAAATCACTCACAAGATATACATGATGGGGGTGCGAATTGTCGTTGATGAAGAAGAATCACTCGCCAATGTGCTGCCGATATGGTTGCACTATCAGTAGGAGGATGGTATTCACGTATCGTGCAGCCGTTATGGCACCTTCCATGACCACCAGCAGCGTACGTTGGCACCACATAATGCCACCTCAAAACATCAGGAAACCTCCACCTTGCTGCACTCGCTGAACAGTGTGTCTTAAGGCTTTCAGCCTGACTGGGGTGCCTAGAAACACGTCGCTGACGGTAGTGAAGTAGAAGGAATATGCAAGACTCAATGGTGAAGAGAACGTGATGCCAATATTAAGTGGTCAATTCGGCATTTTCTTGGGCACATCTGTACCGCGCTGCATGGTGTCGTGGTTGCGAAGATGGACCTCGCTATCGACGTCGGGGCTGAAGTTGCGTGTCATGCAGCCTACTGCGCACAGTTTGAGTCGTAACACGAAGTCCTGTGACTGCACGAAAAGCATTAATCAACATGGTGGCGTTGGTGTCAGTATTCCTCTGAGCTATAATCCGTAGATAGCGGTCATACACTGCAGTAGTATTCCTTGGGCGGCATGAGCGATAAATGTCATCGACAGTTCCAGTCTCTCTGTATCTCCTCCATGTGCGAACAACATCACTTTGTTTCACTCCGAGATGCCTGGACACTTACCTTGTTGAGAGCCCTTCCTGGCACATAGTAACACTGCGGACGCGATCGAACGGTGGTAATGACCGTCTAGGCATGGTTGAACTACAGACAACACGATCTGTTACCTCCTTTCTGGTGAATGACTGGCACCGATCGGCTGTCACAACCCCTCCATCTAACAGGCAGGCGCTGCTCATGCATGGTATTTACATCTTTGGGTGGGTTTAGTTCAAATGGTTCAAATGGTTCTGAGCACTATGCGACCTAACGTCTGAGGTCATCAGTCGCCTAGAACATAGAACTAATTAAACCTAACTAACCTAAGGACATCACACAAGTCCATGCCCGAGGCAGGATTCGAACCTGCGACCGTAGCGGTCACGCGGTTCCAGACTGATGCGTCTAAACTGCACGGCCACACCGGCCGGCGGGTGGGTTTAGTGAGATCTCTCAACAGTCAAAGGGACGGTGTCTGTGATACAATATCCACTGTCTACGTTTATCATCAATATATCTGGGAACCAGGTTGATGCAAAACTTTTTTTGATGTGTAGATATATGTTGTACGTAATAATAAATAAAAATGTCTGCATTTCATTCTTGGCATTTACCATGTGATGAAGAAAAATGACAACAGAAAAATAGCAAAAATTCTTCGGTAACAGCATCTGACGATCATTAAGAGAGGCACTGTATACAGGGTGATTATAATTAAATTTAAACACTGTAGAAATAACATAACTGATCAGAATGATGTCAAATTGAAACGGAATATTTTCGAAGAAGAGGTAAACGTATGGCAGAAGAAAAAAGGTGTGAAAATTGATTAATAGCTGGCGATGTATGTGTCAGAATACATATATGAAAATACCTGTCATGCACGCGACCCACTGAAGGTGGTGTAAACGAACTGGGTAAACAGCTTTTCCTCCCTTCGCGTCCGCGACGTTCACCGTGACTGTCACAAGATAGGATCAGGCTCTGCTTGTAAAGCTGTATTACAAGAATGATGACTGTGCACACATGCCTCTGCAGAAGTTCGCGAGACTGAAGGGATGGAAAACAGGCGCTGGTCCGAAGACTGCCGTGAGTCTGCAGAAAATGAAACTCGACAGGTTCTTTTGGTGTGCAACCGGTTAGAGGGAGGAAACGAATTGATTCGACGTCAGTGAAAGCAGTGGCCACAGCAATGCAGGACTAGAAGAGAGGTGGTGTGCAAACGTGAAAGTGCACGGAGAATTGCCCGAACATTGGACATACCCGTAAGCACGGTACGTGAAGTCCTACGAAACATCCTTCTTTGCTATCCATTCAAAATTACCCATGTGCACGAGTTGCTTCCATTTGGCCTACCAGTAAGAGACACCTTTGCTGTAGAATTTCTTGCTCTCATGGAAGTGAACAATGATTGGCCATGGGAGATTTTCTTCATAGACGAAGTTCATTTCCATCTGACAGGATATGTCAATAGACAGAAACGTAAATTACGGGCATCGGAAAGTCGACACGCAAGCCAATTAGTACCACTTCATCCTGAAAAGATCACTGTATGATGCAGGTTTACAGCAACATTCATCATAGGGTCATATTTCTTCCAAGAGGCCGCTGCATCCAGTTCCTGTTAATTGTACCATCACTGGTAAACGCTATGAGTGTCCTTCGAGCAGCCACGCCATTCCAGCTCTCCAACACCGTAGATATGTGGATGGGATCATTTTTATGCAATATGGCGCACCTCTGCACATTGCAAATCCAGTAAAGTAGCTGCTGTAGCGGAAATGGTAGAATTATCAGCCGCCATTACCCTACAGCCAGGCTGTACAATCACTTGATCTTAATGCATGGGACTTCTGGCTGTGATGCTATCTGAAAGATGTTGTGTTCAGTGTGCCGACTTTAAACTTAGCTGCATCGAAGGCACGCATTGCGAAACACATTCTGAACTTGACCCCGGAAACATTTCGATCGGTTATGGAACAGGCTGTTTCTCGATTTCAACCTGTTGCAGAAAACGGTGAACAGCATATTCAACATGTTGTGCGCCAGTCACACGAGAATTAATATTCGGATATGATTTTGATTCATGCTTTTTATGCGGTTTCTAGGCTCAGGACAACTAAAACCCTACGTGATTGATGCTTTTTATGGGGTTTTTGACCTCAGGACCGTTAAAAACCGATGTGATTGATGCTTTTTGTGCGTTTTTTGGCCTCCGGACAATTAAAAATCGATTTTTCCTTTAGGATGTGATATGACCTTGCTTTTGTAGATGGGCTTACGTAACTAGCAGTATCACATCTGTACACCCATGCACACTGAGTAATACAGTTTGTTTAACTTGAAACATACACCTTAGGAATTATTTTATGATTGATTTGTAATTTGTAGTCGACCACTATTAAATTATGGTTCTTACAGCGCCATCTATTGGTTCAAAATGGTTCAAATGGCTCTGAGCACTATGGGACTTAACTTCTGAGGTCATCAGTCCCCTAGAACATAGAACTACTTAAACCTAACTAACCTAAGGACGTCACAAACACCCATGTCCGAGGCAGGATTCGAACCTGCGACCGTAGCGGTCGCGCGGTTCCAGACTGTAGCGCCTAGAACCGCTCGGCCACTCCGGCCGGCCGCCATCTATTGCTACATTTTGAAACTACTTATTTTTCTTCTGCCATACTTTTTTCCCCTTATCCGATAATATTCCATTGCAATGTGATGTCATTATGACCAGTGGTGTTATCTCTACAGCCGTTTGAATGTTTAATTATAATCACCGTGTATATCGACTTATAACAGCGGTGTCGTATTTACTTGTAGTGTGAAAGACACTAGTTACGCTGCTGATGATGCCTTCGTATTGCAAACGACAATCATAATGCAGTATGATAGGATATTGTTTTCTATTATAGGAAACCTGGGATACAGTGCACATCATTTATTTTAGGGCTAACATTAGTATAGAAATTAATTATTATTTTTGGGCATTACGAGAGAGAATTGCACCTGAAATATAGTGTACCTAGGAACACGATGTTGCCTAGTCAGTATTATTAATTATTCTTTATATAATAGTGCTACACAATATACTCTAAGATAAAAAATATCGTAGCCCCACGAAGGATTTATCTGAGTGGGACGAAAATTGGTATATGTGATGTACGTGTACAGATATGCAAATTAGTGCAGCTTAAGAAGGTTGGTTCAAATGGCTCTGAGCACTATGGGACTCAACTGCCGAGGTCATTAGTCCCCTAGAACTTAGAACTAGTTAAACCTAACTAACCTAAGAACATCACAAACATCCATGCCCGAGGCAGGATTCGAACCTGCGACCGTAGCGGTCTTGCGGTTCCAGACTGCAGCGCCTTTAACCGCACGGCCACTTCGGCCGGCCAGCTTAAGAAGGACCGGATGATTTATTAAAGACAAGGAGCTTTACGAATTGAATAAGTCACTAACGCTTCGGTTCACCTTTAGCCCTTATTAAATCCGTTATTCTTCCCCGACTGACTGACAGAGTTATTGCATGCGCTCTTGATGGCTATGGTGCTAAATTGTGTCCAACTGGCGTTTTATATAGACAACATTTCGATCTGGTTGGACGGGCCAGCCCAACTGCTGCAAATTGTCGCAATTCTCTCGTGTGCGGGCGGGCATTATCTTGTTGAAATGTAAGCCCAGTACGGCCTGCCATTAAAGGCAACGAATCGGGGCCCAGAATATCGTCGACGTACCGCTGAGCTCTAGCGCGGATGACAGTCTGGAATCCTGCTATGAAATGGAATGGCACCCCTGACCAACACCCTTGTATGTCGTGTCGTATGGCGGGCGACAATCTGGTTGGTATCCAACCGCTGTCTCGGTCATCTCTAGACTTGTATTTGCTGGTTATCAGGTCTCATTTCCAAGTGGAATGCATCAGCAAAGGCTAATATATTCCAGCTAATGAGGTTCCAGACCTAATGCACCTGAAGCCGCTTCAAACGGACTTGTTAGTGGACAGAGATCAATCATAGTCTGCGTAAGGTGCACCATGAGCTCATTCATTGTCACCTGTTAATGGTCCTTGCGATCACTGAAACGCCAGTTCCACGACGGATCGAAGATATAGCTGAATACGGGGCTCTGAGTGCTCTGTGACTATTGTTTGGTCCTCACGCCCTGTCGCCTCTCTAGGTCGACCGCTTTCATCTAGACAATGTGTTCGGTCATGACTCATCCCTTCTTTCCAACATCATTGAACAGTGGCATCGCACCTATTGAGAAGTCGAGCGATTCATCGATTATTCCAACCGGACTTTTGAGCCCAACTACTCGTCGTCTCTAAAATACTGACATCAGCTTATATTATTGACGCAACTCTCACCCCAGTGTAGTTACTGTCCAACTACGTACACGGAGTAAAATTTGCGAAGAATGTATTCTGTGATATTGACACATACGCTGTACATTATCATTAAAACCTGCGCAGTGAAATTTTCAGTCGATACCTGTATGAACATCAATATGTGACAAATTTGTGTAACTTCGTGATCAGTCGTTTCTTTACAGTTTTTTTTTTCTTAATAAGTATATTAAAGCTGTTCGAAGGATACTGGTAATTCATAGGTTACAGAATTAATGGTGAGTAAAACTGTGTATATTTTTAAAACTAGTTACATAACGTGTCCACGTTAAAGCCATATTTCATCAGACGTACACCATCTTGTACCTTGAAACTGAGTTCCTACTACCACTGATAACGTGATGTATGCAAATGAATTGAGTTCCTTCAATGGGCGCAGTTGACTAATAATGTAACACACATACTATTAAATAATACATTTACCAAATTTTCCAGTCTACATCACTTAATAAGTTTAAACAGGATTTTGCTTTTAGGTGAAGGATCAAATTGTACCTGGAAACAGTTCTCCACCTTCGGAAAAACTTAACTTTTCTGGAGTAATTATTGAAACTCGAAAAACAATAGTGCAGCACACAGTATGAATGCTATCATTTAAGAAATAAAATGAGAAGATACATAAACACCTGTTACATGGCTGCCTAGAAGGTAAAATTTGAAACGTGTTGCGAAGTACAACACTGTATCCCACTGCTTGCTTTCAAAGTTGGTGAAATAGTGCTTGCCCCTACACTGTTTGTGACAAATTTATGTGTGTTTCACAGCATAACTTCAGCTTTGACTGGTTTCTTTTATATAGCTCGTTCTCTTACACTACATCGCACGATATCCCACTCTTTTAATACTTTTTACAGAATGATACCGAGTAGTACACTTTCCTTTGATGGCTCTTTAATTCTTTAGTTTCCTCACATATCAACTAATGTCAATTATTTGCCTGTTTTCCTACTAACTAAATAACAATTAAATTGGTTACGTGGAACTTGCTTTGAAGGTTCTATGCAAACATAATTGTGTGTATAGATCTCTCTAATTTCGTGTGCCTGGTGCAAGTCACCCTCTTCAATGCCTCTTCGGCGACTTGCATGTCCATACGATACACCAGTTACCCATCTGCGGAAATGAGAGCTACAATTTAATGTGGATGCCAGACTACGTGTTGTTCCTGCCTCCTCGTCACATCGTTGAGAGGTGAGGGCTTCGATAAAAAAAAAAAAAAAAAAAAAAAAAAAAAAAAAAAAAAAAAAAAAAAACCTGAAATATCAGTGGTTCGACCGAGATACGATTCTCGACCTCTCACTTTCTACATATGCACTTTACCACTAAACAATCAGGCCCGGCATGTATATACACATTTCATTTATAGTTTTGATGGTTGAATTTCAAGTATCAATATATGCCACATTCATGTCCGAGAGCTTTTTGAGACACTGACTTAGGAGCTACAATTATTTACATCCCAATGAGCTGTAGACTTTAGTATTTAACACATATTTCTTTAGACGTCTGTACTCCTTCTTCAGAAAAGGGATCTTTACAGACAGCCGTACCTGTAGACCTTCGTATTTAACACATATTTCTATTAGATGTCTGTACTCCTTCTTCAGAAAATGGATCTTTACAGACAGCCGTATCTTTCGATTGCGTAGTCGTAGAAGCCTAAGTTTTCACGCCGCCACGGGACCGTAGACCTCAGTATATGACATAAATCTGAACGTGGTACCTCTACCCGGTTCTAACAAAAAGGAGTCTTAACAGTCGTAGAAAAACCAGACAGACAGGAAATCAAGCATCCTCAAGGCCATGTTGATCCATTTTGTTGACTCGAAAGACAGGATGCTGAGAACCAGAAAAACACCACATTTCTATACCCTCTGTTTCTTCAGTGTCATCATCTAGCTTACAGTATCAGTTTTCGGAAAATTAAAAGCAGAAAGGGGCTAACATAATTTGAAAAATGTGAACAGCAATGTTGAGAAATTTAAAATCCAATTTGGTATCAGATTTGCTTGCCACCTGTGTGAGACATTATTACAGATTTAAGAATCAGAGATAAGCTACTTAGTAAATGACCTTGTAAGGCGACAGGCATCACCACTAGGCTTTGGAACTCAAATTAAGAAACCAAATTACAGGCTACGGGATCTGAAAGAAGAAAACCCACCCATGCTTGATAATGCACAGCTATGGAGATGGTGTTGCCGGTTCATATTCTTGTTTCGGTGGTGACAATGTCACCATGCACCAATGCTCTACAGTGTGATACTATCTGTCAATTTAAAAATAAAAACCACATGCAACGAAACACGCACAACAGTGTGCTGCAATGTAGCCTGTTGCCATGGTGCATTCCCTCGAATTTGTCAGTCATTCTAGGTATTGTTACCGCACTAGAAAACCGAGTGTGATTTTATGAATCCTTCATGACACTCTCTTTCCAACTGTGATTAGTTTGAAATCAATTATGGAAAACGGGCATCACAACAAGACTTTGGAACTTAAATTAAGAACCCAAAATTTGAACAGATTTTGTAGAAATTTAAATGCAGTACGTAAATGATTTTTGTATGTCAAAGCCTCATGTTACTAAGCTGTTGTGTCCAAGTTTCACGTTTATTTTTCCTTTAATCAACGACATGTAATAAGCCAAAGTCAAATCTTTATTCACAGTGCCATTTATCCGGGTACTTGGCCTTAGTTTATGTAGCACTTGTAGCCCATTTTGGAAATGAAGCAGACAGTTTTGCGAGCGCTTAAAGCAAGTTATTTCGCGTAAGACTGACTTTGTACCACGAGTAGAAAACGCATTTAGTAAAAAGTGTCAGATATAGACTATTTTCACAAAAAAACATTATGTTTCAAAGAATTTGCAGATTATTGGAAAATATTACGTAAATGAAGTTTTGTAGTCTACGTTCTTGTACTACAGAGCTATTGTGTAGAAAGTCTCATGTTCAGTGCGAGTTTACTCTATGAGCTACAAGGATAGATATTTTACATTAATTTCATTCCTCGAATTTCGCGCCCAACTTCGATCCAAATTACCTAGCAATGTTAGCCCGCGTTGGATAATCAAATACACTTTTCAGGCGGTTAAGACCATGGCCTTTTTAATAAGGTCAATTTGAAAAATTCATAGAACATAATTTTTTTGCAAAATCAGGTCGAGAATACTACACTTTCGCCCTTTTTACAGAATATTGTACTTTCGCTTTTTATTTATTCAGTTTCAGAAAATGGTACAAAAATGAAGCTATGTGTTTCGGAAACTTGTGTTTTTAGATTACTACGTGCCTACTATTACGTTAGTTACACCTTTAGTCGCTGACATATAAGAAGCCAAAGCATGCAATTTTTCGGTCGCCTTTTTTGCACGCGATTTTGTCTAAAATTTCCTGGCTTAATATGGCTCGTAAATTTCTTTTCATTATTATTCATAAAACAACGAGTCCAGTTGTACAAGATGGTGAAACTTCATTTCTTTGCACAAATTATTGGCCGAGATATAACAGCTCAAATTTGCCAGAAATCCACGCAATCTCTGCGGAGATACGTGAATGGAGTAAACCAAGTGACAATATCTCGGCCTATACTGCTTTAACGAACATCAAACCTTATCAACGTTCACCGGGGGCATGCGTGAATGTTCACAAAAAGAGTCTTCGAAATCCGTCATGTTCGAGCAGGAAAATACTTCGAAATTAGGCTGTTTGACATGGAATGACGTGTAAGAGATCTGTGTGAAAAAGACTCTACGATCTTGTGTCTAAAGTAGCTCTAGTGAAGCCGCAATACGGCCATTCTAAACTTGTATCAATTCCCCACTCAGTAATAGTGGCTCATTTTGATCGTTCAGAACCGCAACTCCTCGTCTGCAGCTTGATTGCTAGAGCAGAATCTCTCGATAAAAGATAAATTTTGTTGCCAATTAATAAAGAATTTGATTTTCAGAGTGTTATAATAAACTGTATTATTACTAACATCCTCCAAGAAATCGGACACAACTGTTGTAAGATGACATAATGCATGAAAAATATACATAACAGTAGCAAACACTTGTCACGTTATTGATAGCTGCGTACAGGTATAGACAGCGCGTTGTAATGTTAGTACTACTACTGGATAACTTGTTCCTCCGCCCCAACAAATTTCTTAATCTATCTGCATATTTGCATGTATCAACGCTGCATTCACAATACATTTCACAGTAACATCGCATTTTCAAAATACCACTAACATTTGCAATACCTCTTTAGTAATACCGATTATGATATTTTTATTACAATACTAAGTTGGTTCTGACGACTGATGTGGCTTTGGAACACGACCGGCAGCAGAGTGGACACCGGCTAAATGGAGAGATGTCGTCAAGGAATTTATTTACACGTTGACTGACACAGTTCCATCTATCGCTATCGACCACTTCACATACAATTGTCATATCTCCCAATGCAGAGTTACTAGTTTAATTGGAGGCACACAGACAATATCGTATTTAATACTGGTGTAACACTGGTACTCATACATTACAGTACCTTAGCAAATAAGGCTTCATTTCCTATTTGGGTTAAAGGACATAACTGTTTGCTACAGACGACACTAGAATTGCATTATCTTTGTGAAAAGTATCTGACAGTATAATCTCATAATAACCTAATGTTGCCGTGCAATGAAGTGTATGTGACGTGAAACTGGCAGATATATGTATATGACATTTGGATTAACACGTAAGAAGTTTTAAGTGATATTGACTGCTGCTGACATTCTTTAGGCATTTCAGAACAGAGTTGCAAATATAAGCCTAAAACTGTTAAGACGGCGTTTGACTTCTCATTGGACAAACCGACGGAGATTAATGACTAACATCGTCTTTTCAGTACAAGTGACACCAATTTCGCTTCGCAGGTGTCTTCCCATTGAAATAAAACAAATAATGATGAGTGACTTTTTATTGGCGCCTTTCGCACAGCTTACCAAATTCACACCGGTTTTTCTTTTTCGTATTGTTACATCATTAAATGCAACCCATTTATCGAACCACAGTTTGGTTTCCATAGTGCGTAAAGTACAATATCGTTTATTTCAAAGTTCAAGAAAGTGCTAGTTACAGCTGTTGAAAAATGTAAGTGCCATTCAGATATTTTGATTGACTAAGATATTTTGTTCGTCTAAGCCAGCAACATGAGGAGTTAGCGATCAAGTGGTTCCAGCCCTACCTTGAAACCATTGTGCAAAAGGTAATCCTGTCCAGACAGCTGTTGTGAAACGTTTTTGTAACAAAGTTAGGAGACAAGCAACATACAAACATAGGTGCTCCTTAGGATAGTGGATTTTGTCAAGGTCGGTTCTAAATGTTCTTCATATATATCAATGACTTTCCATACTGTATAAGACATAGGAAAAAATACTCAAAACATGATTTTTAATACTTCAAATATGTGTAATAAATTGTCCAAATGAAACAAAGACTTTATTAAAATATACAGGGTGAGTCACCTAACATTACCGCTGGATATATTTCGTAAACCACATCAAATACTGACGAATCGATTTCACAGACCGAACGTGAGGAGACGGGCTAGTGTAAATGGTTAATAAAAACCATAAAAAAATGCACGGAAGTATGTTTTTTAACACAAACCTACGTTTTTTTAAGTGGAACCCCGTTAGTTTTGTTAGCACATCTGAACATATAAACAAATGCGTAATCAGTGTCGTTTGTTGTATTGTAAAATGTTAGTTACATCCGGAGATATTGTAACCTAAAGTTGACGCTTGAAACCTCCGACGTTCAGTTCCGTGTTGTAACAAACACGGGCCACGGTCGGAGTGGAATAGAGTGTGTCCCGACATGCCAGGCCAATAGATGTTCAATGTGGTGGCCATCATTTGCTGCACACAATTTCAATCTCTGGCGTAATGAATGTCGTACACGCCGCAGTACATCTGGTGTAATGTCGCCGCAGGCTGCCACAATACGTTGTTTCATATCCTCTGGGGTTGTAGGCACATCACGGTACACATTCTCCTTTAACGTACCCCACAGAAAGAAGTCCAGAGGTGTAAGATAAGGAGAACGGGCTGGCCAATTTATGCGTCCGCCACGTCCTATGAAACGCCCGTCGAACATCCTGTCAAGGGTCAGCCTAGTGTTAATTGCAGAAGGTGCAGGTGCACCATCATGCTGATACCACATACGTCGACGCGTTTCCAGTGGGACATTTTCGAGCAACGTTGGCAGATCATTCTGTAGAAACGCGATGTATGTTGCAGCTGTTTGGGCCCCTGCAATGAAGTGAGGACCAATGAGGTGGTCGCCAATGATTCCGCACCATACATTTACAGTCCACGGTCGCTGTCGCTCTACCTGTCTGAGCCAGCGAGGATTGTCCACGGACCAGTAATGCATGTTCCGTAGATTCACTGCCCTGTGGTTTGTGAAACCCGCTTAATCGGTAAACAGGTAGATCTGCAACGCATTCTCTGTTAATGCCCCTTGACAGAATTGCACTCGATGATTAAAGTCATCACCATGTAAATGCTGATGTGGCGACACATGAAACGGGTGAAAGCGGTGACGATGCAGTATGCGCATGACACTACTTTGACTCAGTCCACCGGCTCTCGCAATGTCCCGTGTTCATGGCAACAGCAGCTAACACACCAACTGCACCCGCTTCTCCTGTGACGGGCCTGTTACGGACCCGTTTGCGTGCTACGACCATACCTGTTGCATACAGTTGGCGGTAGATGTTTTGCAATGTGCGGCACGTTGGATGTTCTCTGTCCGGGTACCGTTCTGTATACACCCTGCAGGCTTCAGCTGCATTTCATCGACACTCGCCATAGATGAGTATCATCTCCGCCTTTTCAGAGTTCGAATACACCATGGTCACAGTTCCTACAACAATACACTATCACAGACGTCTGGTAACACGGTGTACTACAGTTGGTCTGCGTGCGGAGACGAATACAGAATAACAATAATGCGGACACTGCGACAGCTGGACCAAACCACAACAGTGCACTGCAGCCACACTCGTAAACACGGTCGTCATCGTAAACATGTCCCTGCAGATGCTGCTCGCCGACCGTGGCCCGTGTTTGTTACAACACGCAGCTGAACGTCGGAGGTTTCAAGCGTCAACTTTAGGTTACAATACCTCCGGATGTAATTAACATTTTACAATGCAACAAACGGCACTGATTACATATTTGTTTATATGTTCAGATGTGCTAACAAAACTAACGGGGTTCCGTTTAAAAAAACGTAGGTTTGTGTTAAAAAACATACTTCCGTGCATTTTCGTATAGTTTGTATTAAACAATTACACTAGCCCCTCTCCTCACGTTCGGTCTGTGGAATCGGTTCGTCAGTATTTGATGTGGTTTACGAAATATATCCAGCGGTAACGTTAGGTGACTCATCCTGTATACCTTAAGGACTCAGAGTAGTAACTAGTAATGAAAGGTATTAATCGCAACAACCATTCGCAATTCAGTACACGATAACAATTTAATCCTTTTACAAGAAGGCATGGTCAGGTTCGAATGTGGATGTTAAAAGGAACTGCGGTGCAACATTTGTACCCATGCATACCTTTCTTCGTCAGACTAAATCAATGGCTACGAATGTGGGTAAACCCATATGTTGCCAAGGTCGTTTCGACTACGCTGCAGAGGTTTCGCTGGGAACCCTTACACATTCTCCATACAAGACCAATCTCTCCACACGTAAATACGATTATGATATAATAGATCCATGAAGAAACACAATGCGTGGATTCGAAATATTGCATTTGCTAGAAACTCATGTGTCGGGATCTAAAATGCATAGCAGTAATGTCTTATTTTTCCAGACGAACAGAGGGGAGCAAACGAAGGAAACTCAGAGGAAACTTGAATACTGTTGGCCAAAGAAATGGTATTCTGTACTGTCTAGGGTTATTGCAAGGAGCGTAGTACCTTCTTCATGAACCAGAAGGCATTAGCGGGTCTTTCAGTGTACGAGATGGAGAGCAAAACTTTGTTTTGATGTTATTAGTTACCAGAAGATGTATGAATGAGAATCAAAGAACACTGTGACATAGGCACCGACTGAATGTCACAGTGCAGTTGTTATTACACCGATCTTACATTCGAGTGCATGGTCTTGCCATTGTCCGACAGTACTGATTTGTGATTCATCAGATTTCCTAAATCACTTCAGGTGAATGCTCGGACGGTTCCTTCATCAATGCCACGCTGGCCATGTGTCATATCCTTATAAACCATATTCCAGATTTTCGAGTATGTGTTCTATTGATTTTTTTATATTACTGTGGCAACTATTATATCACTGTGAGGCAATCCTCGAATGCATTAAGTAAATAATTACTTATAGATCCAGATAGTTATTTAAGTCGTGTTACAACTACAAAAGAGTAGCTATCCATATCACAGCCAGCAGGAGTCTAAACAATAAGACACGATGTTGTGCATTATGATTATATACAACAAATATGAAACATGAAATAGTGGAGTAGGCTTCAAAGTAAACTATGCGGTTAACAATAGCATGGCAAATCATATACAGCAATCTCTAAAGCAACTGTCCTTGATCAAATACTATACCACAACCTTTATTCCTTGACCGTCAATTATCAATAAGCCTGGTAAACGTTGTAGTGCTACAAATTGCATAATTCTTTTGAGACGTATTTGACCTCTATTCTGGAGTGTAACCTTGTTCGAAAGGGAAACTTGAACGACTAACTGTTCAAACGCGAAGGAATGTTTGGTTTTAAGTGAAATACTACAGTAGAACACAGAATTTCGACTGGTAGATCGGAGATAATACGGAATTGAATCTGCGAGGGAGGACGATTTATGGCGAAACATCACTAAATGAGAGAAAACCATTCGGGTAACTGCACACCACAGCAACTTGAACGTGAGCTATTATTGATAGTAGTAACACTTCTGAAGCTGAAAACAGAAGGATACACAAAACAATGGTGACACTATCATATATAATTGCAACAAACCTCTCTTTGGATAGAACTTTATTCAGCTGGCTTCGAAGAAATAGTTTTCTAAGATAACGAAACTCACTGAAAGTATTAATAACAGCAGAGATTACTACGTCCTATACATGGCTGCAAATCTGTACTTATAGCACACTATTACGTTATTACAAAGACTGAAATTAATAACATTTTACATTAACGTCACCAATCCGATAACTGTTAAGTATTAACTCTTTCTGATGTATTTTCATCAAATATAAAACGTTGTTCTTTCGAACGGCACATGTGGCGATGGATCTCTCCTGAGCGCGGAATGGACAGCGACTTGATGCATGGGGTCTCTAGACAAAATTACTTCTACGTTCACTGACACACCTCCAAATACCGCTACATACCACTTCACATATAACTGGTATTTCTCCATAGGCAGCTTTATCAGTTCCATTGGAGCCAAGGAGTAAAGTATCAAAATTTTTGTAGCTTCTTAACACTAAAGCTAATACAGAATTAAGTTACCCATACCATAAAAGAAGCATTCCCCTGTTTTTGTTAAAATCTTCTTGTGTTTTAACTTGAGGAGAAGGTGTAGCTGGTTTCTGTCAGATGAGAACATAATGCTTCTCTGTAGATAAATGTTGTATCTAACAAAGAAGTAGACGCAATATGCAAATGACATTTTGACATGCACCTAAAACGTTTTAAGAGGTATCTATTTCGAATAACAATATTTACACAAAGCAAAACAGATCTGAAAATATCAGCCTAATCAAAAATGTTATGGCGTCTGACCTCACTTTGGAGAAACGCACGGAAAATATCTCAGTACGAAAGACACTAATTTCGTTTTTCATTGTGTCATCACTCTTAAATAAAAGAAATGTAGCTGCCTGACAATTTGTCGATATCCTTCGTATGATGTCCTAAATAAACTAATCAGCTCAGTTCTATTCCGACTTACAGATTGGTACCACATTATCACTAGGGGTAAGATAGATACTGTCTACAGGAAAATTAAAGAGACCTTTGGAGAAAAGAGAACCATTTGTATGCATATCAAGAGCTCGGATGGAAACCGAGTCCTAAGCAAAGAAGGGAAAGCAGAAAGTTGGAAGGAGTATATAGAGGGTCTACACAAGGGCGAGGTACTTGAGAGCAATATTATGAAAATGGAAGAGGATGTAGATGAAGATGAAATGCGAGATATGATACTGCCTGAAGAGTATGACACAGCACTGAAAGACATAAGTCGAAACAAGGCCCCGGAAATAGACAACATTCCATTAGAACTACTGACAGCATTGGGAGAGCCAGTCCTGACAAAACTCTACCATCTGGTGAGCAAAATGAATGAGACAGGCGAAATACCCTCAGACTCCCAGAAGAATATAATAATTCCAATCCCGAAGAAAGCAGGTGTTGACAGATATGAAAATTACCGAACTATCAGTTTAATAAGTCACGGCTGCAGAATACTAACGCGAATTCTTTACAGACGAATGAAAAAACTGGTAGAAGCCGACCTCGGGGAAGATCAGTTTGGATTCCGTAGAAATATTGGAACACATGAGACAATACTGACCCTACGACTTATGTTAGAAGCTAGATTAAGAAAAGGCAAACCTACGTTTCTAGCATTTGCAGACTTAGAGAAAGCTTTTGACAATGATGACTAGAATACTCTCATATTCTGAAGGTGGCAGGGGTAAAACACAGGGAGCGAAAGGCTATTTATAATTTCTACAGAAACCAGGTGGCAGTTATAAGAGTCCAGGGACATGAAAGGGAAGCAGTGGTTGGGAAGGTAGTGAGACAGGGTTGTAGCCTCTCCCCGATGTTATTCAATCTGTATATTGAGGAAGCAATAAAGGAAACAAAAGAAAAATTCGGAGTAGGGATTAAAATCCATGGAGAAGAAATAAACAATTTAAAGTTCGGCGATGACATTGCAATTCTGTCAGAGACAGCAAAGGACTTGGAAGAGCAGCTGAACGGAATGAACAGTGTCTTGAAAGGAAGATATAAGATGGACATCAACAAAGCAAAACGAGGATAATGGGATGTAGTCGAGTTAACTCGGGTGATGCTGAGGGAATTAGATTAGGGAATGAGACACTTAAAGTAATAAAGGAGTTTTGCTATTTGGGGAGCAAAATAGCTGATGATGGTCGAAGTGGAGAGGATATAAAATGTAAACTGGCAATGGCAAGGAAAGCGTTTCTGAAGAAGAGAAATTTGTAAACATCTAGGATAGATTTAAGTGTCAGGAAGTCGTTTCTGAGAGTATTTGTATGGAGTGTAGCCATGTATGGAAGTGAAGCATGGACGATAAATAGTTCGGGCAAGAAGGGAATAGAAGCATTCGAAATGTGGTGCTACAGAATAATGCTGAAGATTAGATGGGTAGATCATATAACTAATGAGGAGGTATTGAATAGAATTGGGGAGAAGAGGAGTTTTAGGCACAACTTGACTAGAAGAAGGGATCGGTTGGTTGGACATGTTCTAAGGCATCAAGGGATCACCAATTTAGTATTGGAGGGCAGCGTGGAGGGTAAAAATTGTAGAGGGAGACCAAGAGATGAATACACAAGCAGATTCAGCAGTACGTACTGGGAGATGAAGCAGCTTGCACAGGATAAAGTAGCATGGAGAGCTGCATCAAACCAGTCTCACGATTGAAGACCACAACAACAACAACATCTACTACGTATTATTTTTTAAATTACAGCCTGCAATTACCCAATCGCAGAGTAGCAGTTGTCATTAACATCCATTGGACAAACGGCTCTATTTTTATGGAAATGACAGTGGCCTTGTCTACCACCTGATGAGGGCACCTTCTGTTTTTGTTCATTTTGCTACTGAACCAAGGTATTGCATCACCTCACTTGTGAGACTATGATGCACCGCAATGCACGCAGGATGGTTCTACTACTATAAATTCTTCTCACTATGGTCCTTCGAACTCAGTTTTTGTTGTTACATTCTCAGCTTATGAGAAATCAATTTTCTCTCACAATATACACTCCTGGAAATTGAAATAAGAACACCGTGAATTCATTGTCCCAGGAAGGGGAAACTTTATTGACACATTCCTGGGGTCAGATACATCACATGATCACACTGACAGAACCACAGGCACATAGACACAGGCAACAGAGCATGCACAATGTCGGCACTAGTACAGTGTATATCCACCTTTCGCAGCAATGCAGGCTGCTATTCTCCCAAGGAGACGATCGTAGAGATGCTGGATGTAGTCCTGTGGAACGGCTTGCCATGCCATTTCCACCTGGCGCCTCAGTTGGACCAGCGTTCGTGCTGGACGTGCAGACCGCGTGAGACGACGCTTCATCCAGTCCCAAACATGCTCAATGGGGGACAGATCCGGAGATCTTGCTGGGCAGGGTAGTTGACTTACACCTTCTAGAGCACGTTGGGTGGCACGGGATACATGCGGACGTGCATTGTCCTGTTGGAACAGCAAGTTCCCTTGCCGGTCTAGGAATGGTAGAACGATGGGTTCGATGACGGTTTGGATGTACCGTGCACTATTCAGTGTCCCCTCGACGATCACCAGTGGTGTACGGCCAGTGTAGGAGATCGCTCCCCACACCATGATGCCGGGTGTTGGCCCTGTGTGCCTCGGTCGTATGCAGTCCTGATTGTGGCGCTCACCTGCACGGCGCCAAACACGCATACGACCATCATTGGCACCAAGGCAGAAGCGACTCTCATCGCTGAAGACGACACGTCTCCATTCGTCCCTCCATTCACGCCTGTCGCGACACCACTGGAGGCGGGCTGCACGATGTTGGGGCGTGAGCGGAAGACGGCCTGACGGTGTGCGGGACCGTAGCCCAGCTTCATGGAGACGGTGGCGAATGGTTCTCGCCGATACCCCAGGAGCAACAGTGTCCCTAATTTGCTGGGAAGTGGCGGTGCGGTCCCCTACGGCACTGCGTAGGATCCTACGGTCTTGGCGTGCATCCGTGCGTCGCTGCGGTCCGGTCCCAGGTCGACGGGCACGTGCACCTTCCGCCGACCACTGGCGACAACATCGATGTACTGTGGAGACCTCACGCCCCACGTGTTGAGCAATTCGGCGGTACGTCCACCCGGCCTCCCGCATGCCCACTATACGCCCTCGCTCAAAGTCCGTCAACTGCACATACGGTTCACGTCCACGCTGTCGCGGCATGCTACCAGTGTTAAAGACTGCAATGGAGCTCCGTATGCCACGGCAAACTGGCTGACACTGACGGCGGCGGTGCACAAATGCTGCGCAGCTAGCGCCATTCGACGGCCAACACCGCGGTTCCTGGTGTGTCCGCTGTGCCGTGCGTGTGATCATCGCTTGTACAGCCCTCTCGCAGTGTCCGGAGCAAGTATGGTGGGTCTGACACACCGGTGTCAATGTGTTCTTTTTTCCATTTCCAGGAGTGTATAATCCGAAGTATTTTCTTCTGTTCCTGCGATTGAAATACAAATGAGGAGCACAACCGGCAAACATTTACGCTTCATATAGTCATACTGGTGCCAGAATAGAGCATTCACGTGCCTTGTAATGACAATATTAATGACAACATTATCGTCAGCCTGCACTCTCAACAGCAGTAGGATTTTGAAGACTTAGAGATAGAGTTGTGTATTATTTTATAATAATAATGCTGTGAAACTTCTAATACAGAAAATAGTCTTATTAATAATTGCATCTAAACTGTTCCACAGTCCTGCAACTGAATATGGAAGGAGACTGGTTTCTCAAACTCTTCTGTATCACCGTATTTTTTTTTTTTTTTTTTTTTTTTTAGCGATTAAAGACGATGTGGACGGCGGTTAGATGAAGTGGTGTCTAAGCCTTCTTAATTTTCACTTTGACAGACCGGCATTCATCAACCATGAACCAGAACACCTCCTTCAGCACATCAGTGCCTAGCTTATAGATAACAGATCTAGAAGAGAATCAGATTCGGAATAATGTTTATGTTTTTGACATCACTAGAAATGTGTCAGACGGTGGTAAATCAATAAAATTTTCTTCTGGATCATTAACATTTCTGGTTATTTCAGCTGCCTTTGTAATAACTGCTATGTCAAACATCTGCATCCCTTTTGTATTTTATGTCCCGTTGTCACTTTTAATGGTCAGAGAATACCACTATTAACTCCAAAATATCTCATAAAATCTAACCTTCATCTGTCAAGACCCACCACCTGAGGTATTATCGTTTATCTATTTGGCTTTGAAATACTCTGTATAGAGGAGGATTAGATTCGTGATAATCTTTCTGTGGTTGCCAACACTTGTAACATGTTGGAAGATAGTAATTTAATACGATCATCATTTTGGACTAGCTACGAAATATGCAAATGTGGTGGATTCCAAAATAGTTGTAATTTTCCTTTATAAAACCTTTCTGCTAAATGTGAAGTTTAACAATAAACTGGTGGGATGTGACATTGCCACATAAGACATTTTTCTCAGAATCAAGCGGCGTTAACTTTTAATACGTTGCCAAACTCTTAGCACAACTCTTGTAGGTTAGACATTTCTCCAACTACTTTCATAATAATTTAGTTGTAAGATGATGTAACTCAAATAAGATATACATAACAGCAGCATACCCTTGTCGTATTACAGACAGTTGCGTACCAGTATAGATAGACTTGTTACTACGCCTCGATAACTTGTCCCTCAGCCACAACACAATTTTCAATGTAACGACATTAAGTACCGACTATTTTGATACTTTTTTGTTCAAACATAACTTCATAACTTGTTATTGCATACAACGGCACATGTATCACAGGTACACGACTGGTAGACAGAGAATACAGCGGCTAGATGCAGGGAAATCAACAGCGAATTTATTTCCACGTTGAGTTACACACCTGCATCTACCGCTATTCACCACTTCCCATATCACTGTTGTATCGCCGAACACAGAGTTACTATATGGATTGGAGAACACAGACTATATTACGTGGCGTAAATGACACGATCGTGTCATAGTATTATGTGGGGATTTCAACTAACTAGCTATGTACTGGGAGACTCAAGTGATTACGGTGGTAGTAGAGACAAGGAAGAGTGTGAAATTATTTTAAATGCCTTATCCGAAACTTACATTGAATAGGTAATCAGTGAAAATATTCGCATAGGTAACGTCTTAGTTTTCCTGGTGACAAAGGGAAGATAAATTTTCTACTCAGCGTAGGATGACGAATGAATGGCCATAATGCCATTACAGTATCACTTATTACTGCTATAAACAGCAATATAAGAAAAGACAGAAAGGTACTTCTGCTAGCAAGAGCGAAAGAAACACAATTCACATTACCGGAAAGTCCTTGATGAAAATTTCATCTTCAACACTGACAATGTTGAGCATCAATGTACAAAGTTCTTGACTGTTATACAATAAACTTGTCACAGGTATGTGCCGAGCAAAGTTGTGAGGGACATAAAAGACCCGTAGTTGTTTGACATCAGTCTTAGAAATCGGTCACGAAAACGAAGAGAGCTTCACTGTAAGTGTAAAAGGAGCCAAAGCCTCAAAGACAAACAAAAACTGAATAAACCTGAAATTAGAGTAGCAAGAGGTAAACATTTTTAGCAAAACAGTTTCTGTGAGGAAGAGTGGACCGTAATTCCTCCATTAAATCGTCACACGAGCATAAAAACGGAAGATATCGAATAAGGTATGATGGAATATAAAAGTAACTGAAGATGTTTAACACGAAAGGTCACTGGACCAGATGGAATACCAATACAATTCTACATTCAGTATGCGAAAGCACTTGCTACTCTTCTATCAGCAGTTTACAATAGATAACTGGTGACGCGAAGTTTTCCTTATGATACGTAATGGTACTTGACAGAATCACATTCTTTCACTCATCACTACCCTTACTTTGTAAATCACTGTTCCGCTACCTGTCTCCAAAATTAACATGATTGTAATGGATTTACGCTCTCAATACATAATTGTTCCGTTACATTGTTTCCGGCCTCCTCTGGTCATTTGTGAAAATATCTCTAGCAGTAAGCATAACACCTGTTATTTCGGTTCAGTTTTAATATTTCTTTATTTCGACAACTCATGTGTCAAAGCGGCTCTTAACATGACAATATGGAGAACCGATAACGCAGAGTGAATACAAGTCATTACGTATGTTGGCATACCAACATCAAATGTGATCTAATACTCGAACTATATTTCCATTTCTGAAGCTTTCAGCACAAATCTTACAATCTGTGATTGCAAATATTACAGAAATGCATATTCTATGTGTAGACATCATAATGTGAAATTGAATGGAATACAATTTTCCATGAAGAACAAATAAATTTTATGAGGTCATTTAAAACGAAATGAACGACCTCATATCACCCTAAGAAGATCATCGAATTTCGGATGAGATTAGAATAAGTGTGTAATATTTACAAGAACCTTATTCTCTCAGGAGTGAGATCCGGATGTATGAGATACCGTGCTGGGTAAACGGAGAGAGTTACTCCAGTTCCTCTTACTCTTATATTTAGGCAATGAAAACAGACTTACAAATATAATACAGTAATTAGTACAAGTCTATTGTTGAATTGCGTACATTTACTTTACTTGGTACCAAATAAACGTATACTACCAGTAGGACCCTAGTACAGAATAATATGAAAATCAGATAGTATGAATAGTATTCACAATGAAGCTTATCTGTGGTAATCAGCCTACTGTTTCGAATATTTCTAGTGGATTAAATATATTAGAAAATCAAATGTGGCAGACTATCAGATGTCCTTTACGTCATGAGGATGATTCAACAGAATATCGTCCTTCTGAATACCGAACATGTCATCATTAGTCTGCCTTCTCGCTGTCAAGAGGGATCTAAGGACTTAGAGAGGTACTTGTACAGGCTAAAAAAATAAATAAATAAAAATAAAAATTAAGCAGTGAAGCAGGGCATAAACTTCTGAATTCAGAATACCTTAAGAAATGGTTCACACTGTTTACACCCATACCCGGTTCCTCATGTGTACAGATAGTAAAAGAATCCGTTGGTGTTGTTTCCATTTAATTAGTAGATGGCGTTCTAGTTATGAGGTCAATACGACTCTCTTTCTTAAAAAAAACGAGATTGTAGTATTATACTCAAGATCGCTACGTGAGATTTATTTGGATAGCCCTAATGGGGTTACACCTTTCTCGCGACGAATGTTCTCCAAATATTAAAAATAAACATGATTTCTTTCCTGTAGTGTCTTCCTGGAGACCTTCGAGCATCACTGTGAGACCTCCGAGCTGACCACACATCTCCGCACCCTACTGTGCACCTTTCCTTCAAATCTTTGCTATCTCTTACGCTAACCGAGTCTTGTAAGATCCCCGGTTTGATCAACTGTTCACAAGAATTTATTCGAAGTGTACATTTTAGGCAGACTTTTTCATGGATGTATTACAGTTTCTGAATGCACTTCAAACGAATAGCAGTGCCACTCCTGACTCCCCCAAAAGGATTGGTTTTTGTGGTCGCTCCATCTTAAATATGTCCTATTAATGTCTCAGCACTTGTCGGTAGGATTAACAAATAATGACGAGACATTTGATCAACTGACGTGCTTTAATATGTATTTGCTTCTGTTAACAGTTAAGGGACCTCTCTTGCCACCAAGTGTTATTAATTTGCACATTACATATCTTGACACAATTTCATTTCCCTCGAGTAACACAAAAGCATTACAGAAGATTTTCACAAGGTTATTCATATACAAAGTGAATCGCAACAATCCTGTCACATTTTCTTACCGTACACAAGGCACCAAGTGAACTTTTGTTGCTTCATCCCCAATTTTGGAGACAATCAGCACAGTTTAATATCATGTTTTGTTTTGCATTTAAAGAACAAATCACAGCAACAGATACATTTCTAGCTCCATAATGCGAAACATTTCGAGTATTTATTCTCATTATTAAGTACAAATTTCTTATGTTGTTAATTTTTGTAATGTTTGCGTGTGTGTTGTACTGCCTCTCTTACCCTGTTGTTACCTTTTTGTGGTTTTACTATTGTCATAAAATTCACATTTTTGTGACTATTAAAGTGCTACCGTTAGAAAATAGCATTTTCTCTCTGCCTACTTTCAGATACTACCCCTCTTGCAGTGTGTATAAATACGCACACACGCAAACTATCATCACGGACGCCGTTTATGAGGAACTAAATGTGGTGTATAGGTACACTAACGCTTCCGAAAGAGTTTGGATACATTCAGAGATGTAACATTTTTCGTGAATTACATTATATACATCACGTTGTCACTTACAGCCTCTACTATAAGACTACTGACTGTTTATGCTCTATACATTATTTTATATCATTATGTTGCAAATACTGAGTGGTATGTATGAAGGATTTAACATATTTGTTGACTTGCAGTAGTTATTATAAACGGATGAAAGTTATGAGTACATTAATCGATTCACCATCTAGTTTACCATTTACAATTTTTTTTCCTTGAATTTTTTCGTGCACAAAATTATCAGTACTTTCATTAGCTCCACCTTATGTGATTCCTAGAAGTGATGGAGTATCTTAAGATCTCTTTCTATGTTTCTGAATGAGTGTCCAGTGTTTTTATGCATGTTGCCAAGGCTTATTTTGTGAATTGGTTATCTGTGGTGCAGCTGATATATTCAGTGTGTTTCGTCTCGAAGTTCTTCCCAGCCTGCCCTCGACAGTAAACTGAACAATTTTTAAATGTATTTCATGTATTCCTGAGCCAGAGATACATCTTTTTTATTGTTGTAAGGATGGAACTAATTTCTGCTGGTTTTTGTTGTTTTACTGAGAAAGTGACTTAAATTGGTATCCTACTTTTTTGCTGGCCACACTTTTGAATGTACGATAATTTACTTTAACAGAGCTATGAAATTCTTTCTATTTTATTTGTTTCTCCATTTTTTTCTGTCATTGAGCTGTGGATGTTATTAGATGGTGCAATTTGCTTAATGATATACGGTTCCTTCATCTTGTTCTCCTAGTTCAAATAAATTTTGTTTACTCTATGTACCGTTGTTTTGTGTGCAGTCTTCTTGGGTATATTTGGGTGACATGAAGTGGTAGGGATTGTGATGCTGGAAGTTGTCTTTTTCTTCTTGTTTCGAATGGGCCTACTTTGGACCACGCTTGTTCAACTGTTGCGCTTTTATCTTTGCCCAGTACTGTCGAATCCTCTGTCAGTGTAACTCCTTCCTTTGGGGCTTTTCCTGATATCCTCGGACTTCCTTCAGGGTGTGTCTCACAGACTGTATGTTCTGGAGATCAGTTATTCCCAGTTCTTTCATGTCCTTCTCGGGTTCTGTCAGCCAAGGGGTGCGAAACTTCTTGTTTTCCCATAAGGTGAACAGACGGTTCGTCAATCTATTTAGAGGAAATCTTGGAACATGGCTGTAGAAAGCTACCCTTCTTTTTCTTGCACAGTTTGAGAGCCTCTCGATATGAATTCCCCAGCTTCTTCCACCGGGCCTAGTATCTGCCTGAGGATTCTCCTCTCTCTGACTTCCAATTTCTCCATCAGACTTCTCCGCTTCATTAAAAAACACATTCCATGGCATACAGGGATTCTGGTCGTATGACTGATGTGTCGTGCTTCAGTTTCAGGTTGCGTGACAGGCATTTCATGCTGTACGTGTTCATAGTCAATCGATAGGCTAGTTCCCACTTGTTGACTCTCATGAATGACTTTTTCTGATAAGTTGGGTTCAATCCATTCACCGAGATACTTAAATATCTCAGTCCTTTTGATATTTCTCTGGTCTAGTAACATCTATTTGTTAGCTTCTTCGATGTTGCTGAAGAACTCAGTTTTCTGCAGCGACACTTGAAGACCCACTTTCGCTGCCTGTTTTCTGAGAAGTTTACCTGCATTGTTTCCGTTTCAAGAAAATCAGCAATCAACACCATGTCTGCAAAAGCCAGGCAATCTACAACCAGTAAGCAGTCAAGATACATAGTTGTCTTTTTCTATATATCTTGACCGCCTTTTGTGGTGGTTTCCTATAGACAGATCTAGAAGACTAATGCTATCATTTTTGTGGTGTTCAACTGTGAAATTTATTTTCTTGTATGCATTACTGAACAAATTTATGATTTTAGTTGTGTCATTGGTGTCACTTTTGACTAATATTAAAAAATCATCTACATATCTTTTGTAGTAGACTGTTTTTAAACAAGGTTCCTGGTTGCTGAATGTTTTCTGGTCTACGTGGTTAATGGATATGTCTGCTATTGTACACATATGCATGAACCCATTGCTAGCCCATCTGATTATTGACAAATATTACCACTGAAGGCAAAGCACTTATGTTTGACGATTAGTTCTAGTAACCTCCACATATCACATACAATAGATTTACTAAGGAGGTGAGAATTTTTGCACATCACAGAAAGCAAGGAGAGAAATTTCTCATTTGTAACATAGATAGTGAAAAACTTAAGTTCTTCAAATGTTTCTCATGTATATAATAACTATAGCAAATGCATAAATACGTGCATTTCTTCATACATACCACTCAGCTCTGACGACAAAACAGTATAAAATAGCGTATCAAGCAGAATCGATATTTTAAATAGTCATTAGTGTTAGTATGAAGTTAAAATTGAAAACTTGTTGTAAATAATTTACTCCAAGAAAAATGAAACACTTCTCGTTGTATCCGAAACCTTTCAGAAGGCTTACTGTTGTAATACCTTAACGCAACATTTTGATTTCACATAACAAAACGGTGTCACTAACGGTTTGGTGTGTGTGTATTTGAGCAGGATTAATGAGACACTGTTCTATCAGTAGACAGAGAAGAACTTCTACTGCACGTAAAAAAAGCACAATATTTACATTTCTTGATTTTCTGATTGCAGTAAAACAACAAAAAGATGACTGTTGGCCAATAGGGCAGAACGACACAAACTCAGTCATCACACAAAATGTCAGTGTAATTATTTGTATTTGATAATGAGAACGATTTCTCGAAACATGTCTTTTTATGCATTAAAAACGTAATGAGTGCAGTTTTTTTACTGCATAAATCATCAATGACTCAATTATTCACTTTCAAAAAACAACGATTAACATGAAAGAAGTTACGAAATCTTCAATCTTATCACACCCCTGATATGGTATTGCCTTATAGCCTTTTATACGTGGTGACACCCTGGGAGGCCACAGAAAATCCGCAGGATCAGGAGCCTAGAGCAGTGTGTGGTGTGAAATGGGACGACCATTGACAGAAGTCATGGATTTTAATGTAAGACTATGACCCATGGTCCAATGTGTCTTTAGTCGGTTTTGTTTTATGAACATCTCTGTTGTCTTGGTTAGCTTTTCAGCGTTTTAACCCCATGAACTATATTTTAAAATCTGGTGATGAGACTAGCGTCTCTTGAAGCGCGTTGTTGAGCTGAATTTAGGACGAAAACTCGGTTGAATGCTAACAAATATTACTATAAAAACGTGCGGCTGAGGTAACCAGTAACCCAATGACCCTATCGAGATTCGCCACATGTCTGGACTCATACAACGGGTATTCGTAAATTCCCATGTCTAACTTCTAGGACAGAGTGAGTACATAATATTTTGAATAGCAACCCATACTGGAAACGTACAGTAGGTAAATGAAGCCGTTCGAATCAGTCCTGAACTGTAGGAAAGGGAAGTTCTCAAACGGATTCCTCGTGGAACTATGGCGGATGAGTTCGACTTCTGTTTCAGCCCGTCTGTGGACAGCCCGTCGATTTGCCTTTACATAAATATCCTGTTTCTCGGAATTGTTCATGCCATTGCCTAATGCTCTGTGCTGTACGAGGATACACACCACACCTAGTAGGAAAGTCACGCTGAACAGTTATTACCGACCCGCACTATGCTAAATGTAGAACACAAAAGGCTTTTAGTTGTCCCAACACCATTTTTACAAGAAGTGAAATGGATGCACACTGCTGCTACCTGGCGGGAAGTATGAAAAACTCGAGAATTGGCTCTTCCCAACAGCACGTTGTTCACGCACATACCTCAAATAGCATAATATGTACAACTTTCTCAAAATAGAATCGCCAGGGACTAAAATAATCTTCAAAATTCGACAAGTATCGGTATTACACAAAACTCACTGGGCTACGTCAAATTTGTCAGACAGCATCCATTAAAGTACAGTAAAAATCTTTAATTATTCATATACTGTATTCAAATACCTTCACTCCAGCACATTAGATGTTTACTTACTGTATATTGAACAATAGAACACTGGACTATTACACTAACTGATAAATAACACGGAAATTCCATATTTTTACTCGATTTTTAAATTCGTTTATTATTGTATGAAGCCGGCAATGGTGACCGAGCGGTTCCAGGCGCTTCAGTCCAGAACCGCACGACTGCTACGGTCACAGGGTCGAATCCTGCCTCGGGCATGGATCTGTGTGATGTCCTTAGGTTAGTTAGGTTTAAGTAGTTATAAGTTCTAAGGGACTGATGACCTCAGATGTTAAGTCCCATAGTGCTCAGAGCCATTTGAATCATTATCGTATGTACATACATATTACTTCTATGTTTATTTGCTTTAAATTTCATATTTTTCGCCACATATCAAGGAGGGAAACTTGATTAAATTTCCTGTTCTAAATTGTCTTTTCTAGGCAATTTTTTGCACCATACAACAGCTCCAGCAAGTTGGGAGAAATTGTGTATGCTGCATATTGCATAACATCGTTTCTACATGCAGTTGCTTCTTGTGGCATATTAATTTTTCTAGGGACATCATTTTGCTCCTCTTCTTCATCCTTTGTTTCTTCTTCATCTTCCTCTGTGTTGCAGATTTCTATTAAATCTGTTACTGAAGAGAAAGTGCAGTGAGTTAACAGAAAGTCATCACTTCGAATGTAATCATCGACACTACATGAAATGTTTTGCATTTTCGTTAATTCAGCATTAGCTGCTGCATTTTCGTGAGCTTCAATGGCCACAGAAGCATATTCTTCTTGATCCTCAAAGTCTACTTTGTTGAAGCACTTGATGACAGTTTCGGGTTTTATTTCCTTTACTGCCATGCTAGTTAAATTTACTGCATCCAGGACAGAAACTGACCGAGCAAGAGCAAACGCACTGTCGGCTTCTTCAACACTAAGAGTAACAGACTGCGTCAATAATCACCTATAATGACCCTTGAACGTGTAAATAAACCCCTGGTCCATGGGTTGTGTGAGAATGATGGAACCTGGAGGGAACGAAGAGTATTTCACGTTTGATAACAGTTCTTTCCGTGGCAGATTGCATTCTCTAGAAAAAGGAGAACTTGGTGATTTCCTTTTACATTCTGGCATTGAAAGAGCCCAGCCATTCTTCCATAAGGCCACTCACCATCCACGCCTTTTTATTGCTTATCCATGTGACTGGAAGCATACAGACGTCTATCTTTTTGAAACAACGCGGTTTTGCCGCCTATCCAGTCGCCAGTGGTTTCTCCATTTCACCTAACATGTTTCCACACACCAGTAAAGTGAGTCTTTCCTTGGACATTTTTCGCTGGCGCAGTTTTCTCCTCGAATTGCTAGCGATTTTGAAGATAGCTCGTGATAAAACAGTCTCGTTTCATCGGCATTGAACACGTCTTTCGGGTCTTGATTCACAATTAAGCTGAACAGTATTGTCTTCCATTCTGTTGCTACACTTTCTGCACATCCTTAGCTTACCCACACACTTCAGTCCACACGATGTTGTGCCTAACTTTGAAACTGTCCAGCCATCCGTAATTCCAAGTTCTTTAGCGACTTTCAGAGCCTCACACTGTAACATGAGCCCAGATAAAGGTAAGTCTTTTGCCCACACACTTACGAACCATTCCCACGCTATTTCATTAATTTCTTCATTTCCGATCTTCTTCGCCTTTCTTTTCATCTGCTTGTTCCTTTCAGCCATTCAACCCGAATCTTATCCTTGTTTCTTAAAGTCCAATAAATTTGCAAGGCAACATAATATCTCGCGCAGAGAGTTTGTCTTTCTCACCTGCCACGATTACGGTAATCTTTTCGTTAAGTGTTAACCACACATGCCGTTTGTTCTACATCATGTCACTGTATTTCTTAATGTGCTACTAGTCAGGTGAAACTAGCAGAAAATAATGACATTGCCAGGTAAAACTATTGTTTAACGGAACAATATCCAGCTATTTCACTATGCAGTGTTGCAGCAGTGTGTTGGCAGATGAGAAACAATGTTCCTCTAAGCGCCGGCGTGTGTCAATAATGAGGAAAACGAGAAAGCCGACAAACAGAGTGCTGACGAACAAATCATTTCCTTTGATGTACTGTACCGATAATGAGCGTAACTTATTCGTTGTTGCACAGAGCGGCATGGTTTTAGTTCCACACCAACAGCGACGCGCTGCTTTGGACCTCTTTTCTTGGTTTTGCGAATAGAGGTGTTAAAAGTAATGTCCTTGAAGAGTCGTGAATAACTAATGAGCTGTAATACCTTACTAGTGAATAGACTCTTTTCCGCATTATACAATGAATTATTAATTTGCTTCTAAGATCTGCTTTCCATTTCCGCTTTAGACACTTTCCGCTTTATACACAAAATCGATATATAAAAGTGCACTGGATGCGATGAGACTGAAATACTTGTACGGTTTGGGCAGATTGCCGAATTATACACGTGCACATTTGAGCAAGTTTTACTATGATTTTTTTTAAATCGGGTGATTCTTTTTGTTATACCCTGTATATTCATTCAAAATCCACCTAAAATGTTATTTGTGGTTAATATATGCTGCACAATGAAAAGTAACTTGGAGGAAATGGTTCAATGGCTCTGAGCACTATGGGACTAGACATCTATGGTCATCAGTCCCCTAGAACTTAGAACTACTTAAACCTAACTAACCTAAGGACATCACACAACACCCAGTCATCACGAGGCAGGGAAAATCCCTGACCCCGCCGGGAATCGAACCCGGGAACCCGGGCATGTGAAGCGAGAACGCTACCGCACGACCACGAGCTGCGGACTAACTTGGAGGACTCGGGGTAGTGGCTCATAATAAAAGGTATTAGCTACAACACCTTCTCATATTTCGGTACACGATCACTGTTTATTTGTTTTTGCAAGAAAGTCATGCTTAGAATCTGAAGCACCTGATAAAAAGCACTCTGGTATGATCATTGTACCCATGTGCATCATTCTTCGTCCATCGATGGGTCATTTCTACAGAGCTTTCAGTGAGAAGCCCTTATACATCATCCACACAGGCCCGATCTCTCGACATGTGCTTGCCGTACCATGCATCGCTGAAGAAAGACAAAACGTGAAGTAGGTTTACAGCATGTGCCAGAAACCCATGTCTCAGGATGTAAACTGCATACTAGTAATGTCTTGCTGAAACTGTTTTTACTTTTCAGCTGAACTGCGTGGATGACAGGAAGGAAACTTGGCTTAAACTGAAATGTTCGAGGACCAGGATTTCGTATCCTGTACAGTTTGGAGTTGGCAAGCAAAATGGATGTAAACACGAGCGGCTAATAGTTCAGAGGAGAAGAGCTATTTCGTTTAAATGAAGTGCTACTGTACTGTAGTCCCAAGGGGATGTTATAGAGCCGTTAATTTCCACAATAAATATAAATGACCCAGTTGACGGATCGTGTTGTCGTCTACAGGAAGGTAGAAACTTTTAACCGAACTCAGGAAGATCTGCAGAGGGTCGACACTTGATGCAGAGAGAGACAATTGACCCTCAACACAAATTCATATAACATATTGGGCATAAACAGGCATAAAGACGCGTTATTCTATAATTGCACAATTGTATAACAATCACGGAAAGCAGTTATATCGATAAAATATGAAAGCACTTACGTATATAGTGTTTTAAAGCGGAATAACTGCATAAAACTTATCGCTTTTAATGTAGAGTGAGATTCTTAAGAAGAATACTCAACCCACCCATCAGTTAGGTAGCATATAAAGCCTCGTTACACCAATACTGGATACTGATTATCGTCTGTGATCCGTACCAGATAGTGTTGATCGAAGAAATATAGAGGTGAACCAAGGCAGAACAACGTCTTTCGTTGTGGGTTCATTTAGTATTAGAGAGAGTGTCACGAAGATGTTCAACCAATCCCAGTGGCAGACAAAGGCGTTAAGCAGCCTGGTGTGGTTTAGTGTTAAAAATCTGACGGTGTACATCAGGAAATAATCAATCAATATATTGCTCCCATCTACATATATCTCGCGAAAAGTCCATGATGGTAAAAATACATAGATGCAAGTTCACATGGAGGCATACTAGCAGTCGTCCTTCCTGCCAGCCATTTGAGAGTGGAGTAGGAAAAATGGAGCGACACTGGTACACAAAGCACAATTCGCCACAACCCATAAAGTAGCTTGTTACGTATAGATATAGGTAATTCACAATTTCATTCCGTGGGAGAGATCATCGTAAATTTTAGGACTGTAAGGAGAATAATTCTGATAGTCTACAGTCAAGTCAGTCAGCCAATAATCCGTAGAACAGCAATCTAAAATGACTTCCACTTCAAATGCTTTAAACAACCAGGTCACGCAGTATCCAGTGCAGCAGCCCAGCAGCAGGATTTTATCTCTGGCTACACTTCAGCAGTTAGGCACATAAGATGACCAGCTTTAGTCCCTTATCGGATGCCGAGGGAGACATTCATAGCGAAAATTGCACGGTTTCGACCTTATTGTCTACTATTATAAATTCCCTGTAGCATAAACATATCAGTGCCCGTATATTTATAAAGTTACAGTCCTGCCATGCCTGATACGTAAAATGGCAGAACTTGAAAAATGATTGCTACTGGAGTCTGTCTGACGTTCACATACAATTTCTCTCCTAATAATATTTACATACATCGAAAAAAGATTTGCATCACTCGGTTCCGAGAGTTCCAGAAAATGTACGGAAAATAGCAGTAGACATCACCATAAACATTATCTCCGCCACTTTTAATGTTCATGAAATGCACACATTGCATGTTGTACCACCTTACAGAGAGACCTTTAGAGGTGGTGGTGAAGATTGCTGTACACACCGGTACATCTAATAACCAGTAGCACCTCTTCTTGCGTTGGTGCATGCCGGTATTCGTCGTGTCACACTTTCAACAAGTTCATCAAGGCAGTGTGGGTCCAGATTGTATCATTCATCAACAGCGATTTGGTGTAGATCTCTCAGAGTGGTTGGTGGGTCACGTCGACCATAAACAGTCCTTTTCAATCTATCCCAGGCATATTCGAAAGGGTTCATGTAAGGAGAACATGCTGGCCACTCTAGTAGAGCGATGTCGTTATCCTGAAAGAAGTCATTCACACGATGTGCATGATGGCGACGCGTATTGTCGTCCATGAAGACGAATGCCTCACCAATATGCTGCCGATATGGCTGCACTATTGGTAGGAGGATGGCATTCACGTATCGTACATTCGTTATGGCGCCTTCCATGACCACCAGCAGCGTACGTCGGCACCCCAAAACAGCAGGCAACATCCACATGCAGCACTCGCTGGACAGTGTGTCTTAAGACATTCAGCCTGACCGGGGTGCCTCCAAACACGTCTCCGACGATTGTCTGGTTGAAGGAATATGCAACACTCATTGGTGTAGAGAACTTGATGCCAATATTGAGGGGTCCATTTGGCATGTTATTGGGACCATCTGTACTGCGCCCCATGGTGTCGTGGTTGAAAAGATAGACCTCGCCATGGACGTCGGGAGTGAGGTTGCACATCACGGAGCCTACTGCGTACAGTTCGAGTCGTAACACGACATCCTGTGACTGCACGAAAAGCTTTAATCAACATGGTGGCGTTGCTGTCAGAGTTCCTCCGAGCCATAATCCGTAGTTAGCTGTCATCCACAGCCGTAGTAGTCCTTGGGCAGCCTGAGCGATGCATGTCATCGACAGTTCCTGTCTCTCTGTATCTCCTCCATGTCCGAACAACATCACTTTGTTTCACTCCGAGATGCCTGGACACTTCCCTTGTTGAGAGCCCTTCCTGACACATAGTAACAATGGGGACGCGATCGAACGGCATGTAACACGCCCGGGAGTACAAATGGGGGTGGGGGACCCTTAAACTGGTTGCCTCTTCTGCTTTTCTGGACCGTGCGCCCTGTCCACACCACGTACCTGGTAATACCGCGGCGATCGTACTATTCTGCTCCACACTGCTACTGGCTTGCCTGAAATTATTTATCGAAGGATGCAAGCGGGTTTAGGGGAGCCACTCAACGTTAAAACACAACACTGTTCGACGTCTGGTATGAACAACTATATTCTGAGATCATAAAAGAAAATCGCAGGTTGCACTGTTTACATTCTAATTCCTAAGTGTTTATCCCAATTAATGGATGATTACCAGTCCACAATATCACTCAGACGAGCGTACGCGTAACCGACACGACGCGGGTGATTGTTGATGGTGAGAAAGCCGAATAATCGAACGAAAGTTCTTATGCTCGCCACACATACACAGATTTCTTTTGGTACCAGTCGTCGCTGGCACTAGTAATGATATAATACTGTCCGTAAAGTTAATTTTTCAGTTCTCACTTGTACGAGTGTGCGAGTAACCGTCGCGGCGCGGCTGATTGTTGATAATGCGGAAACGCGATGATCGAACGCACGTTCTCACGCTCGCTACAAGACACTGGCACTTGACTGGTCACGCCCTCTCTCAAACCTTCTACCCTGTTATAGACTGATACGTACTTCATTTTGCTTCTGTAGTGACTAATATTGTTGCAGAATTTTTTTTTTCAAATTCAGCAAAGGTTGTACACTTATGTCCTATTCTCATACCCCAGGTACCAGCTTCACCTTCCAATCTTGCTGCAACGAAGCGTACCTTTCTTTGCTCGTCCCATAATTCAGATAACACTCCCTTAAACTGATCTAAGAAATCTTTGGGATGCCATCTCCCATTTTGTTCGAAGTTCTTAAAATTGCCTATGCCAAGGAAGACCTCATCATTTTGTACACCAATTAATCTACCTCCAGCAATGCTTCCATCACGTAATAGTGATTTCACTTCACTCTTCACCTGCTGACCGACCTGTTCTTTAGTCTTGCCTACCTCACTGTACACCTCTACTACTCGCCGTGCGTACGCATCCTGTTTTAGCGCAACAGCTGATATCCTGTGTTTACAGTGTTTCGCTTCCTCATCCATTTGTTCGAAATGCTCGTCATAAACCTCAACCTTTTTAGTAAGTTCTTCCTTCACTTATTTGACATCTGATTCTACCTTTTCAAAACGTTTAGTACTGCTTGCAACATTCTCCTCAAACCAAACGGTGAGTTCATCTATCCTCTGATGACTTGACACAGCCAGTTTCCTAAGAGTCTCATTAGTCTCGTCGATGTTTTTACTGAGTCGTTCGTTTATATGCTCTACCGATCGCGTAATATCCTCCTTTAATTGTTTATTATCATCTAATAATGTTTAAACATGTCAATGATAGACATGTCCGACCTAAATCTACACTCATCCCGTCTAGGCGTCTCCATGATTGGTGACGACTCCGCATTAGGACTTCCCATCTCTGTTGATATAGTACTGTCACCTATACCAGAATCCGACACTCTGCTACTCCTTGTTTCTGTTTTCGTGACCACCTGATTACTTTCGCTTAAAGAGTCTGCTTTCACCTCCCTGTCTACTGCAGTTGCACCAACTTCATTATTTGCCATATCGAACTACAGATAAGTCACTCAAGCTAGCAATAAACAAATCACAACAACACTCGTAGCACAGAATGGATGGCAATAACTACAACCAAACTACAACGCCGTATGCATTCAACGCTGTAATTCGGGCTCAGAAGCACACATAACATACAAGTTCACGTAAAAGAAAAAAAAAGAATGAAGTATAAGTTAATGTAAATATAGTTTTGCAATTGCAATAAATATTAAAAAATTTGACTTCTAAGTAAGCAGAATTTGACAGTGACATTTACTTTACTGTACGATCGGCAAAGTAATTATGGCTCGTAATTTTATGAACGAAAGTATTTCAACTGTTACTGTTTGTAAGTACATAATTACAGAACGCAATCTGCACTGCCAGTTAATTACTCTCGTTGCTTCAGTTGCGTGAAGTAACGTTGTAATGCGCGACTTACTTTGCGTTGTCTACTGGCTCCGTAGTCGCGCCTGTTGCGTAGCGCCGACTCAGTTGAGGCTGTCCGGCTGTCAACACTGCACCCTCTCTGCAAAGCATGGTAATATTTGCTGCGTCGCTCCTAGGCACCGCTCACGTCGTACACGGTGATGGCTGCCAAAAAGTTTCCACTTTTGCCCATAGGTGCCACTAGCGTCGTCTTCTGTAATGGCTGCCAGATAACTGTTCCCTTTCGCACATAGATGCCGCTAGCGTCGTCGAAAGCGCACCACCGTGGAGTAGGCTTACTTCGTAGCACTAGTTCTTTGCACTGTCACGGATAGGACGAGTATATACACTGTGTCACAAGGTCTTTGACATACACATCCCACAGCTCACGTGACGCCACTCAATAATATAAACTAACTATCACTGTTTATACATAAATGTTTCACTGTTCTAATAAATTATACGGCACTTCTTATCCTAAATTGAACAACGTCTGTCACGGTCGCCATATAACACGCCCGGGAAACCAAAAGGGGGTGGGGGACCCTTACACTGGTTATCGGTTCTGGACCATTGGTTGACCGTACGCGCTGTCCACACCATGTAGCTGGTAATACCGCGGCGGTCGTACTATTCTGCTCCACACTGCCACTGGCTTGCCTGAAATTATCTATCGAAATATGCAATCGGCATTAGGGGAGCCATTCAACGTTAAAACACAACACTGTTCGACGTCTGGTATGAACAACTATATTCTGAGACCATAAAAGAAAATCGCAGGTTGCACTGTTTACATTCTAATTCCTAAGTGTTTATCCCAATTAATGGATGATTACCAGTCCACAATATCACTCAGACGAGCGTACGCGTAACCGACACGACGCGGGTGATTGTTGATGGTGAGAAAGCCGAATAATCGAACGAAAGATCTTATGCTCGCCACACATACACAGATTTCTTTTGGTACCAGTCGTCGCTGGCACTAGTAATGATATAACACTGTCTGTAAAATTAATTTTTCAGTTCTCATTTCCACGAGCGTGAGCGTAACCGTCGCGGCGCGGCTAATTGTTGATAATGTGGTAGTCCGCAGCTCGTGGTCGTGCGGTAGCGTTCTCGCTTCCCGTGCCCGGGTTCCCGGGTTCGATTCCCGGCGGGGCCAGGGATTTTCTCTGCCTCGTGATGACTGGGTGTTGTGTGATGTCCTTAGGTTAGTTAGGTTTAAGTAGTTCTAAGTTCTAGGGGACTGATGACCATAGATGTTAAGTCCCATAGTGCCCAGAGCCATTTGAACCATTTTGATAATGTGGTAACGCGATGATCGAACGCACGTTCTCACGCTCGCTACAAGACACTGGCACTTGACTGCACTCTTTTATGGTAACTAATTTCTACTGAGTCACATCAGTTCATTCTGGGAGACCGAACACGCCGCGGATGATTGATGCTGTACGACACGCAACGAGGGGATGCACAAGTACGTTATCAGCGGCACAGCTCATTTTTTATTACATTTTGACGCACTTTCCTCTGAATCACTTCCATATTCCATCACTTTACTGTAATAGCACTTGCAGCAACACTTTAACTTCCATAACAACAATGCTCCTTACATGCAGAGCTACCAACAACACAACATACCTCGACACGACAGACGCGGCTGCCCGCAAAGATACTCCACAACTAAGCCAGCGATATGACAATACGCTTACAGGCAATACTGACCGTCTAGGCATGATTGAACTACAAACAACACGAGCTGTGTACCTCCTTTCTGTGAGATGACTGGAACTGATCAGCTATCAGACACCCTCCGTCTAACAGACGCTGCTCATGCATGGTTATTACAACTTCGGGCGGGTTAGTGACATCTCTGAACAGTCAAAGGGACTCTGTTTACGATACAATATCCACAGACTATGTCTGTCTTCAGGAGTTTTGGGAACCTGGGTGATGCAAAACTTCTTTTGATGTGTGGATATATGTTGTATGTAAAAATAAATAAACAAAGTCTGCACTTCATTCTTGGCCCTTTTACATGTGATGAGGAAAAATGACTTACAATTACTCTATGTACACATTATAAAAGGGAAATAGCTAAAATTCTTCGGAAACAGCATCTGACGACTATTAAGAGAGAGACACGGCACACAGGGTGACTATAATTAAAGTTAAACGCTGAAGAAATAACATCATTGATAAGAATTACGTAAAATAGCGACGGAATATTATCGGAGAAGGGGCAAACGTGTGTCAGAAGAAAAAAAAATAGTGTGAAAATTGATTAATAACTGGCGATGTATGTGTCAGAGTACGTACATGAAACCCCTGTCACGCACAAGACCCATTGAAGTTGGTATAAACACGCCATGTACACGGCTTTTCCTCCCTTCGCGTCCGTGACATTCACCGTGACTGTCTCAATGCAGGGTCGCGCTCTACATGTAAAGCTGGTTTACAACAATGATGTCTGTGCACACGTGGCTCTGCAGAGGTTCCCGACACTTAAGGGTTTGAAACAAGGCGTTGGTCCGACGACTGCCGTGGGTCTGGAGAAAATGATTCGGAAATTAGAAAAGACAGCTTCTTTTCGTGTGCAACCTGGTAGAGGGAGGAAACGAATTGATTCGACGTCAGTAGAAGCAGTGGCCACAGCAATGCAGGAGGAGATGAGGGGTGATGTGCAATCGTGTAGTGCACGGAGAATTGGCCGAACATGGACATAACCGTTAACACGGTACATAAAATCCGACGAAACATCCTTCTTTGCTATGCATTCAAAATTCCTGTAGATCTGCCAGCAAGAGAGACTTGTGCTTTAGAATTTCTTGCTCGCATGGAAGTGGACAATGATTGGCAGTGGAAGATTTTGTGGATAGACGACCTTCACTTCCATCTGAGAGGATATGTCAATACACAGAATTGTCGAATACGGGCAGCGGAAAATCCACACGCAAATCAATCAGTACCACTTTATTCTGAAAAGGTCACTGTATGGTGTTGGTTTACAGCATCATTTATCATAGGGTCGTATTTTTTCGAAGAGACCGTTGCTTGCGGTTCATGTTAACCGTACCGTCAGTGGTAAGCGCTATGAGTATCTTTCGAGCAACCACGCCACTCCAGCTCTCAAATAGCGTGGATATGTAGATGGGATTTTTATGCAATATGGCGCACCTCTGTACATTGCAAATCCAGTTAAGCAGCTGCTGAAGCGCCATTTCGAAAATGCTAAGATTATCAGCCGCCATTTCCCCACAGGCTGGCCGTCCCGATCACTTGACCTTAATCCGTGTATCTTCTGGCTGTGGGGCTATCTGAAAGATGTTATGTTCAGTGTCCCGACTGCAAACTTAGCTGCACTGAAGGCACGCATTGCGCAACACATTCTGAACGTGAGCCCGGAAACACTTCGATCAGTTGTGGAACATGCTGTTTCTCGATTTCAGCTTGTTACAGAAAACGGTGGACAGTATACAGAACATGTTTTTCCCCAGTCACACGGAAATTAATGGCCAGATTAGATTTTGATTGGTGATTTTTATGCAGTGTTTGGACGACTAAAAACCGATGTGATTGATTCTTTTTATGCGGTTTTTGCCCACAGGACAGTTAAAAACCGATGTGGTTGATGCTTTTTATGCGGTTTTTGGCCTCAGGACAATTAAAAACCTTTGTGAATAATGCTTTTTACGCGCTTTTTGTCCTCAGGACCATTAAAAACCGATTTTTCCCATGCGATGTGGTATGACCTTGCCGTGGTGGATGGGCTTCGGAAACTAACAGTATCACATCTCTACACCCATTCACACTGAGTAGTACAGTTTGTTTCACTTAAAACGTACACCTTAGGTATTGTTAGATGATTCATTTGTAATTTGTTGTCGACCACTAATAGATTATGGTGCTTACAGTGCCGTCTATTGCTTCATTTTGTAACTATTTATTTTTCTTCTGCTATACGTTTACGTTATTCCAAAGAAAGCAGGCGCTGACAGATGTGAAAATTACCGAACTATCAGATTAATAAGTCACGGATGCAAAACACTAACGTGAATTCTTTACAGACGAATGGAAAAACTGGTAGAAGCCGACCTCGGGGAAGATCAGTTTGGATTCCGTAGAAATATCGGAACACGTGGGGCAATACTGACCCTACGACTTACATTTGAAGCAAGATTAAGGAAAGCAAACCTACGTTTCTAGCATTTGCAGACGCAGAGAAAGCTTTTGACAATGTTCACTGGAATACTCTCTTTCAAATTCTGAAGGTGGCAGGGGTAAAATACAGGGAGCGAAAGGCTATTTACAATTTGTACAGAAACCAGATGGCAGTTATGAGAGTCGAGGGGCATGAAAAGGAAGCAGTGGTTGGGAAGGGAGTGATACAGGGTTGTAGCCTATCCCCGATGTTATTCAATCCGTATATTGAGCAAGCAGTGAAGAAAACAAAAGAAAAATTCGGAGGAGCTATTAAAACCCATGGAGAAGAAATAAACAATTTAAAGTTCGCCGATGACATTGCAATTCTGTCAGAGACAGCAAAGGACTTGGAAGAGCAGTTGAACGGAATGGATAGTGTCTTGAAAGGAGGATATAAGATGAACATCAACAAAAGCAAAACGAGGATAATGGAATGTAGTCGAATTAAGTCGGGTGATGCTGAGGGAATTAGATTAGGAAATGAGACACTTAAAGTAGTAAAGGAGTTTTGCTATTTGGGGAGCAAAATAACTCATGATGGTCGAAGTAGAGAGGATATAAAATGTAGACTGGCAATGGCAAGGAAAGCATTTCTGAAGAAGAAAAATTTGTTAACATGGAGTATAGATTTAAGTGTCAGCAAGTCGTTTCTGAAACTATTCGTATGGAGTGTAGCCATGTATGGAAGTGAAACCTGGACGATAACTAGTTTGTACAAGAAGTGAATAGAAGCTTTCGAAATGTGGTGCTACAGAATAATGCTGAAGATTAGATGGGTAGATCATATAACTAATGAGGAGGTAATGAATAGGGTTGGCGAGAAGAGAAGTTTGTGGCACAACTTGACTAGAAGAAGGGATCGGTTGGTAGGACATGTTCTGAGGCATCAAGGGATCACCAATTTAGAATTGGAGGGCAGCGTGGAGCGTAAAAATCGTAGAGGGTGACCAAGAGATGAATACACTAAACAGATTGAGAAGGATGTAGGTTGCAGTAAGTACTGGGAGATGAAGAAGCTTGCACAGGATAGCGTAGCATGGAGAGCTGCATCAAACCAGTCTCAGGACTGAAGACCACAGCAACAACAACATACGTTTACCCCGTTCTCCGGTGCTATTCCGTTGCAATTTGACGTCATTCTGACCAGTGGTGTTATTTCTACAGCCGTTTGAAAGTTTAACTTAAAATATATAATCACCGTGTATATCGACAAATAAGAGCGGTGTCATATATACTTGCAGTCCGAAAGACACTAGTTACGCTGCTCATGGTGCCTTCGTATTGCAAACGCAGCATGATAGGATATTGTTTTCTATTATAGGAAATCTGGGATACAGTGCAAACCATTTATTTTAGGGCTAACATTACTATAGAAATCAATTATTAGTTTTGGGCATTAGGAGAGAGTATTGCACCCGAAGTATTGTGTACCCAGGAACACAAGTTGTTACCTGGTCAGTATTATTACGAATTCATCATCTAATAGTGCTCCACAATACACTCTAAGATGAAAACTATCGTCGCCCCACGAAGGAATTATCTGAATGGGACGAAAGACGGTATATGTGATGTACATATACAGATATGCAAATTATTGCAGCTTAAGAGGAACTGGATGATTTATTAAAGACAAAGAGATTCACGAATTGAGTAAGTCAATAACGCTTCGGTCCACCTCTGGCCCTTATGCAATCAGTCATTCTTCACTGACTGATTGACTGAGTTATTGCATGCCATTCTTAGTTTTATCTTGCTAAATTATGTCCAACTGGCGCTTTAGATAGACAAAATCTCGATCTGGTTGGAGGGGTCGGGCTAACTGCAGCAAAGTTTCTTAGTTGGGAGAGACCCGGGGAACTTGCTGACCAATGTTTGGTTTGGCAAGTACAAAGATAAGGAAGATAAGTAGTAGAAACTCCCATCACGTGTGAGAGAACATTATCTTGTTGAAATGTAAGCCAGGACGGCTGCCATTAAAGGCAACGAATCAGGGCAAAGAAAATCGTCTACGTACCGTTGAGTTGTACCGCTGATGACAGTCACAGGGATCCTGCTATCCAACGGAATGGCACCCCAGACCACCACTCTTGATTGCCGCGTTGTATGGTGGGCGACATTCTGGTAGGTATCCCACCACTGTCGGGGCATCTCGAGACACGCATTTGCTGGTTATCAGGTCTCTGCATGAGATGCATCAGCGAATGCAAATATGTTCCAGTTAATGAGACTCCAGGTCGAATGCACCCGACGCCACTTCAAATAGGCTTCTTAGTGAACAGTGATGAATCATAATCTGCATAAACGGCACCATGTGCTCATTCCATGAGTCAAACGTTAATGGTCCTTGCGATCACAGAAACAGCAGTTGCACGTCGGAATGAAGATAGCGATGAATACAGGGCTCTGAGTGCTCTGTGACTATTGTTTCGCCCTCAGGTCCTGTCGTATCTCTAGGTCAACTGCTTTCTTCTAGACCATGTGTTCGACCATGGTTCATCCATTTTACCAACATCATCGAACAGTGGCATCGTACCTATTTGACGTCGAGGGATTCACCTCAGGTCCTGTCGTATCTCTAGGTCAACTGCTTTCTTCTAGACCATGTGTTCGACCATGGTTCATCCATTTTACCAACATCATCGAACAGTGGCATCGTACCTATTTGACGTCGAGGGATTCACCGATTATTCCAACCGACTTCTTTGAGCACAACTACACGTAGTCTCTAAAATAATGATATGTGCTTGTATTATTGACGCACCTCTCTCCGAAATATAGTTACTGTACATAACGTACACGAACACGGAATGAAATTCGCGAAGAATATCAATATCAATATGTGACAAATCTGCATATCGTCTTCTTGATGAGTCGTTCCTTTTTTCTTTTTTTTTTCTTTCTTACAATATATACTGTATTAAAGCTGTTCGGAGGATACTGGTAATTCATCGGTTACAGAATTAATCGTGAGTAAAACTGTGTATATTTTTAAAACTAGTCACATAACGTGTCCAAGGTAAAGCAATATTTCATCAGATATACACCATCTTGTACCTTGAAACTGAATGTCTACTATCATTGATAAAGTGATGTATGCAAATGAACTGACTTCCTTCAATATGCGCAGTTGACTTATAATGTAACACATATGCTATTAAATACAACATTTACCAAATTTTCCAGTTTACATCACTTATTAAGTTTGAACAGGATTTTGCTTTTAGGTGAAGGATCACACTGTACCTGGGAACAGTTCTTCACTTTTTGAAAAACTTTAGCTTTCTGGATTAATAACTGAAACTCCAAAATCAGAAGTGCAGCACATATTATGAATGCTATCATTTGAAAAATAGAATGAGAAAATACATAAACATCTGTTACATGACTCCCTAGAAGAGAAAATCTGAAAAGTGTTGCAAAGACAACACCATATCCCACTGCTTGCTTTCAAAGTAAGCGCTTGGCCTTATTCTCCTTGAGGCAAAATTATGTGTGTTTCACAGCATTACTTCAGTTTTGACTAATTTCTTTTATATAGCTCCTCCTGGCTCCTCCATCTCACACAACATCGAACGATATCCCACTCTTTTAAATACTTTTCCACAGCATGATGCTGATTAGTACACTTTCCCTTGATGCGTCTGTAACTCCTTCGTCTCCTCACATATCAACTAATGTCAATTATTGGCCTGTTTTCTGCCGTCTAAATAAGAATTAAACTGGTTACGTGCAACTTGCAGTGAGGGTTCTATGCCAACTTAATTGTGTGTATAGATAACGCGAATTTCGTATGTCTCCGTGGACTAGTGCAAATCACCCTCTTCGATCCCTTTGCGGTGACTTGCATGTCCATACCATACACCAGTTACCCATCTGCGGAAATGAGACCTACAGTTTATTGTGGAACCCAGACTACGTGTTGTTTCTGCCTCCCCGCATCGATTTTAAAAAAAAAAAAAAAAAAAAAAAAAAAAAAAAAAAAAAAAAAATACCTTGAAATATCAGTGGTTCGACCGAGATACGATTCGCGACCTCTTGCTTTCTACGTATGCACTTTACCGCTAAACACTCAGGCCCGACATGTATACATACATTTCATTTATAGCTTTTGATGGTTGAATTTCAGAGCATCAGTATATGTGACATTCATGTCCGAGAACTTTTGAAGGCACTGAAGCTACAACTATTTACATCCCAATGGGCTGTAGACTTTAGTATTTAACACATATTGCTGTTAGATGGCTGTACTCCTTCCTCAGAAAACGAGATCTTTACAGACAGCCGTATCTTTCGATTTCGTTATCTTAGAAGTTTAAGTTTTTCACGCCGCCACGGGGCCGTAGACCTCAGTATGTGCCATAAATTTGAACGTGATACCTCTACCCTGTTCTAACAAAAAGGGGTCTTAACAGTCGTAGTAAAACTAGACAGATAGGCAATCAAGCATCCATAAGGCCATGTTGATTCATTTTGTTGACTCGAAAGACAGGATTCTGAGAACCAGAACAACACCTCATTTCTATGCCCTCTGTTTCTTCAGTGTCATCATCTAGCTTACAGTATCAGTTTACAGAAAATGAACAGAAGAATGTGGCTAAAATACACTCCTGGAAATGGAAAAAAGAACACATTGACACCGGTGTGTCAGACCCACCATACTTGCTCCGGACACTGCGAGAGGGCTGTACAAGCAATGATCACACGCACGGCACAGCGGACACACCAGGAACCGCGGTGTTGGCCGTCGAATGGCGCTAGCTGCGCAGCATTTGTGCACCGCCGCCGTCAGTGTCAGCCAGTTTGCCGTGGCATACGGAGCTCCATCGCAGTCTTTAACACTGGTAGCATGCCGCGACAGCGTGGACGTGAACCGTATGTGCAGTTGACGGACTTTGAGCGGGGGCGTATAGTGGGCATGCGGGAGGCCGGGTGGACGTACCGCTGAATTGCTCAACACGTGGGGCGTGAGGTCTCCACAGTACATCGATGTTGTCGCCAGTGGTCGGCGGAAGGTGCACGTGCCCGTCGACCTGGGACCGGACCGCAGCGACGCACGGATGCACGCCAAGACCGTAGGATCCTACGCAGTGCCGCAGGGGACCGCACCTCCACTTCCCAGCAAATTAGGGACACTGTTGCTCCTGGGGTATCGGCGAGGACCATTCGCAACCGTCTCCATGAAGCTGGGCTACGGTCCCGCACACCGTTAGGCCGTCTTCCGCTCACGCCCCAACATCGTGCAGCCCGCCTCCAGTGGTGTCGCGACAGGCGTGAATGGAGGGACGAATGGAGACGTGTCGTCTTCAGCGATGAGAGTCGCTTCTGCCTTGGTGCCAATGATGGTCGTATGCGTGTTTGGCGCCGTGCAGGTGAGCGCCACAATCAGGACTGCATACGACCGAGGCACACAGGGCCAACACCCGGCATCATGGTGTGGGGAGCGATCTCCTACAATGGCTGTACACCACTGGTGATCGTCGAGGGGACACTGAATAGTGCACGGTACATGCAAACCGTCATCGAACCCATCGTTCTACCATTCCTAGACCGGCAAGGGAACTTGCTGTTCCAACAGGACAATGCACGTCCGCATGTATCCCGTGCCACCCAACGTGCTCTAGAAGGTGTAAGTCAACTACCCTGGCCAGCAAGATCTCCGGATCTGTCCCCCATTGAGCATGTTTGGGACTGGATGAAGCGTCGTCTCACGCGGTCTGCACGTCCAGCACGAACGCTGGTCCAACTGAGGCGCCAGGTGGAAATGGCATGGCAAGCCGTTCCACGGGATTACATCCAGCATCTCTACGATCGTCTCCATGGGAGAATAGCAGCCTGCATTGCTGCGAAAGGTGGATATACAGTGTACTAGTGCCGACATTGTGCATGCTCTGTTGCCTGTGTCTATGTGCCTGTGGTTCTGTCAGTGTGATCATGTGATGTATCTGACCCCAGGAATGTGTCAATAAAGTTTCCCCTTCCTGGGACAATGAATTCACGGTGTTCTTATTTCAATTTCCAGGAGTGTATTTCGAAAAATGTGAACAGCAATGTTGAGAAATTTAAAATCAAAATTGGTATTAATTTTTGCATGCAAACTGTGTGAGACATTATTATAGATTTAAGAATCGGAGGTAAGCTACTTAGCAAATAACTCTGTAAGGAGAGGAGCATCACGACTAGGCTTTGGAAGTTAAATTAAGGAACCAAAGTACATTCTAGGGGACCTTAATAAACAAACCCACTCATGCCTGATATTGCACAGCTATGGAGATGGGGTTGCCGGTTCATAATCTTGTTTCGGTGGTGACAATGTCACTATACACCAATGCTTTACAATGAACTTAAATTAAGAAGACATAATTTGAACAGATTTTGTAGCAATTTAAAGGCAGTACGTGAATGATTTTTGTGTGGCAAAACCTCAGTTAGTAAAAAGAGGTTACTGGAAAATATTACGTAAATGAAGTTTCGTAGTCCACATTCTTGTGCTACAGAGCTATTGTGTAGAAAGTCACATGCTCAGTGCAATTTTTCGGTTGCCGATTTTTTTCATGTGATTTTGTCTAACATTTTCTTGCTGAACTTGGCTCGTAAAATTCTTTTCATTATTATTCTTAAAACAACGAGTGAAGTTGTACCAGATGGCCAAACTTCATTTCTTTTCACAAATTATTGGCCGAGATATAACAGCTCAAAGTGGCCAGAAATCCACTCATGCTCTGCGCAAAGTCGTGCATGGAGCCAACGAAATGACAATATCTCGGACTATACTGCTTTAACTAACGTCAAATTTTATCAACGTTCATCTGGGGCATGCGTGAATGTTCACAAAAAGTTTCTTCGAAATCCGTCATGATCGAGCACGAAAATGTTTCAAAATTAGGCTATTTGACATGGAACGAGTTGTAGGAGATGTGTATGAACAAAAGTCTACGATCTTGTGTTCTAAAGTGGCTCTAGTGAAGCCACAATACCAATCTAAACTTGCATCAGTTCGCCACTCGGTAATCGTAGCTCATTTAGAGCGTTCAGGAACGCAACTCCTCGTCTGCTGCTTGAAGGCTACAGCAGAACCTCTCGATACAAGATAAATTCTGTTGCAAATTAATAAAGTATTATTATTCTCAGTTTTCTAATTAACTGTATTATTACTAACAACCTCGAAGAAATAGGACACAACTGTTGTAAGATGACATAATGCACGAAAAATATACATAACAGTAGCAAACCCTTGTAACGTTATAGATAACTGCGTACTGGTATAGACAGCGCGCTGTAATATTAATACTAGTACTGGATAACTTGTTCCGCAGCCCCAACGAATTTCTAACATACCCGCATCTCTGCATGTAAGAATACATTTTAAAGTAACATCGCATTTTCAAAATACCACTAACATTTGCAATACCTCTTTAGTAATACCGATTATGATTTTTTTTATTACAATACTAGGTTGGTTCCGACGACTGATGTGGCTTTGGAACACGACCGGCAGCAGAGTGTACACCGGCTACATGGAGAGGTGTCGTCAAGGAACTTATTTACAAGTTGACTGACACAGTTCGATCTATCGCTATCCACCACTTCACATACAAGTGTCATATCTCCGAATGCCGAGTCACTAGTTTAACTAGAGTGAGACAGACAATATCGTTTTCTATACAGGTGTAACACTGGTACTCATACATTACAGTACTTTAACAAATAAAACTTCATTTCCTGTTTGGGTTAACTCTTTGATGCACAGATTTTATGTTTAATTAATTTTTTAATAAAACATGCATTTTCTATGTCTGGTGGGGTTGCTAATAAAGGAAAACATGAATTAAAATTTTTTATTGTATTGATTTTGGTTTTAGATGGTGGTATATATAATATACCACCATGCCACTTAGGGCCGTACCTAAAGTTTTTGAGATATCTTGGTTTGTGCTTGTAACTCACCTTTAAATTCTACTCTAAGCAGTAATAATTAGTATAATTAATGTAAAATAATTTTATTTCTGGCAATTGGTCATTTACAATACAAAATCAAATTACAAACCTTACAAATAAAATATGTTTCTTATTCCTTTTTGTGAAAATCTTGAAAGCACCTTTTTGTTTTGCTAAGGCACAAAGGCACTTTGCATTCAGCGCACATCCAGAAAGTGCGCACTTGCTTCTTTTTTGTACTGCATTTCGCACAACGTCTGGCGGTAGTACGCTCTGGCTGGTGGGATGAATTGTCGAGACGCTGGCGTGAGGAAACATATGGCTTGTTTTTCTTTACGTGGACTTGACTCTCATGAAGTCTAGATGGCCTCAATGGTGTTTTCTGGGTTACTAAGCTTTGCAGGATACTCATCCTGAAGACTTTGGCAGTCATTTTTTCTCTATCGCCTAGTTCCTTCCAAATTATATAGCTGTTGACGATACTGACATCAAGCAGGTGAAAGAATATTCGGTGCCACCACTTTTTACTTCTCCGGCTTATTTCATATGATTTTTTCAGTTGGTCGAACTTGTCGACATTGTTCATGTGTGCATTGTAATCCATCACTGCTTGAGGACAAGGTAGCTCTATGCGTGAACCATCTCTTTCACGGCGAGTCACTGTAGTAACTTCAGGACTGTGAAAATTTGAAAGGAGATGAACAGCTCTCTTATCTTTCCACTTCAAGTAGAGGATGCCACAGTTGCTGACCCTCCAGTCAAATTCACCTCTGCTTAATTCTTTGTCTGTTTTTAATTTGGGTAAATGTTTCCTTGTTGGTTGAACTGTCCCACAGGCATATATGTTTCTCTGCTGTAAACCAGCCAACAAGTTATAGCTATTGAAATAGTTGTCGAAATAAAGATAATGGCCTTTATTTACGAGTTCAGAGGACAAACTCAGCACTACATGCTCCCCAAGGCCTGTTTGCACTGTGTCACCTACTTTTCCGGTGTAAATATCAAATTTCAAGTTGTAAGAGGTCTTGTCACACAGCATCCACACTTTGTAACCACGCTTTATGGGTTTATCTCTCATGTATTGTTTCATACTGTTGCGGCCTTTGAATTTGATCATTGACTCATCAATTGCTAGGTGTTTGCTGGGTTGGTAACACTTGGAAAAAGATTCAGATAGTATCTTGATCACTGGTCGCAGCTTGTACAGTTTGTCATAACCTGGGTGTCCTTTTTCTGGATGCAATGTGTTATCATTCAGATGAATGTTCCTCAGTAACCATCCAAACCGATTTACTGCCATCAGAGATGCAATATAACGATCATGAAGTTCTGGGGCACTAGACCAGTAGTCTCTGTATGCTGGCATACGCTTTATACCCATCAAAATGTTGATTCCCAGGAAAGTTCGTATTTCATTGTCAGTTGTTGGAGTGAAAGACTTGCCAGATTGCGTCGCATATAAATTTGTTTGGAAAACGATTAGCTGAACTAGCTCTTTTGGAAATATTTTTTCGAATATATCGATAGGTTCTGGATCATCAATGTCCCTAATAAAAGCACTTGGTCCTGATTCACTGTCGAACTGCATTCCTGAGGTAGCATTGAATTGTTGTCCCCAAGTTGGCGCTGTGTCAGCAGCGCGTTTTGGCGGAGTGGACTCACTTTCTTCCTCGCTCTCTGAAACTTCGCCTTCAGACGACACAATAGCCTCCGCAACAATGCTTGCTTCATAATCAGATTCGTCATCTGTGGTGTCAACAGTGGAATCCTCGTCTGATGGAATTTCACACAATAATCGTTCGATTTCTTCATCTCGTAAGCCTCTTCTTGACATTTTCATTTTCAAACAACAGCCTGAATCCAAGTAAAGAATACGTAAGCAAAACAAAATGGAGAAAGAGCTAAAATAAGTCACAACACAATTAAAAACTAAACTTTGTAGCGGAGGATTTCGAATTTTATACTAGGAAACGAAATGCAATAGAATACTGCTACATGCACGGTGGTACAAATAATATACCACCAAAATAAATTGTATATAAATAACGGAAGATTGTGCATATGAATGTATACATGGGTTCATACCGTAGCTGTGACGTCCAAGATATGGAAAAAACACAGGCGCAACAAGAAATTCGTTATAAACCACTATTCACACGCAAAAACCATGCACAACTCAGCACGCAGCTTTCACAGTTGTAATCTATGCAATTCTTGGCGGGAACTGATTCCTTATAGGCAGTGAGTGCCATCTGTCTGATAAGTAGAGAACTAGGTGAGCATATTAGAGTGGTGGTCGTGCAGTTAAACCACTGTGCAAAGAGCCAAGAAAATTTTCAAAAGGTGGTATACTATGTATACCACCGTGCTCCAAAGAGTTAAAGGACATAACTGTTTGCTACAGACAACAGTAGAATTGCATTATCTTTGTGAAAAGTATCTGACGGTTTAATCCGATTTTCACCTAATGTTACTGTGAAAAGAAATGTATGTAACATGAAACTGGCCGATATATGTAAATGACATTTGGACTCTCGCGCAACAAGTTTTAAGTGATATTTTTTGCTGCTGACACTCTTTAGACATTTCAAAACAGAGTTGCAAATATAAGTCTAAAACCGTTGAGACGGCGTTTGACTTCTTATTGGACGAACCGACGGATGCTGATGATTAACATCGTCTTTTCAGTACAAGTGACACCAATTTCGCTTCGCAGGTGTCTTCTCAATGAAATAAAACAAATAATGATTACTCACTCTTTGTTGGCGACTTTCGCACAACTTAATTAAGTGCACACCGATTTTTCTTTTTCGTTTTGTTACTTCATTAAATACAACCCATTCATCGAAGCACAGTTTGGTGTCTGTAGGGAGAAAAGTGCAATATCGTCCACTTACAGCTGTTGAAAAATGTGACTGCCATCCAGATATTCTCTTTGACTATTCCAGATCTTATGACACTGTTCACTATAAAATAGGGCTAAACTAGAAACATGAGTAGTTAGTGATCAAGAGGTTCCAGCCTTACCTCGAAAACAATGTGCAGAAGGCAATCTTGTCCAGAGAGCTGTTGATGATATGTTTTAGTAATATAGTTAGAAGACAAGTGACATACAGACATAGGTGCTCCTTAGGATAGTGGATTTTGTCAAAGTAGGTTCTTAATGTTCTTAATATATACCAACGACATTCCAGACTGTATAAGACGTATGAAAAATATACTCAAAACAATATTTTTATATACTGAAAATCTGTGTAATAAATTGTCCAAACGAAGCAAAGACGTTATTAAAATATATACTTTGAGGATTCAGAGTAGTAACTAACAATAAAAGATAATAACCACAACACCATTTCTCAATACATTACACGATAACGATTTTTTGCTTTTGTAACATAGGTACGGTCAGGATCTAATGTGAATGATAAAAGGGACTGTGGTGCAACGATTGTAAACATGCATACCTTTCTTCGTCGAACTAAACGATGGCTACGAACGTGGGTGAACCCTTATGTTGCCAAGGTCGTTTCGACTATGCTGCAGAGGTTTCGCTGGGAAGTCCTTCCACATTCTCCATACAAGCCCAATCTCCCCACACGTAAATACGAGTATCATATAATGGATCCCTGAAGAAAGACAATGCGTGAATTCTATATAGTGCATTTGCAAGTCATTCATGTGTCAGGATCTAAAATGCAAAGCAGTAATGTCTTATTTTTCTAGGCGAACAGAGGTGAGTGCAAGAAGTAGGAAACTTGAATGTTGCTGGCCCAAGAATTGGTATTCTGTACAGTCTGGGGTTAATGCAAGGAGCATAATAACATCTTCATGAACCAGAAGGCATTGGTGGGTCTTTCAGTGTATGAGAGGAAGAGCAAAACTATGTTTTGATGTTATTAATTATCAGAAGATGTATGAATGTGAATCAAAGAACACTGTATAATAGGCACTGAGTGAGTGACGCAGTGCATGGTCTTGCCATTGTCCGACAGTCCTGATTTGTGATTCATCAGTTTTCCTAAATCAGTTCAGGTGAATGCTCGGATGGTTCCTTGATCAGTGCCACGCCCGCCATATCTCATATCCTTATAAACCATATTCCCGAATTTTTAGTTTGTGTATATTGTGTTCTATTGATTTTTTTATCTTACTGTGACCACTACTATATCACTGTGAGGGGATCCTCGAATGGATTAAGTTAATAATTACTTATAGATCCAGAAGTTCCTTAAATCGTGTTAAACAAACAACAGAGTAGCTGTTTCCATTATAATGATAATATCATCACTAGCTAGCCATATCAAAGCCATTATGAATCTAAAAAATAAGGCACGATGTTGTGTATTATCATTATACACAACAAATATGAAACTTTAAGTAGTGGAGTACGCTTCAAAGTAAACAATGCAATTAACAATAGCATAGCAAATCACATACAGCAATCTCTAAAGCAACTGTCCTTGATCAAATACTATACCACAACCGTTATTCCTTGACCGTCAATTATCAATCTGCCTGGAAAACATTGTAGTGCTACAAATTCCATAATTCTTTTGAGACGTATTTGACCTCTATTCTGGAGTGTAACCTTGTTCGGAAGTGAAACTTGAACGACTAACTGTTCAAAAGGGAAGGAATGTTTGTTTTAAGTGAAGTGCTACAGTAGATCGTAGAAGGCAGACTGGTAGATAGGAAATAATACGGAATTGCATCTGGGAGGGAGGACGATTCATGGTGAAACTTGACTAAAACCATTCGGCTAACTGCACACCACAACAACTTGAGCGTGAGTTATTATTGATAGTAGTAACACTGCTGAGGGTGAAAATAGAAGGATACACAAAGCAATGACGACACTCTCATATATAGATTGGAACCAGCCTCTCATTGGATAGAACTTTCTTCAGCTGGCATCGAAGAAATAGTTTTGTAAGTGACGAAAATCACAGAGAGTATTAATAACAGCAGAGATTACTACGTCCTATACATGGCTGCAAATCTGTAAGGATAGCGCGCTATTTCGTAATTACAAAGACTAAAATTAGTAACATATTTTAAATTAACGTCACAATTCCAACAACTGTTAAGTATTAACAGCTTCTGATGTATTTTGTACAAATATGAAACGCTGTTGGTTCGGACGGCGCATGTGGCGATGGATCTCGCCTGACAGCGTAATGGTCAGCGACTTGATGCAGGGGGGTGTAGAAGTAAATTACTTCCACGTTCACAGAGACACCTACATCTACCGCTATATACCACTTCACATATAACTTGTATTTCTCCATATACAGGTTTATCAGCTCCATTAGAGCCAAGATGTAAAATATCAAAATTGTGTAGCTTCTTAATACTAAAGCTAATACAGAATTACGTTTCCCGTACCAAAAAAAGAGCATTTTCCAGTTTTTGGTAAAATCTTCTTGTGATTTAACTTGAGGAGAAGTTGGAGCTGGTTTCAATCAGAAGATAACATAACGAGTCTCTGCAGTTAAATGTTGCATCTAACAAAAAAGTAGCCGAAATACGCAAATGACAGTTTGACATGCACCTAAAAAGTTTTGAGCGGAATTTATTTCGACTAACAATATTTACAAGAAGCAAACCAGATCTGCAAATATCAGCCTAATTGAAAATGTTATGGTGTCTGACCTCACCTTGGAGAAACGCACAGAAAATGGCTCAGTACGAAAGACAATAATTTCATTTCTCATTGTGTCATCACTCTTAAATTGAAGAAATGTAGCTGCCTGACAATTTGTCGATATCCTTGGTACGATGTCCTAAATAAACTAATCAGCATAGTTTTATTCCGACTTAACATATCTACACCGCTTTATCTACTACGTATTATTTATTAAATTACAGCCTGCATTTACCCAACCAGTGAGTAGCTGTTGTCATTAGTATCCATTTGACAAACGGCTGTATGTTTATGGAAATGACAGCGGCCTTTTCTGCCACCTGATGAGGAGCACCTTTTGTTTTTGTTCATTTTGCTATTGAACCAAGGTATTGCATCACCTCACTTGTGAGACTATGACGCACCGTAATGCACGCAGGATGGTTCCACTACTATAGATACCTCTCATTATGCTCCTTCGAACTTAGTTTTTGTTGTTACGTCCTCAACTTGTGAGAAATTAATTTTCTCTCACAATTTATAATCCAAAGTATTTTCTTACGTTCCTGCCATTGAAATACAAATGAGGAGCACAACAGGAAGACATTCATGCTTCATTTAATCATACTGATGCCACAATGGAGCAATTATGTGTTTCCGCATCGAGCACATGAGACGATCATATTAAATACAAAGCTATTGATCCGTTGCACGGACCAGTGTAATGTTGCATCTCCTGTACTGTAGGATGATTACCGCATCCCACAAGCTTTACTATAAGTCGAAGAGACCCACCCTGTGACCCTGTGTCGTTGTTTAAAACATTGTTTTATTTCTGCTGTAACACACTTTGTACACTGCCATACATTTTGTTTTTCTGCCACTACTTCGAGGTCTGCGTCAGGTTCTAGACTGACATTAACTCGTTCTGAGCCATTGCCTCTCACAGAAAACTAGACGACGCACAGTATAAGTCATGTTATTACCACAGCTACCATAACACACCACACACACTGGATGATTTTAAATAAAAGATGGTTACAACATAAGGAAACTGGGAGAGGTTGGCGGCGTTGTGGAGAGTTTCCAAACTATTGTTCGATGGTGATTGACGACCACTAAATTTAAACTCATCTGTCACAATGACGGAATAGCTGATGGCTCTGCATTCCATTTCGACTGATTCCCCATATTGCAGTCATGTACGCGATCACTATTTCGGTGCAAGCCACAACCTGAAGGTCTTGCCCCCTTTCAACTGCGGGGGCGTTGTTGATTATCACATAGCGCAGGATGTGCTTTATAACACTTGTTTGAGAGAGTCTTGACAGGATGCAGCAACTTTCGGAAGCGCTGATTGGAAAACTTCAATGTCAAATAATTTCCTGGATAAAATGACTGTGTGTCCTATCGTTATGGAGGTATAGATGCGCACGTCGTTAGTCATAAGGGGAATGAAAGATTTCTTTTTAGGTGGAAAATTATGTCTGCTATAGATGCTGAGTTTCGTTCCAGAAACACGGTTGTGAAGATGATACATATCCGGTACACTGTTCGGTGTCAGACTGCGGCAGCAATCCTTATGTTTAATTGGAAATGAAGTCCAATTCCCATGCTTCTTGCCAGAGTACAGGGGAATGATGTGATATACCCGCACTGCCGTACTAGGCAAGGTCCTAATTGAGGTGGTTTGCTGTTGCCTTCGTCCGACCGTAATGGCGACGAATGATGATGATGAAGATGACACAGCAACACCCAGTCTTCTAGGGGCAGGTGAAAATCTCTGAGAACGCTGCCATGAGACCATGAACTGTGGACAATATTTAATTGTACTTACACCGAACTGATTCGAAAAGATGGAGGCAAGGTATCTACGGAAAGTTCTGAGAAAGCAAATGTTCACAGACAAGTTGAAGCAGACCATCCATCTCTGGAGAGGATGCCGTCACTCATCCGCCACTGTGGCATTAGGGCATTACTTCTCAGAAGACCTACATCTTTCCAAACAGCAGAGAAAGATGAGCAAGTGAAATCCAAGCCCTGCAAACTGATGTTTTAAAATAAAAAAGTAATATACCCTTGAATTTCCCTTCATCAGCTCCTTCCTGTCTACCACAGATCCGCCAATTTCCAGGTAGGTGAGAGGGCGAGTGGGGTGGGGATTTGGTGGTGGGGGTGGTGATCAGTTTCGTGAAAAATTCTTTAAATAAATAGATAAACTGTGTTCCATACAGTGCCTTTAATCCTCTAATTTTTTTAAATAAACGATATTCCACACATTGTCTAAATTGTTTAAACAATATTCCATACACTACAATCGGATTCCCTCCAAATGGCCAATCAACTGAGTCTTTATCCGCCTATTTTTGGAAGTGAGAGTGGGAGGGGAGGGGTTTACCAGAGAGGGAGAGGTTATTTAATTGATAATTTTAACTAAGTAGTCAATGAGATTGATAAGAGTGAGAGGGGCTATTCCAATAAATCAGACCTGAAAGTGTACCTGTAGCAGTGACGGGGGAGGAGATTTCCTGAAGGGGGGAGGCAGAGGGGGCTGGCAAACGATAGGTTTAGGATCTGTCAATCAAAAGAAAATATCCTTTTAGCAGAACAACAGGTTAAGGGCCGGTCAATAAATGGAGAACAATAGGTTAATGACCTGTAAGTCAAAGAAGAACAATAGGTTTACCTTTGAATGCATGGCTGCCCCAGATGTAGGCAATCAGCACTAACAAAGTGCACTGAAACATACTTTGTTCTAGTGCTCATGTGAGCTGCCGAACTAGCTTCTGAAGACAATTTTCGGAAAAAGTGTTCAAAAATACTTCACAAGCCTGTCTGTCTGTCCCCTGCAATGAACCTATAGACGTTCCACTCTCTTCTCAGTAGGTTAAAGTCGTCTTGAACTAGTGTTGCAAGATCTGTGTATTTACGCACTACTGATTATTGAGTTTGTTTGAATGACTCTAGAACAGTCATAGCGCTATTGGGCGACCGTTAAAAACATACAACAATTAAATTGGTTTCACCTAGATCTGTTACAAGCGACCAGATAACTGTCACACTCAATTTAGATGTCAATAGAGACAATATTTTCATCAACTGAAATGAACTCTTCCACTGCCATGGCACTCAATCTCTCTTTGAAACGAATACTGTCGATTCTCTTCCCAGTTCCTGTTTCATACCTATTTGTGCACGTTCACAAATGAGCTTGTAATGCATTGTGACCAATGGCGCACATACGATCGTTTGTATGAGGATGAAGGAGAGGGGGGAGAGGAGGAGTAGACCTGGGGGCTCTGGTGTATTTTTAATATTTAGGAGACGAATAGCAATTTTTAAATAGCCTGAAAAATTTTCAAACCCGACCCTTTTATAAACCTTTGTAATACTGTCTTTAAATCGTTTTCATGAAAGAAAAACACCTGACTATACTATACTTTTTCCTCTCCTTGAGAGTGGAGGGGGAGGAGGTGGGGGGATAGGGGTGGCCACAGGTATTGGCACTCTTGGGAGTGACCCACAACGTTAATCTTAATTCAAATTTCTTCGTGGAGCAACTTACGTCTTTTCAAGTTCTTTCGTATAGTGTGTATATCTACATCTACATGATTACTCTGCTTGTTCAAATGTTCAAATGCGTGTGAAATCTTATGGGACTTGACTGCTAAGGTGATCAGTCCCTAAGCTTACACACTACTTAACATAAATTATCCTAAGGACAAACACACACACCCATGCCCAAGGGAGGACTCGAACCTCCACCGGGATCAGCCGCACAGTCCATGACTGCAGCGCTAAGACCGCTCGGCTAATCCCGCGCGGGATTACTCTGCTATTCACAATAAAATGTCTGGCCGAAGGTTCATGTTGCAGTAACCAGTATATCTCAGAACACCAAATACCATTTTTTACGTTGATTTTTATGAGACGTGAGCACATAGAAATCAAAATAATTTGGGGTTTTTGTGAAATCTAACTTCCATAAAAAATAACACTTTCCTTTGCTCTCAGAGATGCGTTCCGCCTCCTACACACTCCCGTCTTTCGATACGCACTTGCTCACTCCAGAAAAACGCATTCCAATCACTCCTCGCAGAATACTGTGCAATTTTTTAATTGGTAAATTCTTAAGAGATAGCTACAAAATAAAAATAAAGACTTTACAAACTAGTTTTAAAAAAGCTCTAAATACGGGGGTCCAGTGCGAAATTTTACGAAGACCGTAAACCAAATTACGTGTTCACCGACGCCCTCAACCCTCTCCAAGCTCCCTCTCCCCCCTTGGACACTACTTCATATCCCGGCCACTACCAGCCTGAAGTAGACTCAAGCACGTAATACTGGATCCACTGGTAGGACACTGAGCTCTTGTTTCAGAAACCATTTCATTTGAGAACTCATTGTGATAGTTGTTTCTCTCATAAGCTGGCAATGGAAGCATAAGGGAGAAGAGCAGCTGAAGACAGAATTGCACATCTTCGGTTGTGCTTGGAACAGTCAACAAACTAAGCCCACTAAATATTAGGGAGCTGAGAAAATGCGATGAGCGGTAGTGGGAATAAAAATGAAGGGAGGTGAGAGGTTTGAACATCGTTCTGTCTTAGTATAAGCGACAATCAAAAAGTTTCCGTCGAAGGCCGTAAAGTCTAGGATCGGTATGCCAATCAGGAAAAATCGCCGTGAGCATTGAGGCAATCACCTCACTGGCAAACCAGGTTGCAGATACGAGCTTGGTAAAACATTGTGTTCTGCTGTGTAAAGAAGTCCGTCATTGGTTGCTGCACATCCTTGTTCGACAGAAATCGTGGACTCTGATGTGACTGAAAGCGTGATAATCGCTTGGGGAGAGCTCAGGACCATAGGGCCAATGCTCGAATGTCACCCACTTGAGTCGGAGTAACTTCAGCCTTGCGACATTTGCGATATGGAAAGTGCGTTATTATGACGCAGCAGCACCCTTTGTCGCGCGATTCCACAACGCTGGTTTCGACAGACATGCTGCCCCATACACGTTCTTCATTCCTCGATGGATGGCTACCGGTGTTCTACCGTCGGCAGCCAAGAATATTATAGTGGCACGTTGGCTCTGTTCCGACGTATATGCTAGTAAGGCAGCCGTAGTCCACGTTTCCGCATTTACCGCCCGCACCCCGGAAAGACACGAACGGCCCTCTAATCCCTTGCCTATTTGTCGGTCCTTACATACCCACATCACAATCACCCTATGTTGTACATACGCTGCAGAAGCGCCCTCAAACGGAAACTTTTCGATCGCTTCTTAGATTTCACCGAATTTCATTTGTTATTACATGGAGTCGACAGTTTCCGTCGTGAAGTAAAGACTGGACCATAGACGTTCAAGACATATTCGTCAGTGTTTCTCACGTAATGGGAAAGAAGAAGCTATCTACCTCACCACACTGCAACTGCTATTGTTGGCGACCTGAGCCACCAGTGAAGCGGGAACGTGCTATATCAGGCTGTGGGCTGTCGCCGATACACGACCTTGCCGCACCCGGCCCGCGTCTCCAGGTGGCAGAAGATCCGCACAACCAATGCCGAGAAGTCGAGGAAAGGCTGTGAACTAAGGTTCCGACCTCTTCGTACTTTAATGATGTATCATTTTATTACGTTTGCGTCCAACGCTTAAAATCTTGTGACGGTTAACTGATAGATGCACGCAATGTAATACAGACGTGGAATCCCGCACAAACATTTTCTTCTCAAAGTCTCATTTAATGTGTTTGTTTCCGTGGCCACATCTCGCGAGAGAAGTTATTTAACATTCATTGTTTATTCTTCTGTCTTCAGTGTACTGTAGATTAAGGGACTCTAACAAATAACATGGTTTCGTTTAAATGACCATTGTCAGCAGACACATACACAAACCTATTAGTTAACATGAAAGCCAGCTATCACACCGCAGCACATCTGAAATCGATTTACATCTTTTCGATTTCTTAGCACTAAATCAGGCCATGAACATCTGTTTTAAGATAAGATCTCCAAAAACTCACTGCATTACAGAACTATGGTTGAAATGGCTCTGAGCACTATGGGACTTAACTGTTGAGGTCATCAGTCCCCTAGAACTTAGAACTACTTAAACCTAACTAACCTACAGACATCACACACCTGCCCAAGGCAGGATTCGAACCTGCGACTGTAGCAGACAGGACTATGAGTAGGGAGGCAAGAAAGATTTTGAGCCATCTTGTGGGTTGCCTACATCAGGTGCAGGTATGCACTCATGGGAAAACCTATTGTTCTCTTTTGATTGACAGGTCCTTAGCCTATTGTTGTATTAAGTGCTTTTCCATGTCACCCCCGTTTCCTTTTGTTTGACAGGCACTTAACCTATTGTCCCCCCCTTCTTTCCCCCCCCTCCCCCCCAACCGCCTCAGCCCTCACTGCTTACGGTACACTTTCAGGTCTGAGTTATTTGAATAGATACCCCTCTCACTCTTATCTACTTGATTGACTCCTACATTAAATTGATCAATTAGTTAGCCTCTTTGGTGACAAAATGCCATACCCCTCTGCCACGCCCCCCTGGCAGGAAGTTCAAATTCCATCAGGACAACGCAACCTCTACTAACCTAAGAAAATGGTGGGAAAAAAAGGGCTCCTCCACTAACCTAAGTCGTCTGACTGCCACCTCTTCCTAGGAATTGGCGGGAAAAAGAATCAGTTGATCGATCATTTGGAGGGTATTCGATTGTAGTGTATGGAATATTGTTTAAACAATTTAGACATTGTGTGGAATATGGTTTATTTAAACAATTTAGGGGACAGAAGGCATTGTATGGATATAAGGAAATTGGTGGACAGAAAGGATCTCATATCAGGAAATTCAAGGGTATATTATTTATTTATTAAAAAAATCAGTTCCTCAGGGCTGGATTTCTTTTGCTCACCATTCCCTGCTGTCTGGAAACACATAGGTCTTGTAAGAAGTAATTACATGGAGCAAACATTATGCATAACCTAATGTTCGGCACGGTACTCTGTGTGTCTTCACCTAATATTTGGGCCTATGTCGCCACTTAATCTATTGTTCTGTTAAGCAGTTTTCCATGTCACCCCCATTTCCTTAAAATATTCTACCGCCACTGATAGCAAATTAAGTAATTAGCTATGTCCTCCCACCATTTTCTGGTACACTTTTCCAATTTCACATGATTTTGAACGTCATTTCTGGCGCATTCTTCTTTGCCGCACAGTCCCTTAAACTTCTGTACTGCATTTTACATAAAAATTATGCAAATTAGCCTAGTGTGCTGCATTCAAGGTGATGTCCTGCTCCATGTCACCCAGTCACGCAGTCCCTCCCATTAACTACTGTACCACTAACACCACATTGATATAAAAACTATATAAGAATTAATTAAATAGGTATTCTTCACATGTATGGGGTAGTTTTTCTTAATTCGCAGCATCCTATTGATCAGTGAAATCGATGGAATATATTTTAAACAGAAGATCGTTAATAAATGACATACCCCGCCACTCAATGCCCGACGTCTTCACCACCCCCGCCACAGCCACCACCGCTGCAAGCCACCGCCAGATGCAAGCAAGCGTGAGCCTTTGCTCTCACACCGCTGCAGGTGAAAGTTTGGTCTATTTTCGCATATACAGTTAGAATTCTTTGAATGTTATACTAACGTCAGAAAACTCCAAGGCGCACTCACATTGGTCCCATACATGATGACACATAGTTGTGGTACGGCCTAGCACCGACACACACTGTGCATTGTTCCTCGTGCAACATGAGAGATGTGTCTTAATTGCCCAACGTAGATGACGCAATACGGCCAAGTGCGCGTGCATAGCTACAAACCCTCGCAACTGCATCTAACAAGGTTCTCAATCTTATCCTGATGTCACATGAAATAAGAATTGAGACGACTTCACGGAAATTGTATACTGTCGCAGAAATAGTTATGCTCTCTTTCTTGATGTCTCAGCTTGTACGCACGAATATTCTTGCCCTAACGGAGCCTGCTTACGAAAATAACGCAAAATAACGTCGAATGTAGTCTTCTTCACGGATCTGCCGTGGTTCCCAGTATATCACGTGTTACCCTTCCTGACTTTAACACACCCTCCGCTATGTAGAGGCTCCTATATCCCAGCACAAAGGATGTGAATGAATCCAGCATTATAATTGCCTCTTATCGCATTTTTCCACCGAATTACTATTGCCGCTGGTATCGAAGCACCGTCAACCTTCTCTCCTTCTGCAGATGAGACTTTCAGTGATTATTTTTCACAGATCGCCCTATTGCACTGGCAATTGAATCTTACAAACTACCATACTTACCGTCAAATATGGAAATACTCATATTCATTTACACTGCTCTCCCACCGAAGACAGGAGCTTGAATATTAGAGTGTAAAACTGAAATGCGACCCATCCAGCAATAGGCGGTGGATCATAACTTCTTAATATCAGTTTAGAACCTGGCACAGGCCTCAAAGTTGTGGCAGAAAAACGAAATGTTTAGCATTGTACAAAAATGTGTTAGAAAACAGTGTTTCAAACAACCAAACGGGGCCAGAGGGAGCGTCTCATTCGATTTAGTATAGTCTGTGGGGTACGATCATTCGCCTGCATTATAGGTAATCGAACTTTAAAGTGGCCTCTGCAGTGTCTGTACATGTAATAGGATTGTGCCACACAGGTGGCAGTAGTAGCAGCAGTTTGAGGTGTAACTTCGGTGAGGGTCAGGGTATACCATTAGGAATGCCTGGAGGGCTGCACGCTGCGCTATTCTGGGGAGCATTGCGAAATCTCTTTCCCCGTGCTGGACCAGACCGCAGCTATGCGTCACTGCACAAACATCGGTGCCTATTTGACTTCTATATCAGATGAAGTTAGTGGAGTTTTGTAGTTCGTAATTTTTCTCTTTTGGTGGTAGAGAATAACGATGATAGCATGTTCGGCTAATTGATTTGAATGGATTCGGATCTGTAGTACTTGTATGTACAGCACAGCACAGCACAATGCGCGCATTTCCACCGAATGCTCAAAACATGCTCCTGTTGCGCTAACCGAGGTCGCTGTGTTTCTACACAGGCTGCAGAAGGTAGTGGATATGGTTTTCTCCGACTTCTGCTCAGTTCCGACTTAAAATGGAACGATCACATTTGCAAAGCTGTAGAAATGGGATCAGTTGCAACATGCATAGGGACTGACTAAACCCAGGTTGTAATTTCACTGTAGCATACAGGTTCGAGGAAGGTGACTCACTGCGAGATATGAGAGTGCCAGAAATATGACTGAGTAGTGATTGTAATCATTATAGGAGTGGTCAATAGAATCCAGTGCAGGTATGGGCTTGAGTGGAAAGACCTGATTCCAAATCATGGACATCATTTCTAGCGGATAGCGTAACACTAAAGATCTGAGAAGATAGTTTACAATTTTTTATGGCCTCAATCAGCACATCATCTACTACTACTGTTTCTGTTCCTTCTCAATCAGTCATCACCTATACCTATAACTCGGTGGATATATCGTGGAACCTCTGATATGGTACAGAGACAAAATGCGCTACAAATACTATAGTATTATCTAGCTGGGGCTGTGTGAGGGAGTTGCAAATAGCGCTTACATACCATGTACCTTAGCCAAATCACTTTCAAAATGCAGTGATTTTATCACGAGGTTGCATTGTGGGCTACGTGTTGGTCTGATAATACACATTCCTACGATCACCATCACAGTATTCGTCCGGAAAAAAACCACCTCATTCAGAAGTATAGTCGTACCTCGATTTGTAAGGCAGGTATAGCTTTTAACATGGATTCTTGTGTGCAGCTATAGAACCAAGACCGCTTGTGACAGTAACATACAGCAGTTATTGCGATCGGTTTTTTTTAAACATCTGGCCGACTACGTATCTCTTTCAAAGACGCAGTGGTAGCACTCGCAAGATAAACCTAAGAGACATGCCCACAAGTAATTGATTTTCAGTCAGTATCATTTTAGATCGTGTGGAATCATTTATTGGCCAAGTATTATACTTAGTGGTAGTAGGGTGTGTGTGATATGTTCGCATTTGAGCATCAGGCTTACAATGTATGTGTTTGTGTAAAGGAAATGACTATCTCCAGTCGTAAGACAGGTATGGATTTGACGTGGAGTACTGTGATAGCACAGGGAAGAGTATGTCAAGTCATAAGAATGGTACTGATATTTCTATTTCCAGAGCCACAGCCGTGAACAGAATGTATTTCTGATACTTCGCTCATTATCGACTGTTGTTCAACTGAGATAGCAATCGTCACATTTAGTTGTAAGTACAGGGATAAAATATATATGTGACTGGTATTCTGGAATGATTCCGTGTATGCATGGCCTCTGGTGGGAATGATTCACGTTTCCCGTTAACGGCAGCAACCGTACGAATGCAGAGGCCTGTTGGAGTGTAGGAATATATCTGAGTTAACTTTGCCGTCGTCGAGACGTACAAATAGCGAACAATTTGAGAAGATTGTGTATGGAGGTGCGTTTGCGCTGGACCGTTATTCCCTCCCATGTAAATTGTTTTGTTGACTGCTTCTGCACATTTCGCGCCTTCATTTAGTTGAGAGAACATAGATTGTGGTGTGGGCATCTAGCATGTGGAAGACACGTTAGCCTGTTCTCTAGACATGGGAAAGACCTTAGTTGGCTTGTAAATTATAAGGATGATTTGGAATCTGTTACATCACTGACATCGGTATTCGAGAGTGGTAATATCATTTTCCTCTATTTGTTTCTAGTTACTCAGTGGTTTACAGCATGCTGCACCTCGATAAAGTTTGGGGTTTGTAGAGAAATAATTTCCAGTCTATATCTTGGGAATTATGTTGCGCTAGCGATCGGTAGGATGCTGCCTAGTGCTTGATATCGAGAAGTACAGCGAAAATGGTATAATATTAGGGTGAACCATGCGAAAATACATGTGTTCTTGTAATCCCCAAGTCTGGAGATATGAGTAGAAAAGCGAGCAAGCCAGGAAGCAGGTTTGGAGCAGAAACTGTAACGCGTTTGTGCCGAGGGGAAACGATCCCGAATTTGTAGAACAGTTCTGAGAGCGACTTCGGTCCGCTGAGGGTGCTCTCGTCGCTCATTGGGGTTGGATGACTTGTGATCGTTGGCTGCGTGAAAATATCTAGTGCTGAGAGGATGTACTGATGGATCACATGTCGGTTTCACATTCTAATATTCAAGCCCCTGCCCTCGGTGGGAGAGCAGCGTAAATGAGTATGAGTCTTTCCGTATTTGACGATATGTATGGTAGCTTTCAAGATTTAATTGCCAGTGCAATATGGCGAGCTGTGTAAAATATTCGCTGAAAGTCTCGCCTGCAGAAGGAGAAAAGGCAGACAGCACTTTGACACCAGTGGCAATAGTAATTCGGCGGGTAAATTCGATAAGAGGCAGTCATAGTACTCGATTCATTCACATCTTTTGTGCTGGGATATAGGACCCTCTACACAGTGGTGGGAGCGTTTATGTGTGTTGAAAGCATTAAAGGTAACACGTGATGTACTGGGTACCACAGTAGGTACGCGAAGAAGACTGCATTTGACGTTATTCTGCGTTATTTTCATAAAAAAGGTTCTGTTAGGGCAAGAATTTTCGTGCATACAAGCTGAGACATCAAGAAAGCGAGCATTAACTATTTCTGGGACACTATACAATTTCCGTGAGGTCGACTCGATTGTTATTTCTACATTGTCATGTGACATCAGTATACGATTGAAAACGTTGTCAGATGAGCTTGCGAGGGTTTGTAGCTACATGCAAGCACTTTGTGGTGTTCCGTCAGTCATGTTGGGTAGCACGGTTAGACGCATCTCTCATGTTGCGCGAGGAACAATGAACCCTGTGTTATTCTGGGAAGCATTGGAATATCTCTCTCGATGCTAGGCCATACAACAGCTATGCGTAATCGCATATGGGATAAGTGTGGGCGCGCATTGGAGTTCTGTGACGTCGCTATAGCACTAACTGTATACACGAAAATATACCCAACTTTCACCTGCAGCGGTGTGAGAGCAATGGCTCGTGCTGGCTTCCATCCGGCAGTGGCTCAGGGCGGCGGCGTCGGCGGCTGTTGCGGGAGCGGCGGAGGCGTCGGACATCGAGAGGCGGGATGTGTTTTTTATTAGCAATCTTTTGTTTAAACTATATTCCATCGATTTCGCCGACCAATAGGACGCTGCGAATTAAGAAAAAATACCCCGTACATGTTAAGAATACAGATTTAATTAATATTATATACTTTTTATATCAATGTGGTGTTAGCGGTACAGTAGTTAATGGGAGGGACTGCGTGACTGGGTGACATGGAGCAGGATAGCACCTTAAGTGCAGAACATTAGGTTAATTTGCATAATTTTTATGTAAAATACAGTACAGAAGTTTAAGGGAATGTGTGGCAAAGAAGAATGCGCCATAAATGGCGTTCAAAAGCATGTGAAATTCGAAAAGTGTACCAGAAAATGGTGGGAGGACATAGCTAATTACTTAATTTGCTATCAGTGGCGGTAGAATATTTTAAGGAAAATGGGGGTGACATGGAAAACCGCTTAACAGCACAATAGGTTAAGTGGCGACAAAGTCCCAAACATTAGGTGAAGACACACAGAGTACTGTGCCGAACATTAGGTTATGCATAATGTTTGCTCCATGTAATTACTTCTTGCAAGACCTATGTGTTTCCAGACTGCAGGGAATGATGAGCAAAAGAAATCCAGCCCTGAGGAACTGATTTTTTTAATAAATAAATAATATACCCTTGAATTTCCTGATATGAGATCCTTTCTGTCCACCAATTTCCTTATATTCCATACAATGCCTTCAATCCCCTAAATTGTTTAAATAAACCATATTCTACACAATGTCTAAATTGTTTAAACAATATTCCATACACTACAATCGAATACCCTCCAAATGATTGATCAACTGAGTCTTTTTCCTGCCAATTCCTAGGAAGAGGTGGCAGTCGGATGACTTAGGTTAGTGGAGGTGCCCTTTTTTCCCACCATTTTCTTAGGTTAGTAGAGGTTGCATTGTCCTGATGGAATTTGAACTTCCACCAGGGGGCTTGGCACTTTCCCACCAGAGAGGTTAATTAATTGATCAATTTAATTAAGTAGTCAATGTGATCGAAATTATCTTCTTACCATTTTCTTAGGTTAGTAGAGGTTACATTGTCCTCATGGAATTTGAACTTCTCGCCAGGTGGGTGTGGCAGGGGGGTGTTGTGCTTTGACACCAGATAGGTTAACTAATTGATCAATTGAATTAAGTGGTCAATCAAGCTGATAAGAGTGAGAGGGGTACCTGTTCCAATAACTCAGACCTGAAAGTGTACCTTTAGCAGCGAGGGCTGAGGCGGTTGGGGGGGGGGAGAAGGGGGGGGACAATAGGTTAAGTGCCTGTCAATCAAAAGGAAATGGTTGGGACATGGAAAAGCACTTAACAGAACAATAGGTTAACTCAGACTTGAAAGTGTACCTGTAGCAGCGATGGGTGGGGAGTTTCCTCAGGTGGGATGGGAGTGGGAGGGGTTGGGGGACAATAGCTTAAGTTCAGTGACAGAGAAAAGCACTTAGCAGAACAACAGGTTAAGTACCTGTCAATCAAAGGAGAACAATAGGTTCGTCCCTGAGTGCATACTTGCCCCTGATGTATTCAACCCACACTAACAAAATGTGCCAGCACCCCATTCCTGAATGGGGTGGGGAGTGGGAGGGGGTGGGGGTGGGGATAATAGGTTAAGTGCAGTAAGATGGAAAACCATTATACAGAACAATAGGCTAAGGACCTGTCAATCAAAGGGGAACAATAGGTTAAGTACCTGTCAATCAAAGGAGAACAATAGGTTTGCCCCTGAGTGCATACCTGCCCCTGATGTAGGCAACCCACACTAACAATATGTCCCAGCATCCCATTCCTGAATGGGGTGGGGAGTGGGAGGGGGTGGGGGTGGGGATAATAGGTTAAGTGCAGCGAGATGGAAAACCATTATACAGAACAATAGGCTAAGGACCTGTCAATCAAAGGAGAACAATAGGTTAAGTACCTGTCAATCAAAGGAGGACAATAGGTTTGCCCCTGAGTGCATACCTGCTGCTGATGTAGGTAACCCATGAGATGGCTCAGAATCTGTCTTGCCCCTTACTACTATGTGCACCACATCAACTTCATCACAAAAATACATTCATACAAACATCATTTTCAGCAGATGGTTTCTCTAATCTTTCCATTGCTTTTGTTGTTGTATACCAGGGACGGCCACAGCATGCCAAATCGCACACGTGTACAGATGTGCTGCATGCGTGCCGTCCAGGGCTCAGTCTGCCTCGCCAATACTCGGCTTTCCTCGGCACGGCGTGACATTAGACTAGCTGTGCGATGCGACATCTTTTCATCTGGCATAGGGTGCCTTAGTTGATTCGTAGTGGCAGTCATGTTTATTCCTCGCTATTTGTTAGTGATTCGTAGGAAGTTTATAAGTACTGTACAGTGGTTGTTGCAATGGAACACACGCTCACAAAGAGGCGGGGTAGTGACACAACGTCATGAGCCTTCAGAGCTGAATGAGGATTGCAATATTTTTTCGAAGAGAAGGACGAAAATTCTTAGTGTCTATTATGCAGTCGCATACTCGCCGGGCACCGCAAATTTGCAACAGAACGGCATTATAACACCACACACAAAGGACTTAATGATTTAGTTGGGTTGATAGATCAAACAAGTTGGCGGAATTAAGAAGACGTAGTGTTATGCAGCGAGACGGACCGAACGCGAGCACCACTTACAAATCTTCGTGTTTCTGATGTATGTATTTGTACATATTTGTCGTTAGAATTCGAATTTAGAGTTCACTCAATTTTTGTTTCCTTTTTTTAGCCTGCAACCTGTCTTTAAGATCAAGCTACGAAGTAGCGCTCAAAATTGCAAGAGCGAATAAGCCTTTCAGTGATGGAGATTTCATCAAGGAGTGTGTTGTTGAGGCGGCGGAACTCTTGACGCCACTGGAAGTAAAGACGTTTAGTGAAATTAGTCTTTCCAGACAGACAATAGCTCGCCGCATAGCTGGTATGGCAGCGGATGTCTACAGGCAGTTAATTGATAGTGCCTGCAAGTTTATAGCATTCTCGATTCCTTTGGACGAGTCGACCGACGTTTCGGACACAGCACAACTAGCGATTTATGTTGGTGGAGTCGACACAAATTTGCACGTGACGGAAGAACTGTTAGATTTAGTACCAATGAAACACACAACGAGGGGTACCGACTTGCTAAAAGCAGTTGAAGAGGCAGTTGAAGCCGTTGGCCTGAATTGGAAAATGTTAGTTTCAGTCACCACGGATGGAGCGCCAGCAATTCGAGGTGCTCAAAATGGGCTTGTAGCATTGTTGCGTAAAAAACTAGGACGATCGACAGAAGATTTGTACGGAATTCATTGTTTTGTACACCAAGAAGCTCTTTGTGCTAAATATGCAAATTTGGAGCACGTGATGAAGTTGGTAGTCACCATAGTACATTTTTTGTAGTCGCATGGCTTAGTACACCGTCATTTTCAACAGTTTCTCATGGAACTGAACGAAGAGTACGGAGATGTTATTTACCACTGGGAAATACGTTGGTTAAGTCGAGGATCATGCCTCGAAGATTTTTCAATTTAAGACTCACTATTGTTGAGTTCCTGAAGGAAAAAGGAAAGGCAGAGCCAAAATTAGAAGATCCAAAATGGATTGCAGACCTCGTCCTTTTTAGTTGATCTGACTGCACACTTGAACGCTCTCAATAAGACTTTGCAAGGTGAGTAGCAGCTTATTTCTGATCTGATGAAAAAAGTGGACGCATTTAATAAGAAACTCGCATTGTGGAAGGAACAACTCATGAAAATGAATACCACCCAATGCCCTACGCTCTCTAAAGTCAGAGAGAACGCAACTTCTGACGAATTCGTTTCTGTGTTGGAGGAACTACAGGCACAATTTTCTAAACGTTTTCAGGACACTGCCAGTCTGACACCTATTTTTGAACTATTTTCTAGACCCTTTGCCGTTTCAGTTGAAAGTATTCCAGTGCATTTGTAAATGTAATTTATCGATCTGCAGTGTAATTCCCGTTTAAAGGACAAATTTTTTTTACGTAAAAACTGTCAAGGAATTTTACGAAGGTTTTCCTCGGGAAGAGTTTCCCCGTCTCCACAGTGAGGCTGCAAAAGTTATATCAGTGTTTGGATCGACATACGTGTGCGAAACGTTTATTTCGATTATGAAACTAAATAAGTCAGGATTACATGGCAATCTGAGTGACGAAAGTATGACAAACTGTCTGCGTTTGTCCGTGTACCGTCAGTTTTTGCCGGATATGTACTTTATTATGTCTACAGTGAACCAAAAATAATTAGATTAATGGTGATAATTTTGTTGTATTTTTCATGTTTTGTTGAGAATTGTAATTATTGCAAATTTTGTACAGTAGTTCCAGAATATAAAATTTGCTTGTTTCACATGTAGTTGGAATCACTTATTCCACATCATACTGCATGCTGTAGACTACTTTCAAGTCTGTTTCTATATCTCAGCTTAAATGTTGTAAAAATTTTACGAGTGACGATGTGAGAAGCACGATATTGTTGGTGTAATGCAGTTTCAAACCCAGCGTTATTGTTATTTTTCTGTAGGTGTACGAACAGCCAACAAAGATTCAGTATTGCTCAACATGATGTGTTGTACAGAGCTTAGTATTATCAAATGTCGTAATATGAAACTAAGCCACATGCTAGCAGGGCAGTGTTACTTACGCGAATGCACTGTCGCGTGCGGCGTGTTCGTAGTTCCGCGCATACGCGCGCAGTTAGCTGGTGTGGTAGTGGGGGATGTGTGACGTCAGAAGGGAGCGATCCGCACGCGTGTCAAACCTCGGCACGGGTGCAGGCACGCGTGCCGCGTTTTTGGCCGTTCCTGTAATGTATACTAATGACACCAGTAGCACTGGAAAATAAAATGTGTGATAGAAATTGGAAAACATACAAGGAGAAATAAATCATGACATAAAACTACTAACTGGACGGCACAATATTAAATAAATAGAAAAACTTCCACCAACAACAGCTGAAGAACAAAAAAAAAAAAAAAACTCTATTCCATTAGTTTGTTTCAGACAGGAAGCTCCCATTCTAAACTATCACGTGTAAGCTAAAGATGTGGATTCTCTGATGTTTCCATTGTTTTTGTTGTTGTACACTAATGATACCAGTAGCATTGGGAAATAAAATGTGTGATACCAATTGTAAACCACACAAAGAGAAACAAACAGCAATAAAAGTAGGTACATTTAGCAATAAAATTTCAGTTAATATTTCAGTCAGTACTAAATCTACCATCTTCCTAAAAACTTTTACTGTGACAGTACGCATGGTGACAGGAAACCTCTACCCCACTTTCTGATTCAGTGTAAACTAAGGTAGTCTATGTCGTCAGCTGCTTATGTACAATGGTGCATTTAACTAACATCATTTGTCACGTATAGTAATTTTTCGTATATTAATATAATCCACTTATTTCGTTTCTCGAATTGAGAAAAAATGATTAAACTCTCATTTCAAAGTTGCTTACGTCAACATTTATGGATTGTTTTTATTGTTAAACGAAATACGAATATTTTGAAGACTGGTATCTAAAATGTTGTGTCATGTTTCAGGCAATCCACAGTAGCTTCCAAATTTACTTTTATAATATACACTGTAGACCTGTAGACCCAAGTCTTAATGGAGTTAGTATCCATCTTTTTGCAGCACAACCATTCTCAAAATTCGATATTCTCTAATTCTCAGTTATGCCGAATCTTCCTTTTGAGTTTTAATGGAGTTAGTATCCATCTTTTTGCAGCACAGCCATTCTCAAAATTCGATATTCTCTAATTCTCAGTTATGCCGAATCTTCCTTTTGAGTATACGTTGTGTAAACGATAGTATCTTCTGAATACGCTTGAAAACAACTCTTAAGAGAATATCCAGTTTCGCAGCTATGATTTTCTGATTTTTTTGAAACTATTTGTCTACTACAGTCTGTGCGATAATGCGGTGCTACCACAGTTTCAAAATTCTAAAGTAGTATTACCGGTTTTTGGCCAATTTTATTTTATGTGCTGTGATCTTATTTTGTAACCAACACTGCACAACGCTTTTAGAAATACTGCATGTAATTAAATCGCTGTTTTATTTCAAGTATTTCTTATATTTTCAGAAACAAAAAGGTTAAAAGTCGTCCTGCACTTAAAGAAGTAAATTCGTTGCCAAAGTCATAGCTTCCTCAGAGAATGATGTGCTATGGAGTAGAAGGATCCGCTTTTAGTTTTCGACGCCTTAACCACACTTTTCAACCAACCAAACCGATTTGCGCAAAACCTGAAAATACTTGCTTAAGTAACCTTCATATAACTAGAAAAGCAAAGCAAATGTCATGGTTGCCTTGTAAAACAAGCAGTGTTACAGAAAATTCTATATTACTTTCTCTTCATCTTGCTAATAAGAGGAACAAGGTAACACTTACTAGACCGTTTTTCTTGGAAAGACTTATGTAAACGCTAGACAAGAAGTTTCTAAATTACTAGGTTGCATTATGTCAGAACATTTTATGTAGCGGTTTAGTTCTTATGAGAACTTGTCGTACATCTCATATCAGATGTAAAACCCTGCAGCAAGACCCATTCACAGATTTTTTTTTATTGCTCACTAATGGAAGCTCCTGATTTATTTTCGGTTTTGCATAGTGAAGTAAATAGATACAGTGAAACATCCAGTGACCCATAAACACTATCAACAATCTTTTCATTCATTCTGACACTGATCTTCAAGTAAAAGAAATTGGAATTTAATGACTGTTGAAGCTTTCGACTGAAAGTTTGCAAGTGTTTTCAAAAATAACAAACAAGACAGTTTCTTAAAAGACAACTTCAAAATGTAGTATAATTGAAAATGAAAACTAAAAAGACGTCCTTAAGAAATGCAGCGTGGTTTACCACCAGTAACAGTCCGCCATGTAGCACCAACAGTGACGTTCTGCCCAGATATTGGAAAGCTAGCTTTCTCGAGCAGTTAAGCACTAAAACAGAACTTCCACTGTCATCTCAGACTCGATGATCATCAGACCTTTTTACTAACTTTAAGCTTGTGTTCAAACACATCTTTCGCTGCAGTTACGTCACAAGCGAAATAAGTGTTTATTCCAACACTTTACTTTATTACTCACCTTAATTATGTTGTACCGTGAACGGCAGAACGATTAACACGGAACACTTCTTATATCTGAAATATACGAACAGTGATGCAAATGATCACCTACCGCGAATTCTATTTAACGAGAATCAGTATTCTCTAAACAGACTAATGTTTTACTTGGTGCTGCCTTCGCTATAATACAGCCGAAAGGAGAAAATTTTTCCAGCTATCTTCAATTGCGGCGCATAGCTCATTGTTACTTACCCAACTGTAGTCGACCGCTTCCGTTGATCGTCAAATTGAGGTCATTCACCGACAATGAAAAGAGAATTTAAAAAACCACTTCTAATGCAGCTCAAAAGTAGAGTAACTACTGGTAATGACAGTGAAGTTGTAACAGCCAACATTAGTTACAAGAACGAAGATTTTAACAAAGCACCTTAACGCTCGGCTTTACTGACACGCACTGACACCAAGTGCTCTCCAAGGGACACTCCCAGAGTTTAGACAAATGTTAAGACTTCACTGATTGGCTGGCGGAATCACGTGACAAGAGCAGGATGGAATTTCATGTGCGTCACTCTCAGTCTTAGGGTAGGAAGGGCTACATGGGAAATGGCTTTTTTGACTGGCTGACAGATCCACGCGACCAAAGCAAAGTACAGCCTTAAGTGAGAGGAAGAAGGGAGGGGTTTCTTAGAAATTTCTAGATTCAGGGAGCTTCTCAGGAAACGATGAGTGCTTTCCGAGAACAAAACACAACTAATTCCCTGTTCCCAAAGAATTAAATTAAATCCACTTGCGTTCTCACTTCGAATGTAACAAATTTCCTTCAGACAGAAAAGAGTATGTCCACAAATCGACACGGATTCTGAAAGCATCGCTCGGGCGAAATTCGGTATGAACTTTCATCCCACGATATCCTGCGATCCATGGATGAACGGGCTACAGGCAGATTCCATGTTCCTAGATTTCCGGAAAGCGTTTCACATGGTGCTGCACTGCCGACTGTTAACGAAGTTCGGAGTAAACTGAATAGATTCTCAGATATATGAGTGGCTCGAAAACTCCTTAAGTAATAGAACCAGTTCGGAGTGCTGGATGGTGAGTGTTCATCAGACACAAGGGTATTGTTAAGGGTGCCCCAGGGAGCTGTAATAGGACCGCCCTTACTCTCTAGCCTATATATATAAACGATCTGACGGACAAGGTGAACATCAATCTGTGACTGAAACTGTTGTCGTTGACTACAGGACGATGCAGGATGACTTAGATAGAATATTTATTTGGTGTGATGAATGACAGCTTGTTCTATATCTTTAAAAAATTTAAGTTCATGCAGATGAGTCGGAAAAACAATAACATAACGTTCGAATGTGGAATAAATAATGCGCTAGTTGCCATAGTCATGTCGATTAGATATCTACCAGCAACACTGCGAAGTGATATGAAACTGAACAAGGTCGTAATTACGGTAGTACGGAAGGCGATTGGTCTACTCCTGTTTATTGGGAAAATTCTTGAAACATGTAGCTATTCTATAAAGGAGATAGCGTGTATAACACTGTCACGAGCAATTCGTAAGCGCTCCTAGAGTGTTTCGGATTCCCACTAGATCGGATTAATGTAAGACATCGAAAAATTGAGAAGGGTGCTGCTGGATTCCTTACCGGTAGGTTCGATCAGCATATGAGTATTACGGAGATGCTCCGTGAACTCAAATGGGAATCCGTGGAGAGACGACAACGTTGGTTCCGCAGAACAGTATTGGGGAAATGTAGAGAAACGCCATTTGCCGCCGACAGCAGAACCATTCCACTTCCGCCAACGTTTACTGGGTGACAGATTTAACAAGTCCTCGCCTTTTCGTTATGCTGAACCGCGAACCTCAACTGCCTGTTATATTGCGTAACATACAACGAGACGCATTGCTACAAGCATCCTGTTGACTCATATGTGTCCCTATTGTATCTTACAGTAAACTAAAATAATATGCCAACTGGATCTAACTTGGAAGTTAACAAAAAAAAAAAAAAAAGAATCTGAAACAAAATCAATTTTACAGAAAGGTCGTTTTATTCAACTATAAAATGTGGTGGGAAGACATGTCATCTACCAGTATCACAGGCAGTAATACCGACGTTTTACTTGAAGAGAGCTTTCTATATGACATAATGTAAACCTCGTAAACGGACTTACTAACTGAGCTACTATTATATTCTCTCCACAGTGTTATAAACTCTCCACTACCGACACATGCTTTTGTACATCGCTGTGATCACAGTGTCATTGAATGGAAACAACAATACGACTTCAGATTCTGCATTTCAGACAGATTA